>NC_045958.1:111533425-112265604 GCF_010909765.2 Amblyraja radiata | reverse complement strand
CCCGGTGTGCAGAAGGCAGCTTGTCCCCGGCTCCTGCACAATCGCTGGCTCCCCCCTCCTCCAAGCCCCTACCCGGGGAAACGCTGGCTGGAAACTTTCACCCCTAGCGCCTTCCAGTGTGACTATGGAGGATGTTAATCTACCTCCACGTTCTTCCCTCTACAGCTTTTCTCTCCCCCCCCCCCCCCCCCCCCCCCCCCCCCCTCTCTCTGTGGGAAGTTTCAACCCCAGGGCTGAAATTACTGTTGCTACAAGCTCAGCGTTTGTCTGACAGCAGAAACTCGACCAGCGAATTCCTGACACTGAGCGTCCCAGCCGCGGCGCTCCCGCTTTTCCCACACTTCCGAGCTCAAAGAAATCTCCCTGTCTCGGTATCCAGTTGCAGAAGCTCGCCTACCTTTTGCCCCGCGGGGTAGGGGGGTAAGGAGGTCTCTTCCAGCTGATCCCAGATTCGATGCTCCTCTCCCCTCCTCTCCTCTCCTCTCCTCTCCTCGCCTCGCTGCTCCAAGCGCTTGAATGAGCAGTTTTTTTTTGCCACAGAACAGACCGCCCCCTTCTTTCCCACCTCCTTTCTTTCTTTACACTCTCTCACTCTCTCCCCTCGCCTCTCAAACACATGCAGGCTGAACTGAAATCCAATGAAGTCATTGCTCCGCCTCTCCCCCCTCCGTCTCCCCCCTCCCCCTCCCTCCCGGGACGCGGGGAGTTCCCGATGAGGCTGGTCTACAACAAAACTCAACTGGGATTGAACAACAATCAACAGTGAAGCGCGGGTTGTTTGCTCTGGAAGAGACTGAGGGGAGACCTGATGGAAGTATATTCAATTATGAGAGGCTAGACAGAATCTTTTTTTTTCCCGGGGTGGAAATGTCAAAGACCAGAGGGCACGACCACAGAAAGCTCTGTTTAGTTTAGTTTAGAGATACTTTAAAATAAAATTTCAAAATATACTTTATTCGAGAGATAAATATATCCAATCCATAGTTTAGAGATACAGGGCAGAAACAGGCCCTTCAGCCCACCCAGTCTGCTATGACCACAGTGATTCCCGCACACTAACACTATCCTGCACACAATCATAGAAACATAGAAAATAGGTGCAGGAGGAGGCCATTCGGCCCTTCGAGCCAGCACCGCCATTCATTGTGATCATGGCTGATCGTCCCCAATCAATAACCCGTGCCTGCCTTCTCCCCATATCCCTTGACTCCACTAGCCCCTAGAGCTCTATCTAACTCTCTTAAATTCATCCAGTGATTTGGCTTCTACTGCCCTCTGTGCCAGGGAATTCCATAAATTCACAACTCTCTGGGTGAAAACGTTTTTTCTCACCTCAGTCTTAAATGACCCCTTTATTCTAAGAATCGGGACCATTTACCATTTTACCAAGATAATTATTAACCTACAAACCTGTAGGTCTTTGGGATGTGGGGGGGGGGGGGGGGGTGGGGAACCGGAGCACCCGGAGAAAACCCACGCAGGTCACGCAGAGAACGTACAAACTCCGTGCCTCCATAGTCGGGATCGAACACGGGGCTGTGGCTCCGTCTGATGTCTGAAGTCTGATTCTATTTATGAGACACATGGGAGCATAGAACAGGAACAGGCCCTTCGGCCTACAATGTCTGTGCTGAACATGATGCTAAAATAAACTGATCTCATCTGCCTCCACATAGATAGAGTGGACGTGGAGAAGATGTTTCCACTAGTGGGAGAGTCTAGGACCAGAGGGCACAGCCTCAGAATAAAAGAACATACCTGAGGAGGAATTTTTTTAGCCAGAGGGTGGTGAATCTGTGTAATTCATTGCCAATGGATACTTTTAAAGTAGAGATTGATAGGTTCTTGATTAGCAAAGGGCATCAAAGGTAACGGAGAGAATGCTGAAAGGGAAAAATAGTTTAGTCTAGTTTATTGTCACGTGTACCAAGGCACACTGAAAAGCTTTTGTTGCGTGCTAACCAGTCAGCGGAAAGACAATACATGATTACAATTCCAGCCATTCAGTGTACAGATACATATATCAGACATGATTGAATGGCGGAGTAGACTCGATTGGCAGAATGGCCTACTATTTTTATGATCTTCTGAACAATTCCCTGCTAACTAAAAGCATCTTAAATGCCACTATCATAACTGCCTCCCCTCACTTAATGTGTAGGAAAGGACTGCAGATTCTGAAGAACCCTTCAGTCTGAAGAAGGGTCTCGACCCGAAACATCACCCATTCCTTCTCTTCAGAGATGCTGCCTGAGTTACCCCAGCATTTTAACCAGGTTAATTCCTGGGATGGCGGGACTGTCATATGTTGATAGAATGGAGCGGCTGGGGCTGGAATTTAGAAGGATGAGAGGGCATGTTATTGAAACATATAAGATTATTCAGGGTTTGGACACGCTAGAGGCAGGAAACATGTTCCCGATGTTGGGGGAGTCCAGAACCAGGGGCCACAGTTTAAGAATAAGGGGTAAGCCATTTAGAATGGGGATGAGGAAAAACTTTTTCACACAGAGAGTTGTGAGGCTGTGGAATTCTATGCCTCAGAAGGCGGTGGAGGCCAGTTCTCTGGATGCTTTCAAGAGAGAGTTAGATGGAGCTCTTATAGATAGCGGAGTCAGGGGAATATGGGGAGAAAGCAGGAAAGGGGTACTGATTGGGGATGATCAGCCATGATCACATTGAATGGCGGCGCTGGCTCGAAGGGCTGAATGGCCTCCTCCTGCACCTATTGTCTATTGTCATTTTGTGTCACCCCTCACATCATGTTCTAGGCACCCACCACACTCTCTGTATTGAATTTACGGCCCTGTATAAGCTGCATTAAATAGGAATTTTGTTATTCCATTGTCAGTGCATGGGACAATTAAACACACTTGACTCATGAGGGGATGATCAAATAAAGCTCTCAGGAAACGCCAACAGTTTGTGGTCTGCATGCCTTCACACCAACACTAGCTGGGGTGTCCATAAGTGGATGGTGTTAACCGATATGTTGATAGTATCTCAGTGAAATTTATTTTAGAGCATACAGTATGATTTCCTTTTGAACACAGGGGCCAGGTGGATATAGCACAGTGTAAAGTTCTATGTTCTGAATATTAACCCAACATATTGTAACACACTAAATATAATTTGGATAATTAAACTTTCCAAATTAAAAGCAAAGGAACAGTGGTTGCACAAAGCTATGATGAGCAGTCCCAATGTGAAACATCAGCTTCTTGGTTTATTAGAATCAGAGAGCCATGGACAGACCCTTCGGCCCAACTTGTCCATGTTGACCAACTTGTCCATGCTAGTCCCATTTACCTGCGTTTGGCCCATATCACTAAACCTTTCCGATCCATGTACCTGTTCAAGAGTCTTCGAGACCCAGGAGCAACACAACCAGGACATCTTCGGCCCTACTACCCTCTCCCCTACGCACAGGGTGTCCAAAGATGAGGATGGTGGGTGAGAAATGCAGCCAGAAGGCAAGGAGCAGCCCCTTTAGATAATGGAACAGGGGCTGCAGCCTCACACACCCCATGTACACACGTGGTACACACAGACTCTTCCAGCCAGCAACAGTGGCAGGCGGCTGGCGAGTCTGTGAACCGTGAGGAAACACTTTGCAGGGCACTCCTCGGTGTAATACCCTCCACCCCAGGTCCCCAATGTAGAGGGGGAGAATCCTTGTGTAGAGGGACCCCCTAAGACCAACTACGATTAGCTATGAGTGGAAAATGATCACATGATAAAAAAATGTCATGTCTGCATTTTTTTTCTCGGGCCAGTTACCGACCTACGACTACCATCACGACCTACTACGACCTACCTACGAGAAAAAAGTATCAATTTTTTCCATGCTGACCTTTTTTTACTCGTGGACATTTTTTATCAGGTTGGAAAAAACGCCGCGACCTACTTGAGGCCACGAGTACGCGGAAACCACTCTCGAGCATGAGGAAGAGTTACGAAGACCTCCTACAACTTTGTGGAGACCATGCTGCGAGTATGAGTCAAGGGCAAACTCGGCAGAGGTCGCCAATTAGGTCGTGAAAGCAGGACAGGGGCTTTACTAAGATGTGACTAGTGTAGATGGGACATATTGGCTGGTGAGGGCAAGTTGGACCGCAGGGCCTGTTTCCACGCTGTACGACTCTATGACTCTATAATAATAAACCAATACCAATAGCAATATTTACAGTTCTGCATTCAGTAGCTTCAGCTTTAGCGTTCACTTTCAAGAAGTTTAATTTTGATTAGATAGCTACAAGTTAAATGTTTAGTGATTATTAGTATAACCATCCTTTCTTAACCGGGAGGAATGTTGAGGGTTACAGACCAACATTGCCACTGTTCTACAATGTTGAAATAGCTCTATGGATGTAATTGTGAAACCATTTTGAATAGCTCCTTCTTCTTTAATTTAGAGATACGGCGCGTAAACAGGCCCTTCGGCCCATCAAGTCTGCGCCAAACAGCGATCCTCGCACACTAACACTATCCCACACTCACTAGGGACAATTTACAATTTTACCAAAGCCAATTAACTTACAAAGCTGTACGTCTTTGGAGTGTGGGAGGAAACCAGAGCTCTCGGAGAAAAAACCCCACACAGGTCACGGTGAGAACGTACAAATTCCATACAGACAGTGCCCGTAGTCAGGATCGAACCAGAGTCTCTGGCGCTGTAAGGCAGCAACTCTACCGCTCCCAGTGGAAGCTCCACCGTGCCGCCCGTAGTGTTATGTGACATGTATCTGTAATCTTAGCGACAGTACACTTTGCAACGACCAAATTTGCTGACGTTATTGACGTTCGGTGTTAGTGCTGTGGCCGTGTGTGTCAAGTGGCTAATCAGGCAGCCTGCTAACATTTGCTAGAATCATTGTTTGCACTTAATGTTCTTAATTAACCCTTAGACAATGACTGAGATCCACATATCAAGAACAAAAGGGGAGTTTGAGTCAAACAATGTCTGAGTAGTGAGATATGTAACAGCCTCTGGGTGTAGAGTTGTGCAGGGTCTCTGGTGCCTGCAGAGAACCGTCAATGGGAATGCACGTAGAATACAGGCCCTGTCGTACTCATTTAGCCTGCATTGTTTTGATTTACTGTTAGCACAATGCTTGCGATTTATTACACAGCTTGTACAATGATCAATCGAAGAAGATGCAGACACTAGAGACTGCAGATGCTACCCCAAGCAAGATTGAATTGATTGATTGTGAAAGATACAGCATGGATCCAGGCCCTTCGGCCCACTGAGCCCATGCCAACCATCGATTTTTTTTTCCTCACACTAGTTCCATGCCATCTCATCACTTTCTCATCCTCTCCCTGCACACCAGGGGCAATTAACCTGCTCACCTGCACATCTTTGGGATGTGGAGGAAACCGGAGCACCCGGAGGAAACCCACGCAGTTACAGGGAGACCGTGCAAACTCCACATAGACAGCACCCAAGGTCAGGGTCAAACCGGGGTATCTGGCTCTGTGAGGCAGCAGCTCCACCAGCTGCACCACTGTGCAGCAGAACTTTACTCGTAATACCTGGTTAGTGTGCATTTTAATTGCTGAAGTATATTTTCCCCATTTTACATGGATGGAGTAAATAATTGCCTCCACTTCCTTAGAAGACTTAGGAAGTTCGGCAGGTAGACCGAAAATACTGGAGTAACTCAGCGGAACAGGCAGCATCTCTGGAGAGATGGAATGGGTGACGTTTCGGGTCGAGACGTCCCCAACAACCCTCACCAACTTCTATAGACGGGCTGCTGAAAGGATTTTATCAGGATGCATCACAGCCTAGTTTGGGAACAGCTCTATCCAAGTCCGCAAGAAATTACAGAGAGTTGTGGATAGACAATGGACAATAGACAATAGGTGCAGGAGTAGGTCATTTGGCCCTTCGAACCAGCACCGCCATTCAATATGATCATGGCAGATCATCCCCAATCAGTACCCCGTTTCTGCCTTCTCCCCATATCCCCCGACTCCGCTATTTTTAAGAGCCCCATCTAGCTCTCTCTTGAAAGCATCCAGAGAATCTGCCTCCACCGCCTTCTGAGGCAGAGAATTCCACAGACTCACCACTCTCTGTGAGAAAAAGTGTTTCCTCGTCTCCGTTCCAAATGGCTTACTCCTTATTCTTAAACTGTGGCTCCTGGTTCTGGACTCCCCCAACATCGGGGACATGTTTCCTGCCTCTAGTGTGTCCAACCCCTTAACAATCTTATATGTTTCAATGAGATACCCTCTCATCCTTCTAAACTCCAGAGTGCACAAGCCCAGCTGCTCCATTCTCCCAGCATATGCAGCACAGAAACCAACCTCCCTTCCATTGACTCCACCTGCACCTCATGCTGCCTCGGCAAGGCCAGCAGCATAATCAAGGACCTGACACACCCCGGTCACTCCCTCTTTTCCTATCTCCTATCAGGCAAGAGGTACAGGAGCTTGAAAACGCACGCCTCCAGATTCAGGGACAGTTTCTTCCCAGCTGTTATCAGGCAATGGAACCGTCCTCTCACCAGCTCCCCTCACCTTAAACCTATGTCCCCTGGTTCTTGATTCCCTTTGGGTAAAAGACTCTGTGTGTCTACCCTATCTATTCCAAATCTTTACCCAATCTATTCCTGGTTCTTGGTGATCGCCCACAGACTGTCAGGATGGGGTCCAGTTACTCCCCGGTCCTGACGCTCAGCACAGGAGCGCCACAAGGTTGTGTGCTGAGTCCCATTTTGTACACAATATACACTTATGATTGTATACCAACACACAGTACAAATAGGATCATTAAGTTTGCGGACGACACGACTGTGGTGGGACTGATAGGCAACAACGATGAGTTTGCCTACAGGGATGAAGTCCAAAAACTGACTGTCTGGTGTACCAAAAACAACCTGGTACTCAATCCATCGAAGACGAAAGAGCTGGTCGTTGACTTCAGGAGGAAGAGGAGAGAGGAACCTGCTCCTCTATACATCAAAGGAGACATGGTGGAGAGAGTCACTGGCTTTAAGTTCCTGGGAATAAACATCTCCCAGGACCTTAAATGGCAAATGAACACCGTCACTCTCGTGAAGAAGTCACATCAGCGGCTGTATTTCCTGAGGTCTCTGCGGAGAGCAAACGTCTCACAGCCACTGCTGTTGTCCTTCTACCGATGCGCCGTGGAGAGTATCCTCTCCTATGGAATCCTGGTGTGGTTTGCTAGCTGTACTGTGGCTGAGAGGAGGGCGTTGCAGGGAATTATAAAAACTGCGCAGAACATTACAAACGCCCAACTGCCCTCCTTGGATGACATATATAGGGCCCGATGCTTGCGCCGGGCCACAAATATCAAGCAGGACACATCCCACCCTGCCAACCACCTTTTTACTCTGCTACCCTCTGGGAGGCGATTCAGGACTCTGAAGGCTCGCACCGGTAGACTAAAGAATAGTTTCTACCCATGTGCGATAAAAGAGCTAAATTCCAACAGAGAATGCTGGGGAAGCAAAATGTAATTCTAAGAAATGCCGCCAAATTCTTTTAAATTCTTTTAAATTCTTTTAAAACACCTATTTATTTTTACTAATAAGTGTACATATGTGTCAATGGTTGTCGTGTTTGTATTGTTTTTAACCGGAGGAGATGTAATGGAATTTCGTTGCACAGTATTGTGCAATGACAATAAACGTATTCATTCATTCATTCATTCATCATTTTGAACATGTTTTAGATGTTCCCATTTGTCCAGGAAGCAGGGCCACATCCACAGGAAGGCAGCCTCGACCATCTCTTCATCTTTGTAAGACAGCCATGCATCTGAGAGACATCCTCCTGTGGCAGGGACACCTGTCAGTAAACAAAGAAGGGCACTTTCTCCAATCCCATTCTGTGCGGTGGTTTCAAGAAGAGCTGTTCTCCTGAACCTATATGGCGATCAAAGTTTAATTGTTTTGGCTTGAATCAAGATATTTTGACCCTCCAATTTGACTCCTCCCTCTCTGTTTAGGTTAGCTTAGAGATCCAGTGTGGAAACAGACCCTAATGCCCCTGTCCCACTTAGGAAACCTGAACGGAAACCTCTGGAGACTTTGCGCCCCACCCAAGGTTTCCGTGCGGTTCCCGGAGGTTTTTGTCAGTCTCCCTACCTGCTTCCACTACCTGCAACCTCCGGCAACCACCTGCACCCTCCGGGAACCGCACGGAAACCTTGGGTGGGGCGCAAAGTCTCCAGAGGTTTCCGTTCAGGTTTCCTAAGTGGGACAGAGGCATTAGGCCCACCAAGTCTGCGTTGACCAGCGATCCCTGTACACTAGCACTGCCCTACACACACACTTAGAACAATTTACAATCCTTACCAGAGCCAATTAACCTACAAATCTGTACGCCTTTGGAATGTGGGAGGAAACTGGGAAAAACCCACGCAGGTCACAGGGAGAACGCACAAACTCCGTACAGACAGCACCCATAGTCAGGATCGAACCTGGGTCTCTGGCACTGTAAGGTAACAACTCTACCTCTGCACTGCTGTGCTACCGTGCTCTGTTTTCATCTGCTGAAGGTGATGGGACTCCTAAAATGACCACAATATTCTGTATTTTTCATTACACTATTGTTATTGGACTCGGTTGGGAAGAAGCTCATGGGGGAATACAAAGATGACCATGTTGTCGGTTTTTGTTCAATCAGTTGTAAGCGCTTTGCATTAAGTGGACCTGACATGAATTATGCTTCAGTCTGGTTAAACTTTAACTCCTCTTCCTGCAGAAAGGCATGACTTCTCCTCACATTGCACCGCAAGTTACAGTGACTCCTTCATAGCTGCTCCGACCTCCCCCCTGACCTCTCCCTACCCAGGTGTTAATAAACAACCAGGGCTGGTATTTCCCACGGAGGCATTCCCATGTTACTAGTCTAACCTAGTTGTAGACATAGCCCAGTCCATCGTACAGACCTGACTGCCCACCATCCACACTTTCACCCTGCCTCTGAAAAGCAACCAACATAATAGTAGGATTAAACGAGAGCTTACCAGTTTGAAGTTTGATCTGTATTTTATGAGGAGTTACGATGAGGGATTACGTGAAGAGCCCGCTCAGCACGCATGCGCGGCATACTTCAAAGCAGCGGTGTGGAATCACAGATAGACACAGTTATTGAAATAAACATAGTAAAGAAAAGGAGACATCAGTTTATCAGTTTGACCCATATTATTGAGGGTGGGAGCGGAGGGCACGTAATCCCTCATCGTAACTCCTCATAAAATACAGATCAAACTTCAAACTGTTAAGTTCTCGTTTAATCTTACTATTTTACTTCGGAGTCACGTGAGTGACTACGTGAAGACTTCAAAGCTCTGTGATTTCAAACCGTGTAACAGTTATTACTTCACGCACTGCCGAAGTCCTTGAGGGAGGAAGTGTGTTATCGTAATCAACCAATGAATCTGTTTGTAGAAAAACACAATGGTATTTTTTAACAATAACAACAAAGAAATTAAATTGCTCCCCTGGCTTAAATTAAATATTTGCAGTCTGTAAAAAAAAATTCTGCAAATAAAGCAGGTTTTGCCAACGGCTTATTATAAAATTCCTGAACGGTCTTTCCTCCGACCATCCTGCTGTAGCCAGGATGTGGTCTATAGGCACGTCCATTCTTTTGGCCGTCAACGTGGATGCTGCCCTGGTGGAGTGAGATTTGTACATGTTAGTGTTTATCCCAGCAGCTTTTAGCACCTGCTTGAGCCATCTCGAAATGGTTTGGCTCGTCACCCGACCATAAGGTTTTTTATGACTGACCCACAAGGCTTTACATCTCGCTTGAATATTTTTGGTTGTGTCTATGTAGGACAGTAGGTGGGTCATGGCACATAACCGTGGTTCTTGCAGGTAAGCCCGGAATTCCACGACTGGATTAGGTGTTCCTGGTCTGCTCTGTTTGATCAGTCCCTGGATAACGACAGAGATCTGGTCTGGAGCTGTGAGCATGCTGTCCAGTCGCAATAGGTGTAGTGACTGGACCCTCTGTGCAGATACAAGTGCCATCAACATGAGTGTTTTGAGCATAGATTGTTCCAGGTTGAGGGATCTGGCTGGTGGCCATCCCCTGAGGTATGTCAGGACCACACTGACATCCCATATATGGGTGTACCTTGGTCTAGGGGGTTAGAGTTGTAAATACCCTTCATTAGTTTGACCACCAGTGGGTGGGACCCCATGGCCTGTTGTCCTGGAGCTGGTTTTAAATAGACAGACAGGGCACTTCTAGCTGTGTTGATGGCTCTGTAGCTGAGTCCTTCATCATGGTGAAGGTTCGCCAGGAATTCCAGTACGTTGGTAACTGTAGCGGTTGAGTAGGTGGTCCCTGTATCCAAGCAGTACTTCTCCCATTTTTTGATGCTGGACAAGTGCTGTTTTTTAGTGGATGTTCGGAGGGATGCTGACATGGTGTCGACGGTTTGTTCTGATAATCCCAGTCCCAGAAGTGGTTTGTGCAGAATCTGCAACCCAGGAGTTTGATTTTTTCATGGCACGGGTGGCTTGTGCCCGACGCTGGGTGTTAATAACTCTGGATCACTGGGGAATACCATCGGAGTTTCAACAACCATGTCATGGAGTATTGGGAACCATGGCTGCGTAGGCCAGTCGGGTACTATCAAAATACCTGAAGCAGAGTCCATTTGTATTGTGCGTAGTCCCCGACTGATGAGGCAGAAGGGAGGAAATGCATAGAAGAAGAATTTCCCCAATCCAGCGCGAACGCATCTACCGCTGCTGCCTCAGGGTCTGGTTCCCAAGCGACATACATAGGTACCTGGTAATTTAGCCTTGATGTAAATAAATCGATCTCTGGCGTGCCATATTGCTTGATAACTTTTGCAAATTTTTTTGGGTTTAACATCCATTCGATGTTGTCATTAAATTTACGTGACCTGGTGTCTGCCACTGTATTTAGCTTACCTGGCAGGTAAGTTGCTGATAGCCAAATATGTCTTTCGACACACCATTGCCAAATTGTGTTGACCAACTTGTCGCATGATACCGATTTTATGCCGCCCATATGGTTAATGTAGGCCACCACCGTAGTATTATCTATTTGTAACCGTACATGCAAGTGATGCATATTTGATGCATATGCTTTTAAACCATAAAAGTCACCCAACATCTCTAGATAATTAATGCCCAGTGTAAGTGGTAATGATGACTCTGGGTTAGTCCATCTGAATTTTGAATTTGAATTGATTTTATTAGGGACAGTGCATATTAATAAACATTTGCATGTAATATGCAAGATTGTAGCCAGTAGCTAATTTCCATCTTTAGTCCCACACAAGGTAAACACATCCCAAACAAGGTAAAAACAAAAGACAAAAACAAAAACAAACCAAACAATATGGTTTAGCCTGCAGTCATAACATAGACTAAATAACAAACATTCAACACAGTTTAAAGTCCCAAAGTCATTGTCTCTTCCCTCCTTGCTTTCCCTCTGCGCTGAGGCAATCCTAGCCTCCGATGTTATGACCCCGCCGGGTGATGGTAGGTAAGTCCCGCAGGCTGAATCCGAGCTCCGCAAACGGGCCGGTTCAAACTCCGCGGCCCGGGGCGGTCGAAGCTGCCGAAGCTGTCGTCCTCCAGTCCAGCGGACGCAGCTGTAGTTGCGGGAGCTCCGGAAAACAGAACTCGAGCTCCCGATGATGTCGTCCACTGGCCCACTGGCCCGCGGCCGAGCCTCCGAGGCTCCAAAGTCGGGTCGGAAGTTGTGCCGCACCGCAACCACAGCCCCGAAGTCGGCCAGGCTCACGTTGGTAAGTCCTGGCTCTGCTCCACAGCCTCCACAGCCTCCACAGCCTCGAGGTCGGTCGCAGTTGGAGGCCGCCAGCTCCGCGATAGGCCTCAGCGCAGACGGACACGGAGACGGGGGATACGGCAGGAAAGGTCGCATCCCCCCGAAGGAAGAGTCAAAAAACATATTACACCCACCCCGCACACATACACAGCTAAATAAACCAAAATAAACTGTAAAAACAGGACAAAAGAAACCAAAAAACAGAAAAGACAAACGGATTGCAGGCGAGCCGCAGCTGCAAGGCAGCGCAGCCACTCCCATCGAGCAAAGGTACTCGATCTACCACCTGTGCTGGATATGGAGTTAGTTGCTCCCCAGCCTTGAGCACTGGCGTCTGTTTGGATAACTAACGTTGGGTTAGTGATGATAATAGGGCTGAAAACAATGCCAAACGTTTTTTGCCCACCACTGTAGTTCTGATATTGCTTCAGTGGGTAACTTCATGACACGATCATAATGACCTGTATGTCGTTTTGGTGCCTGTACCTTTGCTCTTTGTAAGTTTTGACAGTGCAAAGGTCCGAATTTTGTAGCCGGAAATGCTGCTACCATTTTCCCAATTACTCTGCTACTTGTCGAATAGTTGGTCGTTCGTTGACCATTAAATTGTTGCATGATTGTGCCAATTCAACTGTTTTGTCTCTTGGCAATGTTACAGTCACGTAGACTGAATTAATTCTGAAGCCCAAGTAGTCCATGATTGTGGATGGCTTCAACTTAGATTTATCTGGATGTAAGACAATCCCAGGGTTTCGAACAACTGTTTGGTAGCTGATACAGCTAACATAGTCAATTCCATGGTCTTGCCTACTATTAAGATATCATCAAGATATGCCATGACAATATGTTTTTGTCTTCTTAATATTGCCAGAGCTGGTTTTAGTATCTTGGTGAATAATCTTGGGCTGATGTGAACCCATTGGGTAACGTTTTAAACTGCCATAGCTGCCCCATCCAGGTAAATTTCAGGTATCTGCGATGATCCTTGTGAATGGTACTGAATAGTAAACATCTTTAAGATCAATGCTTGCCATGAAGTATCCTTTGGAAATTAGTTGTTTGGCAGTAACAACCGGTTCCATTTTGAAATGTATATACTTAACAAACATATTTAGTGAAGTTAAGTCAATGATGATGCGACATCCACCATCTTTTTTGGGTTTAGTGAATATATTTGATACGAATTCCAAGGGTTCATGTTTTGTTTTTCCCAATGATACCCTTTGTAATTAGTCTCACCAGTTCAGCTTGTCCCTCTCGTTTTTCTTTAACTGAGAGGGAAAATACCGTCTGGGGTGAATGTTGAACTGGTGGCAATTTTTCTAGTATGAATTGTATTTTGTATCCACCAATGCCATTGAGTATATACTGATCACTCGTGATAGACTCCCGTGCTTCTTTAAACAGGTGTAATCTCCCCCCTGTTAGTATTAAGCCTCTATTTTCTATATGCTGGTAGGAACCAGACCCACCTACCTCCATGGTTATGGGTATTCTTCTGTTTCCCGCCGGTCCAACGAGTCTTGCACGTTGTCTGACGTGGCGGTGATGTTGGGGGGTGGCGCATTTTCCACGGGGTCCGCTCTGGACCCTGGTCTAAAGAAGACTTCCGGTGATAGAATGCGGACCCCGAGCTTTCACCAGTCCCATATGGTAGACGTCGACTGATGGACGCGATGGGGTGCTGCTGCTTAGGAATTATTGTTTTTGGTTTGCTCGTCCCGGGGCCTGCCCTCATGAGACCAAAAGTTTTTTAAGGCCTCTTCCATATCCTTCATATGCTTTGTGAGGTTTTTGCCAAAGAGCAGTGGGTCTGGCTCAGTGGCTGGGGTTTTGCACAACCCCGCAAATTTAGGATTTTATGGCAGGTCTTAATATTTGTTTACGAAGGTTGTGGTCATCTCCGTATTTGTCCACGGAATGAGCAAACGATGTGATGGCTGACGTCAGGAGCCTGAGGATCCGCTGCAGTTTTAGCTCCTGGTTCCGAATATTTGCCCCAACGTGCCCCCAGTTTTGGCTGTTTACAGCCGGCACTTTAAGGGACTCACAGTTCTCTGGAGCTGTATACGATTCTAAGGCCTCATTGACTACCTCTCCTGTAGGGGCCTGTTGGAGAGGTGGTTAATGCTGGCCGCTGGTTTGGCCTTTAACGGCCTCCTGCACGTGGGGTTGCCACGTAGCGGTTCACCACACCTAGCAGCTCTTCCTGTTCCTGCACCCCTTGCATACTCCTGACATCTTCAGCCAGCGTCCCCTCTTCTTGACCAGCCCAGTCCTGGTCACCAAAGCTACCCTCGGGTAAGGAGGAAGCAATGGACAGTGCACAAGACACTGTGGAGGGAGTGCCTGAACTCCCCCTGCGAGAGCGCCCCTCACGAAGCGCGTCTCGCTCCAAGCGGCTCAGGCGGCTGTCTCCCCTCCCCGTGCGGGTGGAGAGACGTCCCCGTCCGACAGGTCGGAAGCCACCAGCCGGACCCTTCTTCCGTGGCTTTACTTCCAGCCCGCTGCTCAGGCGCTAGCGGGCTGGGCTCGGCACGGTGTCGGGGAATAGCGGAGCGCCGGGTAAGCGGTCCTACCGCCTTGTTGCTGCCCCCCCCCAGATGGAACGCTCCTCCGTGGAGTCGAGCGGGGGACAGGTTTGTCCAAGAGCCTTTCTTCTCTGACTGAAATAAAGCAGAAGGCTCCCTGTGAAAGAAAAACCCGACCTCAGAGCTTACCTGACGGTCCGTTCTTTCACCCCGTAGCGGGAGCGCCTGACTCCCGATGCGGCCGCTGTTGCACTGCTGAACGCAATGCCGCGCATGCGTGCTGAGCGGGCTCTTCACGTAGTCACTTACGTGACTCCGAAGTAAAATCAAAGATTTGTCCCATTCCATTCTTCTCCCTGCTCCCACCCAGCAGAAGGTACAGAAGCTTGAAAGTGTGCGCACCGCCAGACTCAGGAACAGCTTCTTCCCCTCTGCTATTAGGGTTCTGAATGGTAATTCCATAAGTTCGGGGTACTGGCCGATTCACCTCTATCCTTTACAGACATCGGACTTTGTCTCTGGAACTGATGCGCTACAATGCTGAGAACTATATTCTGCCCTCTGTATCGTATACTTTGCTCTATCTATTGTTCTTGAGCTTGATGCATCGCGGCTTGGTACAGGAACCCGAGCGTCCAGGAGCGGAAAAGGCTGCAAAAAGTAGTAAACGCTGCCCAGTCCATCATCGGCTCTGACCTCCCCACCATCGAGGGGATCTATCGCAGTCGCTGTCTCAAAAAGGCTGCCAGCATCACCAAGGACCCACACCATCCTGGCCACACACTCATCTCTCCGCTGCCATCAGGTCGAAGGAACAGGAGCCTGAAATCTGCAACATCCAGGTTCAGGAATAGCTACTTCCCCGCAGCCATCAGACTATTAAACACAACTTCAAACAAACTCTGAACTATAACAGGTAGACAAAAATGCTGGAGAAAATCAGCGGGTGCAGCAGCCTTCTTCAGACTGAAGAAAGGTTTCGGCCCGAAACGTTGCCTATCTCCTTCGCTCCATAGATGCTGCAGCACCTGCTGAGTTTCTCCAGCATTTTTGTGTACCTTCGATTTTCCAGCATCTGCAGTTCCTTCTTAAAATCTCTGAACTGTAACAACCTATTGCACTTTATCTGTTTACTGATGTGTGTATATGTATATTCTATGGTATATGGACACACTGATCTAATCTGTATTTATGCCTACAATATTCTGTCGTGCTGTAGCAAGCAAGAATTTAATTGTCCTATCTGGGACACATGACAATAAACTCTCTTGACTTGACTTGACTTGATTTGATTGTATTTATTTATAGTATTATGTGTTCTCATTGAATAGCATGCAAAACAAAGCTTTTTAAATATACCTCGGTACATGTGACGATAATAAACCTACACTTAACTTAATTGGAAGTCGATCTGTAAGTCCATTTGTTGTGATAACCTGGGAGATAGTAAGAACTCAGGGCATAGAGTCATATAGAGTTTTTAGACATAGATATTTAGACTTTAATCATCCACATGTTTTTGTTGCTGTAGTTAAATATTAGGATTCCTAAATAGGTCTGACTGCAGGAAAACGTGTAGTTGTGTGTTTTTTATTCACTGTCGATGAGTTCATGGATAAGATGGTGTGAAGAAAAGTGAATAGTGTGTAGGAAGGGACTGCAGATGCTGGCTTATACCAAAGGTAGATACAAAGTGCCGCAGTAACTCAGCGGGTCAGGCAGCATCTCTGGAGAAAAAGGAGGTGCGACGATTCGTGTCGGGACCCTTCTTCAGATTGAAAGTCTCCCCTACTTTCAGTCTGAAGAAGGGTCCCGACCCAAAACGCCATAACTCGCTGAGTTTCGAGTCCTGGGTGTCATGGTACACCAGTCATTGAAAGTGGGCATGCAGGTGCAGCAGGCAGTGGAGAAGGCGAATGGTATGTTAGCATTCATAGCAAAAGGATTTGAGTATAGGAGCAGGGAGGTTCTACTGCAGTTGTACGGGGTCTTGGTGAGCCCACACCTGGAGTATTGCGTACAGTTTTGGTCTCCTAATCTGAGGAAGGTCATTCTTGCCATTGAGGGAGTACAGAGAAGGTTCACCAGACTCATTCCTGGGATGTCAGGACTTTCATATGAAGAAAGACTGGATAGACTCGGCTTGTACTCGCTAGAATTTAGAGGATTGAGGGGGGATCTTATAGAAACGTACAAAATTCTTAAGGGGTTGGACAGGCTAGATGCAGGAAGATTGTTCCCGATGTTGGGGAAGTCCAGAACAAGGGGTCACAGTTTAAGGATAAGGGAGAAGTCTTTTAGGACCGAGGTGAGAAAAACATTTTTCACACAGAGAGTGGTGAATCTCTGGAATTCTCTGCCATAGAAGGTAGTTGAGGCTAATTCATTGACTATATTTAAGAGGGAGTTAGATGTGGCCCTTGTGGCTAAAGGGATCAGGGGGTATGGAGAGAAGGCAGGTATGGGATACTGAGTTGGATGATCAGCCATGATCATATTGAATGGCGGTGCAGGCTCGAAGGGCCGAATGGCCTCCTCCTGCACCTAATTTCTATGTTTCTATGTTTCTATCTTCGGGAGAAAAGTGCAGTTGTGTATACCCGCGGTGCGGTCAGGAGCATGTCCAACAGTGCAGTCTATGTTCATGACCATTGAGGGGTTGCTCCAACAAGCCATCACCATCAAGGATCAGATAAGCTCTTTGTACAGCCACAAAGCCATTGTTACATCGGCAGTTCCCCCCTTCCCTCCTTCCCTTCTTACTGAGTGCAGGGGCAAACTTGGCCCTCTTCCTTTACAGATGTTGCCTGACCCGCTGCGTTCCCCCAGCATGTTGGTTAAGAAGGTCTGGTCTGACCAGTATACTAAGAGATTGCCATGTGTTGCTCAGGTACATGGATAGGAAAAGTTTAAGGGGATATGAGCCAAATGCAGGCAGGTGGGACCAGTGTAGATAGGGCCTCGTGTTCAACTTGGGCAAGTTTAGTTTAGTTTAGACAGACACAAAATGCTGGAGTAACTCAGCGGGACGGGCAGCATCTCTGGAGAGAAGAAATGGGTGACGTTTCGGGTCAAGACCCTTCTTCAGTTTAATTTAGAGATACAGCGCGGAAACAGGCCTACCAGCCCACTTACTCCATGCCGACCAGCGATCCCTGCACACTAGCACTATCCTACACATACTATGAACAATTTACACTTTTACCAAACTAGTTAGTCTACAAACCAGTATGTCTTTGGAGTGTTCACACAGAGAGTTGTGAGTCTGTGGAATTCTCTGCCTCAGAGGGCGGTGGAGGCAGGTTCTCTGGATACTTTCAAGAGAGAGCTAGATAGGGCTCTTAAAGATAGCAGAGTCAGGGGATATGGGGAGAAGGCGGGAACGGGGTACTGATTGGGGATGATCAGCCATGATCACATTGAATGGCAGTGCTGGCTCGAAGGGCCGAATGCACCTAATGCTCCAAGGCACCTATTGTCTATTGTCTATTGTTGGAGAAAACTGGAGATCACGGGAAAACCCACGAAGGTCACGGAGAGTACGAACAAACTCCATACAGGCAGCACCCGTAGTCAGGATCGAGCCCAGGCCTCTGGCGCTGTAATGCCCCATGTCCCACTTAGGAAACCTGAACGGAAACCTCTGGAGACTTTGCGCCCCACCCAAGGTTTCCGTGCGGTTCCCAGAGGTTTTTGTCAGTCTCCCTACCTGCTTCCACTACCTGCAACCTCCGGCAACCACCTGCAACCTCCGGGAACCGCACTCTACCACTGTGCCCCCCTCAAAGTTGAGACGGAGACCCTGTTGCTGTGCTGCATGACTCCTTGACTCGATGACTCTGCATGTAGCAGGAGGGCAGGTGAAACTATGACATTCAATCATAAGTTATCCAACTGGCAACTAGTTGCTTGAGGTCCTGCTTTTCCTATCTCTATTGTCACGTCCTGTGTGCACCATGGGCAGTATTGAACCTGGCCACCACTTCCATTCAAGCATGGTACACTGCCATCTTGTGGGAAGAATGCAAACAGCAGCACAGCTAACCACAATACCAGAGTGTATTGCTACCTTCCTATTCATTTCAATCTTTGCAGCAGGGACTACCACCCATTCGAATTTAGCGATACAGCATGCAATCAGGCTCTTCGGCCCACTTAGCCCATGCCGAACACCGATCACCCATTTGCACCAGTTCCATGTACTGCAGATGCTGGTTTACAAAACATAAGGACATTCTTGCCATAGAGGGAGTACAGAGAAGGTTCACCAGACTGATTCCTGGGATGTCAGGACTTTCATATGAAGAAAGACTGGATAGACTCGGCTTGTACTCGCTAGAATTTAGAAGATTGAGGGGGGATCTTATAGAAACTTACAAAATTATTAAGGGGTTGGACAGGCTAGATGCAGGAAGATTGTTCTCGATGTTGGGGAAGTCCAGAACAAGGGGTCACAGTATAAGGATAAAGGGCTTTTATGACTGAGATGAGAAAAAAAAAATTCACACAAAGAGTGGTGAATCTGTGGAATTCTCTGCCACAGAAGGTAGTTGAGGCCAGTTCATTGGCTATATTTAAGAGGGAGTTAGATGTGGCCCTTGTGGCTAAAGGGATCAGGGGATATGGAGAGAAGGCAGGTACAGGATACTGAGTTGGATTGTATTGTATTGTATTGTATTGTATATCTTTATTGTTATTTTCCTGAGTACTCACATACCCAGAGGAAACAAAAAAACGTTACTCAAACCAGTGTCCATTCAGTGTGCAGTAAAAAATAAATAGAAATAAAAATACATATATCATGAACAAGTTTAACGCTACTCTCAACTAAACATCAACAGGCGTTCCGATCGGCAGCGGCACGACAGTGGCTCTGTCCAGGTTGGTGGTTGGTGCGCGATACTTTGGCAGGGGGCAAAGTCCGTTTAACAGTCTTATAGCCTGCGGGAAGAAGCTGAGGAGCATCCTGCTGGTTTTGCAGCTAATGCTCCTGTACCTCTTCCCAGATGGCAGGATGGAGAATATGTGATGCGATGGGTGGTAGGGGTCTTTGATGATGGAGATGGCTGTTGATACATCTCTTCCTGTATATGTCCAGCAAGAAAGGGAGTGGAGCACCAATAATCCTGCTTGATCAGCCATGATCATATTGAATGGCGGTGCAGGCTCGAAGGGCCGAATGGCCTACTCCTGCACCTATTTTCTATGTTTCTATGTTTCTATAAGACACACTTTGCTGGATTAACTCAGCAGGTCAGGCGGCATTTCTAGAGACCCAGTAGGAAGAAGGATGCCAACTCAAAACGTCACCCATCCATGTTCTTCAGAGATGCTGCCTGTCCCACTGAGTTACTCCAGCACTTTGTGTCCTTTTTCACACTAGTTCTCTCATCTATTGTTATACCCTATACCTCCTCCCTCGACTGTCCAGGAACCCCAACAGTCCTTTCAGGTCAGGCAGAGGTTCGCTTGCACCTCCTCCAACCTCATCTATTGTCTCCATTGTTCAAGATGTGAACACTTATACATCGGCGAGACCAAACGTATACTGGGTGATTGTTTCGCTGAACACCTTCGCTCAGTCCGCCTGGACCTACCCAATGACCAGGGGGCGCTGACCTGTGTGCGGCTGCCCAGCCTGCAGCTGTCTGTCTTTTCATCTTTTTTTTATTTTTAGTTAGTTAAAGTGTTTTTGTTTCTGGAGGTCTAGACTTTTTTATGTGGGGGGTGGGGGGGGGGGGGGAAGGGGGAAACTACCTTTCAGGGTCCCTACCTGGTCGGAGAGGCAGCTTTTCTCCGGGCTGCAGCTTCGACCCGTCCTCGCGGCCTACCAGCGGGCCTGGAGCGTTGTTTCCTGTCGGGGACCGCCCAGAACCACGGCTTCGGCAGCGGCACAGCGCTGGAGCGCTATCGTGGAGCGGGCGATGCCTTGCCTGGGTCGCCGCGCTGGAGCTCCGGTGGGCTGGGACCGCCGGGAACAACATCGCGGAGCTACGGGTTTGAGGAGCGGCCAGCTGCGGGCGGCGGCGCCGAACTTTACACCGGGAGCCTGGGATCTCGCGACGAGATCGCCAGTTGTGGAGCTCCAACCGGCGCGGCCTTGTCGGCTTCGGAAGCCGCGGCCTCCAGTACGGAAGCGGCCGTTCCAGGGTTCCCAGGCCGCTGCGAGGA
Source organism: Amblyraja radiata (assembly GCF_010909765.2). NCBI lineage: Eukaryota > Metazoa > Chordata > Chondrichthyes > Rajiformes > Rajidae > Amblyraja > Amblyraja radiata. The sequence goes on along the minus strand of NC_045958.1, from coordinate 112,245,076 downwards.
TTCTCCCGACGCCGGAGCAACATCACCCGGCGAGAACGGCCAGGAACATCGGGCCTCCGTAGAGGCAACTGTGGAGGCCTCAATGGGCCCGACTATGGGTGAACTGGGGTTGGGGACTGGACTTTGTGCCTTCCCTCATGGTGGGAGCCATTGTGGGGGGATGTTCTTTATGTTTAATCTCTTATTAATGTTATGTCTGTATTCTTTCTTTATGTGCTGCACTGGCAAGAAGCATTTCACTACACCTAGGTGTATGTGACTAATAAATAACCTTTGAACCTTTGAACCTTTCCTCATATGTCAGTCCCACCATCCCTGGTGAACCTAGGCTGCACTCCCTCAATAGCAAGAATGTCCTTCCTCAAATTAGGCCCTTTCTGTACTAGGCATTGTCAGAGTGAGGCTAATCGCAAATTGGAGGAACAGCATCTCATATTCTGCTTGGGTAGCTGACAGCCAAGGGATATGAATGTTGATTTCTCTAACTTCAAGTAGCCCCTGCGCCCCCTCTCTCTCCATCCCTCCCCCACCCAAGTCGCGCCAGGTTCCAGTTGTCACGAGCAAACTGCTATCAATGGCCTGTTTCCTTTATCATCGTCAATTTTTTGCATATCTTTAATTCATTTGTTCTATATCTCTCTACATCACCATCTATATCTCTCGTTTCCCTTTATTTCCCTTTCCCTTGACTAATCTGCAGAAGGGTCTTGACCCGAAACGTCACCCATCCCTTCCCTCAAGAGACGCTGCCTGTCCCGATGAGTCACTCCAGCATTTTGTGTCTATCTTCTCTCATCTATTCTTATCTTGTTTTCACATCCATTCTGTAGATACTAGAGGCAATTTTACAGAGGCCAGTTAATCTGAAGAGCTGCACGTCTTTGTGATGTGGGTGGAAGCTTGAGAAACATAGAAACATAGAAAATAGGTGCAGGAGTAGGCCATTCGGCCCTTCGAGCCTGCACCGCCATTCAATATGATCATGGCTGATCATCCAACTCAGTATCCTGTACCTGCCTTCTCTCCATACCCCCTGATCCCTTTAGCCACAAGGGCCACATCTAACTCCCACTTAAATATAGCCAATGAACTGTCCTCAACTACCTTCTCTGGCAGAGAATTCCACAGATTCACCACTCTCTGTGTGAAAAATGTTTTCCACATCTCGGTCCTAAAAGATTTCCCCCTTATCCTTATACTGTGACCCCTTGTTCTGGACTTCCCCAACATCGGGAACAATCTTCCTGTATCTAGCCTGTCCAACCCCTTAAGAATTTTGTAAGTTTCTATAAGATCCTCCCTCAAACTTCAATCTCAGAGGATACCCACAAAATCGCCGGGAGGACGTGCAAACTCCACATAGACAACACCTGAGGTCTCTGGAGGCCTCTGAGAGAGCGGAGTCTCTGGCGCTGTGAGACATCAGGTCTACCAGCTGCGCTAACGTGCCGCCCTTTCTTGCTTGCTTATAATCCTTCTCATTTTGCGGTCTTTGTAAAAGCTGAAAGGCATTCATTGTTCCTGAAAAGCTGCATGAATTGTAGACCAGATTATTTTCAATCTTTGCCTCCTACTAAATTTTTTGGATGAGTTCCCAAAGTGATTCACCGCCATTTGTCATCTTCTCCATCAAACACTACGCCTGCTCCATCTTAGGCCAGATATTGCGAAAACCCTCAAACATACATATTCCTGTCTCTTTGATGATCTCATTGTCTGTCCTTGACTCTAGTGCCTCCCCTGTTATTACAGAGCCCATTATAGTATTTTAGTTTAGTTTCGAGATACGGCGCGGAAATAGGCCCGTTGGCCCACCGAGTCCGCGCCGCCACTAACACTATCCTACACACGCTAGGGACAATCTACAATTTCACCAAAGCCATTTCATCCACAAATCTGGACGTCTTTGGAGTGCAGGTGGAAACCAAAGCACCCAGAGAAAGCCCAGGGAACGTGCAAACTCCATACAGACAGCACCCATAGTCAGGATGGAACCCGGGTCTCTGGCGCTGTAAGGCAGCAACTCTACCGCTGCGCCCCCGTGCTGATCTATGTGTGTAGTGCACATGCCACTCCACGTGTGTAGTGGTCAAGCAGACAACTCTTTTTGATGGTGTCTCAACAAAACAAGATCGTGTTAAATGCCTACACTTAGTTAACTGATACTTAGTTTAAGGACACGGAGTGGGGGCCTAACATCGCCCCGCGCGACTTAATGGCCGCAGGACTTACCATCGTCCGCCGGGGGCTTTAACATCGGGAGCCCCAGTCGCCTCGACGTTGCAGTTGGACTGCTGGACCGCGGGAGAGGAACAAAGGGAAGAGATAAGACTTTGTGTGGGTCTTGGGTTTTTTTGTAATGTAAAAACTGTAGAAAATGTAATTTCGTTCAAACCAAGTTGTTTGAATGACAATAAAAGACATTCTATTCTATTCTATTCTATTCTATTATCAACCTTCCATTGCATCCAATGGATCTACCAGTTCTCATGTGGGGCCTTATATACATACTGCCCATTAATTCTAGTTCCCATTATTTACCTCCTGACCATTTTGTCCTACCACTATCATCACCACACCACCCTGGCCACATTCTCAGTTCACTCCTAACTTTGGGCCGCAGGTGCGGCACAGTGGAGCAGCGGTAGAGTTGCTGCCTTACAGCGCCAGAGACCCAGGTTTCGATCCTGACTACGGGTGCTGTCTGTATGGAGTTTGTACGTTCTCCCTGTGGCCGCATGAGTTTTCTCCGATGCTTCGGTAGAATTGTAAATTGTCCCTCGTGTGTAGGATAGTGCTAGTGTACGGGGTGATCGGTTGTCGCCGTGGACTCGGTGGGCAAACGGGCCTATTTCTGCGCTGGATCTCTAATGTCTAAAGTCTAAAGGTTCAGGAGACTGAGTGAACGTGACCACCAGGATCAGGAATAGCTCCTTCCCAAAAACTATCAAGCTCTTGAACACTACACAACACTAACCTATGAACTTTGAGTTGAGTTCAGTTTATTGTCACATGTACCAAGGTACAATGAAATACTTTTGTTGCGTGTTAACCAGTAAGTGAAAGACAATACATGATTACAATCGAGCTGTCCACAGTGTACAGATACATGATAAATGGAATAACTTGAATAACGTTCAGTGCAAGATAAAACCAGTCCGACCAAAGATAGTCTGAGGGTCTCCAATGAGGTAGATAGTAGTACACGACTGCTCTCTAGATGTGGTAGGATGGCTCCGTTATCTGATAACTGCTGGGCAGAAACTGTCCCTGAATCTGGAGGTGTGCGTTTTCACACTTCTTTACCTTTTGCCTGATGGGAGAGGAGAGAAGAGGGAGTGGCCAGGGTGCGACTCGACCTTGACTATGTTGCCGGCCCAGCCAGGGCAGCGTGAAGTGTAAATGGAGTCAATGGAAGGGAGGTTGGTTTGTGCGATGGTCTGGGCTGCGTCCACAATTCTCTGCAATTTTCTTACGGTCTTGGATGGAGCTGTTCCCAAACCGTGCTGTGATGCATCCCGATAAAAACAAACTATGGACTGTCTTTTTGTTGCAATAAGGATGTCAGGCTTTTATGTATTAGTATCGTGGGTACGCATTTGTTGAATTATTGTCTATTATATATTATCTATGAGTATTGTACTCACCGGCCTGTTACGATGCTGCAAGAATTTCATTATTTTGTTATTGTACATATGACAGCTAAACATTCTTTTTCTTTTATTTTTTTTTTTTTATATTTTATTTTATTAGAAGTAAGTACAGTCATATGGCACCAAAGTGCCTAATATATATTTTCATAATACATTTTATGTACAACTTCTTTTTTTTTTTTTTTTTACATTGAAAAAAGATTAGAATAAGAAAAAGAAGTTAGATAGTAAAGGATAGAAAGATGTGAAATATATAGTGTGTGAAAAAAGAAAACGAGTAAATGAAGAAAGTTGAGAGAGAAAATAGAGAAAATAAAATAAAATAAAAAAGAAAAGGAGATCATTATTTATAATCTTGACCAACCCTTGTCCAGTCCTGAAAGTTATTTTTTACAATTGTGTTGCACCATATGATTCCAAAAAAACGACGAATGGAGACCAACTCTTGAAGCTAAACATTCTTGACACTTGAAGTAACATGAAGTACCTTTGTCACTTATTCCATCCATCTCAATGGTCAGTGGTAAATGGTCAATTGTGCTTTATTATCTCATGTACAAACCTACGGTAAAATTCCTTTTTTGCATACAGTTCACTAAAGTACAAAGTCCCAGAGTAGCAAAGTGTACAGAAATAATCCACTGAGGCTGCATGCAGGAGTCGCCAGGTTTTGGCACCATTTCCAAAACACAGTCTGTGCTCTTGATCTTCTGGACTGGCACCCATTCAAACCCTATTCACTTTTATCCACCCATCATTTGCCAGACTTTGTCCCCTCCCCCACTCTCTTTTCCAGCTTTCTCCCCTCCCCCCCCCCCCCCCCCATCAGTCTGAAGAAAGACCCCCGACCTGAAATGTTGTCGATCCAGTCCATCCACAGATGCCCGACCTGTTCGATTCCTCCAGCACTTTGCATTTTGCGAAAGCAACAGTTATAGTCATAGAGTGATACAGCATGGAAACAGGCCCTTCGGCCCAACTTGCCCACACTGGCCAACATGTCCCATCTACACTAGTCCCACCTGCCTGCATTTGGCCCATATCATTCTAAACCTGTCCTATCCATGTACCTGTCCAAACGTTGCAATAGTACCTGCCTCAACTACCTCCTCCGGCAGCTGGTTCCATACACCCACCACCCTTTGTGTGAAAAAGTTTCCTATTAAATCCTTCTCCCCCCACAAACGTATGTCCTCTGGTCCTCGATTCCCCTACTCTGGGCAAGAGACTCTGTGCGTCAACCCGATCGATTCCTCTCATGATTTTGTCCACCTCTATAAGATCACCCCTCATCCTACTGCGCTCCAAGGAATAGAGTCCTAGCCTGCTCAACGTCTCCCTGTAGGTCAGTCAGTTATTCTGCTTCAGTGTATCGGCCTTTAATCTTCCAATACTTCTCCGAAACCGTTACGCGGAAATCATCTTGAACGCGGAGTTATAAATCTCATTAAGTTGTCACACTAATTTCGCATCATTGGTAATATCCACTTTTGGCCACAGTGCTGTAGTCTCTTGATTTCCATTCACTGAAACTCAGCCAAAACTAATCTATCACCCGAATAGCTGGAAAAGATTGAATGACTTCTGAGAAAGGTTTTAATAATTCTCCTCCCAAACAGCTTCTATCGATATTCCCTCTAGCTCCATCCCTACTCTCTGCTGACATCTCGTTGAGCAGGCATGTCCTCTTGCATAAATTAGATCATATTTCATCTGTAGTGTGTGGCAATACTGTTTCATGCACAAATGGGGATGTAATTAGTGCTGGCACTAAGGTTTATTTATTTTTCTGTCTTACTGTTTGAACAGCTATTAGAGATTAATTTTCTTCCATCGTTCTTCATGGGGATCGTGGATGCACGGCACAGGAGGAGGCCATTTGGCCCGTCATATTTGCACTAGTTTAGTTTAGTTTAGAGATACAGCGTGGAAACTTGCCCTTTGGCCCACAGAGTCTGCACCGACCAGCAATCCCCGCACACACTAGGGACATTTTTTAAACCATTTATACCAAGCCAATTAACCTGCAAACCTGAACATCTTTGGAGTGTGGGGGAAAAGCGTAGATCCCAGGGAAAACCCACGCAGGCCACGAGGAGAACGTACAAACTCCGTACAGACAGCACCCGTAGTCGTAGCAACTCTACCGCTATGCCACCGTGCCACCTTTAAACATAAAGGCAACCTTAATCCCATACCACACCTATAGACCATAACACTATAATCCTTAGGGTAGTTTTTATTTTAGTTTCGAGATAGTGCATGGAAATAGGCCCTTCAGCCCACCAAATCCATGCTGATCATCGATCACCCATTCACACCAGCTCCATGTCATACCACTTTCTCATCCACTCCCTAGTTCTCCTGTATCCTGTTAAAATTATTTTCCTTTTCAGGTGGAACTTTAGCTCCGGCCATTAGTTTCAGGTTTTGGTTTATTACTGTCATGAGTACCAAGGTGTATTGGATGGGGGAGGTCATATTCTTTTCCTCTAAGCGTTTTGTTCAACATGTTTCTACATCAGCCTGGTGTCGAGAAGCTTGACTCCCACACCAATCCAGTAAAGGGATCGATCCTGACCTCAGGTGCTGTCTGTGTGGAGTTTGCACGTTCTCCCTTTGACCACGCGGGTTTCCTCCAGGTGCTCCGGTTTCCTCCTGCGTCCCAAAGAGGTGAGGGTTTGTAGGTTATTTGTCCCAAGTGGGCAAACAGGTGGGATAACATAGAACTAGTGTGAACATGTGAGCGATGGTCGGCGTGGGCCTGGTGGGCCGAAGGGCCTGTTTCCACGCTGAATGTCTTAACTAAATCATCAATGCCTCCAGTGAGAGGTTGGGTGGTCCTTTATGTAGGTGGTCCTTTATAAGGGGAACCCCTTATTTCCACCAAGTCAAACCCCTCAGGTGAGTTGGTAGATTTGAAATAGCTTCTCAACACATTCAAAATGTTATGTTTAGTTTAGTTTATTTTAGTTTAGTTTAGTTTAGTTTAGTGATCTAGCATGGCAACAAGTCATTCGGCCCACCAAGTTAACGTCGACCATCGATCACCCGTTCTCACTGGTTCTATGTTAGCCCACTCATTTCTCACTCACTCCCTACACACTAGGGGCATTTTTTGTATTTGCAGAGGAATTAATCTCCAAACCCGCACGCCTTTGTGATGTTGGAGGAAACCGTTGCACCCACACAGTCACAGGGTGAACGTGCAAACTCCGCACAGACAGCACCCGACGTCAGGATTGTACCGTGGATTCTGACGTTGTGAAGCAGCAGCTCCCACCAGCTGCGCCACCGTGCCTGCCGCCCCCTGAGTTACGACTAATAACGAGTTTTCACTCTATATTCACTCCGCTTATCATCTCAACATTCACTGGAGCAAATGCGCAAGCTGAGTGAACATGTCAAGCAACACGTTACGTCCAAACACCTTGCCTGTACCCTGAACTACAAATTCATCCACATTATAACCCGCTGCATTCAGGGCTTGGGCCTACTTTTCATCAAAAGCAATCACATGCATTTCCACATTGCCTATTTCAACAGAAATTAAACCTTGCTCCAGTTTCTCTGTGTTTGCTCTGATGAAGTGTCTTATCTGGATTATCCATAAGCATTGCATGTGCTTCCCTAATAGGACACAGATTTTTGACTTCTGACACTTTCACATCTCACTTTCAAAGTCGATTTTCGCTGGCTGCTACCATGTCTGAATCATGTCAAGCCAAGCACTGCACTTTCTCTGGGAGATGGCTTCTGACTAGGTTTAAATACACACTCCACCATGTCACCGTTTTCTGGTCGCCCTGTTGCAGGAAGGAAGTGGAGGCTTTGGAAAGGGTGCAGATGATGTTTACCAGAAATAAGGAGTATTAGCTACAGGGAGAGGTTGGACAGGGGATTGCAGTGGGGCCCAATGGAAGTATATACAATTATGAGAGGCATAGAGAGGGTAGACAGTCAGAACCTTATACTCAGGACAGGAAAATCAAATATTACAGGGTACAGATTTAATGTGGGATGGGCAAAGTTTAACGGAGATGTGTTTTTTACAGAGGGTGGTGGGCCAAATGACACGGTTCTGCACGATTTGACTTCATGTAAGAATACTATAGAAGAAAAAAAAAACTTCAGCCAAAGTTGATGTGTGTCTTGCATATCGAGGCAGGATTATAATGGGGAAAAGAAAATGGCAGAAAAACGTAACAAATATTTTGTGCCTGCCTTCATGGACTAAAACCCAAATCACTTGCCCGGAAATTGTCATAGACAACAGACAATGGGTGCAGGAGGAGGCCATTCGGCCCTTCGAGCCAGTACCGCCATTCAATGGCTGATCATCCACAATCAGTAACCTGTTCCTGCCTTCTCCCCATATCACTTGACTCCGTTATCTTTAAGAGCTTTATCAAACTCTCTCTTGAAAGCCTCCAGAGAACTGGTCTCCACCGCCCTCTGTGGCAGCGAATTCCACAGACTCACAATTCTCTGTGTGAAAAAGTGTTTCCTCATCTCCGTTCTAAATGGCTTACTTTTATTCTTAAACTGTGGCCCCTGGTTCTGGACTCCCACAACATCGGGAACATGTTTACTGCCTCTAGCGTGTCCAGACCCTTATTAATAATCTTATGTTTCTGATTGGGTACAGATTGGGGATGATCAGCCATGATCATATTGAATGGTGGTGCTGGCTCGATTTTCCTTACAGTCAAGTAACATAAAAGTAAATAATAAATAAGTAAAACATATATTTTTTTAAAGCACAAACACAGAAGTCCACGACACAATACAACCCCACAGTGGCACCAAAGTTGAGGAAGGTACCATAGTCCAGCCAGCCTCCCCGCCGATCTTCCCAGATGTTCACCCGTGGTCGAGGCCCGGACCTCCCGATGCTCAGGCCCACACGCCGGGATGATGGAACACCGACGCCGTACCCCGATGCTGAACACCGACGGAGAACATCCTCAGCGGCCTGGACCTCCAGATCAGCCACCTCCCACCGGAGTCCGCGGCTCCCGAAGTCCACAGGACTCCGCGATGTTGGTCAGCGCCGCCCGCGTTGGGAGCTCCGCGAACCACCGCTCCGCGATGTCGGTGCAGCAGGCCCAGCACTCCAGGGCTCCAAATGGCAATCCCTGATAAGGCATCGCCCGCCCCACGATGTATCCAGCGCTGCGCCACCGCTGCTGGAGCTTTGGTCGGTCCCGGCAGGAAAGGCCGAGCCAATCCAGTAGGTAGGCCGCTGAGGAAGGGGCGGGGAGGTGGGGGCGAGGACGCGACTCGAATAATAGTCGCATCTTCTCCAGGAAGCGACTGAAGGACGGTATCCCCTATACCGTACCCTCTTCCCCCACATAAAGACATTTAAAAAAACACAGAAAATGCACTTCAACATAACAAAAAAAACAAAAAGATACCGGAATGAAGGCGGAGGCAGCTAGCACCAGCGCCACCGGATGTAATCCTCACAGGGACGGAAATCCTAGGGGGACGGATGGGACACGTCCCCCCATGCTTTGAGCGGTGGGGGACAATCCCCCCCCCCCATGTTTTGTAATCCGGACTTTATCAGACACTTTCTAAGGGCTGAATCGGCCCGTTCGCGGGGCCTTTCAACGCCCGGCGCGGCTTAAAATCAAACTGCTGCATCGAGGCGATCGGGGCTCCCGATGTTGAAGCCCCCGCCGGCCGATTCAAGCCCCACGATTCGGGGCGGACGAAGCTACTGATGCTGGAGTTCGGAGTCGGTCACCAACCAGGTCAGCTCCCCATGCTACCGTCCACAGGGCACGGCCGAAGCCTCACGTGTGTGTGCTTGTGCGCACATGGCCGCCAAGAAATTGTGTCTCCCGCATGTTTTGATAGCGACTTCCGTGCCTGTATACTCAACTCCTCTCGTTATGAAGGCTAACATGCCATTCGCTTTCTTCACTGCCTGCTGTACCTGCTGACTGATGAACAAGGGCCTCCAGAAAGTAGATAACAGAGCTTAAAATGACTTTAGACTTTAGAAATACAGCACCGAATCAGGCCCTTCTGCCGACCGAGTCCGTGCCGACCAGCGATCACCCCATACACTAGCACTATCCCACACACTATGAACAATTTACAAGTTTTACATAAGCAAATTAACCTACAAATCTGTACATCAATGAAGTGTGTGAGGAAACAGGACAGCCCGGAGAAAACCCACGCTGTCACGGTGGGAATGTACAAATTCTATGCAGGCAAACACCCGGGGTCAGGACCGAACCTGTGCCTCCGCTGCTGTAAGCAGCAACTCTACCTCTGCGCCACCGTGCCACAGTGCCATGCATAAGAAACTGAAGGAAATCAGCGTTTCTAAAATGAGTACGGTTGGAGAAATGAATAGCGTGGAAAGCTGGCAAGTTCCCAACACCACGTAACATATGTCCCAAAGTTTTGAAGTGGTGCCGATGGGGACGGCAGATGCACTGGGCTACGATCGACCAAAGATCCATAGGTCCCAGAATAGATCCCACTAATTAGAAGGCAGCAAGCATAAGTTCACTATTTAAGGGAGGAGAGAGAGGGCAAAGAGAAAACCGAGTAGTACTGAAAATGCAACATGGTCATTATTATTATGGCAGTGGCTATGGGACACTTTGAAATTAATAATGGCACAGGGAAGAGACAACATGGATATATTTTTTATGTGCTGTCTTGAAGTTGCAATTAGATAAGGAGGAACAAGTTGACGAAAAGTATTTTGAGTTTGGGACTCTTCCGTGAAGTAAAAAAAACAGACTGCCGGAGGAACTCAGCAGGTAAAATGGTGGCATGGTGGCGCAGCGGTAGAGTTGCTACCTTACAGCGCCAGGGACCCGGGCTCGATCCTGACTACCGGTGCTGTCTGTATGGAGTTTGTGCATTCTCCCTGAGACCGAATGGGTTTTCCCCAGATGCTCCAGTCTCCTCTCACACTCCAAAGATACACATGTTTGTAGTTCAATTGGCTTCAGTTAAAAATTGTAAATTCCCCCTGGTGTGTCGGATAGTGCTGATCAGTGATTGCTGGTCGGGCTGAGGGGCCTGTTTCTATGCTGTATCGCTAAAGCTGAAACAACATCTGTGGAGGGAACTGGACAGATGATGTTTCAGGTCTGGACCCTTCTTCAGACTTGTGGAGTCGTGGGAAGATAGCTGGCAGAAAGAGGTTTCAAAGGTCTTTTATTGTCACATGTACCAATTAAGGTACAGTGATATGCAACTTACCATACAGCCATATTAAAAAAGCAACAAGACACACAACTACATAAAAGTTCACATAAACATCCACCACAGCGGATTCCCCCACATTCCTCACTGTGATGGAAGGCAATAAAGCCTAATCTTCTTCCCTCATTTTTCTCCCGTGGTCGGGGCAGTCGAACCATTCGTCGGGGCGATCGAAGCTCCCGCAGCCAGCGGTCGAAGTCCCCGCGTCAGGACGATCGAAGCTCCCACGTCGGGCGATCAAAGCTCCTGCAGCTTGGAGTTCCCAAAGTCCGCCTAGACCAGAGATGACCAGAGGCCGCGAGCTCCATGATGTTAAAGTCCGGAGGCTCCCGCGGTTGTGCTCCGAGGTCGATCCATGGCAAAGGGATCGCAGGCTCCGCGATGTTAAAGTCCGCAGGCCTCCGCGGTGGAACTCCCGAAGTCGGTGCCCAGCAAAGGCCCGCAAACTCCTCGACGTTAGGCCGCAGTGCGGACGGAGATAGGATACGAGAAAAAAATCCCATCTCCGTCGAGGTAAGAGATTTAAAAAAGTTTCCCCCAACCACCTCCCCCCACCACCCACATAAAACAAGCTAAGGAACACACAAAAAATACATTTAATACATACTAAAAAACAACACAAAAGAAAGGGACAGACAGACTGTTGGCAAGGCAGCCATTGCTGGCGCCACCCTGGTGAGGGGAAAGGGTAAGGTAACTTCAACGTTTCTTTTCTCACCACCCAGCAATCAGTCTGAAGAAGGGTCCCGACCCGAAACGTCACTTGTCCATGTTCTCCAGTGGTGCTGCCTGACCTGCTGAGTTACTCCAGCATTTTGTGTCTTTTCTTGGTAAAGCAAAATCTGCCGTTCCTTGTTTCCACCGGTAACCTATAGGTGGATCCAGGTAAGGAGTGGTTGATTGGAAGATGTGTCAGGTGTGAGAGAAACGGAGAGATTCACCTCTACCCCATTGCGGACATTGGACTTTGCCAATGCAACTGATGTACTGAGAACTATATTCTGCAACTCTGTATTTTCCTTTGCTCTTGTACTTGAGTTTGACTGGAATGTATGTACATTATTATCTGATCTGATTGGATAGCATTTTGCATGGTTCCACTCGTGGGGGAGTCTAGGACCAGAGGCTACAGCCTTACAATAAAAAGGACGTACCTTTAGCAAAACAAAGCTTTTCACTGTACCTCGTTACATGTGACAATAATAAACTTAAAATTTGAGATGGAAACTAAGGCTCGAGGCGATAAGTGGTGATGACAAACGGGTGGAAATGGAGTATTCTTAAAGTGGGGATTGAAACGTGATATCAGAGGGAGGGATGAATGAAAAATGGGATCTGGGAGTATGGAAGGATGGGTGATGAACAGATGGTTGATGTTTTGGGACAAACCTCTGCATCAGGATAGGCCAGTCTTTGGACTTCCCCACCTATGGGAGCTTAATCGCTGAATACTTTAAAGACAATATCTAAAAATTTAATTTATCTCCAAAGGGGTATGAGTTGGAAAGGCAAAGTGTCATGAATCTAACACGTCAGTCATGATCTTATGGAGAGACACAAAGTGCTGGGGTAACTCAGCGGGTCAAGCAGCATCACTGGAGTAAAAGGATGGGCTATGTTTCGGGTTGGAACCCTTCATCAGACCCTCCTTCAGTCTGAAAAAGGGTCCCGACCCGAAACGTCGCCCATTGAGTCTAAAAAAGGGTCCCGGCCAGAAACGTCGCCCATTGAGTCTGAAGAAGGGTCCCGACCCGAAACGTCACTCATCCTTTTACTCTTGAGATACTGCCTGACCCGCAGAGTTATGCCCCTGTCCCACTTAGGAAACCTGAACGGAAACCTCTGGAGACTTTGCGCCCTACCCAAGGTTTCCGTGCGGTTCCCGGCGGTTTTTGTCAGTCTCCCTACCTGCTTCCACTACCTGCAACCTCCGGCAACCACCTGCAACCTCCGGGAACCGCACGGAAACCTTGGGTGCAGTTCTTCCTTAAACAGATACACAGAGGGATCTTGGTTTCAAATCCATAGGGCCTTGAAGATAGTAACACGAGGAGATAGAGTGGTAAAGCAACATGTTTGTCTTCATTGATTGGGGCATTGAGTACAAGAGTCGGGTTGCGGCTCCATGCTGCTTTGGATAGGCCGTATATGGAGCATTCGGTGTAGTTCTGGTCAATCCCATGATAGGAAAGATGTGGAGGCTTTGGAGATTGTGCAGAAGATGTCTGCGAGTATTCTCCCTGAATTACCTATAAGGAGAGATCGGGCAAACTTGAATTGTTTTCTCTGTAGCCAGAGAGTTGTGAATTTGTGGAATTCTCTGCCTCAGAAGGCAGTGGACGCCGATTCACTGGATGCATTCAAATGTTAGAGCTCTAAGGGCTAGCGGAATCATGGGACATGGGAAGAAGGCAGGAATGGGATACTGATTGTGGATGATCAGCCATGGTCACATTGAATGGCAGTGCTGGCTCAAAGGGCCGAATGGCCTACTCCTGCATCTATTTTCTATGTATCTATGCAGCATCAGATGTTGAAGAAAGACCTGATAGAAGATTATAAATTGATGAGAGGCATAGATAATGTAGACAGTCAGAATCTTTTATTAGGGTGGAAATGACAAAGACTAGAGGGCATTTATGGTGAGAGGGGCAAACGTTAGTGCCCGGGTTCGATCCTGACTACAGGCGCTGTGTCTACGAAGTTTTCACATTCTCCCTGCGGGTTTTCTCCGGGTGCTCCGGTTTTCTCCCACATTCCAAAGACGTGCATGTTTGTAGATGGATTGGCTTCTGTTTGTCCCTAATTGTCCGTAATGTGTAGGATTGAAGGAGTTTGAATGGGTGATTGATGGTCAGTGGGGACTCGGTGCGCAGAAGGGCCTGTTTCCATGCTGCAACTCTAACTTCTTCCTCTTGCGTATGGCGTGCACAGCCTAAAGTTGTAGGACAACTTGTTCTATTTGATCTTGTTTGTGCACGTCGGGTTGATTGCATTAGTCGAAATAGGGTGGACCACGTGAAGTTGGCAATCTCCCACCCCTTAACTCTAACTGAACTAGACTAATAGATGCAGGAAGAAGACCAGGGATGCTACAAAGGGCAGGTCATGTAATGTCATGGTTGAAGAGGCTTTTCAGTTAAAATGTCGTTGCTAACAGCATGAGATGTTAAGCAAAAGTCTGCAGTAAGGTCCAGACTCGAAACGTCACCTATCCTTGTTCTCGAGTTGCTGTCTGACCCACTGAGTTACTCCAGCACTTTGCGTCCTTTTAAGCTGGCTTAAAAAAGTAGTCAGATATTTGGGAAAATGCTCGGGCACAATTAGAAATACAGATTAATCAAGGGGCCACCTGCAAGGTCACTGGTAGCACAGATAAGACGTTTCTTTCATGACCAGCTTGGTGTGTGATTTAATACATAATTGTATTTTGACTGAGAACAGCAGTTAGTTTCTAAAAAAAATAGTTAATTTTTGTTTCCAGCTGATCGCCCCGACGTGGAGGGCCCAAACGCCGCCGGCTACGGGAGTCAAGATCGTCCCTTCAACAGAGGGCTCGAGACACTCGACCGAGGGAGAGCAAACAAGGGAAGAGATTGAATTTTTTTTCGCCTTCCATTACAGTGAGGAATGTGGAGGAGTCACTGTGGTGGATGTTTATGTTAAAATGTGTTTTGTGCGTTCTGTTGCTTTTTATTTGTATGACTGACTTGCCGAATGAAATTCCTCGTATGTTGCAAAACATACTTGGCTAATAAAGTATTATTGTGAATGTGATTGTGATTGATTGATAGATAAGGGCAGAATGACAAGCTTATTGAATATATAAGTGCGCATGCTTTGAGCAAGCTCAGGGCGACACAGTGGTGCAGCGGTAGAGTTGCTGCCTTACTGCACCAGAGACCCAGGTTCGATCTTGACTATGCACCGTATGTATTCACCAGAATATGTATTGTTCCATTTGTTCGCGGTGAATGACAACATTATGCAACATGATAGTGTGTTACCCCCCACCCCTAAGTAAACGTACAAGAAGGTGTAACGACGTCTGTTCAATTCAGCTCCCCAGTCTAATCGGTGCAACTGCAACAATAAAGTGAATTAGAAATACTCTTCGGAAAATCTTGTCATCATCAGGGCGGCAAGGTGGCCCAGCGATAGAGTTGCTGTCTTACAGCGCCAGAGACCCGGGTTTTATCTTGACCACGGGTGCTATCTATTTTGAGTTTGTACGTTCTCCCAGTGACATGCATGGGTTTTCTCCGGGTGCTCCGGTTTCCTCCCACACTCCAACGACGTGCAGGTTTGTAGGTTAATTGGCTTCTGTAAATTGCAAAATTGTCCCTGGTCTGTGGATAGTTCTAATGTACAACCGATCGCTGGCCGGGGCAGACGCGGTCGTCCAAGGGCCTGTTCCACTCTGTATCACTGCAGGTTTGTAGGCTAATTGGCTTGGTAAAAATGGTCAATTGTCCGAGTGTGTGTAGGATAGTGTTAGTCAGTGGCGGACTGGCCAGGGTGTCAGCTTGCCCGATGGCAAGTGGGCCCCTGATGAAGTGGGGCCCCCTATATCAAGTGGGCCCCTGATGAAGTGGGCCCCCTTTGTCTCCTGGCAACCAATATTTTTAGACCCAGTCCGCCACTGGTGTTAGTGTGTGGGGATCACTGGTCATCGTGGGCTGAAGGGCCTGTTTAGACACTGTATCTCTAAACTAAGCTAAACTAAAACTAAGCACGGTTAAAACATATTTCATTTTACTAGGACTGTTCCTATTGAACGGCAGGAAATGAAAATGAAGAGTCAAGAGGCTTGTATATGTGGCATCTCAAATGTGACGTGATAGCTTGGGTTTAGAAAGCCTCAACGAGAGCTGTCTGCACAGTTCTGGAGATCTGAGAAGAGGTTTCTTCTATTTTCTGAAGTCATGTGTTGTTGAGCACTATTTGAGGTCTCTGGCAACTGCATAAATGATCTCATCAAACCTGCCTTGCAGCCAATCGCACAGAAGAACACCCTGACAAAGTAAAAACCACGTTTTCCACATTAACATTATACAGTATAAAACTACAGCTGGAACAAACACAAGATTGAGGTCGACGATGAAAAATGAAAACTAATATATTTTGCGATCTGTTGTACTTTGCTGTTGAGAGTTCCAAACTATACAAACTTGCCAAGTCGTAACGGGTTTTATACTCAACTCAATTGCACTCCCATGCAAAACACATGGTGTTATATGACCAAAAAAATATATAGACGGCTTCATTTCCCAAAACTTCACAGACATTGAAGATTTAGCTGCCAAGTAGAATCTCTGACGATTTCTTCATTTTAACCTTTAATTGCACGCTGATCTCCTTAAAGTTGTTGCTAGTTTTGAGGAAAATAAATGAGCGTAAGACATCCTTTACAGTTTGCAAGATCAAGCATCCAGGTTTACTATCGGGATAAAACAATGTTCATAGGTTCTAGGAGCAGAATGAGGCCATTTGGCCCATCAAGTCTACTCCGTCATTCAATCATGGCTGACCTATCTTTCCCTCTTAATCCCATTCTCCTGCCTTCTCCCCATAACCCCTGACACCTTTTACTAATCAAGAATCTATCAAGCTCCACTGACTATCCACTATCCATTGACTTGGCCTCCACAGCCTTCTAGGGCAATGAATTCCACAGAATTCTGACAAAATAAATTCCTCATCATCTTCTTTCTAAAGGTACATCCTTTTATCTGAGGCTATGGCCTCTGGTCCTAGACTCCCCCCACTAGTGGAAACATCCTCTCCACACCCACTCTGTCCCGGCCTGACAGTTTCTTCATTTAATTGCACGCTATAATATCCTTAAAGTTGTTGCTAGTTCAACAAAAGCGAACTTTTTGTTATTACAATGACAAAACCATCGATACGTAAGCAGAAGACATCCTTTACACGTTGCAAGATCAACCATCCAGGTTTACTATCTGGATGAAACAAGGTGGAGAGCTTCAACTGGATGGCTCGGTTGAGAATGCTGGCCAAGCAAGGGCTTAGAAACAAATCTCCATCCAACTGGACACAAAGTGCTGGAGTAACTCAGCAGGTCAGGTAGCATCTCTGGAGAACATGGATAGGTGACGTTTCGGGTCGGGACCTTTCATGAGACCCCAGGCGTAAGATCAGCGGGGCAGTACTTGAGGCTTTCCACCCTACCCCCCTCATCCCCTTGACTGTGGTGTAAATCCTGGTGGGGCCTGCTATAAAATGGCCCCATGTGTAGGAAGGAACTGCAGATGCTGGTTTACACTGAAGATAGACACAAAATGCTGGAGTAATTTAGTGGGACAGGCCGCATCTCAGAACAAAAGGAGAAGGCATTTGCTCTTCGCCCCTCCCCCACCCTAGTCGTCCTACAAGTTTCACTGTCGCCCTGCTTAGTTTCACTGCTTGTATCCTCTCGTTACCACCTTCTCCACAGCCAACAATGGACCGTTGTGGGCTCCACCTCTTCTTGATCCTCGTTGTTGGCTTTGATTTGTCCTTCTTCATACCTTTCATTCATTTGTTCTTTGTACCTTTTCATATTTCTTGTTTCCCTCTCCCCTGAGTCTGTCTGAAGAAGGGTCTCGACCCGAAACGTCACGTATTTCTTTTCTCCAGAGATGCTGCCTGACCCGCTGAGTTACTCCAGCATTGTGTGCATAGTGAACCCAGTCAGGCTAAAACAGAAACATAGAAATAGCATGGCTATAAAGGGACCACCCCTTTATCCTCTCAACTCCATAACTCTCCTAAATGTTAGGTATTATTACTCGAAGAGCAGTCAGTGAAAGGGTGTGAGCCAATGTACAATCTTACACATCGTTTATTAGAGAACAATTTTCCTTTGAGAGATAGTTCTCATCACCTGCACTCTAATACATTGGTCTTACCCAAAGTCTTGGCCAATACAGCAGTAACATGCAATGCTGCCAATAGTTCTGGGAGGTGCTGCAACACAACCAATTTCTAACATTATTGTTCAAACTTGCCAAAAAAAAAAGCAGGACTGGAGCCAGGCTTGGTCAGCTTGGAAAACAAGACCAGAATAAGGCTTTAGCAAATTTAGATTCCTTTCCCAAGGATCATATGTGGGTAATTTTGGTCTTCATTTCATAATACATATGGCATGCTTGGCTTCATTGGTGAGGCCATTGAGTTCAGGAGACAGGAAGTCATGACGCAGCTTTATAGGACTTTGGTTAGGCTGCATTTGTAGCATTGTGTGCAGTTCTGGCTGCCCCATTACGGGAAGGATGTGGAGGCTTTGCAGAGGAGTTACACCAGAATGATAAGCAAAAAATGCTGCAGTGGGACAAGCAGCATCTCTGGTTAGAAGGAATGGGTGACGTTTCGGGTTGAGACCCTTCTTCAAGCTGAGTTTCAGGCTCAGCTTGAAGAAGGGTCTTGACCCGAAATGTCATCCATTCCTTCTATACAGAGATGGTGCCTGTCCCGCTGAGTTACTCCAGCATTTTGTGTCTATGTTCGGTGTAAACCAGCATGTGCCGTTCATTCCTATAGTTTACGAAAATGATGCCTGAATTGGCTACAAGAAGAAACTTGGATTGCTTTATCTGGAATGCCAGAGCTTCAGGGAAGTATATAAAATTATGAGGCATAGATAGGGTAGACAATCAGAACCTTTTTTCCAGGATATAAATGTCCAACACTAGAGCATAGCTATAAGGTATGAGGGGGGGGGGGAAGTTTAATAGTGATATGCGAGGAAAATGTTTTTACTAATAGAGTGGTTGGGGCCTGGAACACAATGCAATAGCGATATTTACGAGACTTTATGATGAGCACATGGATATGTAAAGAATGGAGAGATATTTATTATGTGCAGGAAGATAAGAGTCTTGGCATCATGTTCTACACGTACATTGTGGGCCAAAGGACCTGTTGCAGTCCTGTACTGTTCCATGTTCTAAAACAGACATTTATTGCTTTTTGTGCAACATACTTGGTTGATTCATGTACCAATATTCCTTTCATGTGTCAATAACCAGTTGTGCTTGGATTTTTGTTTCATTCAACATCACCCAGTTGGCCCTGTACGTCTGAATGCATCTTGTTCACAGAGAACAATTAACCTCCTGCGCCCATATTTTGTTTCTCTGCAAGCCTTCAGTCTTTTCAAATACTGCCATTATCTCAAGATCTGTAATTTCTTTAATCTAGGAGCTTGGCGTCCAAGAATTGTTTCTATGTTCTTAAGATCTTTTTCTAGCTCTGAACTTTTCACCTACGTGTAGCCTGTACTCTTAGAGCTTTGAAGCTAGCCATTCTCATTTTGGACTATTGTAATTTTCTTAATGAGTTCAAGCGGTCTTCATTTGAATGGAGGACGTTTCTGCTCACGAGTTGTGAGCTGCTTTATTCCCTACTTTATGAAGTGAACGATGCCTTTTCGAAATCCTCCACTTGCTCATCATGGTTTGTGTTTTTCAGTTTGGAAAGACACTCAGCTATTGCTTTTCACCCTGGAAGAAACAAGCATTAAATCTCACCATAGGGCTCCCTTTCCAACTCAGTTGTTGCCTAATGCAACATTGGTACATTTTCCTTCATCAGTCAAGGGGGGGGGGGATCATGACAGAAACCTCCTTGAGGCGATCCCCAGAAACGACGACACGATACACTCTGTGATGCGTCGGGTGACCAATTCTGTCAACATGTTGGACGTCGACAGAAGCCAATAGCGAGCTATGCGTCGTCTGACACACTAGCGAACGATCAGTCAGGGTACTGAGTTTAAAAGTTGGGATGCAATGTTACAGTGGTACAAGACTTTGGTGAGGCCACAATTGGAGCACTATGTTCAGTTTTGGTCATATTGCTATAAGAAGGATGCACTGTAATTAAGCTGGAAAGAGTGCAGAGAAGATTTACGAGGATGTTGCCAAGACATGAGGGTGAGGGGGAGGTTGGGCATGCTACGACTTTGTTCATTAGAGTGCAGGAGGCTCAGGGGTGATCTTGCAGGGGTACATAAAATCATGAGGGTAATAGATAGGGTGGATTCAAATTATTTTACCCAGGGTAGAGGAATCAAAATTAAGAGGACATATATTTAAGGTGAGAGGGGCAAGATTTATGACGAACCTGAGTGTCTACTTTTTCATTCAAAAGATAGTAGGTATATGAAGCGAGCTGCTAAAGGTAGTCGTTGAGGCAGATACTATAACAGCATTTAAAAGATATTTGGACAAGTACATGGATAAGAAAGGTTTAGAGGGATATGGGAAAGCACAGGCAAAAGGGACTAGTTTAGATGGAGTATCTTGGTCTGCACAGACGTGTTGAGCGGAAGTGCCCATTACCGTGCTATGACCTTAAGTATCATGCAAGTCACCGGCATGGTGAACAGCTGACTTTTCATTCGGTTGTGGGTACATGCTTGGTTGCCACTGTCCAAAAGGAGGTCAGTCTCACAAATGACAACGTGCCTCGAGGCTGACATGATGTGTGGTGAAAAATATACGATGGGTGGCACAGTGGCGTAGTGGTAGAGCTACTGTCTTACAGCATCAGAGACCCAGGTTTGATTCTGACTACCGATGTGTGCATTCTCCCTGTGACTGCGTGGGCAGTATGCGGGTGACCCGGTAGGCCGAAAGGCCAGTTTCCATGCTGCATCTCTAAACCAAACTAAAACTAATCGAGTGACCAGCTAGAGCTTTTCCAAGCAAATAAAATATCATTATACCCTGCTCTGTTGGGATCTAGAGCAAGTTTTACAGTTGTGAGAAAAACTGTGAGATTCTTGAGTTGTTGAGACAGTCAGGCAGTTGCATTAGACAACTCCATTGTTCACTGAATCCACGAGCTGGCAGTATTTCTTCTCACAATGAGAGTCAGCTGTTTGAATGCAGCGCAAACAACCACTCTCACAGCTGAATGCTCAACTGTATCCTGCCGTATCCCCCTTCCCTTAGAATTCAGCTGTGCTACGACTCAAAGGCAGCGATAACATTATTAACTGGTATTCTTCCACTGGCATTTAGGACAGTTTAACAACAGGCACAACCAGAGAGTACTTAAGCACTGCGGAGTCCCCAGTGAGGGCAATTTGAAACAGCACAAAATCAATATTGAAAATTTTATTATGCTGCAAACACTGACATCAGGCAAAATCAAGGAAGGTAGAAACAGTTAACATTTCAGATTTCATGCACAAAAGGACACAAAGTGCAGGAGTAACTCCTGCACGTCAGGCTTCAACTCTGGGAAGGTACACAAAATTGCTGGGGAAACTCAGCGGGTGCAGCAGCATCTATGGAGCGAAGGAAATAGGCGACGTTTCGGGCCGAAACCCTTCTTCAGACTGATGGGGGGTGGGGGGGGGGGGGGGGGGGGGGGGGGGAGAAGGAATGAAAAGGGGAGGAGGAGGAGGAGCCCGAGGGCGGGCGGATGGGAGGGTGGGAGGAGACAGCTAGAGGGTTAAGGAAGGGGAGGAGACAGCAAGGGCTAGCAAACTTGGGAGAATTCAATGTTAATGCCATCCGGACGCAAGGTCCCCAGACGGAATATGAGGTGCTGTTCCTCCAATTTCCGCTGTTGCTCACTCTGGCAACTCTGGGAAAACTGGATTGGTGATGTTTTGGGACAGGACCCTACTCCAGACTCGGTTTGAAGAAGGGTCATGCCCCGAAATGTCACCTTTCCATGTTTTCCAGAGATGCTGCCTGACCTCAATTATTCTAGCACTTTGTTTCCTTTTGTGTATTAACCAGTATTTGCAGTTCCTTGTTTCTACCTCAGATTTCATCTAACCTTTCTGAGAAGTCAGCAACCCAATGCATTGACTCAGTCTCTCCCCCCAGATGCTGCCTGACCTGCTGAATATGCAATATTTCCAAATCAAAAACAACAGCAGAGTGGCAGCACGGTGGCAGAGCGGTAGAGTTGCTGCCCTACAGCGCCAGAGACCCGGGTTCAATCCTGACTACGGATGCTGGTTGTAAGGAGTTTGTACTTTCTCCCTGTGACTGCGCGGGTTTTCTCCGGGTGCTCCGGTTTTCTCCCACACTCCAACGACGTACAGATTTGTAGGTTAATTGGCTTCAGTAAATTGTAAAATTGTCCCTGTAGATAGTTCTAGTGAACGGGGTGATCGCTGGTCGGCACGGGCTCGTGGATCAAAGGGCCTGTTCCACTCCGTATCTCTAAAACTAAAGTAAACTAAAGCAGATGCTAGAAATCTGAAATAAAAACAAAGTGCTCAGAATACTCCACGGGTCAGGCAGCTTCCGTGGAGAGAAAAACAGAGTTGACGTCAGGTCACAATTGATGAAGGGTGATTGACCTGAAATGTTAACTCTGTTTCTCTCTCCACAGATGCTGCCAGATGCTCAGTATTTGTGGCATTTTGCTGTTATATCTACAATGTTAGACCCAACTCTGACCATAAAAACTGCTATCATACCATTGCATCAAATGTTAATTCTAAACAATATATATATATACAAAGATACACATATTTGGTGTTTCAGATGTGTAGAAAGGAACTGCTGATGCTGGCTTATACCAAAGAATGACACAAAGTGCTAGAGTATGGGTCAGACAGCATCTCTGGAGAAAAAGGATGGGTGACGTTTCGGGTCAGATCCCATCTACAGTCTATTTCACAGTCTGAAGCAAGGCTCCGACCCGAAACGTCATTCATCCTTTTTCTCCAAAGATGCTGCCTGTCCTGCTGAGTTACTCCAGCACTTTGTGTCTATCTTTGGAGCTACAGGGCTGGGTTGAGACAAGTATCAAAAGTCACTCTCAGATCAGGATATAAAAATCTAGCATTTCTGTACAAATACCACTATCTATTATTGTGTGGCACATGAGAATGATTAATTATACATTATATCCTTTATGCCATTGATTTGGACAGGGTGCAGAGAAAATTCATCAGGATATTACCAGGACTCGAGGGCTAGAAATATGAGATGCTGGATGGGCTGGGACGATTTTCCATGGAGTGCAGGCGGTTGAGGGGTGACCTTGCAGAGGTATCGAAAATCATGAAGGGCATGGATATAGTGAATGGTCACAGTCCTTTTCCCTCGTAGAGATAACCAGAACTGGAAGGCATAGAACTTAAGGTAAGAAGGAAAAGATTTAAAAGAGAGCTGTGGGGCAATTTTTTCATGCAGAGTGGCATATAGATGGAATAAGCTGCCAGAGGAAGTTGTAGAGGTGGGCACAGAGACAACGTTTAAAAGACATTTACGTAGGTATATGGATAGGAGAGATTGAGAGGGATATGGGCCAAACGTGAGCAAATGAAACTAACTCAGTTATAACGATAGACACAAAATGCTGGAGTAACCCAGCGGGTGAGACAGCGTCTCTGGAGAAAATGGATAGGTGACGTTTCGGGTCGGGACACTTCTTCAGACTGCTCGGTTAAAAACCTTGATGGCACCCTCATCGGTTGATGGGATATGGAACGAGCTGCCTAAGGAGGTAGTTGAGGCAGATACTATAAAAGCATTTAAAAGAAACTTGCACAGGTCCATGGATAGGAAAGGTTAAGAGAAATATGGGCCAAATGCGGGACTAGCTTAGCTGGGGCATCTGGGTCAGTATGGACGAATTGGGCCGAAGGTCTGTTTCTGCGCTGGATGACTCTGCGGCAAGTTGGGCCATGCTGCGCGAATGCGTGACTTGGTTTCTAAGCCCATGGTCCCCACGCTCCAACTTTGCCAGGATCACACTTTGGGTCATCGTCTGGGTAAACAATTGGCACTGCACCATCCTGATAGTACTGAAGTCTAGACAGCAGCTTCTCAACAATGACAGGGTAACGGTCAGAAAGATCAACTATCTCATCCGGATCATTTGCAATATTAAAAAGCCAAAGGTTCTTCTTTGGCGAGTCTGGTGGCGCTGGCTGCGATTGTTTTGATGACGACGGAGGTGGGAACCAGTAACTGCAGCCTGTTGGAAATAGAGCATTTCCTATTAGATTTGTCAAGACTTTTATATATTCCACCACAATTCACCAATAATCATTGTCGGTGAGAAGACAATTCAAAGCATCGATGATATGCGTTATGCAAACAAGGGCAGCAGATAAAAGAAAACCTGTTACCCAGATGTTAAGGACCGCGTAAACTAATTTGTTGCAATGTGTACTGGACCCAGAATTTCCACTAATCAAATGCAGATTTTTGTCTCAACTCTGAAAGCCTCAAGATAAAATGCATTGACTTATAAACTGGTCATGGTCTCAAGGGCCTAAGGATTATATTAAATACTGTAAATAACAATAATAATACTGAGTATAAATGAACTGATGCTAGTGGGCAGCACAGTGGCGCAGCGGTGGAGTTGCTGCCTTATAGCACCAGAGACCCGGGTTTGATCCTGACCAAGGGTGATGTCTGTACATTCACCATGACCTTGTGGGGTTTCTCTGGGTGTAGGTTAAATGACTTCTGTAAATTGTCCCTAGTATGCAGGATAGAGCTAGTGTACAGGTGATCGTCGGTTGACTGAACTCCGTAGACTGAAGGGTCTGTTTCTATGCCGTATCTCTAAACCAAATTTGAACCAGAGCACATATTTAAAGGGGGAAGATGCAGATACATGCATATGTAGCACTCACTTTAGGACAAAGAACAGTACAGCACAAGAACAGGCCCTTCCACCCACAATGTCCAGGTCGAACACAATGCCCAGTACGTACTAATATCCTCTACCCCCACGTGATCCATATGCCTCCATTTCCTGCATATCCATGTGCCTATCCAAAACATTTGTATTGCCCTGTCGTATCTGCTTCCACCACCAACTCCGGCAGCACACTACAGGCACCCATACCCTTTGTAAATAAAAATTGCCCCACACATCTCCTTTAGACCTTTCCTGTCTCACCTGAAAGCTATACCCTCTAGTCTTTGACATTTCCATCCTGGGAAAACGGTTCTGCAAATCTATGCCTCTTATAATTTTATATACTTTTAGCAGGTTTCCCCTCAGCCTCCGATGTTCCAGAGAAAGCAATCTAAGTTTGTTCAACCTCGCCGTATAAATAATACCCTCTAATCCATGCGGCACTTTAACAGGGCATCTCAATGCCTCCATATTAAGCAAAGCACAGTTGGGATACACCTACCCTAAAGCAAAAGTACTACATGCCATTCATTTAAACAGTAGTAGCTATCCAGAGATTTATTCTAATAATAATAATAATAAATTTTATTTATTGGCGCCTTTCAAGAGTCTCATGGACACCTTACAAAAATTTAGCAGGTAGAGGAAAAACATGTAAGGGGAATGAAATAAATAGTAGAGACATGACTAGTACACAAAGTAAAGACAGAATTCAATTCAAAACACAATATGAGGCAATTAATGCACAGATGAAAAGGGAGGGGGACGTGGGGCTAAGGATAGGCAGAGGTGAAGAGATGGGTCTTGAGGCGGGACTGGAAGATGGTGAGGGACACGGAATTGCGGATCAGTTGGGGGAGGGAGTTCCAGAGCCTGGGAGCTGCCCTGGAGAAGGCTCTGTCCCCAAAACTGCGGAGGTTGGACTTGTGGATGGAGAGGATATGTTTATTGTTTGTTAACTTCCTTAAAGGGTATATTTAAAAACTAATTGCCCATTTTTCTGCTAGATGATTTTTGAAGAGAAAATAGATTGTAGCTAGTTTCTTTAACTATAGAGTTTCACTGTTCTCTAACCATATTGATCTCCCAGTTGGATTGCAACCTTGTCGTGGTCGGGGAGCTTGTGTGTGTCTCAGTGACCTCTAGAGCTATGCCAGCGGGAGATTCGTCTCCTGTTAGGGTCTCCCATGCTGCACAGGTCAAAGGGTAGAGGCGAGACGAAGAGCGATCCACTGGTCCTCCAGGTTGGAGGTTGAGCGCAGGGCGAACAACCCTGTCTCGTAAAACAAATATGTTACGGAAACAGTAACTGAAGGAATCAACACTACTGAGTGGAGGACCTTCGTTGCTGCCCTACATGCCAGGAGGCATAATATGCAGTAAGTAAGTAGTAACCATAATGAGTCATAGAGTGTGGAAACAGGACTTTCGTCCCAACTTCCCACATTGACCAGCATACCCCATCTACATTAGTCCTACCTTAATAGGCCTGACTTCTGGGAGAACTGGGGTTGGGGACTGGACTTTTGTGCCTTCCCCCACAGTGGTAACCACTGTGGGGGGATGATTTTCCTGTGTGTAAGGTACTTTGTTAGTCTGTGTCCAAGATGGCTGTCGGAAGAGAGAGTGGACGCTGGCGCGCTTTAGCTGCCGCTGCTCTCTCTTCACATTGTGTTTTTTTTGATTTTTTGTCTTTGAAGCTATTTCTATCTTTAATTTGTGTATTGCTGATGTCCTTATTATTTATTTTTCTCCGACTATATGTTTTTTTTCTCTTCTGTTTAATCTTTGTAAGGTGACCTTGAGATTTGAAAGGCGCCCGAAAATAAAATTTATTATTATTATTATTATTACCTGCCTGCTTTTGGCCCATATCCCTCTAAACCTGCCCTATCCATGTACCTGTCCAAATGTTTCTTAAACGTTGCAATGCTACTTGCCTTGAATATCTCCTCAGGCAGCTCGTTCCGTACCCCCAACACTGTTGTTTGTGTGAACAAGTTATCCCTCAGGTTCCTATTAAATCTTTCCCTCGTCAACTTAAACCTATGTCCTCTGGTTCTCGATTCCGCTACTCTGGGCAAGAGACTCTGTGTATCTACCCAATTTATTGCTCTCATGATTTTGTATACCTCTATAAGATCACCCCTCATTGTCCCGTGCTGCAATGAATAGAGTCCCAGCCTGCTCAATCTCTCCCTGCAGCTCAGGTCCTGGCAACATCCTCGTAAATCTTCTCTGCACCCTTTCCATCTTGACATCTTTCCTATAACTTGGTGCCCAGAACTGAACACAATACTCGGCCTCACCAACGTCTTATATAATTGCCACATGACCTCTCACCTTCTATACTAGAATAGTAAAAAAGCTAATACATGGACTGGTACACGGATAAGAAATGTTTCGAGGGAGAAGGGTCAAACGCAGGGAAATGGGACTAGCTTAGATGGGGCATCTTGGTCGGCATGCACAGGTTGGGCCGAAGTGTCTGTTTCCGTGCTGGTTGTCCCTATGGTTCACTTATGTGAGCTTATGTTTTTTGTACATACCAGGATATCCAGTTAATAATTTCCAGTCCCCAGAACGGATCGCTGCATGGATGGACACATTAAAGAGAGAATACTGCCATTTGTTCAGTTGTACACTGGATGTTTCATTTTCATTGAGTGAAACGGGACCTGCAGGAGCAAGAGAAGAGGTTATGAACAGGTAGGTCACGCAGATCAGATAGAATGGAACCTGAAACATCTGTTGGCAACATTTAGACTGATGCTTGAAGGCCTACCACAATCTTATCAATACCACGATTTAAAAACAGTTCTTACCCACACGCAATCCAAATTCTGAACACACTATGACAACAGCACATATCCTCCCCATGCATGTACTGTATATTGTATGATGTTGTGTTTTATGTTATGTTTGACGGGAATCAGCCTACCTTGTAACATCCTGTACTGAACCTGAATTCCACCATCTTGACTGTGTGGTCATTAAATAATCTAATCTAATCTAATCTACGATAATAACACAATGATATAGATGACAAAATTAAAGTGGCCAGTAGATCACCTAATTCATAAATGACCAAGCCAACAAAGGGTTAAAAAAAACAACAAATTACTTCATAATACTTTTCTGCATACATTTCTATTTTGTTTAATTCCTTGAGAGTGTAGCAATTTTCAAAATTGAGGGATAATTGATAGTTAAAAGTATCCCTGCTGTGAATCGTACCATTACATGAAGTTTGACAAAAATGCTGGAGAAACTCAGCGGGTGAGGCAGCATCTATGGAGCGAAGGAATAGGTGACGTTTCGGGTCGAGACCCTTGTTCGGACTGATGTGGGGGTGGGGGGTGGGCGGGAAGAAGAAAGGAAGAGGCGGAGACAGTGGGCTGTGGGAGAGCTGGGAAGGTGAGGGGAAGGAGGGAGAAAGCAAGGACGACCTGAAATTGGAGAAGTCAATGTTCATACTGCTGGGGTGTAAACTACCCAAGCGAAATATGAGGTGCTGCTCCTCCAATTTGCAGTGGGACTCACTCTGGCCATGGAGGAGGCCCATGACAGAAAGGTTGGATTCGGAATGGGAGGGGGAGTTGAAGTGCTGAGCTACCGGGAGATCAGGTTGGTTAATGCGAACTGAGCGGAGGTGTTGGGCGAAGCGATCGCAAAGCCTGCGCTTGGTCTCACCGATGTAGAGCAGCTGACACCTAGAACAGCGGATGCAATAGATGAGGTTGGAGGAGGTGCAGGTGAACCTCTGCCTCACCTGGAAAGACTGCTTGGGTCCTTGGATGGAGTCGAGGGGGGAGGTAAAGCAACAAGTGTAGCATTTCCTGCGGTTGCAAGGGAAAGTGCCAGGGGAGGGGGTTGTTTGGGTGGGAACGGACGAATTGACCAGGGAGTTATGGAGAGGGCGGTCTCTGCGGAAAGCCGAAAGGGGAGGAAATGGGAAGATGTGGCCAGTGGTGGGATCGCATTGGAGGTGGCGAAAATGTCGGAGGATTATCTGTTGTATGTGACGGCTGGTAGGGTGGAAGGTGAGGACAAGGGGGACTCTGTCCTTGTTACGAGTGGGGGGGATGGGTAGTGAGAGCGGAGCTACGGGATGTAGAGGAGACCCCCGTGAGAGCCTCATCTATAGTTGAAGAGGGGAATTTAGTTTATTGTCACGTGTACCGAGATAGTGAAAAGCTTTTGTTGCTTGCTAACCAGTCAGCGGAAAGACAATACATGATTACAATCAAGCTGTCCACAGTGAATGGATATATGATAAAGGGAATAATGGTTAGTGCAAGATAAAATCCAGTAAAGTCCGATTCAAGATAGTCCGAGGGCCTCAATGAGGTAGATGGTTGTTCAGGGCCGCTCTCTAGTTATAGAGCCATAGAGTGATACAACATGGAAATAGGCACTTCAGCCCAACTTGCCCGCAGCGACCAACAGTTACATTAGTCCCACCTGCTTGTGTTTGGCCCATATCCCTCCAAACCTTTCATATCCATGCACCCGTCTAACTGTTTCTTAAACGTTGGGATAGTCCCTGCCTCAACTGCCTCCTCGGCAGCTTGTTCCATACGCCCACCACCCTTTGTGTGAAAAAGTTACCCCTCAGATTCCTATTAAAACTTTTCCCCTTCACCTGAAACCTATGTCCTCTGGTCCTCGATTCACCTCCTCTGAGCAAGAGACTCTGCATCTACCAGAGTTGTTGATAGGATGGTTCAATTGCCTAAGAACAGCTGGGAAAAAACTGTCCCTGAATCTGTGCATTCTCATACTAGTATCTCTTGCCTGATGGGAGAGGGGAAAAGAGGGAGAGGCCATGGTGAGACCCGTCCTCGATTGTGTTGGTGGCATTTGCCGAGGCAGCGTGAAGTGTAAATGGAGTCAATGGAAGGGAGGTTGGTTTGTTTGATGGTCTGGGCTGTGTCTACAATAATGGTGACAGAGAGCATCTCTGAAACCATGAGAAAGAGCTCGAAATGGTGTGTAGCCTCACCAGACATTAGATATATTTTGGCAGTTGAGGAATGAGAGGTCAGAGAGAAAGATGTCAGTTGCTGTGATCCGTGCAGGAACACATGGAACGGGGTAGGATATCCAATGGAAACAATATTAGGAACTAGGAGCTAAATAGGAATAAAACATCAAGAGGTATGATCACTGGATAACTATGTGCAAACTGCCATAGATGGCCAAATCTGAAGAACCAAAATGCCTCAGGGGCCATTGTGGGCGCAAGTCTACCACAAGCTAAGAACAAATAAAAATGGAAAGACTAGAGTATTCAGAAAAAAGCAAAGGCAATTTCATATTAATGGCGATTAATGACCGATCCAAAAGATGATATAATGGAAATATGTGTAAGAAGGAACTGCAGCTGCTGGTATACACTGAAGACAGCCACAAAATGCTGGAGTAACTCTGCGGGTCAGGCAGCATCTCTGAGAAAAGGAATAGGTGATGTCTCGACTTTTTCTCCAGAGATGCTGCCTGACCCGCTGAGTTATTCCAGCACTTTGTGTCAATGTGCAGGAAAGGGTCGTACTTCATATTTTCATGACAATTTGGCCTCTCCAGTTTATGCTGGTTCAGAGTGATCCCATTTAATTCCCTGTTATTCATTCCATCCGTTTAGACAGGTACGTGGATAGGCAGGTTTAGAGGGATATGTGCCAAAAGCAGGCAGGTGGGACTGATGTAGCTGGGGCATGTTGGTCAGTGTGGGAAGTAGGGACGAAGGGTCTGTTTCCATGCTGTATGACGCCATGATTCTCTTTCATTTGACCATCTTCTCCCCCTTGATTCCCTTACCGCCCATCTACACGAGGGTCATTCCTGAGGATAGATATGGCCAGATTTACCACCAAACGTAGGGAAACATGAGTAACCCTGGAAAAGAGTAAAAGGAGTTTGATGCCAAATTATTCAGTTAGACAAATCGTATAATGGCAAGCCAAAAATAACAATCCCTTAGAAAACACTGGAGTTATGCAAGTAGTTTCTGGGAAAAACGCACAAAAGAGGTGAAATTTGAAAAAGCAGGAAAGAAGTAGAAAGATAGATACAAAGTGTTGGAATAACTCAACGGGTCAGTTATCATCTCTGGAGGAAAAAGATGGGCGACGTTTCAGGTTGGGACCCTTCTTCAGTCGCTGACCCACTGATTCCAGCACTTTGTGTCAATCTCTGGTAGAAACCAACATCTGCAGTTCTTTGTTTCTACAAAGGCGTAGAAAGGGAGAGTGGGTGGTGGGTTGGTTGAAAGATACAGCATGGAATCGGGTATATCAGCCCACGTAGATCACACCAGCCATCGATCACTTGTTCATACTAGTTCCATGTTATCCCTACTTTCACATTCACTACCAACACTCCAGAGGCAATTTTACAGAGGCCGATTAACCCTCAAACCCGCATGTGCTTGGGATATGGAAAGAAACTGGAGCAAAGGATGAATGTGGTCGCTGGGAGAACGGGCAAACTTCACATGGACAGCGCCCGAGGTCAGGATGGAACCCGGGTCTCCAGTGCCGTGAGGCAGAAGCTGTGCCACTGTGCCATAAGAAAGACAACTAGAAAAGGAGAAATGGAAAAAAACAGAAATAACCAATTGATTTTCTGTCAAACTGAAACAACTCGTGACTGAGTTTCTATAGAATGTGGAAAGTTTTACTGTTTGAAACAAACACACACATACAACTGGACCGGGTCTTGAGAAAAAATGCTGACCGTGTCTACATTTTATTGTTTCCACACATTTCAGACAGCCCAGGACTTTCCTTCACCAGAAGTGCTCCCCCAGGTATTTTCAAACCAATCTGTTTAAGATATTAGTTGTTGAAAGCTGTGAGGTCATTACCTTGGGATAAGGAAAGTTACATTATGGAACATTTTATCCCGTCTGTGGCTGCTGCAAGAGTCATCTTACAATAAGTGTTTTGGCAGCTTGCACAAAAAGGAGTATGAAGATTTCAATCACATAGTACATCACTAAACAGAACTTGCCTTATTATGCAGGAAGATTAATGATTAATAAAAGCAATATCCTCGACATTTCTTTCTGGTGTTCACTGTGCAAACAGATAGTATATTCTGGAAAATGCTATATGTCTTTCTCAAATTTGCATCACAAGTTATTTAGCACTCCACAACCATAAAATTCATGTGAACTCCACAAATCTGTTTTAAATTAATTTCTTTGCAACATGGAATACTGGCAGCTACGGGCTAAATTAAAGCCCAGCTCTGTGCCAAGTTTGCTGATCTTACCCTGGACAGCTGTATAACTGGCCTTAGAACCTGTGGTTTAGGAAGGGGACAATACCTGCCAGTGGTTTTCCATTGATCCAGGTTGTGAAGTGTATCAAATTAAAACAGGTTTAACTGTTAAGTTCCCAAAGCCATATGGCCTGCCCAATCTTTCCTTCAAGAACTGCCAGTCAACTCCCTCTCAAAGAACCTCCCATCTTGCACATCTAATCCCATCCCCACAGGAATGGAAGTGGAAGCATCATGGTGCACAGCCATTAGGGCTTGTGTCTTCTAACTCCTGAAATCCAGGTTTGATCCAACCTAACATATTTAGCTTTGTTTAGTTTAGAGATACAGCGTGGAAACGGGTCCTTCGGCCCACCAAGCCCACACCGATCAATGATCTCCACACACAAGCACTATCCTACACACTAGGGACAATTTACATTCTTTACCAAAGCCAATTAACCTAAAAACCTGTATGTCATTGGAGTGTGATGAAACCGGAGCACCCGTGGAAAATCAACATGGTCACAGGGAGAAGGTAAAAACTCCGTACATATAGCACCCGTAGTCAGGATCAAACCCTGGTCTCTGGTGCTGTAAGCCAGCAACTCTATCGCCACTGTGCTGTTAATGCTAAGTAGTGAGCAACATTATTTTAATAGGGCCAACGACTGTCAAAACTGCTTCCCTAACTCCAACTGAAACTCAATAGCTGTAAATATCACTTGATATCGCTGTTGACACAAGATTTTGAGTGGTGCAACAGCAGAATAGCCAAGTGACCTTAAAGCTGGAAACCTCTGGAAATCCAAATTAGTTTGATTAGTTTAGAGATACAGAATGGAAACAGGCCCTTTGTCCCATCAAGTCCACGCCAACCATCGATCTTCTGCTCAAACTAGTTCTACCTTATCCTATTTTCTCATCCAGTCCCTACACATTAGGGACAACTTAAAGGACCATTAATCTACAAATTTGTATGTCTTTTGGATGTGGGCAGGAAACGGAGCACCTGGAGAAAACGCGCGTGGTCACCGTCAGAATGTGCAAACTTCACACAGACGGCAGCCGAGGTCGGGATCGAACCCGGCTCACTGGCGGCAGCTCTACCAGTTACAACACTGTATTCTATTATGCAATGTTCTGGTGGTGGCATCCAACAAAAATAATGCTTTAGGTCAAAATGATCAATGCAATAAAGGAATATGATTCAATATATCCCTAGCAAGATTTCCATAAATGGGATACAAATAGCCAAAGTGCTGGGAGATCATGTGCCCATAACATGCATTCACAAAACATATTCTGCTGATTAATGCAACCAACATGCTCCATTCCCTTGAATGGGCTGGGT
Source organism: Amblyraja radiata (assembly GCF_010909765.2). Taxonomy (NCBI): domain Eukaryota; kingdom Metazoa; phylum Chordata; class Chondrichthyes; order Rajiformes; family Rajidae; genus Amblyraja; species Amblyraja radiata. The sequence goes on along the minus strand of NC_045958.1, from coordinate 112,211,926 downwards.
TAAAACTGTCTGTAAGATACGCTAGGTTCATTGGTCCTAGCAGAACTTCTTTCCTACTGTAGATGCTGGATATAATTTAAAAGGTAACAAGAGTTGCATGTAGCAACTGAGCATGTTGCCTTGCATGAGGAGTGAACACGACCCAGTCCATCACAGGTCCTGACCTCCCCATCATCATGGATGGGATTTACAGGAGTCGCTGCCTCAAAAAGGCAGCCAGCATCATCAGAGACCCACACCACACTGGCCACACATTCATTTCACTCCTGCCATCGGGAAGAAGATACAGGAGCCTGAAAACTGTAACGTCCAGGTTCAGGAACAGCTTCTTCCCTACAGCCAGCAGGCTATTAAACACGACAACCTGAAAATAAGCTCTAAACTAAGACTTGAGGGGCTTTGTCTTTTTGCACTATTTTTGTTTGTTTTCTTTTAATGTGTATGTGATATATATATATATATATATATACACACACATATAGACATATATATCTGTCTGCGTGTGTGTATATATACTAAAACTAAATTTTGGTTTATTATATTGTTTACATATTGTGCTGCGTTAAGTATGAATGTCATTGCTCTGTTTGGGACATACTGTATGACAACAAAACACTCTTGACCTACATTATATTTGTTGTGATCTAGGGTTGCTGGAATATGAATTGGGCTTGAGATATCTGATCCTATGATTAGATGTTCTAGATACCAGTTCATATTCTAGATCTTGATGTGATGGTCATTTCTGCAGCTTAATGGTTCCAGGAAAACAATCTGGTTCCCTGACACTAGAAGAGTGTTCCAAGGGCAAGAAGCACTTACAAAATGCTGTTGCTGCTTTTAAATACTAAAAGTTTTTTGATATGGAAAAGATTTCTGAACTCCAAACAATGTAATCAAAACAAATCTTCTCTAAAGTTAGACTCGCATTTAGTTTAGTTCACAGGTAGACACAAAATGCTAGAGTAACTCAGCAGGACAGGCAGCATCTCTGGCGAGAAGGAATACATTTCGGGTCGAGACCTTTCTTCAGACTGATGTCAGGGGAGTGGGCGGGACAAAGATAGAATGTAGTCGGAGACAGTAAAGGGCCTGTCCCACCAGCATGCGATTGCATGCGTCTAGCGCGACCAAACGTGGTGGCTTGAGGCATACGGCCTCGCGGGGTCGGTCCCACTTCCAACCGCGGAGGCGTCTGGAGTTGTGCGGGGCTGGTCCCGACATCAAACTCACCAATCAGCTGGGCAGGAGGCGGGCCGACTGAATTGAGGCGCTGCGTACGGCCTCAATGCGGCTGCGGGCCGACAGGCCGTTGTCGCGCGGGATTTTCGGACAGTGCAAGATTTTTGGAGCCCCGCGTGATGCCGGGACCAGCCCCGCACAACTCATACGCCTCCGGCGATCGAAGTGGGACCGACCCCGCGAGGCCGTACGCCTCAAGCTACCATGTTTGGTCGCGCTAGACGCATGCTATCGCAAGCTGGAGGGACAGGCCCTTAAGACAGGTGGGAGAACTGGGAAGGGGGAGGGGATGGAGAGAGAGGACTATCTGAAGTTAGAGAAGTCAATGTTCATACCGCTGGGGTGCAAACTACCCAAGCGAAATATGAGGTGCTGTTCTTCCAATTTGCGCTGGGCCTCACATGGGAATGGGAGGGGGAGTTGAAGTGTTGAGCAACTGGGAGATCAGGTAAGCTAAGACAGATTGAGCGGAGGCATTTAGTTTAGTTTAGTTCAGAGATACAGCGCTGAAACAGGTCCTTATTCCACCAAGTCCATGCAAATCAGCGATCCTTGTACATCAGCACTATTAAACACATCAAGGACAATTTACAATCTTTACCGAAGCCAATTAACCTACAAACCTGTACGTCTTTGGAGTGCTGGAACATCCAGGGAAAACCTACGCAGTCACAGGGAGAATGTACAAACTCCATACAGACAGCACCCGTAATGAGGATCAAACCCTGGTGCTGTAAGGCAGCAACTCTACCGCTGAGCCACCGTGCCGCCCCAAAAGTGTTATTGCCATAAGATAAAGGAAGTTGCAAATTCAGTTCAACACCTCACAAGAACTGCCCTGATCTTCACAAAGAAAATACTGGTTTCAGAAATATATTGGCAGTACCGTATTGTTTAATACAGTAGCATTCTTTCCGTTTAAAGTATAGTGATATAAAACAGCCTGGCAACAAATTTAATCTCAGCTGGAACCCTGTGTTACTAGCCAAAAAAACACAGCGGTGTGCATTGGGTTAGAAGGAATAATCAGTTTGGAAGTATTAACCATCAATTGCGTGTTTCAACGATGGGTTATTAAATAATATTAGCCAGATTGGACAGTGGGTTGCAGAAACTGGCATCTCCTACATGAGAGGTAGGTGCTCAGTAACGGGGGAGCAATGCAATCTTTATTGTTAGGATACGTTTAGCAGTTCAACAATATTATCAGGGAATATCCAAGTAATCATTTCCTACTTTGGAAACAAAGTTCCCAAATTCTACCTAGAGTTATATCGCATGGCTCTTTGGCCCAACTGGCCCAAGCCGAACAACATGTCCCATCTACACTAATCCCATCTGCTCGCGCTTGAACCATAACCTTCTAAACATATCCCATCATGTACCTGTCCAAATGTCTCTTAAATGTTATGACAGTATCTGCCTAAACTACCGCCTTCAGCAGCTCATTCCATATACCCACCAACCTTTGTGCAAAAAAATTACCCCTCAGGTTCCTATTAAATATTTCCCTCCTCACATTAAACTTATGTCCTCTGGTTCTCAATTCCCCTACCCTGTCAAAAGACTGTGCATTTACCCAATCCATTCCTCTTATGATTTTGTACATCTCTATAAGATCACCCCTCATCCTCTTACACTCCAATAAATAAAGTCCTAGCCTACTCAACCTCTCCCTGTGGCTCAGGCCCTCGAGTCCTTGCAACATCCCCATTAGTCTTCTCTGCATCCTTCTCAGCTTGACAACATGTTTCTTGTAACACGGTGACCAAAACTGAACATATTACTTTAAATGTGGTCTCACCAATGTCTTATACAACTGTAACATGACATCCCAACTATACTCAGTACTCTGACTGATGAAGGCCAATGAGCCAAAAACCTTTTTGACCACCCTATCTATCTGTGATAGACAAAAAATTCTGGAGTCACTCAGCGGGCCCTGCAGATTCTGGGGAGAAGGAATGCGTGACGTTTCCGGTCGAGATCCTTCTTCAGACCTATCTGTGATGCTACTTTCAAAGAACTGTGTACCTGCACTCCTAGATCCCTCTGCTCTACTACACTCCCCAGATCCCTACTATTCAATGTGTAGATCCTGCCTTGTTAGACTACATAAAATGTAACATCTCCTATTTCTCTATCAAATTCCATCAACCATTCCTCAGCCCACCTGGCCAATCGATCAAGATCCTGCTGCAACTTTTGACAACCATCTTCACTATCTACAATACCACCCACTTTAGTGTCATCTGCAAACTTGCTAATCATGTCTTGTACGTTCCCATCCCGATCATTGATATAGATGAATGACAGCAATTGGCCCAGCACCGAACCCCAAGGCACTCCACTAGTCAAAGGCTTCCAGTCGGAAAACAACCTTCCATCACCACCCTCTGCTTCCTTTCATGAAGCCGATTTTCTATCCATTCAGCTATCACTCCTTGGATCCCATGCAATCTAACCTTCTGGAGCAGCCTACTATGTGGAACATTGCCAAAAGCACCTGAAGTACATTTTTCGTTCACTTCTACACTTTTAAGTTGAATTAGATCTGAGCAACACAATCGCTATTAACAATAGACTGAAGAGCAGAATTTCCCACTCAGATTACATTTTAATCACTGGTTTATTCAATAAAAGGTCACAAACTCGGAATCCACACTTCAAAAGTAATTCACTGAAAGGAAGGACTTCTTTCTTTCTCACTGAAAGGAAGGAAAGCATTTTATCGGGATGCATCACAGCTTGATTTTAGGAACAGCTCCATCCAAGACCGCATGAAATTGCAGAGAATTGAGGATGCAGCCCAGACTGTCACACAAACCAACCTTCCTTCCACTGTCTCCATCTACACCCCACGCTGCCTCGGCAAGGCCAGCAGCATAATCAAGGATGAGTTACACCCTAGCCACTCCCTCTTCTCGGATAAAAGGTATAGAAGCGTGGAAATGCACACCTCCAGATTCAGGGATAGTTTCTTCTCAGCTGTGACCAGGCAACTGAACCAACCTTCAAACAATAATAAAGAAGTCCTGAACTACTATCTACCTCATTGGATACCCTCGGACTATCTTTGATCGGACTTTACTGGACTCATGCACTAAACAATGTTCACAATATTCCCTTTATCTTGAACGCTGTGGATTGCTTGATTGTAATAATGTATTGTCTTTCTGCTGACTGGTTAGCATGCAACAAAAGCTTTTCACTGTGCCTCGGTACAAGTGCCAATAAACTAAACTTAACTCCTGGACATCCCAGCATTATGGTAAAGGTCTAAGTCCATGGTTTTGTTCTGGCCTGCTTTCACCGCCAGTCACCTGACCACCCCCCTCCCACCTCGACCTTTCAGTCAGAGAAAGAAAATTCCTACCCAAACGTAACCTATTCCTTTTCTCCAGAGATGCTGCCTGACCAGCTGAGTTACTCCAGCATTGTGTGCTGTCTTCTGTACAAACCAGCACTGGCAGTTCTTTCCTACACATAGGCATTTATTTTGACTTTCCAGTACTTATCCGCTTCCCATCAAGATCTGGATTTTATCCCCCCACATTTTACAAGTTTTTTAATAACATCTGGAAAGATGTATTGTAAATCTTATGTATTGTAGGACTGCAACAGAAACAAATACTTCAATCTCTGCAACCACAGTAATTTTGGATTAAACAGATTAAACCTCAATTTAAAAAAATGTTATGGAAATATTTCAAACATCTTAAAATAATGCATTAGTTTGGAGAATAAAATGGTAAGTGTCCAATTTCTCTATCGTAAGACGTTAAAAAACAAGACCAGTCTGTACAGCCAGCTCCATCACTCATTATAACATTTCCATATAAAACCTACAATTTCTGCCCATTTTAATACTGCAACTGTTTAAAATATTTGCATTATATATTTCACATTGCTTTGAGTCCATGCTGGATAAACTCAAAGCTATGCAAATATTTATTTAGAATATTTATTTATAAATAATGCAATTGGTTCTTTGATGAATACCATTCTCTCGTATTCTCCTATAGCTTATTCTCTGACTTACCCATTAATAGCCGTCTGATTGTCCAACCACAAGCCTACATTGGGAGTAATCTACACTAACCAACTCTTCTTCTTATCGAGTGCACATCACAAGATTAGAAATTATTCAGCCAGAGCTGAACACGCCTCTCGGCATCTGCATACAATGGCGTCTTGCGCTTCTTGTGCATGGTGGTGGATACAGTCTAGGGAAGCGATGTGAATGCTCTTTCCTTGACCCCACTAACCAACTAATAACCAGCATGATTTGGGGATGTGGGAGGAAACCAGAGCACCCAGGGGAAACCCATGTGGCCATAGGGAGGGTCATAAGGTCATAAGGACTAAGAGTAGAATTAGGCTATTCGGCCCATCAAGTCTACTCCGCTTTTCAATCATGGCTGATCTATCTTTCTCTCTTAACCCCATTCTCCTGCCTTCTCCTAGGTATGTTGCAAAACTTACCTTCAGCAGCGCTGCAGTTCTATCGCTGCCCGTGTGCGCGACTTTGGCGCCTTTGAGAGGGGGGCGGGTTTAAAACGCAATTTTCTCTAGGCTATTGAAATCGATGTTGTTCAGCCTGCTTAGTAGCTGATGAAAAATCGCTGCGAGGTTCGTTCGCTGCAGGTATTTTTAAACTAAATTGGATTATTTAATTACTATAGTAGATTAAAAATCATCCTCTATAGCCGCGACCGCCGACAACGGGACGGATCTTATGTAGGGGACAAGGCAAGGTAGGTTGTTTATTTTTACATTAAAAAGTACTTCTTAAGATCCCTTTATACAAAATTTTATGTTGAGAGTAGCTGACTTGGGGGCCCATTCAATCCCGCAGTGTTTTTCATGCCATATGGACTTCAAATCCACTGCAATGGCAACGTTCCAAACCAGCGCATTCCACAAAAACCCACTCTCAAGTTGATTTAAATGGTCATTAATTTACAGCAATTAAACACTAAATTCCTTCCATTTGGCCTATAAATTAATGTCACTGAGATTTAAAAATCATGTTTTATTGTGAATTCTTGTGTGAATGTTCTTTGGACACTTAGGCTATTTAAAAATGTTAATCTTTTCTTAAGAAATGGATAGATGTTTAGATCTAGTAATTGAATTTTGGAATTAGCTACAATTGGGTAACTAATGAATTATATGCTTTAATTGCATGTCAATCCAAGTAAGATTGTTTAATTCAGAATTTGTTTCAGAATGCTTCAATCTATAATAACTGAAAATTTCTTTCAGTTCTCTTAATTTTTAAGAAAGTTATGGGCTTTTGACTGTCCTCGATCACAGCTTTTGTGTTAAGTCAATGGAAAAGCAATAGGGAACAAGATGCTAATTTCCGAGTATGAAAATGGCCATAACCTTTTTAATACTGAAGATATGAAAGTGAATTAGGTGTCAAATTAAACTTCTGTTTATGCTTTATCTGATGGGATAAATTGCAGACTTGATTTTTTAAATCTCAACATTTTGTAACATTGCTACTCCTCCCCATAACTTCTGACAGTACTAATCAAGAATCTATCTATCTCTGCCTTAAAAATATCCACTGACTTGGCCTCCACAGCCTTCTGTGATAAAGAATTCCACAGATTCACCACCCTCTGATTAAAGAAACATTTCCTCATCTCCTTCCTAAAAGAACGTCCTTTAATTCTGAGGTTAGAACCTTTAGTCCTAGACTCTCCCACTAGTGGAAAAATGCTCTCCATGTCCACTCTATCCAAGTCTTTCACTCTTCTGTATGTTTCAATTAGGTCCCCCCTCATTCATCTAAACTCCAGTGAGTACAGGCCCAGTGCCGACAAACGCTCATCATAGGTTAACCTACTAGGATGTGCAGACTTTATTTATAGATAACATCAGAATTTAGGATTGTATCTGGGTAATTGGAACTGAGATAACGACATTATTTGCAGTTCTATATTACATTAAAATGGTAAGCTTATAACTTTGATTCCTGAAGCGTGAGGTTTTCTTCACATCAAGCTTTTTATTTCCACCACCAAAGTTCCCTCCCCTCTGCAGTACGCTTACCGCCACAACAGATCAACGGTGGATGCGATCTCGCTGGCTCTCCACTCCGCTCTGGACCACTTGTACAACAAAAACTCATATGTCAGGCTGTTATTCATTGATTACAGCTCAGCATTTAATATAATCATCCCCTCCAAGCTGGTTACCAAACTTGCAGAACTCGGTCTCTGCAATTGGATCCTTGACTTCCTCATTCACAGACCACAGTCAGTTCGTATTGGTGGAAATGTGTCATCCTCGATAACAAACAGCACGGGAGCATCTCAAGGCTGCGTGCTTAGCCCACTGCTGTACTCACTCAATACTCATGACTGCATAACCAGTCATAGTGCAAACTCCATCATCAAGTTCACTGACGATACCACTGTTGTGGAACGTATCACTGATGGGGACGAGTCAGGGTACAGAAGTGAGTTCGACCAACTGACCAAATGGTGCCAGTACAATAACCTGGCCCTCAACACCAGCAAAACCAAGGAACTGATTGTGGACTTTGGAAGGGGTAGGATGGGGACCCACAATCCCGTTTATATCAACGGGTTGATGGTGGAAAGGGTCAAGAGTTTCAAATTCTTGAGCGTGTATATCTCTGAAGATCTTTCCTGGTCCGAGAGCACTGATGCAATTATAAAGAAAGCACATCAGCGCCTCTACATCCTGAGAAGATTACGGAGAATCGGTATGTCAAGGAGAACTCTCTCTAACTTCTACAGGTGCACAGTAGAGAGCATGCTGACTGGTTGCATCGTGGCTTGGTTCGGAAACTTGAGCGCCCTGGAGCAGAAAAGACTACAAAAAGTAGTAAACACTGCCCAATCCGTCATCGGCTCTGACCTCCCTTCTATCGAGGGGATCTATTACAGTCGCTGCTTCAAAAAGGCTGGCAGCATCATCAAGGACCCACATCATCCTGGCCACACACTCATCTCCCCACTACCTTCAGGTAGAAGGTACAGGAGCCTAAAGACTGCAACGACCAGGTTCAGGAATAGCTACTTCCCCACAGCCATCAGGCTATTAAACTCGGCTCGGACAAAACACTGAACATTAATAGCCCATTATCTGTTTATTTGCACTTTATCAGTTTATTTATTCATGTGTGTATATATTTATACAATGGTATATGGACACACTGATCTATTCTGTATTCGTGCTTACTATGTTCTGGTGTGAACTGATGTTTTACCACTACGAACAAAAATTTCTATTCATGGAACATAATTCGGCATTGGGTAGTTCCCTTCACTCCTGAATTTAGATTTGGAGATACAGCACAGAAACAGGCCCTTCGGCCCATTGAGGCTGCGCTGATCAGCGATCACCCTGTACATTAGTTTTATCCTATATACTAGGGACAATTTACAGAAGCCAATTAAACTACAAACCGGTATGTCTTTGTAGTGTGGGAGGAAACCGGAGCACCGGAACTGTCTGTACGGAGCACTCCGTACAGACAGTATCCGTAGTCAGGATCGAACCTGGGTGTTCGACACTGTAGGGCAGCAACTCCAGCACTGCGCCGCCATCCTCGAAAGTTAGTCAAAAATGACACGTTTCAGCTGTGACCAGTCCATTCACATTGTTGTGATAATCAATGAGTTGACAGTATGGCAGGATTAAAACTGAGAGCCTTTTAATCAGCAAAGTGCATTCACACAGCAAATAGACTGTGTACCACTTACCAAGTCAGGAGTAACTCAGTAGTTCAGGCAACATCTCTGAAGGACATGGATAGTCAACGTTTCGGGTCAGGACCCTTCAATCAAAAAGTACCCTAACATGTCCTCCACAGATGCCGTTTCACCCGCCGAGTTCATCCAGCATCTAAGCAAGATTCAAGCATTTGTAATTCCTTGTGTCCCCATTTACAGATCATTTCTGTAATGGAATTCATTACAGTGGCGCAATGGTGGAGTTGCTGCCTTACTCGGGTTCAATCGTGCCAGAGACCCGGGTTCAATCCTGCCAGAGACCTGGGTTCAATCCTGACTACGGGTGCTGTCTGTATGGAATTTGTACGTTCTCCTGCGTGGGTTTTCTCCGGGTGCTCCGGTCTCCCACACTCCAAGGATGCACCGGTTTGTAGGTTAATTGGCTTGGTAAAATTGTAAATTGTCCCTGTGTGTAGGATTGTGTTAGTGTAGTGTTCAGTGGGCAGAAGGGCCTGTTTCCATGCTGTATCTCTAAATTAAGCTAAAGACTGCAACTAACAAAAGTCATTCCCGAAGCAGCTTTGTTGCATCTCTTAAAATAAGTGGGGTACTTTCTCCAGTCAGTGGAGGATGGTTAGATACAAAGCAATGGATGAGTAAAATGGATGAAGGGGTGCCAGTGGATGTAGTGTATCTAGACTTTCAGAAAGCCTTTGATAAGGTCCCGCACGGGAGACTGGTGACTAAAATTAGAGCACATGGTATTGGGGGCAGGGTGTTGTCATGGATAGAAAATTGGTTGGCAGACCGGAAGCAAAGAGTAGGAGTGAACGGGTCCTTTTCAGAATGGCAGGCAGTGGCGAGTGGAGTGCCTCAAGGCTTGGTGTTGGGGCCGAAACTGTTTACCATATATATTAATGATTTGGAAGAGGGAATTAGGAGCAACACTAGCAAGTTTGCGGATGACACAAAGCTGGGTGGCAGTGTGAACTGTGCAGAGGATGTTAGGAGGTTACAGGGCGACCTGGACAGGTTGAGTGAGTGGGCAGATGCGTGGCAGATGCAGTATAATATAGATAAATGTGAGGTTATCCACTATGGCGGCAAAAACAAGGGGGCAGATTATGATCTCAATGGGGTTAGGTTAGGTAAGGGGGGGGGGGTGCAGCGAGACCTGGGCGTCCTTGTACACCGATCACTGAAAGTTGGCTTACAGGTACAGCAGGCAATGAAGAAAGCTAATGGAATGTTGGCCTTCATAACAAGAGGATTTCAGTATAGGAGTAAAGAGGTTCTTCTGCAGTTGTATAGGGCTCTGGTGGTACAGTTTTGGTCTCCTAATTTGAGGAAGGACATCCTTGTGATTGAGGCAGTGCAGTGTACGTTCACGAGATTGATCCCTGGGATGGCGGGACTGTCATATGAGGAAAGATTGAAAAGACTAGGCTTGTATTCACTGGAGTTTAGAAGGATGAGGGGATATCTTATAGAAACATATAACATTATAAAAGGACTGGACAAGCTAGATGCAGGAAAAATGTGCCCAATGTTGGGCGAGTCCAGGACCAGGGGCCACAGTCTTCGAATAAAGGGGAGGTCATTTAAGACTGAGGTGAGAAAAAACATTTTGAGAAAAAAGAGTTGTGAATTTAAGGAATTCCATGCCACAGAGGGCAGTGGAGGCCAAGTCACTGGATGGATTTAAGAGAGAGTTAGATAGAGCTCTAGGGGCTAGTGGAGTCAGGGGATATGGGGAGAAGGCAGGCACGGGTTATTGATAGGGGACGATCAGCCATGATCACAATGAATGGCGGTGCTGGATCGAAGGGCCGAATTGCCTCCTCCTGCACCTATTTTCTATGTTTCTATGTTTCAATTGTTTTAAATGAATTCCAGTAACAGAAGTCAGTACAGCCTCCGATTTACCGAAGATTACCAAATCATCTTCCACTTTGTGTGGGAATAGTGATGCGACCATAACCGAATGAAGGTTGTGGCAGATGCCATTTCAAATGTACTATTAAAGATACCACCACACTGAATGAAAAGAAATCTTAAGTTAGAAAATCCATCATTTTGTTTCGGACAGAAAGGTTCTATATTTTAAACAAAAGAGCCCTAAGCTATGTTCAGCAGTGTCAATCAATTTCACTTACACACTGCTGCACCCGCTGAGTTTCTCCAGCAATTTTGTGTACCTTCGATCTTCCAGCATCTGCAGTTCCTTTTTGATCACTTACATTGTGCCTGGTTTTCTGTTATTAAGGTTACTTATCTAAAGCAGAAACAAAGGAACTCAACATTTCAGAGTGTCCTTTTATAAACTGAACTATTTGGCATTTTTAATAAAAAGTGTGACAATCCTGCTACAACCATTGCTTAAGTTGTGACCTTTAGATAAAAGGTGGAACTACAACAGGAAATGCAACAAATCAACAAGTATGCGGAAAGTACCAACCCAAAGGCACAAAAGAAAAATGTTTTCAGATGCTTTTAGTTTTAAAATTTGCCAAGACTTTACTTGACTTTCTTGTCGGAGATGTGGGAAACTCAGGCCTACCCTGGGAACTGGGAGAACAACCCATTTGCTACAGCAGCTGTAAGCTGTCTAGACAGCAAGCAGGTGCATCTACTTTCCTCCCCAAAGACTATTTCTCTCAGCAATGTGCATTCTGGTTTTTGTTCGGTCCCTAGTCTGCGTTAACTTACCTCAGTCATTATAATGAGATCAGCCTTCTGAAGGGATATGGACCCATGTTACTCGATCGTTCGTAAGCTGCCTTTCTCAAGACCCAACTAACTTTATTATAATAGCAAGTATATTTTTCTTGGATAAGGAGACTAAAACTGCCTCCAGCACTCCAGATGTAATTTCAGTGGAGTTCTATAGCAGCAGGATTTCCTTACTCCCACACCTTCAAGACAAAGTCTCACATTCTATTAGCCTAGTGCTGACGCGAACACGATTAAACACTTGGAAAAATTTATTACTTACTCAGTTTCAAAGAAAATGAGGATTAGAGGTGTTGTGCCATTTAAAGAAGCATATGTACACACTCCTGAAAGCTCTCACCCAAAAATGACCACCTTTACTGCAATAATTATACAATATGTTACTTTAAAAGTGGTACTGGATGAGCATTATATACCTGTTCTGCATACTACGCTTACCTCAAGATTCAGGGACAGTTGTTATCATGCAACATGTAAAACGCCTTCTTCACCACACTGTCCACCTGCCTCGCCACTTTTAGGGAACCACTCATGTGCACTTCTAGATCTCCCAGATCCACAACAATCTCCAGGGCTCTTCCATTTATTGTGCAAGTCTTGCCCAGGCTAGCCTAGCATGAGAGATCTTGAGAGGGGTCTTGCTAAAGTCCATATAGATAACGTCCACTGCCTTGCCTTCATCAATCCGCTTGATGACCTCTTCAAAAAATGAATCGAATGGCCTCCTCAGCCGTGAATTCCACAGATTCACCCTCTTTGACATAAGACATTCCTTCTCATCCCCTTTCTAAAGGTTGATGAGCTAACGTGGGTTCATGAGCTAAGGAGGGCTAAGAGCGCACAAGAGTATTTGTTGGGGGAAATAAAGACATGCAGTGTTGAGGATGGGACCATGAGCAGATGACTAATGGAGTTCTGGGAATGCGCTGTGTTGGAAAGATGGCCAAGTGGTTATCCTGAACAATGCTTTTTAAGGGGTGACTACCTACCGTGAAATCTTTGAATGTTGATTCCTGGATCGGCAGGCTTAGTCATAGAGTCATATAACGTGGAAACAGGTCCTTCAGCCCAACTTGATGCAGGAAGATTATTCCCCATGTTGGGGAAGTCCAGAACTAGGGGTCATAGTTTAAGGATAAGAGGGAAGTCTTTTAGGACCGAGATGAGAAAATCATTTTTTACACAGAGAGTGGTGAATCTGTGGAATTCTCTGCCACAGAAGGTAGTTGAGGCCAGTTCATTGGCTATATTTAAGAGGGAGTTAGATGTGGCCCTTGTGGCTAAAGGGATCAGGGGGTATGGAGAGGGCAGGGATGGGATACTGAGTTGGATGATCAGCCATGATCATATCGAATGGCGGTGCAGGCTCGAAGGGCCGAATGGCCTACTCCTGCACCTATTTTCTATGTTTCTAACTTGCCTACACCGAACAACATGTCCCATCTACACTAGTCCCATCTGCCTGCATTTGGCCCATACCCCTCTAAACCCGTCCTATCCATGTACCTCTCAAAATGTCTCTTAAACGTTGCTATAGTACCTGCATACATTTTGTGCTTGTCACACATGGAGAGATTAATGAAACCAAGCTACACTCACGAGTTTAGAAGAATAAGTGGCAATCTCAATGAAACACAAAAAGCTCTTAAGAGCGTTAAAAGAATGGCTGCTTGGCTGACTATTCTCCTGGCCGAGGTCGTCAGAACCAGGAGACATAGCCTCAAAATGTGGAGACTGTGACAATAAGAAATATTGCTCCAAACAGCAAGTTAGTTTTTGGGATTCTGTAGCCAAGAGGTAGGTTCAATTGCAAAGTGGATCAAAACAGAAATCAATGGAACTAATGGATGTGGGATCCAAGCAAGAGAGTGGAGCTGACGTGAAAGACCACCTATGATGTTATTGAATTATAGAGCACAAACATAAACCAACCTCCCTTCCATTGACTCCATTTACACCACACACTGCCTCGGCAAGGCCACCAGCATAATCAAGGACCAATCGCTCCCTCTTCTCCCCTCTCCCCATCAGGCAAGTGGTACAGAAGTGTGAAAATCTATTCTTCCATATTCAGGGATGGTTACTTCCCAGCTGTTGCCAGGCAACTGGACCATCCAACCAACAACTAAAGAGCAGTCCTGAGTTACTATCCTGCGAGAGCAAGGGCAGGCACGGCGATCGTTTCGCTGAACACCTCTGCGCAGTCCACCTTGGCCTAAGCGATCTCCCAGTTGCCTTCCATTCCCATACTAACCCTTCTGTTCTGGGTCTCCTCCACTGTCAGAGTGAGGCCCAGTGCAAATTGGAGGAACACCACCTCATATTTCGCTTGGGCAGATTACAACCCAGCGGTATGAATATTGATTTCTCTAAGCCCTGATTTCCCTCTCTCTCCGTCCCTCCCCCATCCAAGTTCTTCCGACTTGGTTCACTGTCCACCTGATTAATTTGACTGATATTTGACTATTTGATTGTCTCTTCGTCACCTTCCCCTCAGCTAACAAAGTACCATTCTACATTTCATTGTCTGCTTTGATCTGACTCCTTGCCCTACCATATCTCTAGTCTCCCCCTCCTGAAGAAGGGTCTCGACTCTAACCGAGATGCTGAGTTACAACAAGATTTTGTGTCTTCCTACACACTACTATCCACCTCGTTGGAGACCCTCCTACTATCTTTGATCAGATTTGAATGGACTTGATCTTGCAATAAATATTCACGCTATTCCATTTATCCTGTTTCTGTACACTGTGGATGGCTCAATTATAATCAGGTATTGTCTTTCCGCTGACTGGTTAGCACGTAACAAAAGCTTTTCACTGTACCTCGTTACACGAGACAATAAACTAAACTCAAAGAGCAGGAACAGGAGAACAACTGGCCTACTTTGGTTTATGTTTCTTATGTTCTTATATTTTGTAATGGCTGCCCCATTATTTGCAGTTGGATGGATTCAGTGTGAACACCAACAACAGGAAGGTATACACCATTGAAAGAAGAAACACAAACACAAGGTGTTGGAGTCAAGCAGCATCTCTGGACCCTTCTTCAGTTTAATTGTAGTGGGAGATGGAATGAGAGAAAGCTGGACAAGAGGTGGGACAAAGCCTGGCAAGTGATAGGTGAGGAGGGGTTGTGACTGGCAGAAGAGTGGACAAAGGTCAAAGATGAAAAGACAAAAGCGTGTCAGATAAAGGAGAGACGAGGGGAGTGAAACGTGCAGCCAGAGAAAGGGGTACAGGGTGGAAGGGGACTGGATGGGGAGGGGGAAGGAGGCGGGAGAGTAGGAGAAAATGGGTGTGCATCCGTGTGGGACATTGGGAAGAGAGGGGGGAAAAGGAGGAAGGGAGGGGGTGGGCGTTGGGTGAAGATCTCCTGCGGCGAAGGAAGCTGACAATTGACAGGCTCATTCATCACATTACCGAACAAGTATTTTAGAAAGTCACACTTACATGGAGAATTATCAACAAACAGCGGATCGATGTTGTGAAGCAGTTCATTTCTGGGCGAGGATTGTCCTTCACTGAAGAAAGAGGATTGAAGTTTACTTTTAAAACCCACTGTGTACAACTTAATATCGCAAAGACATATACTTCAAAATGCAATCGCTTTTCCAACTACCAACTGTTTATTCACAATTTAAATTAAGCAAAGTGGTTGCGGCAGGGTGGGAGGTGGAATATTTTTTCTGAGAATTTTACTCCATTAATGTTGAATTGAAATTTAAATAAATGTGGTTACTGACCCCTGACCAGACTTTGTACAAGGAGGTCAAATCTTTAGAAAACAGTACCAGCCAGTACTCTAGCACTGTTTAAAGTTCCTTCCAAGTTAATCACTGCCTTTACTTTCTACCTCAATTCTCTGGTAAAGGAGACGGTTAGCTATATTCCAATCTCATGGATTGCTATTGCTGTCTTAATGAATGATTGATTGATTGATTGAAAGATAGAGCATGGAAACTATGTTTACGAAGAATCTGCAGATGCTGGAAAATCGAAGGTAGACAAAATTGCTGGAGAAACTCAGCGGGTGAGGCAGCATCTATGGAGCGAAGGAAATAGGCTCCTTCACTCCATAGATGCTGCCTCACCCGCTGAGTTTCTCCAGCATTTTTGTCTACCTAGCATGGAAGCTATGTATCCATTGACCACCAAAATCACAGTAGTTCTAAGTTATTCTTCAATTTTCCACCAGCTAGGCCTCAGCTCATCGATATGCGCTTGGATCCTGAACTTTCTCACGGAGCGACCGCAGGCAGTGAGACTGGGCCCGCACCTGTCCTCCACCATCACCCTGAGCACCGGCACACCACAGGGTTGTGTACTAAGCCCCATGCTCTACTCCCTCTTCACTCACGACTGTGTCCCTGCATTCGACACCAATACCATCGTGAAGTTTGCAGACGACACAACAGTGATTGGGCTGATCACCAACGGTGATGAAACAAAATACAGAGCGGAGGTGCAGAACCTGGCGGACTGGTGCGCCAATAACAACTTGGCACTTAACACCTCCAAGACCAAGGAGCTGATTATTGACTTCAGGAGGTCCCATTCTGGAGAATACGCCCCAATCTCCATTTATGGGGAAAGTGTGGAGAGAGTGTCCAGCTTTAAGTTTCTGGGCACTCACATTTCAGAAGACCTCACATGGTCCACAAACACCGCCGCGCTGGTCAAGAAGGCACAGCAACGACTGTTCTTCCTGAGGACATTAAAAAAGACTGGTCTGCCCCAACAGCTGCTGACAACGTTCTACCGCTGCACCACAGAGAGCATACTAACGTATGGCATCTCTGTGTGGTATCTCAGCTGCACGGAGGCGGAGAGGAGAGCTCTTCAGCGCGTCGTCAACAGAGCGCAGAGGATCATCGGGACAGAGCTACCAGCCTTGGAGGGCATCTACCACACGCGGTGCCTCAGGAAGGCCCTCAGCATCCATAAGGACTCATCACACCCCTGCCACGGTCTGTTTCAACTACTTCCCTCCGGCAGACGTTACAAGGCCTTCTACGCCCGAACCTCCAGACTCAGGAACAGTTTCATCCCAAGAGCTATAGCGGCTCTGAACCGGCCCTAATGAGTGCCCCCCGACCCACCCCCTTTGGACAGTCTCCCTCAGATGGTCACGTCAATCAATTCAGCTTGCTTATTTATGTATTGTATTTATTTACCTTTCTTGTACATCAGTGGAGCTGCACACTAAATCTCGTTGCACTGACGTGCAATGACAATAAAAGATATATTATATTATATATTATATATTATTCCACTTTCGCATCCACTCCCCACACACTAGGAGCAATTTACACAGGCCAATTAAGTTACAAGCCAGCAAGTACTTGTGAGGTTGGATCAAACCCAACCAATCACAGGTGGAGAGCATATAAACATCTAACAGATAGCACCCATGGTCAGGATTGAACCCAGGACTCTGGCGCTGTGAGGCAGCAGCTCTATCAGCTGAACCACGGTTCCGCAGCTATTCAGCCGTCAGCAGCATTGATGGTGGGCACAGTGGCGCAGCGGTAGAGTTTCTGCCTTACAACGCCAGAGACCCGGGTTCCATCCTGACTCTGTACGGAGTTTCTACATTCTCCCCATGATCACTTGGGTTTTCTCCGTAGGGCTCCAGTTTCCTCCCTCATTCCAAAGACATGCAGGTTTGTAGATTAATTGGCTTCTGTAAATTGCAAATTGTCCCCAGTGTGCAGGTAGTGCTAGTGTACAGGGATAACGCTGGTTGGCGCAGACTCAGTGGGACGAAGGGTCTGTTTCCACATTGTATCTCTAAAGTCTGGTCTAACCTGTTGCCTATAACATGCCCATCAATTCTCCTTGATTCTCCTAGTCCCCACTTACACGATGGGTAATTTCCTGGGACAGATATGTTTACATTTACTGCTGATACTGTGAATAGGCAATAGACAATAGGTGCAGGAGTAAGCCATTCAGCCCTTCGAGCCAGCACCGCCATTCAATGTGATCATGGCAGATCATCCACAATCAGTACCCCATTCCTGCCTTTTCCCCATATCTCCTGACTCCGCTATCTTTAAGACCCCTATCTAGCTCTCTTTTGAAAGTATCCAGAGAACCAGCCTCCACCGCCTTCTGAGGCAGAGAATTCCACAGACTCTCAACTCTCTGTGAGAAAAAGTGTTTCCTCGTCTCTGTTCTAAATGGTTTACTCCTTCTTCTCAAACTGTGGCCCCTGGTTCTGGACTCCCCCAACATCGGGAACATGTTTCCTGCCTCTAGCGTGTCCAAACCCTTAATAAACTTATATGTTTCAATAAGATTCCCTCCCATCCTTCTAAACTCCAGAGTGTACAAGCCCAGCCACTCCATTCTCTCAGCATATGACAGTCCTGCCATCCTGGGAATTAACCTTGTATGTATCAATCAATCAATCAATCAATCAATCAATCAATCAAATACTTTATTGTCATTCAAAAATACACCAACAAATGCAAGTCTGAACAAAATTTCTTTGCGTCTGGCTCACCGTGCAACATAAACCTACCCTGCACTCCCTCAATAGCGAGAATGTCCTTCCTCAAATTAGGGGACCAAAACTGCACACACTACTCCAGGTGTGGTCTCACTAGGGCCCGATACAACTGCAGAAGGACCTCTTTGCTCCTATACTCGACTCCTCCTGTTATAAAGGCCAACATGCCATTTGCTTTCTTCACTGCCTGCTGTACCTGCATGCATACTTTCATTGACTGATGAACAAGGACCCCCAGATCCCTTCGTACTCCCCCTTTTCCCAACTTGCCACCATTTAGATAGTAATCTGCCTTCCTGTTTTTGCTACCAAAGTGGATAAGCTCACATTTATCCACATTAAACTGCATCTGCCATGCATCTGCCCACTCACCCAACCTGTCCAAGTCACCCTGCGTTCTCATAGCAACCTCCTCACCGTTGACACTGCCACCCAGCTTTGTGTCATCTGCAAATTTGCTAATTTTACTTTGAATGCCTTCTTCTAAATCATTGATATATATTGTAAATAGATGCAGTCCTAGCACCGAGCCTTGCTGTACCCCACTAGTCACAAGTCACTTAAAATATTTGCAAGTTGGAAAAAGTGAAAAAGGAGTCAGGATCCAATTGATTCAGTTCAACAAATATTAAAAGACTAAACGTAATAATCATTTAGAAAACACCGAAGGTGTTTCCAGCAAAGTTTGGAAAAAAAGTGTCCTGTTTGACAAATAGAAAAGATTGGCATAAAATCGGCGCATTGCAATAACACTTGTATCTGAAGGTCATGGAGGGATATGGATCACATGCAGGCAGAGGAGATTGGTTTAACTTGGCATCATGTCCGCATGGATATCGTGGGCCGAAGGGTCTGTTCCTATGGCGTACAGTTCTATGATTTCACTGTAGTGTTTGGTGCAGGCACTGAACGGCACGAGTCACATTTCAAGAGTCAAGTCAATCCTTAATGAAGTGCAAGATTCTATAGTCTCGCTTGGTAACTACAACAGTGAGGTCTGTTACTGTGTTCACCACACACAGTTGATATTGGGTTACTGTATTTTCAGAGCTTTTGGAGCAAGGAGATAATTATACTCTTTCTCAACCGTGGTGAGGTAGAGAAAGAATTAAGAGACAAAATAGAAAATGGAAATAATGGGCTGCCAACAGAATAAACGCTTCAGTTCGACGAACTTTCATCAGGTCATCAAATAAATGTTAACCATTTCTCGTGCCAAAGATGCTGCTTGACTGGCTGAGGATATCCAGCATTTTTGTTTTAATTCACATTGTGAGCATCTGGAACATCTGGTTTTGGGAATAAAAGGAAAATAATTTTAGCTCACCGAGGAGTTACAATTTATTGAAATATTTGGGTGACATGGTGGCGGAAGAGTTGCTGTCTGACAACGGCAGAGACCTGGGTTCGATCTGTACAGAGTTTGTACGTTCTCCCTGTGACTGTGTGGGTTTTCCCTGGGTACTCCGGTTTCCTCCCACACTCCAGGTTTGTAGGTTACTTGGCTTTGGTAAAGATTGTAAATTGTCCCTAGTGTGTAGGATAGTCCTAGTGTATGGGACTCAGTGGTTCGAAGGGCCTGTTTCTGCACTGTTCCTCTAAATTAATACATTAATTTCAACTGGTACTCAATACCCTATTTATCACTAAAGTTCCAGGTGTACTGTAACAACATTTAAAAGACATTTGGACAGGTACATTTAATCAGAGCATTGAGTATAGAAGTTGGGATGTAATGTTAGAATTGTACAAGGCATTGGTGAGGCTAATTCCAGCGTATGGTGTACAATTCTGGTCGGCAAATTATAGGAAAGATGTCAACAAAATAGAGAGAGTACAGAGGAGATTTACTAGAATGTTGGCTGGGTTTCAGCACCTAAGTTACAGAGAAAGGTTGAACAAGATAGGTCTTTATTCTTTGGAGTGCAGAAGGTTCAGGGGGGACTTGATAGAGGTCTTTAAAATTATGAGAGGGATAGACAGAGTTGACGTGGATAAGCGTTTTCATTGAGTAGGGAAGATTCACACAAGAGGACATGATTTGAGAATGAAGGGTCAAAAGTTTAGGGGCAACATGAGGGGAACTTCTTTACTCAGAGAGTGGTAGCTGTGTGGAATGAGCTTCCAGTGGAAGTGGTGAAGGCAGGTTCGTTTTTATCATTTAAAAAAAATTGGATAGGTATATGGACGGGAAAGGAATGGAGGGTTATGGTCTGAGTGCAGGTAGAAGGGACTAGGTGAGAGTAAGTGTTCGGCACGGACTAGAAGGGCCGAGATGGCCTGTTTCCATGCTGTAATTGTTATATGTTATATATATGTTATACATGGATAGGAAAGGTTTAGAGGGATATGGGCCAAATGCAGGCAGGTGGGATTAGTTTAGATGGAGCATCTTGGTCAGCATGGGCAAGTTGGGCCGAAGGGCCTGCGTCCGTGCTGTATCACTATCATTGGCATGTTTACCGTGCAAGGAGAGATTCATTGGACCAGACCTGTGTTCTCGAGAATTTAGAAGAACGAGAGAAGATCTCATTCAAACTTGCAACATTTTTACAGGGCTGGATAGCCTGGGAAGATTTTGGTCCTGATGAAGAGTCTGGAGCCATAGTCTCAAAATTACATGGAACAATTTTGAACCAAGGTGAAGAGAAATTCTATCACTTGGTGGTTATTGAATCTTTGGAATTCTTGTCACCTCATACAAAGCTGACACTGATAGATTACTGGATAATAAGGCAAATCGTGAATATAAGGATAGTGCAGGGGAACACTGTATGGTAGAAGGCCAGCCTTGTCATGGAGGCACATTGATCTGTAGATGCTGGAGTCCTAAGCAAAACAGAAAGTGATGGAGGAACTCAGCAGGTCAGGCAGCTTTTGTGAAGGGAACGGACTGGTGACGTTTCAGGTCCTTCCTCAAACAGATTGTAGTAGGGGTGAGGGGGGGGGGGGGTGGTCAACGCTGGAAGAGAGGTCGGGCAGGACAATGCTGGCAAGTGATAGATGGAGAGGAAGGAACTGTAGATGCTGGTTTACACAAAAGATAGACACAAAAAGCTTGAGTAACGGCAGGTCAGGCAGCATCTCTGGAGAAAACAAATAGGTGATGTTTCGGGTCGAGACCCTTCTTCAGTCTGAGAGACAAGGAGAGAGTGAAACAAGTGATATAGAAGGTACATAGAACAAATGAATGAAAGATATGGTAAAAGCAACAATGATCAAGGAAAGATGAATCGCACAATGGTCCATTGTTGGCCGTGGGAGTAGGTGATAATGAGTTGTACAAACAGTGTAAAGGGCCTGTCCCACTGTACGAGGTAATTCAAGAGCTCTCCCAAGTTTAAAAAAAATCAAACTCATGGTAAGTACGTAGAATGTACGTAGCGGCTATGTCGCAGCTCGTGGATGTCTCGTAGCGGCTCGTAATACTAACGGCAGGTACTCGGGAAACGTAGTAACTCGTGAAGTTTTTTCAGCACTGTGAAAAATGTCCACGAGAGCCCTGAGTACCTACGAACGGCTATTACCGTAATTCTCCGAGTTCGAATCAGGGGAAACTCGGGAGAAATACCTCGTACAGTGGGACAGGCCCTTAACTGTTTTTGCTTTCCATTGTCAGAGTGATGCCAAGTGTAAATTGGAGGAATAGCACTTCATATTTCGCTTGGGCAGCTTATAACCCAGTGGTACGAATATTGATTTTTCTAACTTAAAGAAACCCTTGCACCCCGTCCCTCCCCCACCCTATCGTCGGACTACTTTCGCTGTTGTCCCATCTTACATGAGTGAATGTTTGGTCAAGATTACACTTGCAACTTGTGATCCATCAATTAAGTGCTTGCCCTTGCAAAATTAGAATCTAAATCGAAGCGTGATAACGTGCAAGTTTGAATTTTTAAGGCCTTCCCTCCGGCGTTATCCGTTAGCCGTCTTTGGAATGTGTGAATGAGCCTTGTTACTGGAGTGATGACTGTTGTGTTACTAATCATTTACTTTGTGTACAATGCTGCATTTGTCTCATGCTGAGATTAATATGTATGCTTGCTTCGATTTTTCCATCAGTTAATTTGTAGTGAGAGTTATTTCCTTATTGTTCATAGAAGTAATTAAAATGTGTCTATGTAATATTGGTTATGGAGGCGTGGGTTCGTATCCCACATCTGACACCATGTTTGTATGCGATGCATTACAAAGTCAAGAGTGAACCATCAGTCTTTTATTACGATTTAAAGGAGAGAATCATACACAGCTGTACATTTCCAATCAGCTACATTCAGTAACCAAAACCGAGAGGCTGCCAAGGGCTCATGATGCCCAAAACCAGGACTGGATTACTAGGTGGAATGTGTGGCATGCATGTCTAGTGGAGATTATATAGGCATGGATTAAATATAGTTAATCTACAGTTTGAAGTGCAGAATTCTTTCAAAAACAATTTGCTGACTACGTAAAAGCATGTGGTTATTGACTTTCTAAGAAATTTGAATTCTCCTTCCCTTCATAGAGTCAGAGTCTTCCAGTGTGGAAACAGGCCCAATGTGCCCACACCAGCCAAAATGTCCCATCTACAGTAGTCCCACCCGTCTGCATTTGGCCCATATCCATCTAAACTTGTCCTATCCATGTATCTAAGTTTTCCTTCAATAGAAGCAGTCCGAGAAAATTAAATATGTTTTAACCGAGCTGAAGACAAGATTTTTCCAAAGGGTATTTCTAATTCACTTCAGGCAGTTGCACCAATTAGTCCTTGGAGCTTAAATGAATGGAGGCTTAATTTCTTGAGGTGAATTCAGAGCATGTTGTATCATTGACTACTCTCAGTCAGGCAGATGTCTGAGTGGAGCGTTGTCATAGAGTAATCGAATCATTCAGCACAGAAAGTCCATTCGGCCCAACTTGCCCACGCCTACCAACGTGCCACATCTACACTAGTCCAACCTGCCTGCATTTGGCCCATATCCCAATAAATCTGTCCTATCCTTGTATGTGTCCAAATGTTTCTTAAACGTTGTGATAGTACCCGCCTCAACTATCTCCTCTGGCATCTCGTTCCATACACCAACCACCCTTTGCGTTTTGTGCAATTCATTGACAATGACTTTTTTAAATAGCTAATCAAGTATTCAATGCAGGAAGTGCTATATTTTTGGAGATAGCATTTCAACTGAGGCTGTTTGTTAAATATAAGGGTGGCGCAGCTGGTAGAGCTGTTGCATCACAGCGCCACAGATCCAAGTTCAATCCTGACCTTGGCTGTTCTCCCTGTGACAAGCCGGTTTGAAGATTAATTGGCCCCTGTAAAATTGCCCTTAATGTGTAGGGAATGGATGCAAAAATGGGATAATATGTAACTAGTGTGAACGCATGGTCGATGGTTGGGGTGGACTCAATGGGCCGAAGAGCCTGTTTCTACAGGTATCTCTAAAACTAAAACTTACTCTGCAAAATTTGTATAAAATGTCTCCTATATCAAATTAATATCTCCACTTTAAAAACACTTCACTTTAGTTATAAAATTACATTGGGAAGTGCTAAGCTTGAGAACGTTGCTATGGAATATTGTAAAGGATAAGTATCTTGGTTTTTTTCTTCTGTTCTTTTTATACTGTGCTTGGTGCACCATGTGACCAGATATGGTCCTCCTCTCAAGATTTCACCTAATCGATAATTATATTTATAGCACAATGGAAGGTTTTCCAAAGCACGGGAATTGGAAGATCTTACATTTCCTGCTTCCTATCTCTGTTTTGCAGTTTAATTTTTAAAGTGAGATTAAAGATCTAGACAACCTTAATGTTCATGTCCCACTTAGGCGATTTTTCAGGCGACTGCTAGCGACTGTCAAGATGTTGCAAATCCATAACTCCCTAAAAGTGATAACACGGGGTGATACAGTGGTAAAGAGGGCAAGTGGTATGCATGCTTTATTTGGTTGGGGCATTGAGTATAAGAGTCAGGAAGTCAGGATGCAGCTTTATAGGAATTTATTGTAGGTAGCTTACAACCCAATGGTAAGAACATTGAATTCTCCACTTTTTGGTAACCTCTAACAACCTTCCCCCCAACCCTCCCACCACCCTTTTCTTCTCCCTCCCCTCCACTGTTGTCCACCTGGATTCACACCTATTTCGCCCCTCTCCCACCCTCCCCCCCTCCCCACTCACTCCCCCCCTCATTCCCTCCTACCCTCCGCTCCCCCCCTGTATTACTTCCTCTGGCTTCACAATTTGCAGCTCTTCCATCAGTCTGGCTCACACCCTCTGCTTTTATCTCTGGCCTTTGTTCCAACCATCTGCCTTTCAAAATCTCCCCCCCCCCCCCCCCCCCCCCCCCCCCCCCCCCCGGTGTCATCTATTACCAGCCGCGCACAGTCCTGCCTCTACTCTCTCCCAGATTTCGCTTCCCACCCACTCCCCCCCCCCCCCCCCGCAACGTCTGAAGGCGGCGGCACAGTGGCGCAATGGTAGAGTTGCTGCCTTCCAGCACCAGAGAACGGGTCCAACCCTGACTATGGGGGATGTCTGTGCAGAGTTTGTACGTTCTTCCTGTAACCGCATGGGTTTTCTACGGGTGCTCCGGTTTCCTCCCCCACTCCAAAGATGTGCAGGTGTGTAGGTTTATTGGCTTCTGTAAATTGCCCCTAGTAGGTAGGCTGTGGAAGTAGGATGGTATAAGGATGTGTAAGTGTAAGGATGATCGATGGGGACTTGTTGGGCGGAAGGGCTTTTTTCCGTACTGTATCTCTACATTAAACTCCTTTTGAATTACAATATTTACCAATTCCCTGCCCTTCTTTATAAAATCAACTCTCTATTGGTTTTAAATGGAAAATTTCAAACTTCCTCTGCTGTCTTCTTGCCCAAACTCTGAAACCACTCCCTTTTGAAACCTGCACCATGGTTTCAATTCTAGGTTTATAATCACATGCACTTCAAACCGTCCCTGAATGCGAGCCATGAACATAGGTTGGCAGAGGAGCACAAGCAGTTATCCGTGCACCATCTGCTAGTTTCACCATGGCTACCTGAAAATGATCCTATTGTTCCTCTCCTTGGTGTTGCCTTTCAATCAATCCTCAAGCCTTGCAAAGTATTGCCCTCAATTCCACTTTTAACCATGTAGAATAATCTTATTGAAGGTCTTTGGAAACACAAATATAATACATCCGCTGGTTTCTCTGATCCAACACCAAATGCATTCTCCAGAGATTACAATTTGTCAAACACAATCTTTCTTTCATAAAATTCACCTAACGTTGTCCAATTAATTATGTTCCCAAGTGCACTATTGTCATATCCTTAATGATACTCTAGTATTTCCCTAGGGCTAAATATTAAGCTAAATGTCTTTTGTCCCTCTCTCTCCTTACATGAACAGCTCATTACATTTGCTACCTTTCATTGGAGAGAGCTTTTCTGGAAATTAGGGAATTGGACAAGATCAAAGACACTGCCTCCCCTATCTCTACAGCCTCCAAATTCTAATCTGCTACAATAACATATTGAGGGGATGTCAGCCTTTATTTTTTTCCCCATTTCATAAGTATTTTTTCTTTATAAATTTATTTCCAGCTCCTCACCGTCTAGTTGAGTTACTCTCTAGTTTAGTTTCGAGATACAGCGAGGAAACGGGCTCTTCGGCCCACCGAGTCCGTGCCGACCAGCGATCCCCACACATTAACACTAACCTACACACACTAAGGACAATTTACAATTTTACCACAGACAATTAACCTACAGACCTGTATGGCTTTGGAGTGCGGGAAGAAACCGGAGCTCCCGGGAATAAACCACGCAGGTCACGGGGAAAACGTACAAACTCCATACGGACAGCACCCCGATCAGGATCAAACCTGGGTCCCTGGCGCTGTAAGGGAGCAAGTCTGCTTCTAATTCCTTGCCCACTTTTCCCTTCTACCTGACTTGTGGCTTTGCCTCTAATTCCTATGTCATCATTTGCTGATAACTAAAACTGTCCCCATCCTGGACAATGCAGCTCACCCCCTCCATGACACACTGGTCAACCTGAGGAGTTCAGCAACAGACTGGTTCCACCAAGATGCAGGACAGGACGCCACAGGAGATCTTTCTTCCCTGTGGCTATCAAACTGTACAACTCCTCCCCCTTCTATCGTGGGGTAGACTGAGACTGAGACTGACCCGCCACCCCCCACCCACATCCTCAATCTTTGCACATCCCCAAAGCCTTACCACTCGTCACTTTATTTTCATGTTTCATGTATTTTGTGTTTTTTATGACTGTTGGCAAACTAATTTCCCTCCTGGGATAAATAAAGTTCTATCATATCACATAACCCGACACCCTGATAGCTGAGTCTCACGTTGCGAGTTGGCACAAGAGGTACCCAGAGTTAAAACTCGTGGTAATAACGTACGATTAACGTACGGAACTCGTGGACGCAACTTAGAGACTCGTGCCGCTAACGGCAGGTACTTGTGAAACTTGTCAACTCTTGCAAAAAATCAAACATGTTTAAAATTTTCCACAAGTCAATTTTACTCTTGTGGTTAAGAATTGAAACATTTTAACTCGTTGTAAGAACGTAGTGGCCCGTGCATTTACCTTAGTGTATCGTGAGTCTACCGTGGGAACTCTTTAACTCAGCGGGCAGGCAGCAGCAGATTGTCGCTCCGTTCAGTTTCCCAGCGACAATCACCTGCCATAACGCGAGAGAGATCATGCACTGTTGTAGGTCTCCTTTGCACGTCGGTGTTTCTGTCTTTCTCCACTCATTGTTGGCCCTATCTGTCACCACCCCCACCTACACCCCTCTGCTTCCCGGCCACGTGTGTGACCCCTTCCCTCCCCTCTCCATTGCACCGGGCGCGGGGGCTTTGCACTGTCTTCACGTCGGCGATGCCAGCAGGTCAGTGCCAGTCGCCCCGGGACAGTCGCTCCCTTCAGTTTCCCAGGGGGTCGGGACGGGCTGGAGTTGGGAGGGAAAGGTGGGGGGGTAATGGGTGGTACAGTTCCCACTCTCAGCTCTTGTCCAGGGGGGTGGCCGGAGACGTCAGGACCAATGGGACACCGACCCCCAGGCCCACCAGGCCTACTGCAAGCACGGAGAACCCAGAGACCCACAGCCAGCAGTAACTCCAGCCCAGCCCAGCCCCGCTCCAACTCCAGAGGAACCCGCTCCCCGATGGGCCGCTACGGCGACAAGTGGCAGTTCGCCCACAGCCCGAGCTGTACCCCCTCATCCGCCACCCCAAGAACAAGACGTACCTTGCACACCATCAGCTTCTGCCCCTACGGGGTGAAGGGCTCACACATTACTCATGACAGGATAGACATTACTATTTTTTAATAACAGGAACATTTTACGATGAAATGCAGAAAATAGTCAAGAGCCGGCGTGCCCACTGACTCCCATCACACCCCCCCCCCCTCCCAATGTTCAATTAAAACACATCAAACCTGTGTGTTTCAAACAAATCATAAGTATAACTGCTCTGGCACTGGATGGTGCACATTTTCCCTTTGTAGGTCACATCAATAGATACGGCCGTGCTGAATTCTATCTTTAAAACAAAGCCAGAGGATGGAGAGGTCTTCTTTAACACTGTTGCTTATTAAAACATAACACTGTTGCTTATTAAAACAAACCTTCAATCAGGATTGGCTCAAGAGTAACTCGTGAGACGAACTTGGAACATCGCAGAAATGACAAGTAAACGGCAAACTTGTCATACCCGTGGAAACTCGGTTAAACTCTTGATCATACACTTGCAATCTCGTACACAACCACGAGTCTTTCACTCGGGGTACCTCTTGTGTCAACTCGCAACGTGAGACTCAGCTTTTACTCATCGCGAATCTGTCAATCACTGCCTTAAAAATATCAATTGGCTGAGCCTCCACAACAGTCTGTGGCAATGAATTCCACAGATTAGCCACCCTCTGAATAAAGAAATTCCACCTCATCTCCTTTCTAAAGGTATGTCCTTTTATTCTAAGGCCATGGCCTCCGGTCCTGGACTCTCCCACAAATTGAAATATCCTCTCCATATTGTCCTTATAACTCAAGCGCTCCAGTCCTGGCAAAAACCTTATGACTCTTTTCAGCTTAATCACATCCTTGACCAGAATGCTCACAATGTTCCAGGTGTGGTCTCACTAATGGCTGCTCCAGCTCAATTTCTAGTCAATGGGAACCCTCCCCAGGGATCCCATGATGGTAATGTCGTTGAATGTTAGGTGATAGCTGGATTTTCTCTTTGGTTATAATCATTGTCCGCCACTTTGGTAGTGCGAATGTTAAGGGCCTGTCCCACTTGGCGATTTTTTCAGCGACTGCCGGTATCATTGACTGACGTATCCGGTCACCGAACAATACGTGGCGTGATGACGTATGATGCGGTGGTGACGCGGCGTGATGACGTATGACGAGCGGTGTTTTTTCAAGTGTCGCAACATTTTTTTTGTCGCTGCTGTATTTTGAAATGTTCAGAATCTTTTGGCGACACTGAGATGACACCGGAAAAATCACCAAGTGGAACAGGCCCTTTACAGCGCCCCCCATAATGTTTTAAAATCGGTCCCGTTTTTCTTTCAGGCTTTTTTGCACATTTCAAGAGCGGAGCTAAAGCGGACACCTGCTTCCTACTCCATGGCGCCACCGGAACAATTCAAGATTTGTAATAGAAAAAAAAATCACATGTGGTTAAAGTGCACATTGTCAGATTTTATTCATGGCCATTTTTATACATTTTGGTTTCATCATGTAGAAATTACAGCTGTGTTTATACATAGTCCCCCAATTTGAGGGCACCATAATGTTTGGGACACATGGCTTCACAGGCATTTGTAATTGCTCAGGGTGTTTAATTGCCTCCTTAATGCAGGTACAAGAGAGCTCTCAGCACCTAGTCTTTCCTCCAGACTTTCCATCATGTTTGGAAACTTTTATTGCTGTTTATCAACATGAGGACCAAAGTTGTGCCAATGAAAGTCAAATGTCATTATTGGACTGAGAAACAAGAATAAAACTGTTAGAGACATCAGCCAAGCCTTAGGCTTACCAAAATCAACTGTTTGGAACATCATTAAGAAGAAAGAGAGCACTGGTGAGCTTACTAATCGCAAAGGGACTGGCAGGCCAAGGAAGACCTCCACAGATGATGACAGAAGAATTCTCTGTATAATAAAGATAAATCCCCAAACACCTGTCTGATAGATCAGAAACACTCTTCAGGAGACAGGTGTGGATTTGTCAATGACTACTGTCCGCAGAAGACTTCACGAACAGAAATACAGAGGCTACACTGCAAGATGCAACCACTGGTTAGCCACAAAAATAGGATGGCCAGGTTACAGTTTGCCAAGAAATACTTAAAAGAGCAACCACAGTTCTGGAAAAAGGTCTTGTGGACAGATGAGACAAATATTAACGTATCAGAGTGAAGAGCAAAGTATGGAGGAGAGAAGAAACTGCCCAAGATCCAAAGCATACCACCTCATCTGTGAAACACAGTGCTCGGGGTGTTATGTCCTGGGCATGTATGGCTGCTGAAAGTACTGGCTCACTTATCTTCATTAATAATACAACTGCTGATGGTATTAGCATAATGAATTCTGAAGTGTATAGACACATCCTGTTCAAACAAATGCCTCAAAACTCATTGGCCGGCAGTTCAATCTAAAGCAAGACAATGATCCCAAACATACTGCTAAAGCAACAAAGGAGTTTTTCAAAGCTAAAAAATGGTCAATTCTTGAGTGTCCAAGTCAATCACCCGATCTGAACCCAATTGATCAGGCCTTTTATATGCTGAAGGGGACTAGCCCCCAAAACAAGCATAAGCTAAAGATGGCTGCAATATAAGCCTCGCATTGCATGACCAGAGAAGACACCCAGCAACTGGTGATGTCCATGAATCACAGACTTCAAGCTGTCATTGCATGCAAAGGATATGTAACAAAATACTAAACATGACTACTTTCATTTACAGTGCATTCAGAAAGTATTCAGCCTCCTTCACTTTTTCCACATTTTGTTACGTTGCAGCATTCTAAAATGGATGAAATTCATTTTTTTTATCATCAATCTACACACAATACCCCATAATAAAAAAGCGAAAACAGGTGTTTAGAAATTTTTGCAAAGTAATTAAAAAGAAATGACTGAAATATCACATTTACATAAGTATTCAGACCCTTTACTCAATACTTTGTTGAGGCACCTTTGGCAGCAATTACTACCTCAAGTCTTCTTGGGTATGACGCTACAAGCTTGGCACACCTGTATTTGGGTAATTTCTCCCATTCTTCTCTGCAGATCCTCTCAAGCTCTGTTAGGTTGGATGGAGAGCGTCGATTCACAGCTATTTTCAGGTCCCTCCAGAGATGCTCGATCGGGTTCAAGTTAGAGCTCTGGCTGGGCCACTCAAGGGCATTCACAGACTTGTCACGAAGTCACTCCTGCGTTGTCTTGGCTATGTGCTTGGGGTCGTTGTCCTGTTGGAAGGTGAACCTCTGCCCCAGTCTGAGGCCCAGAACGCTCTGGAGCAGGTTTTCATCAAGGATCTCTCTGTACTTTGCTCTGTTCATCTTTCCCTCGATCTTGACTAGTTTTCCAGTTCCTGCCGCTGAAAAAAATGATGCTGCCACCACCATGCTTCACTGTGATGAGCGGAGCCTGGTTTCCTCCAGACGTGATGCTTGGCATTCAGGTCTAAGAGTTCAATCTTGCTTTCATCAGACCAGAGAATCTTGTTTCTCATGGTCTGAGAGTCCTTCAGGTGCCTTTTGGCAAACCAAGCGGGCCGTCATGTGTCTTTTACTGAGGCGTGGCTTCCGTCTGGCCACTCTACCATAAAGGCCTGATTGGTGGAGTGCTGCAGATATAGTTGTCCTTCTGGCAGGTTCTCCCATCTCCACAGAGGAACTCTGGAGCTCTGTCAGAGTGACCATCGAGTTCTTGGTCACCTCTCTGACCAAGGTCCTTCTCCCCCGATTGCTCAGTTTGGCTGGGCGGCCAGTTCTATAAAGAATCCTGGTGGTTCCAAGGTTCTTCCATCTAAGCATGACGGAGGCCACTGTGCTCTTCGGGAACTGCAATGCTGCAGAAATTGTTTTATACCCTTACCCAGATCTGTGTCTCGACACAATCCTGTCTCGGAAGTCGACGACCAATTCCTTCGTCTTCGTGGCTTGGTTTTTGCTCTGACATGCAATTTCAACTGTGGGATGTTATATAGACAGGTGTGTGCCTTTCCAAATCATGTCCAATCAATTTAATTTAGCACTGGCGGACTACAATCAAATTGTAGAAACATCTCAAGGATAATCAATGGAAACAGGATGAACCTAAGCCCAATTTTGAGTGTCATAGCAAAGGGTCTGACTACTTATGTAAATGTGATATTTCAGTTATTTCTTTTTAATTACTTTGCAAAAATTTCTAAACACCTCTTTTCACATCTTCATGCTGGGGTATTGTTTGTAGATTGATGATAGAAAAAAAAAGAATTTAATCAATTTAAAAATACGGCTGTAACGTAACAAAATGTGGAAAGTGAAGGGGTCTGAATACTCTCTGAATGCACTGTCACATTGCTGTGTCCCAAACATTATGGTGCCAAGAAATGGGAGAGGTGGGACTATGTATAAACACTGCTGTAATTTCTACATGGTGAAACCAAAATGTATTTAAAAAAAGGCCTTTATTAAAAGTTGACAATGTGCACTTTAACCACATGTGATTTTTTTATATTACAAATCTAAAATTGTGGAGTACAGAGGCAAATACATAAATGATGGATCTTTGGCCCAAACATTATGGAGGGCACTGTATTTGCCACATTTCACTCCAATTCTGGATATTGTCCAGATATTGCTGATTGTGGATGTGGACTACTTCATTGTCTGAGGAGTCACAAATATTCAGCGAACATCCCTATTACTGACCTTGGACAAGAAATCTTTGGGTGATGTCTTAGACCATTTTATAATAGAGGTCATAGGTTTGGGAGATGCTATTGGAGAACCCTGGTGAGTTGTTGCACTGTAGGTGGTCCACATCTGAAAGACAGATGTTAGCACCTGACTCTAGATTACATCACTAACTATCTAAAATGAAGTTTGTCGACTTCAACCCATATTTAAAATCCTTCTACATATCCAAGGCCGGCATTGCTTTTGAATAAACTAGATCAGAAGTGTTTTTTGACAATTTCTCAACTTAAAAGGCTCAGATTATAATAAAATTGGCAACAATTTTCTGGTTGACGCAGGATAGGTGGGCTGTACAGTGGGGCTGCAGTAGAGTTGCTGCCTTACAGCACCAGAGACCCAGGTTCTATCCAGACTACGGCTGATGGCTGTATGGAATTTGTACGTTCTCCTTGTGACCGCGTGGGTTTTCTCCGGGTGTTCCGATTTCCTCACACACTCCAAAGACATACAGGTTTGTAGATTAATTGGCTTCGATAAAAATTGTAAATTGTGCCTCGAATGTAGGATAGTGTTGTGATCGCTGGTCGGCGCGGACTCAGTGAGCTGAAGGGCCTGTTTCCACGCTGTATCTCTAAAGTCCAAAGTAAAGTCTAAAGAGTCAGTAGTTTGTGAGGTGCTGCACACCTTCAACCATTTACACTCTTGTGCTGCTAATACATGTCAAAGTTCTCAATACCATCGGTTGTTCCCGGTTGATGGCGCGACTCACGTTGCAGCGGCCCCTGCAGCCTGTCTGTCTTTTTTATATTTTGTTTGTCTAGTTAAATGTAGTTGTTGTGTTTTTTTATACTGTTTTTGGCTGTGTATATGTGGGGGGCGGGGTGGGAACTTTTAAAATCTCTTCCCTGCACGGGAGACCCGACCTTTTCCCTGTCGGGTCTCCGTTGTCCTGGGGGCTCCAGTCGCGGAGCCTGCGGAGCTGCGGACTTACCTTCGTGGGGCTGGCCGGCCTCGGAGCGTGGGGAGCGGTGGTAGCTCGCTGCTGCGGCCCGACTCCGGAGCTCGGAGGCCCCAGCCGCAGGTCCGGTGGACGGGACATCGGGAGCTCGCGGGTCCCTGGTGGGAGACCGCTTTCCGGAGCTCCCGCAACACAACTTCTCCAGCCCGTGTCGCAGGGTTGGAACGACCTGGAGCGGGGCCCTACATCGCCCGGCGCGGCTTTAATTGTCCAGATATTGCTGATTGTGTGGACTACTTCATTGTCTGAGGAGTCACAAATATTCAGCGAACATCCCTATTACTGACCTTGGACAAGAAATCTTTGGGTGATGTCTTAGACCATTTTATTATAGAGGTCATAGGTTTGGGAGATGCTATTGGAGAACCCTGGTGAGTTGTTGCACTGTAGGTGGTCCACATCTGAAAGACAGATGTTAGCACCTGACTCTAGATTACATCACTAACTATCTAAAATGAAGTTTGTCGACTTCAACCCATATTTAAAATCCTTCTACATATCCAAGGCCGGCATTGCTTTTGAATAAACTAGATCAGAAGTGTTTTTTGACAATTTCTCAACTTAAAAGGCTCAGATTATAATAAAATTGGCAACAATTTTCTGGTTGACACAGGGTAGGTGGGCTGTACAGTGGGGCTGCAGTAGAGTTGCTGCCTTACAGCACCAGAGACCCAGGTTCTATCCAGACTACGGCTGTTGGCTGTATGGAATTTGTACGTTCTCCTTGTGACCGCGTGGGTTTTCTCCGGGTGTTCCGGTTTCCTCACACACTCCAAAGACATACAGGTTTGTAGATTAATTGGCTTCGATAAAAATTGTAAATTGTGCCTCGAATGTAGGATAGTGTTGTGATCGCTGGTCGGCGCGGACTGTGAGCTGAAGGGCCTGTTTCCACGCTGTATCTCTAAAGTCCAAAGTAAAGTCTAAAGAGTCAGTAGTTTGTGAGGTGCTGCACACCTTCAACCATTTACGCTCTTGTGCTGCTAATACATGTCAAAGTTCTCAATACCATCGGTTGTTCCCGGTTGATGGCGCGACTCACGTTGCAGTGGCCCCTGCAGCCTGCCTGTATTTTTTATATTTTGTTTGTCTAGTTAAATGTAGTTGTTGTGTTTTTTTATACTGTTTTTGGCTGTGTATATGTGGGGGGCGGGGTGGGAACTTTTAAAATCTCTTCCCTGCACGGGAGACCCGACCTTTTCCCTGTCGGGTCTCCGTTGTCCTGGGGGCTCCAGTCGCGGAGCCTGCGGAGCTGCGGACTTACCTTCGTGGGGCTGGCCGGCCTCGGAGCGTGGGGAGCAGTGGTAGCTCGCTGCTGCGGCCCGACTCCGGAGCTCGGAGGCCCCAGCCGCAGGTCCGGTGGACGGGACATCGGGAGCTCGCGGGTCCCTGGTGGGAGACCGCTTTCCGGAGCTCCCGCAACACAACTTCTCCAGCCCGTGTCGCAGGGCTGGAACGACCCGGAGCGGGGCTGTACATCGCCCGGCGCGGCTTTAATGGCCGCGGGACATTCCAACGCCCGCCGGGGACTCCAACTTTGCGACATTTAGCCCTGGAGCGGGGCTGTACATTGCCCGGCGCGGCCTTAATGGCCGTGGGACTTACCATCGCCCGCCTGGGGCTTCAACATCGGGAGAAAAATGGTGCACAGGGGAGAGGAAAGACTTTGCCTTCCATCACAGTGAGGAGGAGATTCACTGTGATGTATGTTTGTGTGAATTGAATTGTTTGTGTGTCTTGTAGGATTTGTTTTGTTTGTATGGCTGTAGAAACAGAGTTTTGTTTGAGCCTCACTGAGGTTCAAATGACATTGAATAAATATTGTATTGTATACCATCCCAAATACTATCCCTACACTAGGAGTAGACCACAGCGTCAGTAGAAATAAATTCTGAAGGATCCCCTCAACTGGAAACCTACTATCAAGGCTGCTATACCTGTACGTCAATGCACAATAGCAAAGTGTAGAATGTAGAAACAAGGAACAGCAGATTCAGGCTTACAACGATGGACACAAGGTGCTGGAATAACTTGGTGGGTCATGCAGCATCTTTGGAGAACATAGCTAGGAAACGTCACCTATCCATGTTCTCCAGGGCTGTTGCCTGACCCAGCAAGGTGCAGAATGTGCTTCTACAATCTTACTTCAAAGTGGTGCACAATGTTTCAACCAAACAGTTTATTTGCAGTGATACTAGATGCACAGTACCTGATAGTCTTCCACACGTCAAAGCCATCCAGTGGTTTGGTGCCTTTAGTGGATCCTTCGGCCAAATGCACTAAAGTCGGGAGCCAGTCGGAGATGTGAATGAATTCTCGATTAACTCTGCCCTTTTGCTTGAGCAGTGGGCTGGTGACAAAGCCCACACCTCGGACACCACCTTCCCACAGCGTCCATTTCCTTCCTCGCAGGGGCCAGTTGTTTCCGCCCCCTAAGGTCTGCCCGCCATTGTCTAAAAAGTGAAAGGAAAGGCTTAGTGTGGTTTATTGTCATGTGTACCGAGGTACATTGAAAAGCTTTTGTTGCACGCTAACTAGTCAGTAGAAAGACCATACACGATTACAGTCATCCACAGTGTACAGATACCGGATGAAGGGAATAACGTTTATTGCAAAATAAACTTCAGTAAGTCCAATTAAAGATAGTCCGAGAATCTCCAATAAGAAAGATGAGGACTGCTCTCTCGTTGTTGATAGGACTGGGCAGGGTGAGTAAGTGGGGTGGGGAGAGGGAGCGGCATTGGGCGGGTGAGTGAGATTTGCATGCATGCATGTGCGTGCACGTATGTCTAACTGATTTGGACCTCCTTGCCACTGGATGGGGTGGTAGATTGCAACCCTCACTTGGTCCACCTTGTTTCGATGAATGCAATCAACCTGGCGTGCACAAATAGAAGATCAAACAGAACAAGTTGTCTGACAACTTTAGGCTGTGCACGCCATTTGCAAGAAGAAGAAGAAGCCACTGGATTAGTACTTTGCTCCATCAGGCCTGTGTGGTAACGGGTATGCAAAGGCTATCCCACATAAATAGAAGTGGTACATAGGCACCTTCCACTCCTCAGTGGAAGCTAACCATCCTCAGCCCTGAGAGCAGCCTGGCACAGTAACTTAATTGCTATGCTAGTGTGTCCCCTGTGGTTTGGGTTGACAGCAGAAGCTCGAGACAAACAGAGAACCGCCCACCCGTGTGGCTAAATACCACTTGACACTTACCCGAGCGACGAGAACTAGGACTTGCTTCATTTTGCAGAACAAAACAATTGCTAATTATATTCCTTTTGTGAGATTCTATAGCTTTCCCATGCTGTGCCCCTTCTCTGGTTTCAAGACCGTCTGTTACAACCTACTGCAGATCATAAAATTGGCCTGCCAGAGTAATTGCAGGTCTGGGCTTACTAACACCGTTACAATGGATTGAGTTACAGTCAGTACCATGAGAATCGCGTGAAAATTGAAGCAATCTTGGCCATAAAAAGATTTATTCTGCTCGCTGGTCACAGCCTATGGGTTAGAGTGAAGTATTTATCTAACACGGCGAGCCAATTTGTCAAAGTATCAATGGTCTGATTTGTCAGATGCATTAATGTGATTGAACTCGGTTCCCGTTCGGGGAAAAAGGGGATTAACATGGAACTACCTGTTAAGTGCAGGGCTTTGGTTCTATTCTGGCCTATGTGACAGTCTCACACCACTAACCAGAGAGGTGAACGGCCCTGTAACCACAGACCTCTCAGAGTGCTCAGAAGGATTAATGAGTCTAGTCACTCCATCAATTCACAGTCTTCCATGATTGACATCCCAAGGGATCCTTTCAAAGGATTGTGTTTAGATTGGCAGCTGAGTTGGACAAATGTGTGCTTTTAATATCCTTTGTTCCAGGATTATTTTTGAGAAACGTTTGGACATTTTGCTTGATTGCAGACAGAGGGCAAGTGCGGAGCCGGCAGAGATGCATGACTCGGAGACCTTGAATGCAGTATTTCATTGTTCAAGTGTGTGGCCATGATTTAAAGGGCGTTTTGTTCCTCTTGTATGGGAGGGATGGAGATAAGCACAGAAAGAGCACCATTGTTGTTCATGAGCAGGGAGAAATACTAAAGATATTGAAGATTATCTAGGGGGGGTGACCTCATTGAAATTTACCAACTAGTGAAAGGCCTGGATAGAATGGATGTGGAGAGGACGTTTCCACTAGTGGGAGATTCTAAGACCAGAGGCCATAGCCTTGGAATAAAAATACGTACCTTTAGAAAGGAGATGAGGAGGAATATCTTCAGTCAGTGGGTGGTGAATTTGTGGAATTCATTACCGTCAATGGATATTTTAATATCTTAAAATCTGTCAGTCACTACCTTGAGCATACCCAGCAACTGAACCTCCACAGCCTGCTTGGGAGAATTCCAAAGATTCAGTGTGGTGGCACAGTGGTGCAGCAGAAGAGTTGCTGCCTTACAGACCAGAGACCTAGTCAGAATCCTAACTGTGGGTATGGGTGCTTTCTGTACGGAGTTTGTACGTTCTCCCCGTGACCGCGTGGGTTTTCCACGGATGCTGCAGTTTCTCCCACGCTCCAAAGTAGGTTAATTTGGCTTTGGTAAAAATTATAAATTATCCCTAGTGAGTAGGGTAGTGCTACTGTATGGGGATCACTGGCTGGTGGGAACTAAAATAAACTGAACCTCATCTTGGTGTTAAATAGTTGATCCCTGGCTAACTGCAGGCAAGGAAGCATGATCCCCACACCTACCCAGTCAAATCCCTTAAAATATTAACAGAATATGATGGAAACACCCAGTAGGTCAGGTGTTAATACTTCAGGTCAAAGGCCCTTCATGTGAACTGGGAATGTGGGAATGTTCAATTGTAATCCTGTATTATCTTTCCGGTGACTGGTTAGTGTGCAACAAAAACTAAACTCACTCACTTACAAAATTAGATAGACACAAAATGGTGGAGTAACTTGACCAACATGCCCCATCTACACCAATTCCACCTGGCTATGTTTGGGCCATATCCCTCTAAACCTATCCATGTACCTGTCTAAATGTTTCTTAAACGTTGCAATAGTACCTGTCTCAACGACCTCCTCCGGCAGCTCATTCCATACACACACCACTCTTTGTGTGAAAAAGTTATCCCTCACATTCCTATTAAAACTTTTTCCCCCTCGCCTTAAACCTATGTCCTCTGGCTTTTGATTCCCCTACTCTGGGCACGAGACTGTGTGTCTACCCGGTCGATGCCTCTCATGATTTTGTACAGCTCTATAAGAACACCCCTCATCCTCCTGAATTCCAAGGAATAGAGTACTAGCCTGCTCAACCTCTCTCTCTAGCTCATGCCCTCGAGCACAAAATATTTGTTTAATTTCACTACAATTCCTGTCCCACTCTATCAATCGTTAAGGTTTGTTCAAACTTGTAGAATCGTTCAGAGGCAAGCAATTGCAGAGACTGGAATCTTGAGCAAAACACAAAGTGATGGAGCAACTCAGCGGGTCAGCAGTATTTGTGACGGATATGGACAGTTAACATTTCGGATCAGGACCCTTCCTCAGACTGATTGTAGTAGGGAAGAGACCAGCTGGAAAAGAGGAGGGACAGGTCAAAGCCTGGCGAGTGATAGGTGGATACAGGCGAGGAGGAGGTTGATTGGCAGATGGGTGGAGTGAGTGACTAAGGCTAGAGGTGAAATGGAGACAAAATAAGTATGTTAGATAATGATTGAGGAGGAATGAAAAGTAAAACCAGAGGGAGGGAGTTAGGTGGAAGGAGACATTGGGAGGGGGAGGGGGAGGGGGAGGGGCGCGCTGGGGGAAAGGGGGGTGGAAAGTGAGGGACATGGTGGTGGGAGAATGTGTGCTCACTAAGGTGATGACACAGCAGAGGTGGGGGGGAAGATTACTGAAAATTGGAGAATTCAATATTCAGTCTGTTACAGTCATTTGCAGTCTGTTTTCACTTTTCTCACTAGATTATTCTTGTCGTGCTAAGTTGAAATTTGAAATTTTCCATATCCTCAGCCTAACTACTCTTGTTGCAAACATTACAAGTCTTTTCCTTGGATCCAATATTATCTTTAATGTCTCTTCAGGTTCAGCTGGACCACTTGTCATGTTTAGTTTTATATCTTAAAAGGAATATATATTTGCCATAAATCTTAAATAATTCTCAAAATTCTATCTTATCCATTTATGTTGTTTCCCGATTCACCGTGGA
Source organism: Amblyraja radiata (assembly GCF_010909765.2). Taxonomy (NCBI): domain Eukaryota; kingdom Metazoa; phylum Chordata; class Chondrichthyes; order Rajiformes; family Rajidae; genus Amblyraja; species Amblyraja radiata. The sequence continues at coordinate 112,172,561 of NC_045958.1, read as the reverse complement.
TAACTCATGCCTTCCTTGTTTATTTTTGTTTAGATTGAACTACGTTACTTTCAATCTTTACATAAAATTCTGCGATATTATGATTATGCGTGGACAAGTTGGGCCGAAGGGCCTGTTTCGTTGCTGTATGACTCTGTGACTCTAATAGTTTAGTTCAGTTTATTAATACTAACCAAAACTATTAGTGTCCTACAGCAAGGAAACATGCCCTTCAGCCCAACTTGCCCACACCAACCAAGATGTCCCCGCCACTTGTCCCATCCGCCCGTAATTGGCCCATATCCTCTTAAACCTTTTCTATCCATGTACCTGTCCAAATATCTTTTAAATGTTGTTATTGTACCTGCCCCGACTACCTCCTCTGGCATCACTTTGCATATATCTACAACCCGGTGTGGAAATAATAGCCCCTCAGGTTCCTATTAAATTAAACTAAACTTAAACACAACTCAAACTCAAAAACTAAACTCAAAATGTTCCCCTCTCACCTTAAACCTGTGCCCTGATTCCCCTAGTCTGGGTAAAAGACACAATGCATTCACCCTATTTTCCCTCGATCTCTCACACTACAATTCTTCCTTATAAGTCCCTCAAAAATTAACACTCTCTCTTAACCCAAAGGCTGCAAGGAGACGAGGAATCTCTTTCAAGAAGAGAAGCATGATGTCTGTCAAACTAAGGACCTACTCCACCACCTACCAAGGCCCCTCCTTTCAACATCTCCACTGACATCCTTACCCCTCCTCCGCACTGCTTCCTCTCCTAGTTTGACCTGGTCACCCCTATTGAAATCTCCAAACTCATCAGCTCTTCCAAACCCACTACCTGCTCCCTCGACCCTCTCCCCACTCCCCTGCTGAAGTCCTGCCTCCCCGTTCTCTGCCCCTACCTCACTAATCTCTTCAACTCCTCATTGTCCCAAGGAATTGTCCCCTCCACTTTCAAAACTGCTGCTGTTACACCAATCTTAAAGAAACCTGGTCTTGATCCCTCCTCTCTCATTAACTACCGCCCAATCTCAAACCTCCCCTTTCTTTCAAAAACCCTGGAGCGTATCGTTGCGTCACAACTTCATTCCCACCTCCTTGCGTATAACCTACTTGAACCCCTCCAATCTGGCTTTCGCCCCCTCCATAGCACAGAAACTGCTCTCCTCAAAGTCCTCAACGACCTCCTCACCTCTGCTGACACTGGTTCCCTCAACATCCTCATCCTCCTCGACCTGAGCGCAGCCTTCGATACAGTGAACCATAACATCCTGCTCACCAGACTCAAAGACCTCGGCATTGAAGGCTCTGCACTCAGCTGGCTCCGTTCCTACCTTTCCAACAGATCCCACTTCATCTCTCTCCACAACCACACCTCTGCTACAGCCACAGTCACTCAAGGCGTTCCCCAAGGCTCCGTACTCGGCCCCCTCCTCTTTATCATCTACATCCTCCCCCTTGGTCAGATACTCCACCACTTCAACCTGGACTTCCACTGTTACGCTGATGACACCCAGATCTACCTCGGCACCAAATCCCCCCCCAACCCCCCCCCCCCCCCCCTCTCCCATATTAACTCCTGTTTGTCAGCTATAAAAACCTGGATGCAACATAATTTTCCCAAACTCAACAGCGATAAGACAGAATTCCTCCTCATAGGCTCCAAAGCCACACTCAGCAAAATCAATAACCCCACTCTCACCATCGACGGCACCACTGTCTCCGCATCTCCCCAGGCCCGCAACCTTGGCGTGATCTTTGATTCCACCCTCTCCCTTGAGCCTCACATCCGCCATGTCATTAAAACCTCCTTCTTTCATCTCCGCAACATCGCCAAACTCAGACCCTCTCTCACACCTCCCGCTGCTGAAAGACTCATCCATGCCTTCATCTCCTCCCGACTGGACTACTGCAACTCACTTCTCCTTGGCATCAGCTCCACCTACATCAACCGACTCCAACTGGTCCAGAACGCAGCCGCCCGACTCATCACCCACACCAAATCCTGGCATCACATCACTCCAGTCCTCAAACAACTTCACTGGCTTCCCATCTCCCACCGGATCAACTACAAAATCCTGATCCTCACCTACAAAGCCCTCCACCATCTGGCCCCCCCCATATCTCACTGACCTCCTCTCCCCCTACCAACCCTCACGGTCCCTCAGATCCACATCAGCCGGTCTCCTCTCCATCCACATCCAACCTCCGCAGTTTTGGGGACAGAGCCTTCTCCAGGGCAGCTCCCAGGCTCTGGAACTCCCTCCCCCAACTGATCCGCAATTCCGTGTCCCTCACCATCTTCCAGTCCCGCCTCAAGACCCATCTCTTCACCTCTGCCTATCCTTAGCCCCACGTCCCCCTCCCTTTTCATCTGTGCATTAATTGCCTCATATTGTGTTTTGTATTGAATTCTGTCTTTACTTTGTGTTCTAGTCATGTCTCTACTATTTATTTCATTCCCCTTACATGTTTTTCCTCTACCTGCTAAATATTTGTAAGGTGTCCTTGAGACTCTTGAAAGGCGCCCATAAATAAAATTTATTATTATTATTATTATTATCAGTTCAGTTTAGTTTACTGTCACTTGTACTGAGGTACAGTGAAAAGATTTTGTTGCGTGCTATCCAGTCAGCGGAAAGACAATACATGATTACAATCGAGCCATTTACAGTGTATTTACAGTGTATTTACATGCTGGGCCATGTGGGCAAATGGGCTGAAGGGCCTGTTTCCACGCTGTAAGACTCTATGACTCTAAATGTTATAATTGAAGCAGTATGAGTAAGTGCAGAGGGCTTGAATGTCTTGTGATATTCGACTTTTGTTGCAGGATCTTTGAAGACATTGCCATCCTCTCACCACACAATGCATTTGTGTTTAGCCACCAACTCGCTGCTGGCAACAGATGCAGACAGTGCGGTGCAGAGAGTTTGAACAAGTACAGTACAGCTTTTGTAGAAGCAGCATTACAATCTGCAATTGCACAGAAACCACAGAGAAACCCCCAGGCCCCCGATCTATCATGACTTGCCAGTTAGTAAAATGATGCGGCTATAATTGTTGTGTCATAAAGCTTAGCAATGGGCCAGTAACCATAAAATTATATCAGTGCTGGCCAAAACTAAATCCCAGGAGCATTTTGCAACCCATGCAAAAGCCCTTGGTGTCCAAAAACAGGAACACTGATCTGACTGATTTGAGCAAATCACAAAGTGCTGGAGTAACTCAGTGGGTCAGGCAGCATCTGTGGAGGGAATAGAGAGGCGACGTTTCCAGTTGGGACTCAGAACCATACAGTTGTAGATCAAGGAAACAGGCCGTTCTGCCCAACTTGCCCATGCCGACAAAGATGCCCCATCTATGCTAGTCCCACCTGCTCGCACATGGCTAATATTCCTTTCAACCTTTCTTATTCATGTACCTCTCCAAATGTTTTTTAAATGTTGTTATAGTACCTGCCTCAAATACCTCCTTTGGTAACACAATCCATATACCACCACCCTTTGTATGGAAAAAGTTACCCCTCAGGTTCCTATTAAATATTTCCACTCTCACCTTAAACTAATGTCCTCTGTTTTTTGATTACCTTACTCTGGGTAAAAGACATTGCTCATTCACCTTATCAATTCCTCTCATGATTTTATACACCTCTAAGATCACCCCTCGGCCTCCAAGGAATAGAGTCCTAGCCTGTCCAACCTCTCCCTATTATAGCTCAGACCCTCGTCCTGGCAAAATTTGCTGGAGTAACTCAACGCATTTCACTTCTTACAAAGTGTTGGAGTAACCCTGTGCATCACGCATTATCTGCGGAAGGAATTGATATGCAATGTTTTTGGTTGGGAACTCTTCAGTCTGACGTCAGCTCTTCATTGCTTTCACGTTTGCTGCCTGACCTGTTGAGTTACTCCAGCACTTTGTGTTTTACTCAAGCTTCCAACATCCACAGTTTCTTGAAGAATGTGCACAGACTAACAATGGAGATGTTGCAGAATACCACTCTATGGCACCAGACGTTATGCGTGCACACGGACAATTGTTATTTGTACAGTCAAACACCTTCGTAGCACGCTCAGGACATTTCCTGGTATTTAATGGGTACTGTGCCAGGAATGTATCATTAAAATTGTTAAGGTTGTATTTTGCTAACATTGGTGACAAAAGTAATGGGAGTGATATAGCTACATTGATACTCACCTCTTCTTATAATTAAAAAAATTAAACTTAATTCCAAAATGAAATAAGGGCTGATGGTTAAACATTGAGAGGAAACCCGAGAGGAATAGATCAGGTAAACATACGGAGTCTTTTGCCCATAGTAGAAGAATCGAGAACCCGAGGACATGCGTTTAAGAGAAGGGGAGAAAGATTTGATCGGAACCTGATGAGTAACTTTATTTTTACACAAAGGGCGGTGGGTGTATGGAACGAGATGCCAGAGAAGGCAGGTTTTATTGCAATGCTTAAGAAACATTTCGACAGGTACATGCTTAGGACGGGATCGGAGGGATATGCGCCAAATGCAGGCAGGTGGGACCAGTATAGATGGTGCATGTTGGTCAGCATGGGCAAAAGTTGGGGCGAAGGGCCTATTTCCAAAGGACATTTATTGTCACACACACCAATTGGTGCAGTGAAATTTGAGTTGCCATTGCAGCACACAAATAAGATAAACACAACATTGTAGAATTTAACATTACACATAAAAAACATCCCCCTACAGCGTGATCAATGTTTCCCACTGTGAGGGAAGGCAGCAAAGTTCAGTCCACTTCCTCTATGTTCACCCGGGGTTGGGGCCTATTGAGGCCTTCGCTGTCGCCGCTACGGTGGCCCGATGTTTCAGGCCCTCTCGCCGGAATGATGGAACTCCGGCGTCGGTAGAAAGCTCTCAGCGGCTGGGAGTTCCGAAACGGGCGCTTCCTCCCGGAGACCGCGGCTCCCGAAGTCCACAGGCTGCGCTGGGCGGAGCTCCAACACTGGCGACCTCGGCGAAAGATCCCAGGCTCCACAATGATAAAGTCAGCGCCGCCGCGGCTGGAAGATCCGCAGACCACACCTCCACGATGTTGAAGTTGGCAGTCGCAGCACTCCGGAGCTCCACACAGCGACCCAGGCAAGGTATCGCCCGCTCCGCGATGGTACCTCAGTGCTGCGCAGCCGCTGAAGCTGCAGCTCGAGGCTCTGGCCGGTCTCCGACAGGAAAGGCCACGCCAATCCAGATGGTAGGCCGTGAGGAGGGGGGCGAAAATGCGGCTCGGAGGAAGGACGCAATCTTGATCAGGTAGTGTCTGGTAAAAACGGCTTCCCCCTTCCCCCCCATAAAAAGACTAAAAGGCCTCCAGAACAAAACATTTTGACAAACTAAAAATAAAAAAAGGGTGAAGAACAAACAGCTGCAGACGAGGCTGCCACACTCAATGGCGCCACCACTCGGGATGACTATGCGCTGTATGACTATGATTCTCTATTGAATAGATTTTCTTGTGACCAACCAAACCATATAAATCATCCAATTTTCAATCACTAGCCCATGCTGACCAAGATGTCCTACCTGCCTGTGTTTGGCCCATATCCCTCTAAACCTTTCGTATCCATGAACCTGTCTATATACCTTTAAAATGTTGCGACAGTACCAATTCTATTTCACAAATATATTTATCCCAATACTTTGAATGCTGTGAACAAGAAGAAATGACTCATCAAGGTATTTTAGGTACTTTGTTTGAACAAATTTTATAGGGTGAGGTTCAAAAAAAAAAAATGAGATCAACATGAAGAAAAATATTTTTGATTCATTTCTTCAGGGCTAAAGGACTTCTTTTACATTCCATGGCAAAAGTCTAGACGATGCTTCATAATTCAGGTGTACTAATTACTGAACACTCCTTGTACTATAAGCACAAGTTTCATCACCATTCATGCTTCAGGTCTGCTATTAGTTATCAGCAAATTATTTCATAATGATTAACGCAAGCAAGTTCCATTTTATGAATTAAAAATTACTGCACAGGAAGAACAAACTGGATTAAAAGTCTCAAGATATAAACTGCCCTCACTGAAGTGTAATTAGGGCCCTTTACGCACAGGATGATAAAAATCTTTGGGGTTTGGTGCGGTAATATTTTCCATTGTTACTTTCCACCTTGAAAACATCAGTGGCATGATCAAGCAATGCTACCCGAGAGAAACCATAAGAGGAGTGAATGTGTAGGAACGATCTGCAGATGCTGGTTTACACCAAAAATCGACACTAAATGCTGGAGTAACTCAACGGGGCAGGCAGCATCTCTGGAAAGAAATTAAGGTGAATAATCTGCATGATTAAACCTTTCAAGATACGGGTGGCATGTTAGCACAGCGGTAGAGTTGCTGCCTTAGAGTGCCATAGTCCCGGGTTCGATCCCGACTACGGGTGCTGTCTGTACAGAGTTTGTACGTTCTCCCAGTGACTGCGAGGGTTTTCCCTGGGATGTCCGGTCTCCTCCCACCGACCAAGACCTACAGGTTTAAAGGTTAACTTGCTTGGTAAATTCATAAATTGTTCATCGTGTGTGCAGGATAGTGTTAATGTGCAGGGTTGGTGGTCGGCGCGGACTCGGTGGACCGAAGGGCCTGTTTCCGCACTGTATCTCTAAATTAAACCAAACTAAATCTGTGGTTAGTAATGGTGGCCACAAAACTACAGAACAATCATAAAACCCCATCTGATTCAACAATGTCCACATGGTAGGAAATCTACTGACTTTGATTCTAAATTCTTAGCAATGTGGCCAACTCTGAAATGTCCAAGAACATAGAAACATAGAAATTAGGTGCAGGAGTAGGCCATTCGACCTTTCGAGCCTGCACCGCCATTCAATATGATCATGGCTGATCATCAAACTCAGTATCCCGTACCTGCCTTCTCTCCATACCCTCTGATCCCCTTAGCCACAAGGGCCACATCTAACCCTCTTAAATATAGCCAATGAACTGGCCTCGACTACCCTCTGTGGCAGAAAGTTCCAGAGAATCACCACTCTCTGTGTGAAAAAAGTTCTTCTCATCTCGGTTTTAAAGGATTTCCCCCTTATCCTTAAGCTGTGACCCCTTGTCCTGGACTTCCCCAACATAGGGAGCAATCTTCCTGCATCTAGCCTGTCCAACCCCTTAAGAATTTTGTAAGTTTCTATAAGATCCCCTCTCAATCTCCTAAATTCTAGAGAGTATAAACCAAGTCTATCCAGTCTTTCTTCATAAGACAGTCCTGACATCCCAGGAATCAGTCTGGTGAACCTTCTCTGCACTCCCTCTATGGCAATAATGTCCTTCCTCAGATTTGGAGACCAAAACTGTACGCAATACTCCAGGTGTGGTCTCACAAAGACCCTGTACAACTGCAGTAGAACCTCCCTGCTCCTATACTCAAATCCTTTTGCTATGAAAGCTAACATACCATTCGCTTTCTTCACTGCCTGCTGCACCTGCATGCCTACTTTCAATGACTGGTGTACCAACCTGCTCCTATACTCAAATCCTTTTGCTATGAAAGCTAACATACCATTCGCTTTCTTCACTGCCTGCTGCACCTGCATGCCTACTTTCACTGACTGGTGTACCATGACACCCAGGTCTCGCTGCATCTCCCCTTTTCCTAGTCGGCCACCATTTAGATAATAGTCTGCTTTCCACCAAAATGGATAACCTCACATTTATCCACATTATACTGCATCTGCCAAACATTTGCCCACTCACCCAGCCTATCCAAGTCACCTTGCAGTCTCCTAGCATCCTCCTCACAGCTAACACTGCCCCCCAGCTTAGTGTCATCCGCAAACTTGGAGATATTGCCTTCAATTCCCTCATCCAGATCATTAATATTAACATAGAACAGTAAAGCTCGGCAACAGTCACATCGGCCTACAATATCTGTGCCTAACATGATGTCAAGTTAAACTGATCTTGCCTCCGTGCATATGATCCATATCCTTCTATTCCCTGCATATCCACATCTATCTTCTATCTATACATAACTAAAACTCTGATCTGTTATCTTCCGGTTTGCGCGTTTTTTCTATTTGCGCAAAAACGGTACGCGATAGCGCTATTTTTCGCCAACTCACTCACCGTTTTCCTGTGCTGCGAGTGCACAAAGTTTTGTGCCGGTCAATGGTCTATTGCAAAAGTTAGCAAGGTTTAAAAATCTTAAAAACTGCGTGTGCGCAGATCGACCTCCTCTCCTGCCAGTCAGAGCCACAGTCAGATTAGTCTCTTCTCCTGTCACTCCCCGGGACGGTCCGCCCCTTCCTGCACCATCGCGTCTTTACTGGAGCTAAGGGACGCTCTGGATGGCCGGTGGAGGTCTCGAACCGGACACAATTTCGGAGGAGCCGGAAGCGGCCCAGCCCACCGCGGAGTCGGAGATGTCGCCATACGGAAAGTGGAGACTGATCCCGGCGGAGGAGAATGACCAGCGATCCGCACCCGCTGTGAGTCCACATCGCACCGCCAACTCCAACCCCTTCCCCTCTGGTCCCCCTCGCTGGCTCCTGCCCCCCTCCCCAGTAATACCCCCCTCTCCCCCATGGCTCTTCCCCCGTCTTTTCTCCGAATTCTCTCCCCCCTCTCCTCCCTCTCACACCCCTCTCCCCCCACAACCCCCCTCGCCCACACCCTCCCGCCCACGCCTGCGCAGTTAGGGGCTATGGGTGAGTGGTGGAATATTGCTTTGGGGAACAGGTTGCGTTGGGGAACGGATGAGTGGTGGAATATTGCGTTGGGGAATAGGTTGAGTTGGGGGACCAGGCCTCCCGTGTGACTGGGACCCAACAGGTCACACTTAGTCTGGTGCCCATCTAAAAGCCTCTGAAATGTCGCTATGGTATCTGTCTCCACCACCACCCCTGGCAGTGTGTTCCAGGCACCTACTACTGTATAAAAATACTTACGCACACATTTCCTTTAAACTTTTCCCCTCTCACCTTAAAGTTATGCCTTCTTGTAAGAAAGAGCTGGACATTGTTAGTGTACATGAAGTTCTCTATTAGATGAAATGTAAATGTTAAATAAAAATCACTTAGCAGTATCTCTTTCCATTCAGCCCACTGAGAGCAATCTCATCAGTTCCATTCCCACACATTGCCCTACAATCCATCTCTCTCATGCATCTGATATCACATTTCACCACCACCCCATTTAAAAAAAATCATTTGATATAGCTAAGATTTTAAACACCGACTGCAGAAAGTAGAAAAGTAGTTACTGTCAACAAACAATCACTGTTGATTGATAAAAAACTTGTTAGACATTTGCTAAGCCAAATAAATGATTAGAAATCAGGCATTTATTTGTGAAATGTGTCAATTTATATTGTGCATTAATTGATTAATTGGGTAGCATTTTATAAATAAAATTAAAATGTGAATGAATACATATTAGTAGGGAGATTGGGGAGAAGCAATGACCGAGTCACTACACCAGCTGTGTGTGTGTGCACGTGCATGTGTTTGACAATAGCAGGACAAGATTACAAGGTTTGTTTGTTTTTTAAACATTGAATCCTTGATATTATTAATGGAGGAAGAGAGTATAAAAGCAATGAAATTGGATTAAAACTTTATCAAGGTTTGGTCAAGACTCAGCTGGGGTATTGTTTTCAATCTTAGCCACCATACGTCAGCAAAGATGGCGAGGACCAGGTGAAGTTTCAATAAAACAAGCTGCATTCTAGTGGAAACAAAGAACTGCATGTGGTGGCTTACAAAAAAAAACACAGTGCTGGAGTAACCCAGCAGGTCAGGCAGCATCTCTGGAAAACCGGAATAGGTGACAATTTGGATCGGGGCCCTTCTTCAGACCGATGGTGGGTCCTGACCCGAAATGTCACCTATCCATGATCTCCAGAGACGTTGCCTGACCTGCTGAGTTACTCCAGCATTTTGTGTCCATTTTTGTATTCTGGTGGATTTAGCCTTCTGTTCTTGTACTGTACCCAGGATTGTGACCCACTGCCCTGTGCTATGCAAGAACCTGCTTAATACATCTGTGTCACAATGCAGTGAAACCTCTTGAGTGTTCATCAGGTAAATGTTGTCCATCTAACTCAATCTTGGTAGCTATGCAATGACACTATGCAACATAGACACTGGTCAAGGCTTCCCTTGAGTGAAAAGTACGTGCACACAAAAAAAGCCAACAGGCAACTTTCAGCTCAGGATGCAGATGGGAAAGATTTTAAGAAAGGACATACGAACAATAGCTTCAGCAGAAAAACAGCACAGAGTACAGGAAGAGTGCACAGACAGAATGGCAGACAGCTTCTGGTCTCTAGAATAACAAAGTGTTTACCCAATAAAAACCCTCTGCTGTCTAGGACTCCTGCCAATGTGGGAATGCTAACTATATAAACAGGGGATTAAAAGTTCAGGATTCCTTAAACAGGAAGATTGTTGGAAAAAAAATTCTACTGCTGTATTTTAGACATCTATTGTCATCCCACTTTGTATTTAAATAGAACATCGAACAGGACAGCACAGGAACGGGCCCTTCAACTAACAATGTCCATGTCGAACACAATGGCAAATTAGTCTCTAGAATTAGTCTCCTCTGCCCGCACTTGATCTTAATCTCTATTCCCTTATTATTATGTGCCTATCTAAAAGCCTCTTAAAATCCACTATTGTATCTGCTTCTTCCAGCATCCCTAGCAGTGTGTTCCAGGCACCAACCACTCTGTGGGAATTAAACCTACCTGCATATCTTCCTTACGCTTTCCCCCTGCGACCCTGAAGATGTGCTAGGGACGGCCCGATGTACAGGCCCTCACGTCGGGATGCTCGAAACTCCGACGTCGGGACGGATGGACACTCCGTGGCCTGGAGGTCCCGAATCGGCCACTTCCTACCGTAGACCAGGGCTTCACGATGTTATAGGCCGCAGGCCGGCGGTCGGAGCTCTTCTGCGGCGATCCCCGGCAAAGGATCCCAGACTCCGCGATGGAAAGTCCATGCCGCACCCGCGGCTAGAAGCTCCGCAGACCGCGGCTTCAGGATGTGGTAGTCCGCAGGCCAGCGATCGGAGCACTTCTTCTGGCGACCCCCAGCAAGGGATCGCCCGGCTCCACGATGGAAAGTCTGCGCTGCGCCCATTGCTGAAGCTCTAGGCCCTGACTCCAAGAGAGGCTGCATCAATCCAAGCTGTGAGGCCGCGAGGGAGGGCGAAAATACGACTAGGAGAAAAGTCGCATTCCACCGAGGTAAGTGACTAAAAAAAGTTTCCCCCAATTCCCGCCCCACCCCCCATTCCCCCCCCCCACCCACACACACACACTAAAATACACTTCTAGACATATTAAAAACAAAAACTATATTGGAAAGGACATACAGCTGCTGGCGAGGCTGCCGGCCCACAGCGCCACCCATCAATAGTCGTATGTGTATAATATCATAAGGGGAATTGATACAATACAATACAAATACAATACAATTCAATTTATTGTCATTTGGACCCCTTGAGGTCCAAACAAAATGTCGTTTCTGCAGCCATACATTACAAACAAATAGACCCAAGACACAACATAATTTACATAAACATCCATCACATTGCTGTGATGGAAGGCCAAAAAAACTTATCTCTCCACTGCACTCTCCCCCCCGATGTCAGAGTCAAAGTCAAAGCCCCCGGCTGGCGATGGCGAATTGTCCCGCGGCCATTAAAGCCACGCCGGGTGATGCAAGGTCGCACACCAGGTCTTGGTGTTAGAGCCCCCGGCGCGCGCTCGCAGTCCCGCAGCCATTCCAAGCCGCGCGGGGCGGTGCTGTAAGGCCCCGCTCAGGTGCTCTTCAACCCCGCAACTCGGGCGGGAGAAGTCGCCGTTGTGGAAGCCCTGAAAAGCGGTCTCCCTCCAGGGACCCGCGGGCTCCCGGTGCCGCCCGCCAAACCCGCAGTTGCAGCCACCGAATCTCCGGGGGTCGGGTCGCAGCAGCGTCCACCACAGCTCCACCCGCTCTGGACTCGGCCAGCTCCGCGACGGTGAGGTGAGTAGTCGGCACCACAGCCCCCGGTCTTCCTGTTGGAGGCCGCTCCTCGTTGCAGCCCCAACGACAACGGAGACCCGACAAAGAAAAGGTCGGGTCTCCCGTGCAGGGAGAGATTTAAAAGTTACCCCCTCCCCCCCACACCACCCCCACCCCCCCACACACATACCCCAACAAAAATAACAAAAACTACATAAAAACATAAGACATAAAATAATAAAAACGCAGACGGACTGCAGAGGCCGCTGCTGACGAAAGTCGCGCCGCCCACCGAAGATAGGGTGAATGCACAGTCTTTTACCCGGGGTAGGGGAATCAACAACCAGAGGACATAGGTTTAAGGTGGGAGAGGAAAGATTTAATAGAAACCTGAAGGGTGATTTTTATTAAGAGGCTGTGGGTATATGGAACAAGCTGCCAGAGGAGGTAGTTGAGGCAAGTACAATAATAGTATTTATTATTATTATAATTTCTATGAGCAGAATTAGGTCATTCGGCCACTTAAAAAAACACTTGGACAGGTACATGGGTTCAGAGGGACATGGGCCAAATGAGACTAGCTTAGATGGGACATTTTGGTCGGCATGGACATTACATGAGAAGATTTTATACTCTCGATCATAGATTTACAAGGCAGAGAAGGCAGTCACTAAGATAACTGCACCAGCATCAACACCGATCCATTTCCCAATATTTCCTCACAGCTCAGAACATTTTCTTTTTGCCAATTGCACAGGCAATTCTCCTTCTCGAGTTAATGTGAAGTGCATAACAGCTCACTGCCATGAAAAGATATAATGCTCCATCACTTATACTTTTTTTCAATTAACTTTCAACTGTGCACTTATTATGCAGTTAGGAAAATAGCAATTGTTTGAGTGGTTTACACCAGCCATTTAAGAGCACTGTACACCATTGTTGCTATAATTGTCTGCAGCCAGGGTTACATAATAGATTACAGACCATGGTGCTGCAGTTATGTACACCAGAAGCTATAGGCCTTCCCCATGCACACAAACCACAGAACTCAACGGCTGGAGTGATGGCTGCAGCATTTACAAAATGGTTGAGAGGGTCGAGAGCACTTCTGAGAGCAAGTGGGCTGCCCAGAGCGAGCAGTGCCGCCGGGAACAAAGGGGGACCCAGAGGGGGGGGGGGGGGGGGGGGGGGGGGGGACGTGCAGCAGCAGGCCTCCGATAAGAAGGTAAAACCGATTAACTTTATGAAACTTTGTCGGTGCCAGTAACATGGCAACTCATGTGTACCGCCCAGGTGAGATCTGATGTATGATTCTACTGGGTTGTTTGCAAAACAAAGCATTTCACTGTACCTAGATACATGTGACAATAAAGTATCGTTGAATCATCCTTGGCATTAACATTACCAAGAGTCTGTCCAGATCATCCCTCCACTCACAGTCCGGTGGAACTTATCCTCACCCATAACAAGGTAGACAAAATGTTTAAGAAGGAACTGCAGATGCTGGAAAAATCGAACGTAGACAAAAATGCTGGAGAAACTCAGCGGGTGAGGCAGCATCTATGGAGCGAAGGAATGGGTGACGTTTCGAGTCGAGACCCTTCTTCAGAATGATGTGGGGGTGGGGTGGGGAGGCAGGAAGAAGAAGATAAGGAAGCGAATACAGTAGGCAGTGGGAGAGCTGGGAAGGGGAGGGGAAGGAGGGAGAAAGCCAGGACTACCTGAAATTGGAGGTCAATGTTCGCTGGGGTGTAAACTACCCAGTCGAAATATGAGGTGCTGCTCCTCCGATTTGCGATGGGACTCACTCTGGCCATGGAGGAGGCCCAGGACAGAAAGGTCGGATTCAGAATGGGAGGGGGAGCTGAAGTGCTGAGCCATGGGGAGATCAGGTTGGTTAATGCGAACTGAGCGGAGGTGTTGGGCGAAGCGATCGCCAAGCCTACTCTTGCTCTCACCGATGTAGAGCAGCTGACACCTAGAGCAGCGGATGCAATAGATGAGTTTGGAGGAGGTGCAGGTGAACCTCTGCCTCACCTGGAAAGACTGCTTGGGTCCTTGGATGGAGTCAAGGGGGGAGGTAAGACGACAAGTGTAGCATTTCCTGCGGTTGCAAGTGAAAGTACCAGGGGAGGGGGTGGTTTGGGTAACAACTTCTCTTTTGGCAACTCTCACTTTCTTCAAGTTAAAGGTGTAGCCATGTAGCTATGCCTGCCATTTTGGTGGATACGTCAACCAGTCTTTGTTCCAAACGTATACTGACACCATCCACTAACTCTTTCTCTGCCACATCGATGACTACATCGAGGCAGCTTCTGCACCTGACAGAACTCATTAATTTCATTATCTTTACCAGTGACTTCCACCCTTCTCTCAAATTAGACTATCTCTAACCCATTACTTGATCTTTATTTCTCCATCGTAGAAAGACCACCAACTGATGTAACTGCAAACTCATGGACTCCCACAGTTATCTAGACTCCTCCCACCATGCCTCCTGTAAAGACGCTATCCCCTACCCTCAATTTCTCTGTCTCTGTAGCATCTTGACCCAAGATAAGGCTTTCCATTCTAAGACATTCGCAACGTTCTCTTTCATTAGCAAATGTGGTTTTTGTCATAGATGTCTGACATGCCTAAGGTCATAGATGGATCTCTAACTCATGTCTGCTCTCAATCCCCTTCTCGCCAGATGGAACAAGCATAGAGTTTTCTTGCTCCTCACCTTTCACCCCACCAACCACAGCATTCAACACATCATTCTCCAACATTTCCACTAGAGTTTAATTTAGAGTTTAGCGTTACAGCGCAGAAACAGTCCCTTCGGCTCACTGAGTCCGTGCCGATCAGCAATCCCCGTACACTATCCTACACACTGGGACAATTTACAATTTTTACCGAAGCCAAATTAACTTACAAACCTGTACGTCTTTGGAGTTTGGGAGGAAACCGGAGCACCTGGAGAAAATCTACGCGGTCACGGGGAGAACGTCCAAACTCCGTACAGACAGCACCCGTAGTCAAGGTTGAGCCTGGGTATCTGGCGCTGTAAGGCAGTAACTCTATCGCTGCGCCATCGTGCTGCCCCGAAAATAAAACAAAGCTTCTATTCCATCACTACTTTTGAAGTGATCCCACCTCCAATCATATCTTCCCATTCCCAACTCTTTCTGCCTTCCACAGAAAATAATAAAGTTACCCTCATCTCTTGGCCTACCTGTGGAGAAGATCAGGACAGTATTGTTCCAGAATCCATATCTTTGCAGGGCATCAGTGATGTTCCCGACAGCCTCATCCATCACTGACACCATTCCCGCATAGTGGCGCCGATCCACATCATGGATAAAATTGTATGGCTCCATGTATTCCTCGGGCACCTGAAGGGGCTCATGAACTGACTGAAGAGCCAAGTAGAGAAACAGAGGCTGCAAAGAGGGCACACATTGGAAACCTTGTTTTATTTTTGAATGTCTGGTTATCAGGATGCATCACAGCCTGTTTGGGAACAGCATCTAATACCGCGAGAAATTGCAGAGTTGTCGACGTCGCCCAGACCATCAGGCAAAACAACCTCCCTTCCACTGACTCCATCGATATTTCACTTTGCCTCGGCAAGATCACCAGCATAATCAAGGACCAGTCTCACTCCTGTCACTACCTCTTCTCCCCTCTCCCATCTGGAAAGAGGTACAAAAAGTTTGAAAACACACAGCTCCAGATTTAGGATAGACACAAAATGCTGGAGTAACTCAGCGGGACAGGCAGCATCTCTGGATAGAAGGAATGGATGACGTTTTGGATCGGGGCCCATCTTCAGACTGAGAGTCAGGGAAGAGGGAGAGACGGAGATAAGGAAGGGTAAGGTGTGAAAACGAGACATCAAAAGAGATGTGGCTCAAGGAAAGTGCAAAATAGATCATTAAGAGAGGGTGACAACAAAGCAAATAAGAGATAAAACCAAGGGGTCAGTCAGACTGGTGGGAGAACTGGGAAGGGGGAGGGGATGGAGAGTGAGGGAAAGCAAGGGCTATTTGAAGTTGGAGAAGTCAATGATCATACTGCTGGGGTGCTGTTATGTGAAATACCCAAATGAAATATGAGGTGCTGTTCCTCCAATTTGCGCTGGGCCTCACTCTGACAACGGAGGAGGCCCAGGACAGAAAGGTCAGATTGGGAATGGGAGGGGGAGTTAAAGTACTGAGCAACCGGGAGATCAGGTACGACTGAGCTGAGGTGTTCAGCGAAACGATTGCCGAGCCTGCGCTTGATCTTGTCGATGCACAGAAGTTGACACTTGGAATAGCGAATACAGTAGGTGAGGTTTGAGGAGGTGCAAATGAACCTCTGCCTCACCTGAAAAGACTGTCGGGGTCCTTCATCTAAGGAGTCGAGGAGGGAGGTAAAGGGACAGGTGTAATGGCGGCCTCGCCAACAGACTGTCTCGTTCCTTTTCCGTTTTTAATCAGACTTCAATATTAAATCTCATACTAAATGTTATACCCTTTATCTTTTATCAAGCTTGTTTTATTTTTGACTGTCTGGATATCAGGATGCATTACAGCCTGATTTAGAAACAGCTGGGCCTCGGGCTGGGCGGAGCGCTGCGGACGGCAGGCCGGTCGACTGTGTGCGAGAGGAGTCATTGTGACGTCATCCAGCTCGTTAAAAATGTCAGATTGGTGAACAATTTTAGTTAAAAACTCAGGAAATAATAAATCCAATTTTTAGACGAGGGGATTTTTGAGATCTCGAGGTCAATCTCTACCATAATATGTAAAAATGTCACCATTACCACGTCGGGTTTTCGAGGAGATGTGAATCAAAGAAAAAGTTCAAGCAGGCAAGCAAGCAAACCCACAAGTAAAGATCCAAGATTAGTTTTTTGCTATAATAGATTGCGTTGCGGGAACAGGACCCAACGGGTCCGCACTTGCTCTAGTAATATAATAAATATAATTAGTCTCGGTTTTTTAGCTTCCAATAATGCTCATTAAAGAAATGCAAATTAGTATACAGTGTGCAGATAATTGGATTCTTTCTTGGGCTATTAAATCAGGTCATTTTGGCACTTTTAGTTAAAAACATTCTAGGTCAGCATTACTTTATTAACAGCACCATGGGCACATATTATACAGATGCACCCAAATGAACAATGTTCATGTTCACCTACTGTAGAAATTTGGCTCATGAACCCATTACAATTTCAGAGTTTGTAGAGATCACATTTGTCTGTGTCATGTTTATTTAGAAGGCGGCACAATGGCGTAGATGGCAGAGTTGTTGCAACAGACACCATGGTTCAATTCTGACTTTGGGTGGTCTCTGCTTGGAGTTTGCACGTTCTCCCTGTGTCCACGAGGGTTTCCTCCAGGTACTCAGATTTCCTCCCACATCCCAAAGATGTGCAGGTTTGTAGGTTAATTGGTCTCTGTGATTACCCTTAGTGTGTTGGGAATTGGATGTGAAAGTGGGATAACATAGAACCAGTGTGACTGGGTGATCGATGGTCAGCATGGACATGGTGGGCCAAAGGGCCAGTTTCCATGTTGCAGCTTTGAATCCACAAATTTAAAAAAGAGAGAAAAAAAACCAAACAGCTAATGGTTGTCGTTGAGCTCGCCTATGAAGTCATTTGTTTCATTGTTCCATTCAGTTTCCCCAACTTCAATATCAACTCACCAGGATCATTAGATAGACACAAAATGCTGGAGTAACTCAGCAGGACAGGCAGCATCTCTGGAGAGAAGGAATGGGCGACGTTTCCGGTCAAGACCCTTCTTCAGACTGATCATCAGTATCATTCCTTTCTGCACCGTCATCATCTTAGATCTAGCCCGCCACACTTGTTTCCGATCCTTCCTTCTCCATTTTTATAACAGAGCTTCCTCCTGTCAAATTGCTAAATGGCACCTTTGATCACTGGGCATATCATTTTCTTTGATTACCACTTTCTTCACATCAAGTTCAAGTCCGCGTTTATTGTCACTTAACCAATTAAGGTACAGTGAAATTTGAGTTACCATACTACGTGAAAAGCAACAATACACACAGAAACTCCGGTGTCGGGACTGATCGGAACACTCCATGGCATGGAGCTCCCGAGTCGGCCTCTTCTTACCAGAGACCGCAGCTTCATGGTGTTAAAGTCCACAGGCCCAGCGGTCGGAGCACTTTCGCTGGCGTTCCTCGGCAAAGGATCGCCCGCTCCGCAATGGTAAGTCCGCGCCGCACCCGCAGCTTGAAGCTCCGGGCCGGTCTCCAGGAAAGGCCGCACCAGTCCACGTTGTAGACCGCAACGGGGGGAGGGGGGTGGAGATGGAGACACGGAGAAAAATCGCTTCTCCGTCGAGGTAAGTGACTGAAAATGTTTTTCCCCCGGTCGTTCACCCCCCCCCAACATAAAACATACAAGAAACATTAAAACATACATTTAAGACATACTTAAAATAATAATCCCTGTTCTTCCACCAGTCTTACAATCTCCGACTACATTCTATCTCTGAACCGCCCACCCCGACATCAGTCTGAAGAAGGGTTTTCGACCCAAAACGTCACCCATTCCTTCTCTCCAGAGATGCTGTCTGGCCCGCTGAGTTACTCCAACATTTTGTGTCTACTATGCTTTGGCAAGACAGCTGATGAAGTCTTGATTTCAGGGTCTGGGTTTGAAGTCAGGGCCTAATGAAGGCCTCGACCCGAAATGTCACCTATTCCTTTTCTCCAGAAATGCTGCCTGACCCACTGAGTTACTCCAGCGTTTTGTATCTATGCTTTGACAAAAAAGGCTTATTTAGTGTTCTATGTTGTGTACCTACCCGTGCTGGGTTATGCTTGGATAGAAGGTCGACGGCTCTCTGTGGAAACAAATGGCCCGAATATATGCCGGTGAACCCAGTGGCAACTTCCTCTCCATCTCGTAAGTCCAGTGCACAGCGAGTGATGTTTAATGGTGCAATGTGATAACACCGCTCGTGTGTATAATAATTCTCACTGCCCAACAGGTAACCTGAAATGTTAAAGAAGTAACAAAGAAAATGACAGCACATTAGATTCCTGTGTCGAGTGTTTAATTGTCAGATGCACCAACTGCAGGACCATGATATTCTTACTTGCAGCAGCATATCATGCCTAAAAACACAGTACACGTAGATAATATATAACAAAATTAAATAAATTAATGACCACAATACAAGTGCAACAAAAAAAAGGTCCTTGGTGCAACCAAAAACAGTCCATAGAAGTTCACAGTTGAGGAAAATGTTGTGCAGTGTTCAAGAGGTGTTGGGAAGAAACTCTTTATGAATCTTTTGGCCAGTTTTTGGACTCCTATGCCTTCTTCCCGATGGAAGGGGTGAAATAAGAGAGTGGTTACTGTGGTGTGGGTCTCTGAAGATATTTAATTGATCAAAATGTCTTTGATTTATCAAAAGTTCCAAAAAGGATAACACACTATATTTGACAGTTCCATCAAAGATAAACAGATTTTACATCGATAGAATGAAAGATTACAAACGTGGCACAGTGACGCAGCGGTAGAGTTGCTGCCTTACAACTCCAGAGACCCGGGTTCAATCCTGACTACGGGTGCTGTCTGTACAGAGTTTGTATGTTCTCCCTGTGACCACGTGAGTTTTCTCTGGGTGCTTCGGTCTCCTCTCACACTCCAAAGACGTACAGATTTGTAGGTTAGCTGGCTTTGGGGAAAATTGTAAATTGCCTCTAGTATATAGGATAGTGCTAGTGCACAAGGTTCGCTGGTCGGTGGTCTGAAGGGCCCGTTTCCGCATTGTAACTCTAAACGACACTACAATTTTTGCAGTAACTGGCCAGAAAATTTAGGAAAAAAATAAAAATCTGCAGAGAGCCAGGTGGAGGTTTGGTGGCATCCGAGTTAATTAAATCATTAGAGGATTCATGTGTGAGTTATAGAGAAGAAAGGGGCAGTAAAGTGGGTAACCCTTTTGAAGCTCACCAGGCTGAAAGACCTCATTGTGCACTATATGGTCCAGTGAATACACCACCCATTTCTACAGTGTGCTGCCTCCAGCAATGTACAAGGGCTGAAAGAATAACTAGCATAAACCGCAGTACAAGAGGAAAAACATTAGTTGCAGTCCCTGCCCTGTGTCATGTCCGCTAATCTTAGCCACAGGGACTTCCATGACACCCAAGGTGAAAGGCAGAAAGTTCAGGTGATAGCGCGGGAAAGGGGTGGGGGATAGAAAAACGAGGGTGGAAAGATAACATTCACAAATTGCCCCACTGTCTACGAAAGAATTCATGAATGTGGGTAACTGATGATAGCAAGACTGAGTGAAACCGAACCGTTGCCTTGGTTACACCAAATGTAACATGTAGATATTCTATGTATAGGTAGGAACTGCAGATGCTGGGTAACATCGAAGATAGACACAAAATGCTGGAGTAACTCAGCGGGTCAGGCAGCATCTCTGGAGAAAAGGGAATAGGGGATGATTCGAGTTGAGATCATATTTCAGACCTGCATGAAGGGTAAACAAAATGTTTAAAAACTCACAACAGCACACTGAACCTGCTATCCAAAGGTAAATGGGTAGAGACTTGTTAGCCAAGTCAGAAGAGCCTGTTTCTTTGAGGAAAAACTAAAGCAAGATTCCTGATAAATTTTGAGAATTAGATTTCTAACATGGGCTTTAGACAACAGACAATAGACAATAGGTGCAGGAGTAGGCCATTCGGCCCTTCGAGCCAGCACCACCATTCAATGTGTTGTACAGAGCCCTAGTGAGACCACACCTGGAGTATTGTGTGCAGTTTTGGTCCCCTAATTTGAGGAAGGACATTCTTGCTATTGAGGGAGTGCAGCGTAGGTTTACAAGGTTAATTCCCGGGATGGCGGGACTGTCATATGCTGAGAGAATGGAGCAGCTGGGCTTGTACACCCTGGAGTTTAGAAGGATGAGAGGATATCTCATTGAAACATATAAGATTGTTAAGGGCTTGGACACGCTAGAGGCAGGAAACATGGTCCCGATGTTGGGGAGTCCAGAACCAGGGGCCACAGTTTAAGAATAAGGAGTAAGCCATTTAGAACGGAGACGAGGAAACACTTTTTCTCACAGAGAGTGGTAAGTCTGTGGAATTCTCTGCCTCAGAGGGCAGTGGAGGCAGGTTCTCTGGATGCTTTCAAGAGAGAGCTAGATAGGGCTCTTAAAAATAGCAGAGTCAGGGGATATGGGGAGAAGGCAGGAACGGGGTACTGATTGGGGATGATCAGCCATGATCACATTGAATGGCGGTGCTGGCTCAAAGGGCTTAATGGCCTATTCCTGCACCTATTGTCTCTTGATCATGGGTATTGTGGGCTAAAGGGACTGGTTTCCAGAGGGCAAGTATGGACATTGTGGGCCAAATGGATTCTTGGGGTGGCAGCTCAGTCACTCAAGCCTGATGTGCTGGCAGCTCACTCACGGCTGGTGGGCTAGCAGTTGACTCACGGCTATTCCTTGAAATTCCATTTCAAGCAGGGTGCAAGGCAACCAAATTCAAGTGCAGTTTCCGACCACTTCAAGCAGGGTGCAAGGCCACCGAATTTAAGTGCGGTTTCCTACCACTTCAAGCAGGGTGCAAGGCCACCAAACTCAAGTGCAGTTTCATGCCACTTCAAGCAGGATGCAATGCCACCAAATTCACGTGCATTTTCATGCCACTTCAAGCAGGGTGCAAGGCCCACCAAATTCAAGTGCAGTTTCATGCCACCAAGCAGGTTGCAAGGCCACCAAATGCTAGTGCTGTTTCATGCCATTTCAAGCAGGGTGCAAGGCCACCTAATTCAAGTGCAATTTCATACCACTTCAAGCAGGGTGCAAGACAACCAAATTGAAGTGCAGTTTCATAGCATTTCAAGCAGGGTGCAAGGCCACCAAATTCAAGTGCAGTTTCATACCATTTCACGCAGGGTGCCAGGCCACTACATTCAAATGCAGTTTCATACCATTTCAAGCAGGGTGAAACCACCCTAAAACCACTATAAAACCACACAAAACACCACATCAACACCACACTCACAGTTCAGTAAACATTCAGTGTGTTCAGTTGATTCACAGCTCAGACAGTCGTGACCTCTCCCTCCCCCATCTTGCAGAGACTGAGCCACACCCACGCTTCCAGGTTTTATAATCCATCCTCCTCCAACCAGAAGGGGCGTGGCCTTCATGGCGTGATTGACAGGAGAGAGATTCTCAACATTTTTTTACACACTAATAACACTTTTATTTTTCATTGATGGGAAGAATCCTCTGCACCTGATGAGCGTCGGGGGACTGAGTAAGATGGCCAAAAATCACAACCGTAAGTGGTAGCGATTTATCTAAAATCAATATACAGTACAAACAGGAAGTTGTCAAGTTTCCACCAACAACCATTTTTGCAGTGCAGCATTTCAAAGCAGTTACCACCAACAACAACAACAACCATTTTTGCAGTGCAGCATTTCAAAGCAGTTACCACCACCAACAAACAACAGCATTTCAAAGCAACCACATTTTCATTTTCAAACCACATTAAGGGCACTCACAGTTGAGTTGACATGTGTTCAGTGTTATTCACAGCTCAGAGAGACGTGACCCTCTCGTTCCCTCCATCTTGCAGAGACTGAGTGAGACGCAACACTTCCAGGTTTTATAGTCCCTCCCCCCTGCAGGGGCAACAGAGAGAATCTCAACATTTTTAAAACATTAATAACTCTTTGATTTTTCATCGATGGGAAAAATCCTCTTGTCCTGCGCAGCCGAGGGGGACTCTGAGTAAGATGGCCAAAAATCACACCCGAAAGTGGCAGCGTTTTTTCAAAAATCATGAAACAGAAAACAGGAAGTGTTCAAGATTTTACTTTTAGTAATATAGATGACATCAGATGGGGCCTTTGAGGCATATAATGCAAGCAAGATAGTGGTATTTAAGAGGCTTTTGGATAAACATATGGATATATGTAGAGATATAGCATGGAAACAGACCGTTTGCAACACTGAGCTCATGCTGACCTTCGATCACCCGTTCACACTAGTTCTGTTATCCCAGTTTTGCTTCCCATGCCCTAGATGCAATTGCAGAGGCTAATTAACTTACAACCCTGCACACCTTTGGGATGTGGGAGAAAACTAGAGCACCCGGAGGAAACCCACATGGTCACAGGAAGAATGTGCAAACTCCAAACAGACAAAATGTCAGGATTGAACTCAGGTCTCTGGGACTGCAAGGTAGCAACTCTACGGCTGCGCCACTGTGCAGTGAATGGAGGGATCTGGATCACATGCAGGCAGTGGAGGACATCATGTTCAGCACAAACATTGTGGGCTGAAAGGCCTTTTCTTGTGCTGTACTGCCTTTATGTTTCATGTCACTTCTTGATAGCCACATCATGGCAAAAGATGCATTTGCAATGATATAAAACTGAACCAATTTCACTCATAAAGTAATGAAAGCGGCAGTAATGAATGGTAGATTTGCTGCCTCATTACGCCATAGACCCGGGTTCGATCCCGTCTATGGGTGCTGTGGGTACAGTTTCTTTGTTCTCCCTGTGACTGCGTTGGTTTTTTCCCGGATGCTCCGGATTCCTCCCATACTGCAAAGACGTGCAGATTTGTAGGTTAATTGAGTTGTGTAAATTAAAGCCTGGTGTTTAGGATAGAACTAGTGTACAGCTGATGACTGGTCAGTGGGCCGATGGAGCTGTTAACATAGTGTACCTCTAATTTAAGCTTAAAGAGTGTAAATTCAATTAAATGGCAATGAACCAAAAGAAGGTAGTTACCAAAGTAGGAATCAAATCCTCTTCGTGTCGGGAGGCATTCTTTCTTGTACATGCCAAGGTGCCATTTGCCCACCATGTGAGTGCTGTAACCAGCCTCCTTGAGCAGCTGAGGCAGCAGCTTTTCATCCAGCGGGAGACAGTGTGGTTGACAGGGCCAGATGATCTCATGCTGGAAACCTGTGTGAATCTGAAGAGAAATCAAGAATAACCAAGCAGTCGGTGGCTTTCTGCAGAAACAGTTGCCATGCAACAAATGACAGTAATAAACCATTATTAACACTTTGGAAGTATTTGTTGGCATGCGATCTGCATCCATGGGGATTCCTGCTCCAAGCTTCACCGATTCATCCAGAGTAGGGGATAATCAAGAACCAGAGGACACAGGTTTAATGTGGGAGGGGAAAGATTTAATGGGAACCGAGGAGCAACTTTTTCCACACAGATGGTGGTGGGTATAAGGAACGAGCTGCCAGAGATGGTAGGTGAGGCAGGTACAATCGCAACATTTAAAAGACACCTGGACAGTTACACGGGCTCAGAGGCATGGACATATCATGCCTTATGCCCTTGTCCCACTTAGGCGATTTTTTAGGCGACTGCAGGCGACTAGGCTGCCGCCACATGGTCGCCGGGGTGTCGCCTGTATGGTCGTGAGTAGTCTCCTCAGTCGCCCAAAGAATCGTAGTGTTTTTCTGGTCACTGCTGGATTTTGAAATGTTTAAAACTTTTCGGAGACAGTCGGCGAGTTGGCTTGAGGCCAATGAGCGTAGCTTGACTTCTCCTGACGTAGGTGCTGTCGTAGGTTGTCGCCAGGGGCTCACCGGTGAATTCCATTGCCGAATACCTACGTCAACTGGCTGAATTGTCTTACCTTGTTGTAGCTTGTCACGGGTGGACGTAGGTTGTCATAGGTGTGGTCATAGGTGGACTTCCTAATGGGTCACCAGTTGTCGGTAGCTTACCGTAGCTGGACGTCAACTAGGAGGTAGACTGCTACAACTAAGACAGGCGGCAGCAGTCGCCGAAAAAAATCGCCTGGTGGGACTGGTCCACTAGGGTTTTATACTCTCAATCATACATTTAAACAGCATGGATAGGAAAGGTTTACATGGATAGGAAAAGTTTAGAGCAGTGGTTCTTAACCTTTTTGGCATAAGTACATGCATACGCGAACAAAATACTGTATGTGGTATGTACCTTTGTTGGGTTCCTAAAAATGGGCTCAACAAATGGATATGTTATTTATGACCACTTCATGTCCCCCGGTAAAGCCCCAAACAACTTCCTGACCCCCAGGTTAAGAACCACTGGTTTAGAGGGATATGGGCCAAACGCGGCAGGTGGGATCAGTGCATATGGAATCAGTGCATATGGACCATCTTGGTCGGCATGGACGAGTTGGGCCGAAGGGCTAGTTTCTGTGCTGTATGACTAGGATGGAACATCTTAAATCCGAGAATAATAATTGAAGTTTTAGGCAAATGTACAAACAAAGATAAGAAAGGCAACGTGACTTAGATACAACTCATGAAGACCAAAATCTAGGGAATCACAAAGATACTGTTTGGACAATAAAAAGTAAAAATATATTATTCAGTTTCTTCCAAACCGTTACTCAGTTACTTAAGCAAAAACTATACCATAGTTCTGTCTTCCTCCGAATGAGCCAAGAACAAGCTTCCAACCCCATGGTCTAGTCATCACCAAGCCCAAATCATATTATGTGCCCAATACTCCAGAATCGCTTGTCGTATTTCATCTGCTGGAGTCATCTCTATAGATGACTCTGCTGGGTGCCCGTCTCCTGTCACCTAAACTGTGCTTCGTAAAGCTCTGACCTGCTCTGAACTCCACCATATATATATATTTGTCTAGCTCATCCATTATTCTTGCCAATGCCAAACTCCTTTGACTCGGTGGCTCCAGCAGAAAATAATTTGATATACCCATTTCAGAACCTTCTTGGACCTTCATTATCCTTCAATTTTCTGAGTTGTGTATATATATACAAGTATATATAAATATTAAAAAGATGGGAAGGATCTGAAGATGAGTCCCAACCAAGAACGTCACCTATTCAATCACTCCATGTCTGAAGAAGCCACGATCCGAAACGTCATTTATTCCCCTTCTCCAGAGATGCTGACTGACCTGCTGAGTTACTCTAGCACTTTGTGTTTTGCTTAAGAGTGGCACCGTGGCGCAGCTGATAGCGCTGTTGCCTCATCGCACCAGAGACCCGAGCTTGATCCTGATGTTGGGTGATATCTGTGTGGAGTTTGCACCTTCTCCCTGTGACCGTGTGGATTTCTTCTGGGTACTCTCGTTTCCCCAATGACGTGTGGGTTTACAGGTCAATTGGCCACTGTAAATTGCCCCCAGTGTGTATGGAGTGGATGAGAAAGCGGAACAACAGAAATAGTATTACATTCAGCGTGGAATCAGTGGACTAAAGGGCCCGTTTCCATGTTGTATCTTTCCCTCAATAAATAAATTCCAGCATCTACAGATCTTTGTGGCCCATTTAAAAGAAAATGTATATATTTATAGTGCCCTCCCTAATGTTTGGGACAAAGACCCATCATTTATTTATTTGCCTCTGTACTCCACAATTTGAGATTTATAATAGAAAAAAATGCTTAAAGTGCACATTGTCAGATTTTATTACATTGTCATTGTCACATTGTCAGATTTTATTTCATACATTTTGGTTTCACCATGTAGAAATTACAACTGTGTTTATACATAGTCCCCACATTTCAGGGCACCATAATGTTTGGGACACATGGCTTCACAGGAGTCTGTAATTGCTCAGATGTGTTTAATTGCCTTTTTAATGCAGGTATAAGAGAGCTCTCAGCACCTAGTCATTCCACCAGTCTTTCCATCATCTTTGGAAACATTTATTGCTGTTTATCAACGTGAGGACCAAAGTTGTGCCACTGAAAGTCAAAGAAGCCATTATGAGACTGAGAAACAAGAATAAAACTGTTAGAGACATCAGCCAAGCCTTAGGCTTACTAAAATCAACTGTTTGGAACATCATTAAGAAGAAAGAGGGCACTGGTGAGCTTACTAATAGCAAAGAGACTGAGCAATCACAGTTCTGGAAAAAGGTCTTGTGGACAGATGAGACGCAGATTAACTTATATCAGAGTGATGGCAAGAGGAAAGTATGGAGGAGAGAAGGAACTGCCCAAGATCCAAAGCATACCACCTCATCTGTGAAACACAGTGGTGGGGGTGTTATGGCCTGGGCATGTATGGCTGCTGAAAGTACTGGCTCACTTATCTTGATTGATGATACAACTGCTGATGGTAGTAGCGGAATTAATTTTGAAGTGTATAGACACATCGTATCTGCTCAAGTTCAAACAAATGCCTCAAAACATTGGCCGGCGGTTCATTCTACAGCAAGACAATGATTCCAAACATACTGCTAAAGCAACAAAGGAGTTTTTCAAAGCTAAAAAATAGTCAATTCTTGAGTGGCCAAGTCAATCACCTGATCTGAACTCAATTGAGCATGCTTTTTACATGCTGAAGAGAAAACTAAAGGAGACTAGCTGCCAAAACAAGCATAAGCTGAAGATAGCTGCAATACAGGCCTGGCAGAGCGTCATCAGAGAAGACACCCAGCAACTGATGATGTCCATGAATCGCAGACTTCAAGCAGTCATTGCATGCAAAGAATATGCAACAAAATACTAAACATGACTACTTTCATTTACATAACTTTGCTGTGTCCCAAACAGTATGGTGCCCTGAAATGGGGGAACTATGTATAAACACTGCTGTAATTTCTACATGCTGAAACCAAAATGTATAAAAATGGCCTTTATTAAAATCTGATAATGTGCACTTTAACCACATGTGATTTTTTTCTATTACAAATCTCAAATTGTGGAGTACAGAGGCAAATAAATAAATGATGGTTCTTTGTCCCAAACATGATGGAGGGCACTGTATGTCTAGGCTACACCCTGTAATTCTTGGTAAACTTTCCCCAATGTGTGATCCGAAGCACAGAGGTACCGTTTGGCACACAGTTCTAGCTTGTTGAAAAATCTCTGATTTAATACCACATCCCAGCCAGTTTCTCTCCCCGCACACACCACCACCACCACCCCTCCCCCGATAACTACGAATAAATGTTCTGCATCGTTAGTGTTCGTCAACATCTCTCCCACTGCTGTTATCAAACACTCGAGTCTACATTAAAGAGTCTACATTAACGTGTTTTGAGACTATTTAAATGCCTCAGAAATGAGCTGCTCAAAATGTGTAACACTCCAACGAAATTAAAAAATGGCAGTATTTTCACAATTTATTTTTTAACCAAGTTCCTTTTAAAAGGTACTTTTTCCTTGTTGAATCTGAAGACGGATTCAGACTCGAAAGGTCGCCTATCCATGTTCTCCAGGGATGTTGCTTGACCCGTTGAGTTACTCCATTTTGTGTCTTTCTTTGGCATAAACCAGCATCGGCAGTTTCTTGTTAATCATATTACCTTTTTGCAGGTCGTGTTGATGCTTTGTATCCCATTTAAATATTTTGCCTTGCCTGTCTGCCTCAAGACTATTTTCTTTTGGTGAATTATTTTACATTAAAGTTAACGAGTCAGGTCCCTGGCAATTTACTTTTTTTGTTATCTAACATATCTTGCAGTACGAAGGTCTTGATCCTACAATATTGTGCGTTCCTAGAGAGCATTTCTGTACATCGTACTTTCAGTAACCTCTCATGCAATCCACAGGAGACTGCATTAGCTGTTGGGGGTGAAGGAAACAAAACAAACAATGCTGCTGGCATAGTAAATGGTGTTAAAGGTGTACTGAATTAGGTACAGTTTCTGGCTGGTTGGAATTGACTGTTCTGAAACCTGAAAACCTCTGAAGAGTTGGGAAAGGTTGCAATTGAGTGCCTTCTACCGTGCAAACTGGTTTCTTTCTGTTCTATCAAGTTACTGCAAATGTTTTAATACTTCTTTGGAAGCAGCACACAGTAATTAAGTGATGGACCCATCACACTTTCAAACATAGCTTATGGGACACCTTAAAAAGTATAGCATTCCCACAGGCCTCCTCTGACTTCAATATGGCTGACTATCCTTTGACCATCCAGACCTCTTGCACTTCCCTTAAATTATTAAAAGCCTGTGCAAACCATAAACTCGTTAGACATAACTCAGAACAGGCACAAAAATGTGTTGACTATCACCACACAAAGGAATTGTTGTAAACATTACAAGAGGCCCCTTGAGACTGATAAGGATGATCCAACAGTGCCCCTTGATAAACCGCTCCGATAAGCAGACCAGAACTACAAGTAAGCAGCAGTTTACTTCCTGGCAATATCATTCCTGCAGCTATCTTTTCCAAATTTTACCTATTTACTCAATTTACCGTGTCAAATACCTAGAGCTCAGCAGGGTAAGGTACTGTAGAACACACCGCAAGAGATTTCTGATAAGATCGAGAGTCAAGAGTGTTTTATTGTCATATGTCCCAAACGGAACACTGAAATTCTTACTTGCAACAGCACAACTGAATATGTAGACATAGTACAGTACTCTGTAAATTATATAATTAATAAAAAAGTTCAGTAAATACACACATAAAATGTATGTATATATATACACACACACGCGCGCGCATATACATACATACATGGGCGACATAGCGATAGAGTTGCTGCCTTACAGTGCCAGAGACCCGGGTTTGACTCTGACAATGATGCTTATCTGTACAAAGTTTTTACGTTCTCCTCATGACCTGCGTGGGTATTCTCCGGGATATCTGTATTTTTCCCACACACCATAGACGTGTAGGCTAATTGGCTTGGTATAATTGTAAAATGTCCCAAGTATATAGGATCGTGTTAGTGTGTAAGGAATACTGGTCCGTGGGCTGAAGGGCCTGTTTCCACGCTGTATCTCTAAACTAAACATGCACATGAAACAAACAAACAATAATATTACAAAAACGACAAAACCAATGCACCCTAGTCTATGTAGCTTTGAGCTTATTTGGAGGTCGTAGTGTTTAATTGCCTGAAGGCTGTAGGGAAGAAGCTGTTCCTGAACCTGGATGTTACAATTTCAGGCTCCTATAGCATCATCAAGAGGACAGGAGTGATACAAGTGTGTGGCCAGGGTGGTGTGGGCCTCTGATGATGCTGGCTGCGTTTTAATGCATTCAGTGACTTAATCTGACACGAATATGGTTACAAGAATAGAGTTTTATTTACCCATAAATTTAATACAATTAAAAACAAAACTTACGGCACTGAAACAAATATTAAGTTACATTATCCATCACAACAATGAGAGCATTCACAGACCTTGAGATATAGGAGCAGAATTAGGCCACTCAGTCCCTCAAGTATACGCTGTCATTCGATCATTGCTGATCTGCTTTTGCCCCCTCAACGCCAATCTCCTGCCTTCTCCCTGACACTTTTGACACCCTTAATCAAAAATCTATCAATCTCCGCTTTAAAAATACCCAGTGTCTTGGTCTCCACAGCCTGCTGTAGCAATGAATTCCACAGATTCACCTCCCTCTGGCTAAAGAAATTCCTCCTCATCCCCATTCGAAAGGTTAGTCCGTTTATTCTGAGGCTGCACCCTCTGGTTTGCAACACTACCATTAAACATCCTCTCCACATTCACTCTATCAAGGTCTTTCAATATTCGGATCACCCCCCTCATCCTTCTAAACTCCAGCGAGTACAGGCCCAGTGCCGTCAAATGCTCATTTGTTGACCCCATCATACCCAAGATCATTCTCATAAACCTCCCCTGGACCCTCTCCAACGCCAGCACATCCTTCCTCAGATGTGGGGCCCAAAACTGTACACAATATTCCAAGTATGGTCTCATCAGTGCCTTATAAAGCCTCTTCATTACAAGCCAGCAGCAATGTTTACCTGGTTTGAGTTCAGCAAGTGTATCGTGCCCTACACCAGCCAGGACTTTTGTTGATCCTGCGGGAAATAAGCATGGTCGAGATCTTGCTCTCCCAAAAGCTCAATGTTGCTTTTGTTCCCAATCATTTAAAAAAACTCTTTCTACCGTAGAATTTGGAATTAAAAAAGCCAAGTAACGTGACATACACACTTGCCCCCATGGAACTTACAAGTATGCCCCCCTATCTTTTGTCGATTTCAAAAGGATGCTGGTTTCTTCAGTTGGCAGCCTGCATCTAACAACAATCCTTATCTTTGCTTTGATAGGAGCAACTATATTATCTCAGTTTGAAATTGAGACTACGTTTACATTTTTTTACCTTCAACATCTTTTTACCTTAGTTTAGTTTAGAGGTCCACTGTACCAATCAGCGATCCCCACACACTAACACTATCCTAACAAACCAGGGACAACCAGGGACAATTTACAATTTTACTAAGCCAATTAGCCGACAAACCTGTACGTCTTTGGAGCATAGGAGGAAACCGGAGCACCTGGAGAAAACCCATGCAGGTCACGGGGAGATCAACTCTGTAGACAGCACCCGTAGTTGGGATCGAACCAGAGTCACAGGCATGGTAAAGCAGCAACTCTACAGCTGCGCCACCGTGCCACATCTTTGTACCTTATCAAAAGAAAATAATTTTATGAAATTTGAATTTGTTGAGACTTAAAAAACAATTATCATATTACTAATTTATTTTAAGGTGCTCATGATAAAGAATGGGAACAAGGGCAGACAGATTCACAATGGCAATGACCTTCTTCTGCTTGTGTGATGGTGTCAGGATGGCAATTGGTAGAGATGCTTCCTAACAGCACCAGAGAACCGTGTTCAATCCTGACCCTGGGTGCTGTCTGTGCAAAGTTTGTACGTTCTCACTGAGACAGCATTCCGGGTGCTCCCGTTTCCTCCCACAACCCAAAGACGTGCGAGTTTGTATGTTAAATGGCTCCTGTAAATTTCCCCAAATCCATAGAGAGTGTGAAAGTGGGATAATATAGAACTAGTGTGATCTGGAGATTGATGGTCAGCATGGGCTCGGTGGGCTGAAGGGCCCGTCTTCCTGCTGTATCTCTAAACCCAGCCCTTAACATCAGCAAGTTGAAAGAGTTGGTTGTTGACCTAAGTAAGCGAGTGCATCTTCACTCGATTTGCATCTGGGAGAGTGGAAGTGTCATCAAGGATGTCTGCCACCCTGTCCATTCCCTTTTCTCTCTCCTTTCTTCTGGAAGATGATACAGGAGCTTGAAAGCCAAGACATCCAGATTTATGAACAGCCTACAGGGTGGAAACAGGCCCTTCGGCTCAACTTGCCCACACAGACCAACATGTCCCAGCTACACTAGTTCCACCTGCCAATGTTTGGCTCATATCCCTCCAAACATGTCCTATCCATGTATTTGTCTAACCGTTTCTTAAACATTTGAATACTACCTGCCACAACAACCTCCTCTTGCAGCTTGTTCCATACACCCACCACCCTTTGTGTGAAAATGTTACCCCTTAGATTCCTATTAAATCTTTCCCCCTTCACCTTAAACCCATCTCTTCTGGTTCTCGATTCCCCAACTCTGGGCAAGAGACTGCATCTACCCGATCTATTCCTCTCATGATTTTGTACACCTCTATAAGATCAGTCCTCATCTTCCTGCGCTCCAAGGAATAGCGACCCAGCCTGCTCAACCTCTCCCTACAGCTCAGACCCTCGAGTCCTGGCAACATCCTCGTAAATCTTCTCGGAACCCTTTCCAGTCTGGTTTATTATTGTCACATGTACCGAGATACAGCGAAAAGCTTTTTGTTTGCATTCTATTCAGTCAAAAGTACAATCAAGCCATCCACAGTGTACAAAGTTTTCCCAGTTATGTCAGACTCCTGCACCAACCACTTTTCATACCCTGCAGATGCAGCCATGTACTCTTACTCTTAACTTTATCCCATTCCATTATTACACCTTAATATTTTTGCAATATTCATCCAAATTCATGACTCTGTTGCACCATTCTGCTCTCCTTGACATTGTATTTATCATTACGGTATGTATACGGATTACTCTGCAAGCTTCCCATGAATAAAGAATTTCATCGCACCCATTCTTCCTACTCTTATTCTCTCGCTCATTCCCACCAACTCCATTCCCACTCTTACTCTCTCTCACATCCCCAGCAACTCCTCTTTGATTCTTTTGCCACCTACCTTCACAACAGGGTCATTTCTAGTCGCTAATTTATCTGCCAGCATGACTTATGGTTGTGGGAAGGAACCAGAGCACCCAGAGGAAACCAAAGGAATTATGTGTATACTCCACATGGACAGCACTGAGGTCAGGAGCAGCGTGAGCAGCCCTGGAGCAGTGAGGCAATGGTATTAACTGTCACATAGGTACCATTGTTGTCTTTTCATTTGTCATCAACTCCAATCTAGTTTAGATTCAAAACACTATGTTTAGATAGCATGCAAAACAAAGCTTTCCACTGTACCTTGGTACATATGGAAATAATAAACCAAAACTTACAGCATAGAAACAGACTCTTCAATCCACTGAGTCTAAACCATTGATCACTCATTCACACTAGTTCTATGTTTTCCCACATTCTCTACTACACATTAGAGGCCATTTTTATAGTTAAATTAACCTACAATCTTGCATATCTCTGGGATATGGAGGAAACCTATAACGTAAAAGGGAAAACATTCAAACTCTATGCGGGCAGCAGAAGTCAGGATTGAACCCATGGCTCTAGTGCTGTGAGAGAGCAGCACTACCAGCTGCGCCACTGTGCCATGCTAAATCCAACATCAATAATGTTTGCACCATTTGGTTCCTCGGTCACGGTGTCTGAGCTCCTGGAGCTATGGCTGTAATTTGAGAACGTGGTGCCTACTTGAAGTACAATACATTTTTTGTGGCCTTTACTTCATGCTACAGCTAACCTCAGAAAAGCACACAAAAATACATCCAATGCACTGTTGAACTGTGGAGTAGCAGCACCATCTAGTGGGAAGTATTTTTTTGTTAATCCTGCCATTGTTACAGAAAGAAAAGTTAGATCGCCCCATCTGGAATTAATTACACCACCACGTGCTATTAATGTAGCACGGGGATTTTCTTGGTCACTTGATAAAGAGAAATGGGGTTGATAGTGCAGAAATATAATAGAGAAGTAGAATCAAGGGACTGCAGATGCTGGTTTACCAGTGAATGACACAAAATGCTGGAGTTCTCAGCAGGTCAGGCAGCATCCCCAGAGAACAAGGAAAGGTGATGTTTCAGGTCAAGACCCTTCTTCAGACTGGAGAAGCATCCAAACCTGAAACGTCCCCTACCATATTCTCCTGGAATGCTGCATGACCTGCAGATTTACTCCAGCATTTGTCTTTACTATGTTATTGAGAATGATATTATAGAGAATGATATTATAGACAAAGGAAATAGTGATCGACTTCAGGAAGCAAAGCGGTACATGTACCCCAGTTTGCATTGACGGTGCTGAAATAGAGATGGTTGACAACCTCAAATTCCTAGGTGTCGATATCGCCACCAACTTCTCCTGCACCACTCATATTGATCAAGAAAGCACACCAGCTCCTCTACTTCCTTAAAAGGCTTAGGAAGTTTAGCATGTCCCCTACAACTCTCACCAGATGCACCATAGAAACCATTTTATCAGGATGCATCACAGCTTGAATTGGGAACAGCTCCATCCATAAACCACAAGAAATTGCAGCGTATTGTGGTGGACGTAGCCAAGGCCATCACACAAATCCAAACCCCCCTTATTTTAACTCCATTTATACATCACGTTCCCTGGGCCAGGCCAGCAGCATGATCAAGGATGAGTCGCACCCTGGTCGCTCCCTCTTTTCCCCTCTCCCATCAGGTAAAAGGTACAGAAGTGAGAAAATGCACACCACCAGATTCAGGGACAGTTTCTCCCAGCTGTCACAGGCCACTGAAACATCCTACCACAACCAGGGAGCAGTGCTGAACTACCATCTACCTCTTTGATGACCCTCGGATTATCCTTGATCTGATTTTGCTGGCGTTACCTTGCACTAAACGTTATTCCCTTATCGGGTTATGGATGATCAGCCATGATCACAATGAATGCTGGCTCGAAAGGCCAAATGGCCTCCTCCTGCACCTATTTTCTATGTTTTCAATGTATCTACACACTGTAAATTGATCGATTGTATTGTATTGTCTTTCTGCTGACGGATTGGCACACAACAGCAGCTTTTCACTGTACCTTGGTACATGTGACAATAAACTAAACTGAAACTGATGTGAAGCCCTCTGAACAGTTATCCTGTCTCACTCAAGACTGAAGACAATATTTTTATCCAGCACAATTTTCACTTCAAATTTATCAAACTCTATTATCAGTATTCTGAACAGTCCTTAAATAATCTAGGATGCTGTTTAATTCACCTCTCACTCATGACGGACATTGATCTACGGAATTGTTGCACTTCAATGCTGAGAACTATATTCTGCACTCTGTATCTTGCACTTTTCTCTACCAATTGTGCTCGAATTTAACTTGATTGTATTTTTCACTGTACCTTGGTACACGTGACAATAATAAACCCAAATCTAAATCCAAGGTCCAAAAGAGATTTACTATAATTCAAGCCCTCCAGGTCTGGAGGGCTTGAATTATAGCCAGAGGCTGGATAGTCAGGGTCTCTTTTTCTGAAGCATTGGAGGCTGAAGGCGACTTTAGAGGTTTATAAAATCATGAGAAGTAGTAAAGTATTGCCAAGCACAATCCCCGATTAGTACAAAGAGTACAGAAATAGTCTACTGAGACCACCCGCAAAAGTCACCAAGTTTGAGTGCCATTTTCAGTCTAGTCAGTCTACGTGCTCGGTCTTCTGGAGTGCCACCCAATTCCCGCAGCCAACCTGAGAAAGACCCCGGTTCATTCTCTGACCAGCCCTTTACGTCCTGGCTCTTACGTCCATCATAGCTGGCTCCCGCCATCCACATCTCTGGTTCTCGGCTTGGCCATTCCTGTCTTCAGGCCGTGCGGCCCATCGCTCCCTCTCACATCCTAAAGATGTGCGGGTTTGCAGGTTAATTGGACATTGACCCTAGTGTGTAGGGAGTGGATGAGTAAATGGGCTAACACAGAACTAGTGTGAACAGTGATCGATGGTCAGCATGGACTCGGTGGGCTGAAGGGCATGTTTCCATGTTGTATTTTTCAATTAAATAAATTGCTTCCTCCCTACAAACTGCAGCTTGTTGCAAGTCTACATTCTAAAGACCCAGTCACCCACAATTTAGTTTTAGTTTTTTGTTTTAGAGATACAGCACAGACACCGGCCCTTTGGCCCACCGAGTCAGTGCCGATCAGTGATCCCCACAAACTAACACAATCCTACACACATTAGGGACAATTTAACCAAAGTCAATTAACCCAATTAAACTGTAGTCCTTTGGAGTGTGGGAGGAAACCAGAGCACCCGGAGAAAACCCTAGCAGTCACAATCTCTGTACAGACACCATCTGTTTATCAGGATCAAATCTGGGTTTCTGGCGCAGTAAAGCACTCTACCGTTGCGCCACTGTACTGTCTCCCAACAGCTTCCAGTCCTTTAAGTACTCAACTTGTAAAATTTGTCAGCACAACGTTAAAATATATTTGTGCAAGAAGGAACTGCAGATACTGGCTTAAACCGAAGATAAGACACAAAAAGCTGGAGTAACTCAGCGGGACAGGCAGCATCTCTGGAGAGATGGAATGGGTGACGTTTCGAGTCGAGACCCTTCTTCAGACTGGTTAGGGATAAGGGAAACGAGAGCTATAGATGGTGATGTGGAGAGATAAAGAACAATGAATGAAAGATATGCAAAAAAGTAACGACAATAAAGGAAACAGGCCATTGGAAGCTGTTTGTAGGCTGAAGCCTTGTTTTTCCTTCTCTAGCTTCTTTGCCATGCCATGCTACAGAATTCTCAGTCCTACAACTGCAACTTTGAGAATTACCCCCCCCCCCCAACTTAATGTTCCTTTAACCGGTCAGTCCCCAAATCTGAAACTCTTTGCATTAACTTCTGCAAAATATTGCACAAACTGCTACACAATAAGTATTTCAAAATAACGAAATCCTACACCACATCATTATGTCATCAACATTCAATTGCCTTCTATCTCCAGGATACCTGTATACGCCTGGAAAAAGTGGATGTGGAGAGGATGTTTCCACTAGTGGGACTTTAGGACCAGAGGCCATAGTCTCAGAGTAAGGATGTACCTTTAGAAAGGAGATGAGGAAGAATTTATCTTGCCAGAGGGTGGTGTATCGTGGAACTCATTGCCACAGATGGCTATGAAGGCCACGTCAAGACAGAGATTGGCAGATTAGTCATTAGTACGATGTCAGGGGTTATGGGGAGAAGGCAGGAGAATGGAGTTGAGAGGGAGAGATAGATCAGCCATGTTTGAATGGCGGAGACCTGATGGACCGAATGGTCTAATTCTGTTCCTCTAATTTATGAACCCATTATTCCTTTTAATTTTCTCACTTTCAACATTTGAACTTTACCCTAATGAGGATGCAGGTTGCATTTTCCTCTCCTCCAGAATAATAGTAGGGCCTTAAATACATAATCACCTCAAGTCAAGGTTATTGTCATGTGGACAAGTACAGGTAGGTACAGGTATAATTAAATCTTGCTTGCAGCAGCATCTCAGGCCATTAGACCCAGACAACACACAAAAAAAGTATTATTGCTGCAAAATAAAAATAATAAAAACTGTCCAAAAAAAAAAGACATTAGTGCAAAACAATTAGAAAAAAGCAAGTCCATGTTAGTGCAAGATATGGTTCACAGTGTTCTGTAGCTGAGGTAGGACTAGGGTTGTGCAGGTCAGTGACAGGATCGGAAGGTTGTAGGAAAGTAGCTGTTCCTGAACCAGATGGAGTGTGACATGGTGGATGCTTCTGAGATGGTAGCAGCAAGAAGATGGCATTGTCTGGATGGTGGGGACCCTTGATGAAAGATGCCATATCCTTGAGGAAGCAACTCATGTTGATATTTTTAATGGTGGGGAGAACTTTACCTGTGATGGACCGGTCGGAATCCACCACTTTCTGCAACCTCTTGGGTTGGAGGTGCTATACAAGGACATGATGCATGTAGTCAGGATGCATTCAACAATGCATTTGCACAAGTTTATTTTTAAAGAGTATTTGGTGGCATGTCAAATCTCTTTATAATGTCCAAGAAAGTAGAGATGCTGGTCTTTATGATTCCATCCATGTATTGGGCCCAGGACACGTCAGCTAAGATACTAACGGCCGTTAATTTGAGGCTGCTATCTCTCTTCACCACCGACCCACCAACGAACGCTGGCACCTAGATTCCCAACTTTTTGGAAATCCTGCACCAACACTCCCAAGTCCCTTTGCACATCCGATTTCTGGATTCACTCGCCATTTAGAAAATAGTCTATGCCTTTATTCCAACTAACAAAATGCATGACTCCAAACTTTGCTACACTATATTCCATCTGCCACTTCGCTGCCCACTCTCCCTACCTGTCTGAGTCCTTCTGCAGAGTCCCTGCTTTCTCTACAATACCTGCCGTTCCACCTATTTTCGTATCATCCACAAACTTGGCCACAAAGCCTTCAATCCCCTTGTCCAAATCATTAATATACAATTATATTAATATATACATATTCAAATGATACACAACTCCAGGCAGAAGTATTTTCTCTGTATCCACTGTATCAAAACCTTCATAATGTTAAAATCCTCAGCCTTTTCAAGAAAATTGAGACAGAATTGGGTCATCGTTCCCTGACGTAGAACATAACAGCACATGAACAGGCCTATCAGCCCACATTGTTTGTGCTGAACATGATGCCAAATGAAACTGACCGCAACTGTACTTCATCCATATCCCTCAATTCCCTGCACTTCAGGGTTGCAAATCTGTGGAATTCAGTACCACAGAAGGCTGTGGAGGCCAAGACAGTGGATATCTCAAAGAAGAGATAGATAGTTTCTTGATTAGTACAAGTGTCAAGGGTTATGGGGAGAAGGCAGGAGAATGGGGTTAAGAGGGAAAGATAGATCAACCATGATTGAACAGCAGAGTAGACTTAGTTTAGTTTAGGGATAGAGCGCGGAAACAACTGGCCAGCGATCCCCGCACATTAACACTATCCTACACACACTAGGGACAATTTACACTTATATACCAAGCCAATTAACCTACAAACCTGTACACATTTGGAGCGTGGGAGGAAACCAAAGATCTCTGAGAAAACCTACACGGTCATGGGGAGAACGTGCAATCTCCGTACAGACAGCACCCGTAGTCGGGATCGAACCCGGGTCTCTGGCGTTGCAAGGACTGCAAGGCAGCAACTCTACCACTGCGCCACCGTGCCGTCCTGGGCCAAATGGCCTAATTCTGCTCCTATGGAGTTTCCATGTGCCCATCTAAAAGCCTCCTAATCACCACTAGCCCTGGCAATGCATTCCAGGCACCCACCACGCTCTGTGTAAAACCCTTGCCCCACACATCTCCTTTAAACTTTGCCCCTCTCACTGTACAGCTTTGTCTGTTAAGGTTGAACAGTTCCACTGTGGGAAGAAGGTTCTGACTGTCTACCCTATTTTGTGCCTCTCGTAGTTTTATATACTTCTATCAAGTCTCCCCTCGACCTCTAATGTACCAGGGAAAACAATCCAAGTTCATCCAATCTCCCCCTGTAGCTAAACCCTGTAATCCAAGCAACATTCTGATAAAGGTAGACACAAAATGCTGGAGAAACTCAGCAGGACAGGCAACATCTCTGGAGAGAAGGAATGGTGACATTTCGGGTCGAGACCCTTCTTCAGACTGATTCTCAAGGGTCTCGACCCGAAACGTCACCCATTCCTTCTCTCCAGAGATGCTGCCTGTCCCGCTGAGTTACTCCAGCATTTTGTGTCTACCTTCGACTTGAACCAGCATCTGCAGTTCTTTCCTAAGCATTCTGATAAACCTCCTCTACACCCTCTCCTAAGCCACATCTTTCATGCAATGGGACGACCAGAACTGCGCACAATAACCCCAAATAAATCTATGCAGCTGCAACATTATCCCTAACTCTTAGCACACCTGAAGCAACAGGTCATTTTGCTGCAGCCTATGCGTTTAAGTGCAAGTACTGTGTCAGTGGCTGCCGGGTGGCGGGTGCATGGAACGAGCTGCCGGAGGACGTAGTTGAGGCAGGGACTATCGCAACGTTTAAGAAACGATCAGACAGGTACATGGATAGAAATGTATAGGAAAGAACTGCAGATGCTGGTTTAAATCGAAAGTAGACACAAAATGCTGGAATAGATGCTGCCCGTTCCGCTGAGTTACTCCAGCGTTTTGCGTCCAGGTACATGGATAGGACAGGTTTAGAGGGATATGGTCCAAACGCCGGCAGGTGGGATTAGTGTATGTTGGAGAGAGTGGGATGGTTTGCACACAGTGTGACTCTAGTACTGTGAACACTGGCCCTACCTGGTACCTGCCGGTCAGGAGTTGGCTGCGGGACGGCGTGCACAGGGGCTGCACATAGTAGTTCTCCAGTCGGACCCCCTGGGCCGACAACTTGTCCAGCACCGGGGTCCGGATCACCGAGCCGTGGTAGCCGACGTCGTTCCAGCCGTAGTCATCGGCCAAAATGAAGACGATGTGGGGGGGCTGGGAGCCGCGGGCGGCGGAGAGCAGGAGATGAAAGCAAAGGAGCGGGATCGCCGGCTGCAGCCGCTTCATCATCGCCACCGGCTGTCAGTGAGCGCGGGCCCGCGCACAGCGTCCGGAACTCAGCGCGCGACCCCGGCGTTCGGACACGTGACCAAAGATCTTATAGCGGAGCAAGATGGGCTACTCCTGCGAAATGCAATGGGCTGACGTGCAGTACGCTATGGAGGGGATCCTGGGCATTTTCCCCCGCCCATTTTAGTAACCTGAGCCTACCTGACCCGACCCGACTCGCAGTGTAATCAACGTTGCGGGGCAACAGTTTGTGTGGGTTAGATTCATAAATCTGTCAGTTCATACTTCTTGTCAAGAATAAAATTTGACTCTGGTAATTGTCTGTTTTAATGTTTTTTAAATCATTTATTTTTAAATGGCTCACAAGCAGTGTTTGAGTTGATTTTTGTAGTAACCGGAACCGACCTGACTTGCAGGGTAATTGACATTGCTATAAGATCTTTGCACGTGACCGCTCCCACGTGAATGAACGCTCGGCCCGGCCGGGCCCGGGATAACGGCAGTTTAGCCTCGAGCCGCGGTCACGTGGGAGCGGCCACGCGCCCCCGATAACGGCCGTTCATTCACGTGCAAAGATGATCATGTGGGGAAGAGGATCAATAATGAGGTCTCAGTATACACAGGTAAAATGATTGCAATATTGTTAGCGGTACAGTGGGTCGAGGATACCAGGCCTTTAAGGACAGTTATTTGTTCAGATTCAAGTTTAGCAATAAAGAGTTTACAGCACAACCATTCAGACAGTAGACCAGACATTTTGATTGAAATACAACAAACAAATGATGGGGCTTACAGTCATATTTTTATGGGTACCAGCACACATTGGCATTAGAGGAAACAAAATGGCAGATAAGGTGGCAAAAGAGGTAACAAAAAGAAATAAGATTGATTTAAGTATTAACATAGGTAAAACTGAAATCAAAGACATTATTAAGCAAAGACTGAAGGAAAGACGGCAAAAGCAATGGGAGGAAGAGCGGAAAGGACGGTGGTTCTACAGAGTCCAGAGGAAAGTGGGAGAAATGAGATGTGCAGGAAAAAACAGAAAAGAGGAGACAGTAATTTCAAGAATCAGATTTGGACACACTGGTCTGAGCAATACACTTTTTATAATAGGCAAGCATAATACAGGCAGATGTGAATACTGTGGGCAAGAAGAGACAATAGAGCATGTCATTATACATTGTGAGAGGTATGAGGAAGAAAGAAGACAAATTAGTGAACGATTCAGAAAAGAAAGTACAATTTGATTTAATAGATATTTTACAAAATAATTCATATAAGTGCTATCAAATCCTATTGCTTTTTCTCAGGGTAACCAATTTGTTCGGAAAGATATAGGTTATTAGTATATAAGTTATAATGTTTTTTGATCCACACTCCATACCAGTTGGTGGCGGTAATGCACTAAAAGGTTGTTTGCCAACCGCTAAAAAAAACTACATAGAAGAAGAAGAGGATGATCATGTGGGAGCGGTCACGTGGGCGGGCTCTCACACACACACACACACACACACAAGCGCGCACAGTTGTGAATGTATAGAAGGCTTTCCTCCCATCTGTCTTTTAAAATTGTTAGGCCAAGTTCATCTTCCCAAGCTCTTCTAATTACTTCTGATGATGGGGTTTGTATATTTAAAAGGGTATTATACAGGTATGATATTAACTTGTTTGAATCTGAGTTTCTATTCATACATATGTCTAGTGTGTCTGGCAACATAGATTGATAGTCTTGGATATATGTAGCAATGTTACAAAATTTTGAGATTTTAAAAATCAAGTCTGCAATTTATCCCATCAGATAAAGCAAAAAAAGAAGTTTAATTTGACACCTAATTCACATTTTCATATCTTCAGTATTAAAAATGTTATGGCCATTTTCATTCTCTGAAATTGCACCTTGTTCCCTATTGCTTTTCCATTGACTTAACTCAAAAGCTGTGATCAACGACAGTCAAAAGCCCATAACTTTCTTAAAAATTAAGAGAACTGAATGACATTTTCAGTTATTATAGATTGAAGCATTCTGAAACCAATATGAAACAATCTTACTTGGATGACCTGAAATTAAAGCATATAATTAGTTAGTTACCTAATTATAACTAATTACAAAATTCAATTACTAGATCTAAACATCT
Source organism: Amblyraja radiata (assembly GCF_010909765.2). Taxonomy (NCBI): domain Eukaryota; kingdom Metazoa; phylum Chordata; class Chondrichthyes; order Rajiformes; family Rajidae; genus Amblyraja; species Amblyraja radiata. The sequence goes on along the minus strand of NC_045958.1, from coordinate 112,129,890 downwards.
ATGCATTTCTTAAGAAAAAGTTAACATTTTTAAATAGCTTGTGTTCACACAATAATTCACAATAACATTTTAAAATCTCATTGTCATTAATTTATAGGCCAAATGGAAGGAATTTAGTGTTTAATTCCCGTAAATTAATGGCCATTTAAATCATCTTGCGAGTGGGTTTTTGTGGAACGCGCTGGTTTGGAACGTTGCGGTTTGCTGTGAATTTATACCTCATATCGGCAGGAAAAATACTGCCGGTTCGTATATTGACATAATGACATTTTCGCAACGTGAAATTTTGATTAAAGGCTTCCTTAGAAGCAAGTTTATATATAAAATATACGGCTTTCCTTTACCTGTCCCGTACATGAAATCCGTCCCCGTTGTCGGCGTTGACGGCTTTAGAAGATTATTTTTAATTTACTCCTGTTCATAAAATATCCAGTGCAGTTTAAAAGAAATTTAATAAAACAGCAGTCGAAGCGATTATTCTTTAGCAGCTAAACAGCCTGACAGACATCGATTTGAATAGGCTGGAGAAACAAGGCATTTTAAACCTGCCCCGCCTCTCAAAGGCGCCAAAGTCGCGCACACGGGCAGCGACAGATCTGCAGCGCCGCTGAAGGTAAGTTTTGTAACATACCTACCTATAATGCTATAGGATCTTTACTGCAGACTGATGTAGGATGGGGGGGGATGGGGAGAAGAAAGGAAAAAGGAAGAGGAAGAGCCGAGGGCTGAGGGAGATCTGAGAAGGGGAGGAGATAGCAAGGGCTACCGGAAATTGGTGAATTCAATGTTGGACCTCCTCCATGGCCAGAGTGAGCACCACCGGAAAGTGGAGGAATAGCACCTCATATTCCGCTTGGGCAGTCTGCACCCTAGTGGCATAAACATTGAATTATTTTACCCACTCTTTGGCTACACGACTTTGCTAGTCTAGGGGACCTATCTTTGCACATCTCACTTTTTCTCTTTCTTGTTCTTTTTCTTTTCTTCTAAGTCAAAGCTAAAAAGTCAAAATTGAAGCTGTACAATAACTGTATAATTTTATATGCCGGTTGTTCTACTCTTGTACATTTGCCAAAAAGGGTATTATACAGGTATGATATTAACTTGGTTGAATCCGAGTTTCTATTCATACATTCGTCTGGTGTGTCTGGAAACATATATTGATAGACTTGGATATATGATTTCAGATAGTCTCGTATTTGAAGGTATCTAAAGTATTGGCTACCTTTCAGATGATATTTCAACTGTAATTCTTGAAATGAGAGAAGAGTTCCCATCTCGTAAAGATCTCCCTGTTTTTTAATTCCTAATCTTTCCCAGTGTGTGAACGTCTTGTCTAGAATAAACGGCTTTAACGAAGGGTTGCTGGCAATTGGTGAGAGAAGAGATAGATTTCTCAGTTTAAGGGCTGACCACTTGTTTCCAGATTCGTAGGGTACTGTGGATAATCGGATTTTTCTCATATAGTGTTTTCTTCAAATTTATTGGAGAGAGAAGAATCGCGCCTATATTAAAAGACGAAAGGTCCTCTCTCTCCATTAATAACCAGTTTACCTGTTGGCATGTGTTGTCCATCCAATAGATTACGTTTTTAATATTCGTTGCCCAGTAATAATACAAAAAATTGGGGAGAGCCAATCCGCCAATTTCTTTGGGTTTACATAGATGTCGTTTATGGATTCTGTGTGTTTTATAATCCCAAATAAAGTTTGTGATCATAGAGTCGTTAACAAATTATTTAGGAAGATAAATCGGTATTGATTGAAATAAGTACAGGATTTGTGGAAGGAAGATCATCTTTATGGCATTTATTTGCCTATGAGAGATATCAGAAGCGTTTTCCAAAATTGAATAAAGGCAACGACGTATGTACAGGCGAATATTCTCTTGCGTAAGTTTGGTGTGTGTACAGATGTGGTGAAGATGTCATTGTTTAGAGCATATTGCACACCACTCTATACTGCGCGCCTCTGGTCGAACTACGGAAAGACAAGTTTGGAGAGACTAAAGGTGGCCTATGATGATGCCATGACCTAGATGGTGTAGTGTTAGTAACATGTTTGTGGCTGCAGGAGTCAGTACTTTAGAAGCTATCCAAAGAAATCATATGTATAAATTCATTTGCAGGATAAATTACTCTAAAAATTTAATTATCGTGGCTTTGTCAAACATAAGGTTTAGCACTAAATGCTACGAATCCCAGTTGTGTAGACTCTGGTATCACTGTCTCATTGTAGGACACTGATCTTTCTTTCTGGATTTTAAATCATGCATTGTGTTTTTTTTAATACATGATTTATGATGCTTTTATAAGTGATAAACTAAGATTTTATATGTATTTTATGGTGTTTTTATATGCAGTGTAATTTTATGTAATGTTGCCCCTTGTCTGGACCTTGAGTCCGAAATTAAGTTTATTATTATTATTTTTTTATTATTGAAAGCCCAGACCAGTCAGGAGTGTTCTCGGAAGTAAGCTGTGAAGACTGCAGTGGAAAAGTATTTGGAAGAAAATGGTGTTTGGAGGAAAGAAAGCTGGCCACATTCTCAGAACAATTTAGTATGGCCAGGAAATGCAGCCCCTTCTCCTAGTTTATGTGAACATTTCCCTCCTGGGATAAATAAAGTTCTATCATAGGCTGTGTAAAGAGGAGTCATAAACACACTGTGTCTTTACTACTATTTATTGATAATACACAAACGTTGTTGCCCTAGCTGTACGTGGTCTGTCACAGGAGCTAGAGAGAGATCAATGGGTGGGGAGGTTGCAATTATACTTCTGATATGGGGAGTGGTTAGTAGTGGTGAGATCACTATATTAAAGGTACATGCACATGTCATCTACATCCTTCCCCTTGGAAACGAAAAGCAATACAGTAGTGATGGGGCGACCACGTCTCATACGCTACGAGCAGGTAAGCAAACAGTTAAACAAACAGTTGAGCAAGCAGCTAAGCAAATTCACCATAGCGGACAGGCGGCTTAACCAGCCGCCCGGACCGGGTACGCAGCTCGCCATCTCTCCCCTCTGCAGGAAGAGCAGGGGCCGGAGCGGGAGCGGGTGACCGAACCGGGGACCCTGGAGGAGAAAGAAGAGGCAGAGGCCGAGGAGGGGATCCAGGCGCAGCAGCGGGTGGACGGGCAGGCGAACGAGGGCTGGCTGGTGGAGAGCGGGGCTGGAAGAGTTGAGATGGCAGGGTCCGAGGCATGCGTGGGGCGGCAGGCAGTGTGGCGGACAATGGAGGGGAGAAAGGGTCGGCAGACGGTGGTGGGGGCTCGTTGACAAGCCGCAGATGTTGGCGGGACCGGCGGTAGATGGTACCGTCGTGGTCGACCAGGTAGGACCGCGGCGAACCAGCATTACCGACGACGGTGGCAAGCTTGGAGTGACCGGAGGGGGACTGCATCCGGACGACTTGACCGGGGAACAGACGCGGTAGGGGACGGCAGGACTTGTCATGGGAGCGCTTTTGCACTTCGTGCTTGAGGGCAAAGCGCTCCTGGACAGCAGCGGGCTGGAGAACAGAGGGCACGAGGGACCGCTGGGTCACAGGGAGTGGAGGTCTCGTAGTGCGAGCCATCAGCCGCTGTGCTGGCGAGCCCAAGGCAGGGTCGCGGGAGATGTTTCGAAGATTGACGAGGGCCAGGTAAAAGTCGGAGTTGGACAGTCTGCAATGCTCCAGCAAGTCCTTAGCACTGCGGACAGCGCGCTCCGCCAGGCCGTTGCTCTGCGGGTACTCTGGACTGCTGGTGTAGTGTCGGACGTTCCAGCTGGCAGCGAACCCCGAAACTCGGCACTGGTGAACTGGTTGCCGTTGTCAGATTGGAGGCTCGCCGGGGAGCCGAAAGTGGCGAAGTGGTGGCGCAGCTTCCCGATGACGGCCGAAGAGGTGAGGGAGTGCAGCTGGTCGACCTCGAACCAGCTAGAATAAGAGTCAACGAGGACCAGGAAGTGCTTGCCACGCCACTCGAAAATGTCAGTGGCGACCGCCATCCAGGGCAGTTCAGGGGCAGGCTGTTGCAGAAGCAGCTGGCGTTGCTGATGGGGAGCGGGTAGAGCAGGCGGAGACCCTCTCCCGGATGTCTTGGGCCATGCCGGGCCAGTAGAACTGACTCTGGGCGTGGGACAGAGTGGCCTCGGCCCCAGGATGACCGCGGTGGGCGGACTGAAAATAGTGGTCCCGCAGCGCAGTGGGCACAACCACCTTGTGTCCTTTCACCATCACGCCGTCGTGCAGCACGAGCTCGTCACGGACCAGGAAGTAGGGCACGGCACCGGCCGGCAAGGATGAACGTCGGTCTGGCCAGCCCTGCCGGATGACGTTGGCAAGCTGCTGCAGGGCAGGATCCTTGGCAGTGTGCTTGACCAGGGACTGCATCTGCTGTGAAGGCACAATGTTAACGTTAAGCACCATCAGGTCAGACGATTCGTATGGGTGGCGATCAGTGGACGATAGTGGCGCGTGGGACAGCGTGTCGGCCACGAACATGTCCTTGCCCTTGCGATACACAATTTAAAAAGTGAAGCGCTGGAGCTGCAGCATCATGCGCTGCAACCGGGAAGAGGCAACGTGGATTGGCTTGTTTAGGATGGTGACCAACGGCTGGTGGTCGGTCTCGATCGTGAAGTTGTTGCCCAGAATGTAGTCCTTGAACTTGGAGCAAGCAAATACCACGGCAAGCAGTTCCTTCTCAATCTGAGCGTAGCGCTGCTCGGCAGGGGTCATGGTGCGGGACGCATAGGAAATGGGCAGCTGCAGGCCATCGTGGAGCTTGCAGGCAGGCGGCACCAAGACCGAATTTGGAAGCGTCGCAGGTGAGAACGATGGGACGCTGTAGATCGAAGAATTTAAGAGTGGGGGTACTGACCAGTCTAGACTTCAGGACGTCAAAAGCTTTTTGGTGATGCGGGAACCAGGCCCAGGCAGTGTCCTTCTTGATTAGCTCCCTCAGGGGCGCACTCAGCTCGCTGAGGTCGGGGATGAACTTCCGCAGTCGGGGATGTCGCACATCGCGGTAAACTTAGCCATAAGACATACCGGGTCTCGAGCATCTTCATCGGCACCATAGACAAACGACTCAGATCGTTCCAGGGCATCGGGATCAGCCAGGTTGAGGAGCAGAGAAGCCCGCATTTCAGCGGTGGCAGCAGGATGGGTGATCGTCATGTAGTGCTGGAAATCGCGTCTAAAGACACCCCACCGATGGGCAATGTCTGAGTCGAAGACAAGCACATCGGGCTTGCGGCAAGAGGTAGCCATGGCACGGGAGATAGAACAAGGGATAGGGAACTGGGTCAAAAGTAAATAAAACCCGACAAACAGGAGGCGCAGAGGTACGATTGTGACACCATGTAAAGAGGAGTCATAAACACACTGTGTCTTTACTACTATTTATTGATAATACACAAACGTTGCTGCCCTAGCTGTACGTGGTCTGTCACAGGAGCTAGAGAGCGATCAATGGGTGGGGAGGTTGCAATTATACTTCTGATATGGGGAGTGGTTAGTAGTGGTGAGGTCACTATATTAAAGGTACATGCACATGTCATCTACAGGCTGTATGAGAGATTGTGGTGCTGCCAGCTGTATACTTAATTCTGGATAATACCAGCGAAATCAGTCTGGGAAGGAGTACTCAAGTCTCAGATAGTTCAATCGGAAATAAACACCAAACAAACAGGAATGTGGAAAGTTATGATAGAGAATGTTCGCAATAATGTGGTTTGCACTGTTATCTGTTTGTATTACACAATACTGCCATGGGCTAACGGTTTCTATGGTGGAAGTGGTATGAAGTCTGCTGTTAAGAAAGTCACAAGTTTCAGATTAAAAGCAGTTTTCTATCATCTGAACTCATAACATGTGAGTTAGTCTCTGTTTAGTTTAGTTTAGTTTAGAGATACAGTGCGGAAACAGGCCCTTCAGCCCACTGAGTCTGCGCCAACCAGCACACTAACACTATCCTACACACATTGGGGACAGTTTTACCAAGTCAATTAGCCGACAAACCTGTACGTCTTTGGAGTGTGGGAAGAAACCGCAGCTTCCGGAGAAAACCCATGCAGGCCGCAGGGAGAACGTACAGACAAGCACCTGTAGTCAGGATTAAACTTGGTTTTCTGGCGCTGCAAGGCAACAACTCTACCGTTGGGCCACTGTGCCGACCTGACTTAATAGTGAGAGGTAAAGATTTTTTGATGGCACCAATATGATGGCGATTAAATTGTCTGTAAATATTCAGTTCACATGCAGCAGTAAGTGTCTCTTTGGACAGAATGACTATATCGTCTGAATCAGATCAGTGTAGTTAAGATTCTCCTCCAGGAAAACTCAGTGGGGACCAGAGTGTATGTTCTGAACATTTGGACTAAGGTGGAAAAAGAGCAGTATCAATAGAATATTGTGTTCAGTTGTGGGCACCTTGTTACAGGAAAGATGTTGTCAAGCTGGAAAGAGTAAAGAGAAGATTTGAGGATGTTGCCAGGATTCGAGGGCTGAGCTATTGGGAGAGGTTGAGCAGGCTAGGACTCTATTCCTCAGGGTGCAGGGAGATACGGAGTAATCTTACAGAGGTGTATAAAATCATGAGAGGAGTAGATCAGGTAAATACACGGTCTCTTGCCCAGAGTAGGGGAGTCGAGAACCAGAGGTTATAGGTCTAAGGTGAGGGGGGAAAGATTTAATAGGAACCTGAGGGTATATTTTTACACAAAAGGTGGTGGGTGTATGGAATGAGCTGCCGGAGGAGGTAGTTGAGGCAGGTACCATTGCAATGTTTTAGCCAGGTACATGGATAGGACACGTTTAGAGGGATATGAGCCAAGAGCGGGCAGGTGGGACTGATGTAGATGGGACATGTTGGTGAAATGTGAGGTGCTGTTCCCTACAAACTGCGTTGGGCCTCTCCTTATATTTTGCTTGGGCAGCTTACAACCCAGTGGTAAAAAATATTGATTTCTGTAACTCCAAGTAACCCTTGCTTTCCCTCTCCACATCCCTCCCCCACCCTAGTTCTCCAACTAGTTTCACTGTACACCAGATTAATTTTACTGATTATATGCCTCATTGTCACCTTCCCCTCAGCTAACAATGAACCATTCTACATTTCCTTGATCATCGTTTGCTTTGAGCTGCTGTTTTCACAGCTTACCCTTTCATATCTCTAGTCTCCCTTTCTCTTGACTCTCAGTCTGAAGAAGGGTCTCGACTCGAAACGTCACCCTTTCATTCTCTCCAGAGATGCTGCCTGTCCCACTGAGATGCTCCACCATTCTGGATCTATCTTCGCTATAAAGCAGCATCTGCAGTTCCTTGCCACAGTGAAAAGTGTTTGTTTGCGTGCTATCCAGTCAGCGAAAAGACTATACATGAATACACACAAGCCGTCTAGTGCACAAGTAAAGGATAACTTCAGTGCAAGATATAACATGGTCTAATTTATATTATTTTCGCAGATTGGATCAAATATAGAAAGATTAAGCAATCTGCATTTCCACGCGTGTAAAGTTAAGGTCACTTGAACAGTTATAATTAGCCAAGGAGAGCTAGTATGAGTGGAGACGAAATGAAAACTAAATAACTTCTCAATTAAGCATTTTACAGGGAAACATGGACAAGCAAAGGAAGACCAATTATCCAACAAACATTTCACCTCATACAACTACCTCTTGTTATATGCTCGAACTGGAAATAAAAGACAAGTATAAATTCAACATGATAAGAATCCCATTCGTTAAAAAGAAACAGAAAACCAAAGAGATTTCAATAAATCCATTTTATTTGCAATGAATACTTATTTTTACAATCAAATTGCATAATACTACAGGTTAAGGCAAGTAATATTCCGCTTAATGATAATAATGATTAGTTCACATTTTAATCATTGAATTATAAATTAAGATTTCTTAGCCCCATTATTCCTTCTATTCTAACAAATCATTCACAGCAATACCACTAATTTCAAATATATGTATCCGTCTGTAACCCGTCTGAATTAGGGTCCCAATCCATATCGTTGTCTGTCTATTGCTAACTGTCTAACCAGAGAGCATGCTGACCGGTTGCATCATGGCTTGGTTCGGCAATTTGAGCGCCCTGGAGAGGAAAAGACTACAAAAAGTAGTAAACACTGCCCAGTCCATCATCGGCTCTGACCTTCCTTCCATTGAGGGGATTTATCGCAGTCGCTGCCTCAAAAAGGCTGGCAGTATCATCAAAGACCCACACCATCCTGGCCACACACTCATCTCCCTGTGACCTTCAGGTAGAAGGTACAGGAGCCTGAAGACTGCAACAATCAGGTTCAGGAATAGCTACTTTCCCACAGCCATCAGGCTATTAAATCTGACTCGGACAAAACTCTGATTATTAATAACCCATTTTCTGTTATTTGCACTTTATCAGTTTATTTATTCATGTGTGTATATATTTATATTATGGTATATGGACACACTTATCTGTTTTGTAGTAAATGCCTCTATGTTCTGTGTGCTGAAGCAAAGCAAGAATTTCATTGTCCTATACAGGGACACATGACAATAAATTCACTTGAACTTGAACTATTCTCTCCTCGGGTGCTGCCTGACCCACTGTGTTCCTCCACCACCTTGTTAGTTATTCTTATAAATCGGTACAATTGGCTAGTGAGTAAACTTTCTACAGTATTAAAGACACATTCACTGAAAGAACACATTGTAACTATAATTCTTCAAGTTCTTTCACTTTTATTTGCTTTGCTGTTGAGAAGCCTGCCTGTTGTTAACTTTTAAGTCATTTACTGCAGTCCCCTTTAGCTTTAGTGTGACACGGTGGGGCAGTGGTAGAGTTGCTGCCTTACAGCGCTTGCAGTGCCGGAGACCCGGGTTCAATCCCGACTACGGGAGCTGTCTGTACAGAGTTTGTACGTTCTCCCCGTGACCGCGTGGGTTTTCTCCAAGATCTTTGGTTTCCTCCCACATTCCAAGGACGTACAGGTTTGTGGGTTAATTGGCTTGGGTTTGTATACTTGGTATGTGTAAATTGTTACTAGTGTGTGTAGGCTTGTATTAATGTGCGGGGATCGCTGGTCAATACGGACTCGGTGGGCCGAAGGGCCTGTTCCGCGCTGTATCTCTAAACTAAACTAGACTTTCTAGCTAAAGTTACTGGATAACTTCCAAAAGATTTGAAGGGATGTTGTCCTAACATAGGCAAATGGAACTAGCTTAGATGGGCATTTTGGTCAGCAATGAAAAATTGAGCTGAAGGCCCTATTTCCTCGCTGTATTACTCTATGACTAATCCAGCCAGTGTCTCTCTTACCCACAGTTGAGATCAGCCAAGTGCCTGCTTAAAGGAGGATTTGAAATTACTTGCTTTCATCGTGAATTAACTATGAATGAAAATTTGTTTTTGAATATTTTGCAGTCACCTAAGACTGGACGGATTTAGCAAGCTGAAGAAATTATTTTGCAAAAATGCATTTTTGTTCAATAATGTCATTTCTACACTGGATCGTTTTTCACTTGATATATTCATATTTAGCACCTTCTAATGTTCAGCATCCCCCTCTCACCAGTAACTCTCAATGACTGTACGGACAATACAATACAGCAGACCACTGTAAGAGTGTTATTTGAAATATACGTTTTAACCTGAGAGGGGAAAAATGGAATACGAACCTCAGGGGTAACGTTTTCACACAGAGGGTGGTGGGCATATGGAATGAGCTTCCAGGGGAGGTAATTGAGGCAGATACTATAACAACATGTAAAAGACATTTAGACCGGTGCTTGGATAGAAAAGGTCTAGTGGAATATGGGCAGATGGGACTAGTGTAGATGGGGCATCTTGGTTGGCATGGACAAGTTGGGCCGAAGGGCCAATTTCCATACTCTGTTTCCCTATTGATTTAAGTTGGGTACTGATTAAGATAGCAATGACTACTTTATCGTGAATAAACTTGAACTTTGGAAAAAAATCTCATTCCACCAAGACTTGCAAGAGTCTGGAATCGTGGTTGCAGAATTGAAAGTTTGGATAGCATAGCCCAGAATTGTGATATCCATCAGAAAGAAAGATGAAATTAAATTCAAGATAAACTATTTATCAGTCTCGACCCGAAACGTCACCCATTCCTTCTCTCCAGAGATGCTTCCTGTCCCACTGAGTTACTCCAGCATTTTGTGCCTACCTTTGATTTAAACCAGCATCTGCAGTTCTTTCCTACACATAAACTATTTATTTACTTGGCAAAAGACAAAAGGCAGGAGGAACTCAGTGGGTTAGATAGTATCTGCGGGGGGAATGGACAAATGACATTTCGGATCGGGACCCTTCAGACTGATTGGAATATGGGGGAAGAGGACTGGCAAGAGAGAGCTGGCAAAGCCTAGCGAGTGACACAGGTGAGGGAAGTGTGATTGGCAGAGGTTGTGGAGTAAGTGACAAAGACTAGAGGTACAATTGATCCAAAAGGCAGATAAGGAAAGACGGAGCAAATGTAAAGTCAGAGGGAGGGATGTGGGTGGAAGGGGACGGGAGAAAAGGGGATAACATGGAAATATGGGATTCAATGAAGGCAGTCGAGTGTAGGGAGAAAGGGAAATGAGCATGGTGACAAGGGTGTTGGGAGAAATGTGTATGCTCTGGGGTGGAGGGGGTGTGGAGGGAGGGGACGGAGAAAGAGGGGGTTTAGAAGGTATTACTTGAAACTGGAGAATTCAATGTTCATACCGTTAGGTTGCAAGCAGAATATGAGGTGTCAATCCTCAAGTTTGGATGTGGTCTCACTCTAGCAATTGGAGAGGTCAAGGACAGAAAGGTCAGTATAAGAATGGGGAGTTAAAGTGGTTAGCAACCGGGAGATCCAGTAGGCCTTGGCAGAATGAGTGCAAGTGTTCAGCGAAACGGGCGTCAAGTCTATGCTTTGTCTCGGTGAGGCCACATCGGGAGCACGGAATGTAATAGACAAGATTGGAAGAGGTGCACATGAATATCTATCTCACCTGGAAGGGCTGCTGGGGTCCATGCAGAAAGTGAGAAGTGTGAGAACAAGGGTTACATCTCCTTTGGTTGCAGGGAAAAGTACCTGAGGAAGGGGGCAGATAGGATTGAAAGGAATGAGCGAGCAGAAAGGAGTGGGGATGGGAAGATGTGACTGGTGGTGGAAGCATTTTGAAGGTGATGGAAATGTTGGAGAATGATGTGTTTGATGCAAAGGCTGGTGGGGTGAAAGGTGAGGACCTGATAAACTCTATCCTTGTCCCGTCAAAGGGGAGTGGGAACGAGAGCAAAACTGCAGGATGCAGAAGAGACATGGATGAGGACTCCATCCACAGCCTCCGGAGGAAAACTACGTTTACAGAAGAAAGAGGAATTCTCAGATGAACTTGAGAGTAAGAGAAGACACCGTTGCAAGAGGCAGGGTGGGAGGAGGTGTATTTGAGGTAGCTGTGGGAGTCAGTGGGTTTGCAGCAGGCACGTCAACAGTTTATTCCCTGTGATGGAGACAGGGAGATGGGGAAGGGGCAGAGGGGTGTCAGAGATAGTCCAAATGAATTTGAGGTGGAGGCTAGCGGTAATGTTGATGAAATCGTTCGGAAATATCACAATCTGGTTTAGGATGGGGACATGTTCTGTGAAATGTAGGAGGGGGAGATAACAGGAGGCGATCAGATTGGTAATGATTTGGGAGATCATGGCCTGGTATTCGTTTTTATGGGGTCATGGTTAAGACGTAAGTATGAAGAGGTGTTCAAGACTTGACTCCCGGCCTCAGCAGAGTAGAGGTCAACGGCACCTTCTTTGTCAGTAGGTTTGATGGCAATATTGGGATTGGCACTGAGTGAGCAGAAGACGGTGTTTTCGGAGGAGGTGAGGTTGGAGTGAGTAAACGGAGACAGTTCGTGTCATGGCAGTGAACTCATTCCAACACTCTTCCTTCTCCTGCCTCCAATGTACCTCCTCCTCCTGGAACCCCTGCTGTCATCCACTCTCTCCCCACTCACGTAGATTCCAATATTAATTCCCTTGACTGGTCTTTGTTAATAAATGGAGGATAACAGGAGTTTTACTTTTCATTTTCCAAGTTATATCTAGTTTTATAAAACACACAATCACATCCTGCCTTGAATAAGACTTTCTGCCTTGGCGAGTGAAACATAAATGGACTCCTATACATTTAGTAATGATTGAACAGCTAAAGAGAGATAATTGTACAAAGGGAGCAGATGGTACATGACTTTGAAAAATAATTGGTTTCAAAGTATTAGTTCCATTTGGATGAAGGATTATCACATCCAACTGCAAGTGTTTCATGAATTCAGATTAAAAATTATTTAAAGCATTAGTTAATTGGTTTGAGAATGCCTTTGATCCTTAAATGGTAGACTTGGCTAAACCTCTTTGATTCTTTCCAATTAACTACATGATTGCAATTTTTGTTCTGCTCTTTTGAGACAATGATGAGACCGGGGCTGTCGGGTGTGTTGTTAATACTGAGGCAGATTTTCCTACTTCGCTTCTGAAAGGAGAGATTGACAATCTTGTTACAGAACATGTGTGAATGCATAATACTTTCTGAAGGGCATTTTACTGAGGTCAGCATCTGCACACACACGCACACACACGCACACAATCCCTAGTAATTAGAAGTTTGGTCCCAGATGAAGCAGGGCTTAACAAAAATAGTTCCTACCTCATCGAAATACGACCCAGCACTTCCAGGTGGAGATTGCAAAAGTAACTAATTAAAATTACTTCCAAATTTTCAACCCTGTGCTTATTTTTTACATTTAAAGAGCTGAGAGATATTTTGTTCCAACAGTGCCTACGGCATTCACATACTTCTTTAATCCACTATATTGAATTTGCTTTCATTTTAATATCAAACTTTTGAAATATCACTTTTCTTCTTCATTCGGGTCCGGGTTGGTTCGGTCAGTACCAATGGTTCTTGGATGATTACGGCGTTGTACTTTTTGTTCAGCAGCTCCACTTCCACGTGCTGCCCTATTTTACTGAGTTCCACAGGCACGTACGCAAAGGCCACACTCTGCTGTGTGTTGTAGCTGTAGGCTCCAGATGTAGTGTTACCTATGACCTTAATAAACAAGAATACTACTTCATAAGATCAACAATCCTTTCAAAGAGATGGCACCTAGTTTAATTCTTTGGTCAAATGTGTTTGATTCTTTCTTTGTTCAAATCTTTAATTGTTTTGTAATTCTTTGATTCATTGTTTGATTCAATTTTGGTCAAATCCTGTCAAATTTACAACTAAAACCTACCGACTCCCACAGCTACCAGGATTGCACTTCCTTCCACCCTGCCTCTTGCAAAGACACTATTCCCTACTCTCGAGGCATAGAAGGCCACAGATGTAATGCAGGCAAATGGGACCAGCACAGATGGATGTAACAGTTGCTGTGGACATAGTGGGCCGAAGAGCCTGTTTCTGTGTTGTACAATTCGATAACTGTCCAGGGTAGAAAATTCAAGAGATTCACCACCCATCTATCCTGTCACACCCCTCAAGATTTTATATGTTTTAATAAAATTCTTATGAATAGATTTACTCATATTTGGACCGGTTGGGGATGGTCAGCTTTACATAGGGCAGATCATCTCTTATGAACCTGATTGAGTTTTTTGACAGGCGACAAATATAATTGATGAAGGTAGGCCAGTGGCGTCTTGATAGGATGATCCAGAAGATTAAGGTACATGAGGATCCATGGTGGCTCTATGGATTGGATTCAAAACTGGCTTTTAGCCCAAAAAATGTGGAAACAGGAAACTGCAGATGACCGCTGGTTTACAAAAAAAGACACAAAGTGCTGGAGTAACTCAGTGGGTCAGGCAGCATCTCTGGAGAAGTTCATAAGGTATAGGAGCACGATTACGACAGTCGGCCCATCAAGTCTACTCAGCCATTCAATCATGGCTGATCTTTCGTAAGCACAAAATGCTGGAGTAACTCAGCGGGACAGGCAGCATCTCTGACGAGAAGGAATGGGTGACGTTTCGGATCGAGACCCTTCTTCAGACTGAAGAGTGATGTTTCGGGTCGAGACCGAAGGGTCTTGACCTGAAATGTCACCCATTCCCTCTCGCCAGAGATGCTGCCTGTCCCGCTGAGTTACTCTAGCTTTTTGTGTCTATAAACCCCAAAGTACTATCCAAGTGAAAGATTATGTCCAAGCCACATTAGGGAGTATCCAGCAGATGACCAATAGTTTGATCATGGAATTAAAGAGCTGAGAGGTAGAATTCACATCAAGGTCATCAAAGCTTACTGGGAGCAGGCAGGAGGATGGGGTTGAAAAGGAAAAATAGATCAATCCTTAATCAAACGGTGAAGCAGACTTGATGGACCGAATGGCTGAATTTTGCCCCTACATCTTATGTAATTATATGGAACGAGCTGCCAGAGGAGGTAGTTGAGGCAAGTACAATAACAGCATTTAAAAGACACTTGGACAGGCACGTGGATTGGAAAGCTTTGGAGGGATATGACCCAAATGCAGGCAGGTGGGATTAGTGTAGATGGGGTACCTTGGTTGGCATGGACAAGTTGAGCTATTGGGTCTATTTCCTTATGACTCTATGATCATCATCAGAGACCCACATCACCCTGGACCCACGCTCATTTCACTCCTGCCATCGGGAAGAAGATATGAAGGAGCCTGAAAACTAATATTCAGGTTCAGGAACAGCTTCTTCCCTACAGCCATCGGGCTATTAAACACTACAACCTCCAAATAAGCATAAACATTGGGGCATTGATTTTGTCTTCATGCACTGTTTTTGTTTGCCTTTTTTTTTAATGTGTATGTTTGTGTGCATGCATATAGTGAACTTTTTTTTCTCGATTATTGTTCACAGAGTAATATGTTTATACATTCTGTTGTGCTGCTGCAAGTAAGAATGTTGTTGTTCTGTCTGGGACATATGACAATAAAACACTCTTGACTCTTGGCTTCAAATAGAGAGATGGCGTTTGAGAGCTAAACCAACATTATGGCGGCCTCTGGTGGAGTGAATAACATTGGTGCTGTGAGAAAAGTCAGAAATAGAGGAAAGTTGTAAGGCGAGAGGAGGTTACAAGCACTTAATTGAAATGTCTTCCCGAGTTAAATAGCCCGAGCTGATGTTGGGCCAGCTTTAGTCTTCTAATTTTAGGTGTATAACAATTGTTCTTTTAATGGGACTTAATTTTCTTTGGACTCACCTTGTCTTGATACCAAATGCTTTCATTTCCTTCAGGATCCACGTTGTCAGTCTGCATGCCGAGGTACACCAGTTTGCGCTTCACCCCCTCTTTCTTGATGCTTTGTAAAGCCTGTTTTCCAATAAATTCTGTTGGCTGAATGGGGAAAAAAAAGTTAATGACACTCTCCAGCTGTTTTTATTCTGAATACCTTCTCATTTGTCAAGAAATTATTGTACAGTAAACCTTCGTTATACGGGGGAAATGTGTCCGTTCTTGCTCCTTCAGTCAGAGGGTGGTGAATTTGCGGAGTTCATTGCCACACATGGCTGCGAAGGCCGAGTTAATGGATATTTTTAAGGTGGAAATTGACAGATTCTTGATTAGTGAGGGTGTCAGGGGTTATGGGGAGAAGGCAGGAGAATGTGGCTGAGAGGGAAAGATGGATCAGCCATGATTGGTGGAGTGGACTTGTTGGGCCGAATGGCCTAATTCTGCTCCTATAACTTTTGAACTTAAGCTGATTGTCTGCCGTATCTGAGTAAAGGAGCTGTCCCACTTGGGCGACCTGATCCGCGAGTTCTGGCGAGTTTGCCCTCGACTCATTCACAGCATGGTCGACACGAGGTCGTAGGAGGTCTTTATAACTCTCCTTTATGCTAATGAGTAGTCCCTGTGTATACGAGGCCTCAGCTAGGTCACGCTGTATTTTTCAACATATTGAAAAATACCCACGAGTAAAAAAAGGTCGCCATGGAAAAAAATCGATACTTTTTTTACTTGTAGGTTTAGTCGTAGTAGGTCGGCATGTTAGTCGTAGGTAATTGAGGGTAGTCGTAGATAGTATTCAACATAGTCGAAGGAGGTCTTCAACATGACATTTTTTCAAACTCTTCTAAACTCGCCAATTAGGTCACCCAAGTGGGACAGCCCCTTTAGGGAATCACTCCAACCACTTAGCGGTGACTCTGTGAAACAATGAGTTGTTTTCAAATACAAAGTTCTTTTTATAACAGCTAAAAATATATTTTGATTACTGCAAGCTTAAACTTAAAGACTGTTTGTTACATAGAGGTAAGTGTCCATCAGAGCGACTGCTTGTCAATTTCAATGCCTTGTCAATTTTTATGGCTTCCTCAGTGTAATTAGCAGCCTGTGTTAAAGAAGCAGGCCGCTATAACTCAACTCCATTACAAAGAGGTCTGTGATAATGAGGGTTTACTGTACTTGAGCTTGAACTGATTATCTATGTATGGTATATCTGATCTGTTTGGATAGCATGAAAAACAAACCTTTTTTATGTACCTCAGTACATGCAACAACAAAAAACCTAAACCTAAATTACTCATGCATGTGAAAACGACCATTTGTGTTGATCTATGCAAAGCAACACCCAGCACATTTTAAATATATTGACCTTCTTGTTTCCCTTAATAGAATGTGCATTTCATATTATGTGACATTATGTGAATGTGATTTTGCACTATACTGCATTCTTGTTTTACGCTGCAATAGTATTGCTGATCTGTAATGATAAGGGATAATGTTGAGATGTGACTGTTGCAATCAACCCCTGCTCAGCTTTTGACAAGATGTGTTTAGGTCCTGACAGAATAGAATTAGCAGGGAGGATAAGTGGATTGGAAAAGCCTGTTTAAAGATCAGCACAAGATGGTCAGTGGTAATTGGAAGCGAGTGAACTAGCCCATTGAACATTATAGGGAAGGGACCACAGAGGCAATGAATTTAATCAATGCAGGTGGTCTTACTGCTTGAAGTTCATTAATCACTCTTACCTTGTTTAACCTAATGAAATAGTCCAACCCTGCTTCATAGGCATTTGTGTCACAGTTCATCTGGAAGATAAAATAGATAATTTTTTTAAATAATTAAACCCCCAGCAAATCATGTACTTGACATGTTATAGCACAGTGTTGAAGATGTATTCATACAGACTGTGGGATGGGGGGTTGTAAAATAACATACCAGATTAAGCTGCCGAGAAGATCTATTTACTCAGCATCCAGCAACAATCATTTAGAAAATAAATCTGAAGGACTTTGAAAAACGAGATGGCAAACAAATTAAATGGTATGTTGCTGAAGCACATAGATGGGTATAGTCAATCTCCAGATTTTGCTGAGGGGATTGCTGCACAGTATGGACTGAAGGACCTGTTTCCGCGCTGTATCTCAAAACTAAACTAAATTAAATTAAATCTTTCCCCTCTTATTTTAAACCTATGTCCCATGGTTTTTGATACCCCTCTGGGTAATAATAAAGACCTAATTCGGGTCCTAATTCTATCTTACATTACCATGTATTGGTAAGTCTAGCAGAAAAAAAATGTTGCATCAGTTCATGGATCGGAATAACATAAAATTAATGAAGCCCAGATCTGTCTGTGGAAGATGTGTGTGTTTCCGTGACTAATATGCTGAGCTTCATGGTGT
The DNA here is from genome assembly GCF_010909765.2 of Amblyraja radiata. Taxonomy (NCBI): domain Eukaryota; kingdom Metazoa; phylum Chordata; class Chondrichthyes; order Rajiformes; family Rajidae; genus Amblyraja; species Amblyraja radiata. The sequence continues at coordinate 112,112,245 of NC_045958.1, read as the reverse complement.
TCATGTCATAGGAACAGAATTTGGCCATTCGGCCCATCTACTCCACCATTCAATCATGGCTGATCCATCTATCCACCTCAACCCCATTCTCTCGTCTTATACCTATAACCCCTGACACCCGTACTAATCAAGAATCTGTCAATCTCTGCCTTAAAAATACCCATTGATTTGGCATCCACGACCGTCGGCGGCAATGAGTTCCACGTTACCATTAGGGGCGCCGCATTGACGGCAGCCTCGGCCTACAGCCTGTTTGTCTTTTCAATCTTTTTAAAAAATTTTAGTCAGTTTAAAGTTTGTTTTTGGGGAAAATCTTTAACTTTTTTTTGTGGGGGAGGGGGGCAGGGTAAGGGGAAAATGTTTCCCAGTCGCTTCCTGGCAGGGACACGACTATTTCTCCGATTTGTGTCCTCGCCCCCCACCTCGCGGCCTACCACCTGGATCGGAGCGGCCTTTCCTGCCGGGGACCGAGAACCGGACCAGAGCTACAACAGCGGCGGCGCAGCACTGAATTCACCGTGGAGCGGGCGATGCCTACCTGGATCGCCGTTTGGAGCTCTGGAGCGTTGGACCGTTGCTCCAACATCGTGGAGCTGTGGTTTGGGAGGAGCTCCCAACGCGGGCAGCGCTGACCGTCATCGCGGAGTCCTGGAGCCCTTTGCTGAGGGCCGCCAGTGTTGCATCTCCGCCCAGCGCGGCCTGCGGACTTTGGGAGTTGCGGACTACGGTAGGAGGTGGCCGACTCTGATGTCCAGGCTGCTGAGGAGGTCCCCCAACCCCGACGTCGGACTTACATCACCCCGGCGAGCGGACCTGAACATCGGGCCGCCCGTAGCGGCGACTGCGGAGGGCTCGGGGAGGCCCCGACCACGGGTGAACATTGGGGAACATCAGAGGAAGATGACTGACTTTGGTGCCTTCCCTCACAGTGGGAAACTTTGATTCAGCTGTGTGGGGATGTTTTATGTTAAATTCTATCGTGTGTTGTGTTCTTTATTTTTATTGTATGGCTCTATGGTAATCACATTTCACTGTGCCATCTGGCACATTTATTTGTCACATGTATCTTGTGTAGATTCATCATCTTCTGATTAAAGATAGATCAGCCATGGTTGAATGGCGCAGTAGACTTGATGGGCCGAATGGCCTTATTCTGCTCCTAGAACTATTAACATAAAGAAATTCCTCCTCGTCCCCTTTCTAAAGGCACATCCTTTTATTCTGAGGCCGTGCCCTTTGGTCCAAAACTCTCCCATTGTGGAAACATCCTCTGATGTTGAGAACTTAGCAAGAAACATCGTTGCAACACTTAGCCATCACCCTAGCCATCAGATGGGCAGTATTAAATTATTGGATTTAATCATTTTAATAGAATTAATATAGTTTCCAGTGACTTTAGCCACCTAATTGCCAACATCTGAGCAATACTTAAAATGACCATTGTGAGGCAGAACAGGTTTAATTTGGAGCCCAGTATTAGTAAAGATCAATTCATGCTGCATCTCTGGAAAACATGGATAGGTGATGTTTTTTTGGTCGGGTCCCTCCGGAGATGCTGCCTGTCCTGCTGAGTTACTCCAGCACTTTGTGTAAACCAGCATCTGCAGTTCCTTGTTTCTACTACCAGTTCATGCTCTTGGCTCCATTGTGTTAATGCCACTGAGCACAAAGAGATTTGCCTTGGTTACAAACCAGTGACTGAGGAAACTGTACATCTTTCTAATTTTTCCTGCCACGGCCAATTTTATTGACAATATCAGAATCCAATTGAGTGATTTAAACCCAGCCTAACTAAGGACAAGGGGTACCATAAATTGGTGCTAAGATCTAGCACCTCAGTCTTGTTTGAGTTCCATCCATCATTATTTAATTGGGCCTTTAGTTAGACAATTGCCACTCAGAATGAAACTTGAATGGAACTTAAGTAAATCTGGGTCTTATAATGTCTTATAATGTCATCAGAGGCTTTATTTTCTTTAATGACCTGATATGGAGAGAGGTTTGTCATTTGGGGAGAATTGTAAAGATAAACCATATCCTTCTAAATGTCTCTTAAACATCACTATAGTATGTCTCACGTTTCCCCTATGCATTCCATCATTTGACAATTCCACCCTGCAAATAATACTGACTAAATAGACAATATACTGGAGTAGCTTAGCAGGTCAGGCAGCATCTCTGGCGGAAAGGGTACCTTTTCATATCTCTAGTTTCCTTCTGCACTGACTCTCAACCTGAAGAAGGTTGCTGCCTGTCCTGCTGAGTTACTCCAGCACTTTGTGTAAACCAGCAGATGCTGCCTGACCCACTGAGTTGCTCCAGCATTTTGTGTCCATCTTCAGTGTAAATCAGCATCTACAATTCCTTCCTACACAAAAAATACTGACATGTATATTACCTATAATTTATAACTTCTACCTGGTCTTCCCTCAGCCTCTGATGTTCCAGAGAAAACAATCCAAGTCTGTCCAACCTCATCTCATTGCTATTAACTTTCAAGGACCCTGCATCAGGACTAGCATATGAAAGAAGGGAGAGGGAGGATTTGGGAGACCAACAACGTCTTTCTCATCTGCAAAATAATTTTTAATCTTTCCCACAAAATGTACTACAGTGATGTGGGCAGACAGACCCTCAGCCTACAAATATGACCGGCAAAAACATATCTTATCCAAAAACCCCAGGAGTTAAAATAATCTGGTCTTCACACTGATGGCATCATAGAAACATAGAAAATAGGTGCAGGAGGAGGCCATTGGGCCCTTCAAGCCAGCACCGCCATTCATTGCGATCATGGCTGATTGTCCCCAATCAATAACCAGTGCCTGCTTTCTCCCCATATCCCTTGATTCCACTAGCCCCTAGAGCTCTATCTAACTCTCTCTTAAATCCATCCAGTGATTTGGCCTCCACTGCCCTCTGTGGCAGGGAATTCCAGAAATTCACAACTCTCTGGGTGAATTATTTTTTTCTCACCTCAGTCTTAAATGGCCTTCCCTTTATTCTAAGACTGTGGCCCCTGGTTCTGGACTCGCCAACATTGGGAACATTTTCATTGCATCTAGCTTGTCCAGTCCTTTTATAATTTTATATGTTTCTATAAGAACCCCCTCATCCTTCTAAACTCCAGTGACTACAAGCCCAGTCTTTCAGGTGAAATCAAAAAAAAAATTTCTGCTAAATCTTGCTTCCAGTTAAAATATAGTCCACAAGGAACTGCAGATGCTTGTTTACAAAAAAAAGCACAAAGTGCTAGAGTAACTTAGCAAGTCAGGCAGCATCTCTGGCGATCATAGATAGGCAAATGGGGTAGCATGGTGGCACAGCGGTAGAGCTGCTGCCTTACAGTGCCAGAGACCCAGGTTTGATAGACTATGGGTGCTGTCTGTATGGAGTTTGTACATTCTCCATGTGACCACATGAGTTTTCTCCGTGTGCTCCGGTTTCCTCCCACAGTCCAAATATCTGCTAGTTTGTAGGTAAATTGGCTTTGGTAAAATTGTAAATTGTAAATTGTCCCCAGAGTGGATTATAGGATAGCATGGTAGAGGGCAGCAGTGTCCTCCCGTTTGTGATACAGCTCCCAGCCGAGCTCGCCTAGAGTCACAGTGGAGAAATGAGTCAACCTAAAACCTGGTGAATTAATATTATTCAGCTTCACGTTATAAAAGAGCAGGAGCCTAGGTGTTACTTTTACCTTTTGCCTTTCCACATACTTATGGCGGTACTGTGGCGCAGTGGTAGAGTTGTTACCTTATGTGCCAGAGACCCGGGTTCAATCCTGACCCTTGGGTACTGTCTGTATGGAGTTTGGACGTTCTCCCTGTGACTGCGTAGGTTTTCTTTCCCACCCTCCAAACACGTACAGGTTTGTCGGTTAATTGGATTGTGTCAACATCAGTGCCGAACATGATGTCGTTAAACAGATCTCATTTGCCTGTACATGATCTATATCCCTCTATTCCCTGCACTTCCGTGCCAATCCAAAAACCTCTTCAACACCACTATTATAACTGCCTCCAACGCCACTCTGGCAGTGTTTTCCCGGCCCCACTATAGGATATCTGTCAAATCTTCAGGAGGAGCAACTTCAGTGTAATCGTCTAGTTGTGAGCTGTGACATAACTAGTGCACAATATATCATGTACATGACATGCACCGCCCCAACCCCACTTCCCCAGCGAACTGGAAAAGAACATATTTAGTATTCCTTTACCTCTGCTCCCCATCCTCTAAACGCCTTCTCAAGCCGCAAAGTGTTCATGGCGTATGCTCCGAAGTTGTCGATTCCAAACTCCTGACCTGCTTCCATGATAGCATGGTAGAGGGCAGCAGTGTCCTCCCGTTTGTGATACAGCTCCCAGCCAAGCTCGCCTAGAGTCACAGTGGAGAAATGAGTCAACCTAAAACCTGGTGAATTCATATTATTCAGCTTCACGTTATAAAAGAGCAGGAGCCTAGGTGTTACTTTTACCTTTTGCCTTTCCACATACTTATGGCGGTACTGTGGCGCAGTGGTAGAGTTGTTACCTTATGTGCCAGAGACCCGGGTTCAATCCTGACCATGGGTACTGTCTGTATGGAGTTTGGACGTTCTCCCTGTGACTGCGTAGGTTTTCTTTCCCACCCTCCAAACACGTACAGGTTTGTCGGTTAATTGGATTGTGTCAACATCAGTGCCGAACATGATGTCGTTAAACTGATCTCATCTGCCTGTACATGATCTATATCCCTCTATTCCCTGCACTTCCATGTGCCAATCCAAAAACCTCTTCAACACCACTATTATAACTGCCTCCAACGCCACTGTGGCAGTGTTTTCCCGGCCCCACTATTCTATGTGCGAAAAAACGTGCCCCAAACATCCCCATTAAAATAGACTTGGATTGTTTTCTCTGCACCGTCAAAGGTTGAATGGGAAACATGACAGAAGGATACAAAATGATGAGAGGCATAGATAGGGTAGACAGTCAGAACCTATTTCCCAGGGTGAAAATGTCCAACACCAGAGGCCATAGCTATAAGGTGAGAGGGGGGACCGCTTAATGGAGATGTGCGGGGCATGGAGACATGGCTGCACATTGGGATAGGAAAGGCAGGGGAAAGAGAGTGGTAGGTCAGGAGGGGGTGAGGGAGTGGAGATTATTTCTTGGAAATGGAGAAACATGAGAATTGAAATTTGTGCACAAATGAATTAGTGTCAGAGGTGATGTCTCACGACCTGGTTGTTAAGAAACCACTCAATACCAGAAACTCACATCTGTACATTTAGTCCTTAAGCCACTTTTCACATGTGGAGCTAATTAGTTAGTTAGTTAAGTTTACCGTCATTTGTACTGAGGTACAGTGAAAAGCTTTTGTTGTGTGCCAACCAGTCAGCAGAAAGACTATACATGATTATAATCGAGCCATGCATAGTGTACAGATATATGATAAAGAGAATAACGGTTAGTGCAAGATAAAGTAGAGTAAAGTCTGATCAGAGATAGTGGGAGGGTCTCCAATGAGTTAGATAGTAGCTCAGGACCGTTCTCTAGTTGTTGATAGGATGGTTCATTGAAGCTAAGTGTAAACCATGGTTATGCTGTCGATGCCAGATCCCTGCCAGATCCCAGCCACCCCCTACACTGACCCCCTACCTCACCCCTTTAATGTCAATGAAGGCCAGGCCATTGCAACTTTAGTGTGCGTCATTGCATTGAAGAATTGGACTTTGTTTGTAGGATAAGTGATTGACCAAGGCCATGGAATGATCAGACTGTGTCTGCTATGTTGGAACATTTGGGTAAAGTTAACATTGGGTAGTTGAGTCAGACTAAATTATACCAGCACATGCAGATAGGGGGGGGGGGGGGGGGGGGGGGGGGGAGCATTCTATAGAAATATTGTTTCCTGTAAGACACAGGAGCAGATAATATCCATTCATGTGTGTGAATGTAAATGTGTGGGGGTAGATAGTAGCTCAGGACCGTTCTCTCGTTGTTGATAGAATGGTTCATTGGTTTAGAGTGGGGGTGCTGTTAGGTATATGATTGGAGTCATAGATTCATACAATATGGAAAGAGTTGAAAGAGGGATATGGGGAGAAAGCTGGAACGGGGTATTGATTTTGGATGATCAACCATGATCATATTGTATGGCAGTGCAAGGGCCGAATGGCCTACTCCAGCACCTATTTTCTATGTTTCTATGATTATAGAGTCATAGAATCATAGTACAGAAACAGGCCCATCGGTCCAACCTGTCCACACCAATCAAGATGCCCCCATCTAATCTAGCCCATTTGTCCGTCTGGCCCATATTCCTCTAAACCTTTCCTCTCCAAGTGTCTTTTAAATGTGGCACGGACCATGCAGCTTCTCAGTGACATCGCCTATAGGAATGCTCGACTGCAATGATGAGTCGGGTTGAAGGGTGTGAAGCAACATAAAGTTAATAACTTCAAAATGTCGGGGACATTTACTGGCAAGATATTGAAGCCAAAGTGTAGAAATTTGCTCTAGATTACTTGAACGAAGCATTCAATTAAGTTGCAGCTACATGCTGTACTTTTGAAATTTAATCTCATTGGCTCAGAATGATTGTTTTTGGTAAAGCCTCGAGATCAATTACTTTAAACTTGCAATAGGATCAGAGGCAAATTGATATCATAAAGGAGGCTGCGTCTGTGATAATCAATAAGTGGTAATCACACTTTACCATCAAGTTAAACAAATAATCTGAAGAAGGGTCTCCACCCGAAAAGTCACCCATTCAATCTCTCTGGAAATGCTGCCAGTCCCGCTGAGTTACTACAGCATTTTGTGTCTGACTTCGGTGTAAAGCACCATCTGTATGTTTCCTTCCGACACAAATAATCTCTACAGTCATCTAAAAACAATGTGCAGGTTTAATTTTTGATAATTACTAGAGAACAATTTACAATGTTCGAAATGTCAAACCCAACCTTTTTTATTTCAAAATTCTTTGGTGACAAATAACATCTGAAATGCATAATACACACCTTCTTTATCCTTTATCTGAACCCTTTATCTGTACACTGTGGACGGCTTGATAGTCTTTTTCTTGACTGGATTGCATGCAACAAAAAGCTTTTCACTGTACCTCGGTGCACGTGACAATAAATAAACCAAACTAAAACTAACCTAAATGTCTTAGCAAACTGTAGGCAAGCTGCCTTTAGTCAGTTTTTCAGTTAACTTGCTGCTATAAACCATAATACCATTGAGGTATTTTTAACTTGTGCCACATCATTAACCAACCAGCCTTTCTTTGATTTTCAAAAGAAAAAAAAAGATTTTATGAGGAATGTTTATCTTAAAATAAAATTAAATCAAAAGACTCTTACAGTAATGCAAAATGACACAATGTGCTGGAGTAACTCAGCGCGTCAGGCAGCGTCTCTGGAGAGCATGGATAGGTGACATTTTGGGTGGAGACCCTACTTCAGACTCTCGGTCCGTATCTGGGGCTGGAATCCAGGTGAGTTGAGGGATCCGGCTTGCTGGCATCCAGGAGAGAGGTGAGGATCGGCAGAGTCAATGATCGCAGCCTGCAGGCGACGAAGTGCAGGTAAGGGTCAGCAGTGGCGGTGGCAGGTGTGGCCTGGAAGTGGCTGATAAAGCTGTATGGGCCGGTGGCAGCGCCAGCAGTCCGGCCTGAAATCAGCTGTGGAGGCTGGGTAAGAGTCATGACAAAAGGACACAAGGTGCTGGAGTAACTCAGAAGGTCAGGCAGCTCTTTGGAGAACATGGATAGGCGATGTTTTTTTGCTCGGGAACCTTCTTCAGATGTCTGAACCATTGAGTTACTCCAGCACTTTGTGCCCTTTTTTGTAAACCAGCATCTGCAGTTCCTTCTTTCTACTAATAGTAATGCCAGTAGGTTTAAAAAACTAAAGGCAAAACTTTGCATGGATCGTCAGGTTTGGAGGGTTATGGACCAAATGCAGGCAGGTGGGAATAGTGTAACTGGGACATGATGGCCGGTGTGGGCAAGTTGGGCCAAAGAGCCCGTTTCAACACTGTATCACTCTTTGACTCTATGACTCTAGATGGCCCTTTCCTACGCATATAATGGAACTGTGTATTAATCTTAATACAAATCCTGTCAAATCCCTAATACTAGTCGTAAACCTCAGACAGACAATCTGATTTGGGAGCTGTGGTGAATGCTTCATGGCAACATCTTGTATAAAATTATTGCATCTCACTTGCAAAACTTTAATCATCAAATTATATAATAAATATTTTAATCATCGAATGATAGAACAAATATTTAAGCAGAATAAACAAATGAAACACTTAAACACAGTCACATTTGCTTGAAATTAGTTGTATTAGTAATACAGCAAAGCAGCCAATTAATATGCCCTCCTCTTCATTCAATGCAACATGCATATATTTTAGGGATATTCCTCATGTGAAAATTAAACAGATAAGAAAGTACTGATGCATTGCTAATGGTAAGTAATTGATTAGTGATATCTTCTATCTATACTATTACTAAAACGCTCATCTTGTCCACTTCCGGTTTGCGTTGTTTTAAAATTTGCGCAAAAACGGCGCCTATATCACAAGGATTTCTTCGCCCCCTAACCCACTGCTCCAAGCGCACCAAGTTTTGTTTCCGATCGGCGGAATATAACAAAAGTTATGAAGGTTTAAAAATCATGAGATCAGCAGATTGGTCTTCTCGCTTGTCAGTCACCATGAAGGTAACGCCCCTTCTGGCACTCTCTGTCAATCACCGGGGCAAGGAGAATAAAGCCCTGGAGGCCGGGCTAAGTCGTGAGCTGTCCGCAAGCCATCCACCCGCCGTGAGTGAGTGAAATCTGAGTTCAGCAGCCGTGAGTGAGTGAACTGTGAGTCCAGCAGCCGTGAGTGAGTGAACTGTGAGTCCAGAAGCCGTGAGTGAGTGAACTGTGAGTCCAGCAGCCGTGAGTGAGTGAACTGTGAGTCCAGCAGCCGTGAATGAACTGTGAGTTCAGCAGCCGTAAGTGAACTGTGATTCCAGAAGCCGTGAGTAAACTGTGAGTCCAGAAGCCGTGAGTGAGTGAACTGTGAGTCCACAAGCCATGAATGAGTGAACTGTGAGTCCACAAGCCACGAGTGAGTGAACTATGTGTCCAGCAGCTGTGAGTGAGTGAATTGTGAGTCCAGAAGCCATGAGTGAGTGAACTGTGAGTCCAGAAGCCGTGAGTGAGTGAGCTGTGAGTCCAGAAGCCGTGAGTGAGTGAGCTGTGAGTCCAGAAGCCATGAGTGAGTGAACTGTGAGTCCAGAAGCCATGAGTGAGTGAACTGTGAGTCCAGAAGCCGTGAGTGAGTGAACTGCGAGACCACAAGCCGTGAGTGAGTGAACTGTGAGACCAGAAGCCACCTGATGGGTGCCACTTAGTCCATTAGGTCAATAAAAAGCTCACTAAAACAAACATAAAGTTTCCATAAGAAATTATTAATACTTTAATCTGTAGCCTGACACCACATTGCTCAAATATATTCAGTGCTTAAACCCTAAAAAAACTGTGGTATATTCCCATTAAAAGACAGGGTATGCACATAAAAATACTAAAATAATTCAGATGTTTAAACATGATGTGATAATTGAGATATGGCAATTCTTCCCCTGAAACCAGACAGAACCAGCTGAGTTGCCGGCCCCTGGACCAAGGCTATTATTGTTTGTTTGGGAAAGCTGGCAGAAAATGTTCTCCTTTACCATCAAGATTAATAAAGTATGAACTGTAGTGCAGAAACATTTGATTAAATGCAAAACAGTCTCGTGCCTCGAAATTGAACTGCTTTTCTCCAGAGGCGCTGCCTGACCCATTGAATGACTCCCGCATTTCATGTCTATCCAGACAATGGTATGTTGCCTCTGGAATTCATTTTACTGCAGTCACAGAATGGTTACCCCACAGAAGGAAGTCCATATTAGGTCACATAGTCCCACTCACCCACCCTCTCCCCATACCTCAACATTTTGTTTTTCAATTCTGGTTTTAAAAAGCTCCAATTGAAATGGCATCCATAACTACTCTCGACAGTCTTTCCAGACACTATCCACTCATGGTATACCTTTATGTTATGTGCCCTGGCTCTCGACAATAACTGCCAATGGCAACTGTTTCACCACTTCGACAGGTACAGGGATGGGAAAGATTTGGAGGGATTTAGGCCAATCATGGGGAAAGTCAAAGTCAAAGTCAAAGTAGCCTTTATTGTCATTCAGACCTTGCGGTCTGAACGAAATGTTGTTGCCTTGCAGTCCTACATATAGTACAAAATGACAAAAACACACAATAAACACAAATTAACATCCACCATGAAATGGGACTAGCTTCGATGGGGCAATTTACACGGCCAATTAACTTACAAAGCTGCACGTTTTTGGATTGTGGGAGGAAATTTGAGCACCTGGAGGAAACCTATGTTGGAATTATAGCTTTTAGCATCTTAGCAGCAGACTTGACAATAGAAATTAATTTTCGATGGTTTTCACCTTGTGGAATATGTATCAGCAACTAAAATTATTTAAATCGAATTGAATCATTGAAGCAAATAGAAAGTTGACAAATAGTAGGCCTGTGTTCAACTTGCCAATGAATATTTCTAATGAGTGAGTTGTGGTTAGGCCAGGAAGCAAATTACACACATTTGGATTTTTAGACTGGCAGCAATCTTATTTAATTATGAATGTTTAACATTTAAAAACACCGGAGGCAATGCGATGAGCCAAAGCATCGGTAATTGGACACCAACCTGTGTAGGAGATCCTCATTGCGGTGAGGGGAACATCTGCCAGAGTAATTGGCTTACACTGCAGGAACTTAAACGCTTTTCCACTCAAGTCTACATTTGTCAGCTTCTGGAGAACCTTCCGTGAAAATGGGCCTGCCACACCCAACACTCCGATTTCGTCAGTAACATTACGGATATCAACCTCATAGCCACCAATAGCTGCCTCTTCTTCTATATATCTACAAACATGAAGACAAGAAATAAGGCGAATAGTAAATCTCTGCTTCAAAATAAATAAACGTCTACTTCAGGTGGGGGCAATTGGACACCAATCTTTTGTTTTTTATCAAATACCAGACCAAGTGCAGACCCGTTGGGTCTGTTCCCCCAACGTGCGGTTGTGGGGGGGGGGGAGGCAGCATGCAGCGTCACACACTAACTACCCCCCCCCCCCCCCCCGCACTCACGCTAATGGAGGGGGAGTGAGAGAGGGGGAGGAGAAAGGGGGAGGAGAGAGGGAGTGCTGAGAGGGGGAGGAGAGAGGGAGTGCTGAGAGGGGGGTGAGATGAGGGGCGGGGGAGAGGTGGGGAGCAGGGAGGGGGAGGGAGGGTGGAGGGAAGGGGGTAGGGGTGTGTGGAGGGGAGGGGGGTTTAGGGGAGGGACGGTGGGGGAGGGGATGGAGGGGAGGAGGGGGAGGAAAAAGAGGGGAGAGAGAGAGAGAGAGGCGGGGAGAGGACGAGGGGGGAGAGGAGAGGGGGGAGAGGAGAGGGGGAGGGGAGAGGGAGGGGGAGAGGAGAGGGGGGGAGAGGGAGGGGGAGAGGAGAGGGAGGGGTAGAGGCGAGGGAGGGGGAGAGGAGAGGGAGGGGGGGATGAGGAGAGGGAGGGGGGGAGAGGAGGAGAGGGAGGTGGGGGAGAGGAGAGGGAGGGGGGGAGAGGAGGAGAGGGCAGGGGGGGAGAGGAGGAGAGGAGGGGGGAGAGGAGAGGAGGGGGAGGGAGAGGATGGGGGAGAGGAGAGGGAGGGGGGGAGAGGAGAGGGAGGGGGGGAGAGGAGAGGGAGGGGGAGAGGAGAGGGAGGGGGAGAGGAGAGGGAGGGGGGAGAGGAGAGGGTGGGGGGAGAGGAGAGGGAGGGGGGAGAGGAGAGGGAGGGGGGAGAGGAGAGGAGGGGGAGAGGAGAGGGAGGGGGGGAGAGGAGAGGGAGGGGGGGAGAGGAGAGGGGGGGAGGAGAGGGAGGGGGGAGAGGAGAGGGAGGGGGGGAGAGGAGAGGGAGGGGGGAGAGGAGAGGGAGGGGGGAGAGGAGAGGGAGGGGGGAGAGGAGAGGGAGGGGGAGGGAGAGGGAGGGAGGGAGAGGAGAGGGAGGGGGGGAGAGGAGAGGAGAGGGAGGGGAGGAGAGGAGAGGGAGGGGGGGAGATCAGAGGAGAGGGAGGGGGGAGAGGAGAGGAGGGGGGAGAGGAGAGGAGGGGGGGGGGGAGAGGAGAGGGAGGGGGGGGGATGAGAGGAGAGGGAGGGGGGGAGAGAGAGTGCCTTTTTACTTCAACCCAAACCCAAACAGCCATTTGCAGGCAGTGCTTTTTTACCTGTAACCATATTTTCATTTTCAAACCAAATTAAGGGTACTCACAATGCTGTAGATATTTGTCAGGGTCATTCAGAGCTCTGATTGAGGCACACCACTTGCAGAGACTGATTGAGGCACACCACTTGCAGAGACTGATTGAGGCACACCACTTGCAGAGACTGATTGAGGCACACCACTTCCTGGTTTTATAGTCCCTCCCCCTCCCTCCAGCAGGGGCAGTAGAGAGAATGGGGAATTTTGTAAAAACATTAATATCCCTGTCAATTTTCATCGACGGGAAAAATCCTCGGCACACATGCGGCGGAGGGGGGCTCTGAGCGAGGTGGGCAAAAATGACGGCCGTAGGTGGCGGCGTTCTCTCGGAAATCGCAGCACAGATCGCCAAAACCGGTCAAGAACAGAGTTTTAGTAATATAGATATCAGGCATCTAATTACAAGCATGAGGTGAGCTTTATTTTCCTGCCCACAGTAATAGAAGCTTAGTGGACTATTTCACACTCGAACAAGGAAACGTGTGGTTACATTTCTAGTCTAGTGTGCTCAGGTCCACAAGAGGCATTTGATTCAAACATTGTGCAAACGTTTCACAACAGCTGCTGCTGTCCTTCTACCGGTGCGCCGTGGAAAGTATCCTCTCCTATGGCATCCTGGTGTGGTTTGCTAGCTGCACTGTGGCTGAAAGGAAGGCACTACAGAGAGTTATTAAAACAGCACAGAGCATCACAAACGCTCAACTACTCTCCCTGGATGACATTTACAGGGCCCGACGTCTACACCAAACATCAAGCAGGACTCATCCCACCCTGCCAATCACCTTTTCACTCTGCTGCCCTCTGGGAGGCGATACAGGTCTCTGAAGGCCCGCACTTGTAGACTAATTAACAGTTTCTACCCACGTGCCATAAAGGAACTAAACTCAAATAGATAACACTGCGGGCAACACAACACTATTTGTGGGGCAATATAATGTGCAATATTTTTTATATTTCTATTATCTATTTATTAATCTTATTTTATTAATTTCATTTACTGATTTTGCCGGTATATGGGAGTCAATGGTTGTTTGTGTTTTTGTTCTTTTAATCTTTTATCCCGTGTCTTCTATGTATACCACTGAAGGAGATGCAATGAAATTTCGTTGTACAGTTGTTGTGCAATGACAATAAACGTATTTGATTTGATTTGATTTGATATGTTGTAAGCATCCTTAACTTCTCTGGTGAGATGTCATATTGAATATTAATCTACAACATTCTGATTCACAGGAAGAGTCCTACTTTTGCGCCAAACTGGTGCAATATCGCCAATAATTATATTTACCACAAATTAACAGGCTGATCAATTCCACTTAGAGTCATTTCAACTTCTAGTAACAATATATAAGAGGGGGGGGGGGGGTTCGATCAGCTGTCTATTGCGTACATTTCCCAATGTCCATTCTGCTGAATTCAATGAATATGCACATGTGTGATCATCAATTTGACATCAGCTGTATTTTCAAGTTTAAAAATTCCCTATTCTAGGAAAGGAGACCTGGTGTTCTTACCCCAGACGCCCAATATGTGACTAGATTCCAATCTTAATGCCACTGTCTCTTAACCATCCTCCAGAGTGACATCATAACCCGTTGTGTTTGACTGGAATAATAAATGACAATCTTTCCAGTGTTGCAGACGTTCTATCAATGACTAAGTAAAACAGGTTCTCTTGTGATCAAGTAAAAAGATAACGACCTCACCTCTAATTAGACAACAACTCAACGGATCTGCTCTGTGAGATAGTAAGATCTGCGGTCAAAAATGTTCTGCTTTCTTGTTTGGAAAGTAATGATTCAGAAGAAGAAATTGAAGAATCCAGTTGCCTGGATTAGGTGGCATTTAGCTGCAAGTAAAGGTTAGACAAATGCAGATTGATTTATTCCCCAGAGGTCAAGGCGAGACCTAATGGAAGTATATAACATTATGAAAAGTATAGATAGGGTAGACAGTCAGAAACATTTCCCAGGATGGAAATGTCAGACTAGAGGGAAGAGCTTTAAGGTGAGAGTGACAATGTTTAAAGGATTTGTATGGGGTACGTTTTTTCACACAGGGTGTGGTGGGGGGTCTGGAACGCGCTTCCAGAGGTGGTGGTGGATGGAGGTAGATATGATAGTGGATTTTAAGAGGCTTTTAGATAGGAAAATAATAAAGATTTAATTGTTTTCTTTTGTTTAGCAGACAATATGCATCTTTTGTAGAAGCAAAGTGCTTTTGCATTTGCACCAATTAACTCAACCAAATAAAATAGTTAAGGGGCTTTCCCACTTGGACGACCTAATTGGCGAGTTTAGAAGCGTTTGAAAAAATGACATGTTGAAGACCTCCTTCGACTATGTAGAAGACCTCCTTCGACTATGTTGAATACCAGCTTCGACTAGCTACGACTAACTTCTGGAAAATTGGACACGGAATAGTGGAGAGTGAAGACGACCTCCTTCGATCTCATTTGACCTCCCTTCGACTATGATGAAGACTATCTACGACTACCCTCGATTACCTACGACTAACATGCCGACCTACTACGACCTGCTACGACTAAACCTACAAGTAAAAAAAAGTATCAATTTTTTCCATGGCGACATTTTTTACCCGCGGGCATTTTTTAACATATTGAAAAAAACGCCGCGACCTAGCTGAGGCCTCGAGTACGCGGAGACCACTCTCGAGCATGAAGGAGAGTTACGAAGACCTCCTACTACCTCATGTCGACCCTGCTGCGAGTATGAGTCGAGGGCAAACTCGCCAGAACTCGCGGATTAGGTCGCCCAAGTGGGACAGGCCCTTGAAGCAAGTGAATTAATTAAGTTATCCTAATTTCTCTAATCCGTGCTCACCTTAAGTCGTGGAGCTCAGATCCTGACCCTGTCACCAGCAAGAAATCGTCCTCTGATAGATGGCTGATTGTCACTTCTGCATAAACTCGACCTCTTGGGGTAATCATATGACTGATATTTATATAACCCAGCTGAGAGAAAGGAGAGCGAATTAAAATAAGTAACTAACGTGTGAGGCTCTTTGGAAGCTCATCGTTGAAAACACCAAATTATATATTTTTATAGCTGGCTCGGTGGTGCAGCGGTGGAGTTGTGGCCTTACAGCGGCAGAGACCCTGATTTGATCCTGACGACGGATGCTGTCTACACGGAGTTTGTATGTTATCCGTCTGACTTCGTGGGTTTTCTCCGGGTGCCCTGGTTTCCTCCTGCATCCCAAAGACGTGCGGGTTTGTAGGCTAATCGGCTTCTGTAAATCTTTCCTAGTTTGTAGCTAGTTGGCGCAGACTCGGTGGGCCGGAGGGTCTGTTTCCACGCTGTATCTCTAAACTAAACTAAATCCCAAAAAAAACTCAGCGGGTCAGGCAGCATCTGGGAAGGAGATGGACAGGCAATGATTCAGGTGGGCACCCTTCTTCAAACCAAGTGAGATAGCACAAGTTGATTATGCCGATCATAGAGGAGAGGTTGAGGAAAGTGAGAAAGGCTACCCTGATAACAGAGCAAAATAATGTAATTGGAACACTTATCGCCGGGGCTACGAGACAGCGAATATTGAAGTTGCAATGTCCAGCTTCATAATCAGAAAAACGGATGGAAAAATGAAGATGGGGACGTATTTGCATTTGGTTCGGGATGAAAGGAACTTGGAATTAAGAAACTAGACATAATTCAAGCTTGGGATCATAGTTGTTATTTTCACTGGGAAGATTTCGGAGTTGTATACATCATACAAAGCGTCAGACACAAAGTGCTGGAGTAACTCAGCGGGTCTGGAGAACATGGAGAAGTGACGTTTCAGTTTGCAGAAGTGTCCCGACACAAAACATCATCTATCACAGAACATTGTGTCTTCTACTCTAGATTCCATTGGTAAGGAATTTCACAGTGAGGTTGAATGCCCAGCTATACATGTAGTTTAGTTTATTGTCACGTGTACTGAGGTGTAGTGAAAATATTTTTATTGGTGTGTGTTATTAAGTCAGTGGAAAGACAATACATGATCACAAGGTACACAAAAATGCTGGAGAAACTCAGTGTGTGCAGCAGCATCTATGGAGCGAAGGAGATGGGCAACGTTTCGGCCCGAAACGTTGCCGATCTTCTTCGTTCCATAGATGCTGCTGCACCCGCTGAGTTTCTCCAGCATTTTTGTGTACCTTCGATTTTCCAGCATCTGCAGTTCCTTCTTAAATACATGATCACAATCAAGCTGTCCACAGTATACAGATACAGGAAAAGGGAATATGTGTAGTGCAAGATAAATTCCAGTAAAGTCCGATTAAAGGTAGTCCAAAGGTTTCTAATGAGGTAGATGGTGGGTCAAGTCTGCTCTCTAGTTGGTGATAGGATGGTTCAGTTGCCTGATAGCAGCTGGGAAGAAACTGCCCTGAATCTGGAGGTATGCATTTCCACAATTCTGTACCTCTTGCCTAATGTGACGGGGGAAAGAGGTGTGACTTGTCCTTGATTATGGAGCAGCATGAATTGTAGATGGAGTTAATGGAGTTAACAGAGGTTTGTTTGTATGATGGGTCTGGGCTATACCCACAGTTCTCTGCAATTCCTTGCAGTCTTGGATGGAGCTGTACCCAAACCATGCTATGGTGCATACCGATAAAATGCTTTCTATACTGTATATTGGCAAGTGTCCAACTATTATTTGTTTGTAAACCAGCATCCGCAGTTGCTTGTTTCTTCATCGTGGAAAATATCGACGCGTCACCGCGTGAACCCTATTTTTAACCCTTTCCTTGATGTCCTACATAAATGGGAAATGACACCAAGACATCTCACCTATATTTTACAAGTGGACAATTGTAGAAATTAATAACTGCAAGTGTCAGTTTGTTGGATCTATTTCTAAAGCTAAAGCTAGGGGGCGCCGTCCAGTTGGGTATGGCTGCCCAGCCTGCAGCTGTCCGTCTTTTCACTTCTTTCTTTTATTTTTAGTGTGTTAAAAAGTCTTTTGTTTGGAGGTCTAGTCTTTTTTATGTGGGGGGTGGGGGGGGAAGGGGGAAACTGCTCTTCCTGGTCCCTACCTGGTCGGAGAGGCAGCTTTTCTCACGGCCTACCAACGGGTCTGGAGCGGCGTTCCAGGTGTCCCAAGCCACTGAGAGGGTTCTCCCGACGCCGGAGCACCATCACCCGGCGAGAGGACCTGAAACATCGGGCCCCGTAGCGCCGACTGCAGAGGCCTCAATAGGCCCGACTATGGGTTGACAAGGGGATGGGGACTGGACTTTGTGCCTTCCTTCACAGTGGGAACCATTGTGGGGGGATGATGTTTTTATGATTATTGTTAAATTCTTTAATGTTGAGTCTTATCTTTATTTGTGTGCTGCATGGCAAGTCAAATTTCACTAAACCAATTGGGGTATGTGATAATAAATGTCCTTTGTATCTTTGTATCTACTTACCTTAGGAATGACATTTGCAATCAAGCGGTCCAGTAGTTTGGTGGCGTCTTTTCCTTTCATGGAAAACTTGCCAAAGGGTGTGAGATCAAAAACGCCCACTTTTTCCATGACCTGTTTACATTCTCGACCAACCGGTTCAAACCAGTTTGTGCGGCGGAAACTAGGTCTAGGGACGGATTAAGAAAATAGTGCCGTGTTATTGCAATATTGATAAATCATCTTTACTTTGAACAATTAAGGTATTCACATTCAGCAAGAAGAAACTTCCAATTATATTGTGCCTTTTGCGATCTTAGACTATGATATGCATTTGGAGTGCAGTTACAGAAGGTACAATTAGTTTGCAAATAAGAAACACTCAGAATCATCTCTGTCAGTGCAACACTGCCTGATTACTGGACTGAAAGATTAGCCGTGATTCTTTGCAGTGGACTTGACCGCAAAATCTTCTCGACAGTTCGAATGTCTTCCACACGCACTGTTTAACTTGATGCTCAACGATGTTTCGGTAAAAAGCTCACGCTGAAAGAAAGACGCGCATCCTTCACAACCTCTCAATGCCAAAACGAGCTTTACAGCCAATGAATTACCTTTGAGGTGTAGCCACTATGCTTTAATGTAGGAAATGTGGTAGTCAATTTACACAGAGCAAGATCCTATAGACAGCAATATGGAAATGGATAGATGATATGTCTTTTGTAAAGTTAATAGATAAATACTAAATCTATCCCCTCCTTCAAACTTTGTGCACTGTATCTTATATATCTAACGGAGAAAGCAGACATGCTCTTGACTCTCATTGCTATTTCAAAAGGCACAATATAACATCCCAGTGATTGTGATGACAAGATCACAAATAGGAATCCAGCAAGCCCCGCAGCAGAAGGATCCCAGCGAGCCGTGGTCATACACAACAGGGGGGCACAAAGGTGGCCAGGTGAGGAGAGGGACGTTGGTTGGCTGAACAATCCAGACGAAGGCAACGGCTGGAGGAACTGCAGCAGCCTGGGTCGGTGCCGCTCAATAAGACCTATTGCGCGCGGAGCGGACTTTGGAAACGGCACCAAATCTGGCGACTCTTAAAAGAAATTCACTGTGATTTGCACATGTGACCATTGACCCAATGAAATATATTTCCTCCCATTCTGCCTCTTGTGTGGACTCCATTCCATACTACATTCCTCGCCCCCCCCCCCCCCTAATCAGCATTTCAAACAGACCAGGCCTTTGCAACTCTCTTGTCCATTCTACCATCACCACCGATATGTACACATACTGTACTTACTGTTCCCTCACCACCATCCAGGGACATAGTTTTTCCAAGTGAAGCAAGCGAGTTTCTTCTCGCTTGTGCCAAACTCTCTAGTGTTGGACTTGAACCCATGAGCTTGAGACAAGAATGTTTGACAAACCACATCTGGCAATGATGAAATATAATTATCGATGTGTACTCACTATCTTTCTTTGCTGCAAAAGATTTTCCGTTAATAGGTGAAACTAAAGTAGAATATGTATTCTACTAATTTCACAAGCATTCCTGTGAAACAGGGCAACAGGGCAACAAAGCCTTAGTGCTCCTCCCTTACAGTAGTTCCCCATACAGAAGGTCATCTTGCCTCCATTTTTTGAGGCAAAGTTAAACTCCATATGGACCACTAGGCTCTTGATAAGTGAGGGTGTCAAAGATTACAGGGTGAAGGCAGGAGAATGGGGTTGAGAGGGGAAAATAGACCAACCATGATCTATGGCTGATGGACTAGACTCAAGGGGCTGAATGGCCCAATTCTGCTCCTATGTCTTTTGATCTTATGACTTCTGCAACTGAAGCATCCACTAAATTGAGTTCATCCTGACATTCTGAACCTAACATTCGTGCATTCTTGAGACCACGAGACAGATGTGAAACTGAAATGGTGCACTCAACTCAATCTCCTCTGTATATTGGGGAAGCCACAGTGGAGACATCCTGGAAAGTGCAAGGAAATTAAGAAAGATACAATCGCAAAAAAGCAACGTACGCACAGTGTATGAACCCAACAATCTGATGGAAAGTAGAAGAAGAAAATAATCATGAGGTCCTGCTGTTAAATTTGGTAATGATCTCTATATCCCTGGGAATGACTGGCACTTAGCTTCTACCGCACATGTACATATCGAGCCGATTTTTTCTGGTCTGGATTCTCATTTGCCTCATGATCATTACAACGCTTAATAAATGTAGCTTATTGACAGGTTATATTTTGAGGAAATAATCATGTGTTTCTGATGCAAGCAATTGCATTTTTCATCAATTACCTGTGGATATATTCCAAATGATTCAGTTATTTATTACATTAGATCCGAATTGTTCAAAAAATGTAATGAACCATATATAAACATGAAAATCACGATATTTAAAGGGAATTAAAAAAACACACAAAGGGTGGTGGGTGTATTAAACGATGTGCCGGAGGAGGTAGTTCAGGCAGGTACTATTGCAACATTGAAGAAACATTTAGACAGGTACATATAGATAGGACAGGTTCAGAGTGGTATGGGCCAAACGCAGGCAGGTGGGACTAGTGAAGATGGGACATGTTGGTCGGTGTGGGCAAGTTGGGCTGAAGGGCCTGTTTTCACGCTGTAAAACTCTATGACTAAGTAGGATACTAGAATGATATAGGAGCCCTGTAAGACTCTGTTATGTGTTAATGAACTGAGAATATTCTACAGAACAATTATATTTGTTCTCTTAATCGTTCAATTATGTGTTAAGATTTACAGGTCCTAGAAAGTAATTTGATCCACAGTGTAAGGTGGGCTTTGCCAAGGCAGTGATAGGAAATAGTTTCAATTATAGAAATGATGGCTTAAGGAAAGAGAGGTTATACCAGGTTAGACCTTGACTGCTATCTGGCAGCTACAGGTCCAGATATACCTGCCTGGACAAGTGTTGAGGTGAAGATCAGTTTGTACTACACTGTTGTAATCATGTTGGCAATCACTGTCAACATTCACAGAAAGAGAATGGTCACCCGAACAACTATTTCCTGGTAAGGAAGTTGCAGAAAGAAGTGAACTCTGCAAGAAGAAAATTCCTTGATACACCAAGTTTAAAGGTGAATATATTCACATGGATCCTGAAACAAACATTTCAAAGCTAACTTGACTATTGTCGATAGATCATTAATCAAAGCTCAGCAAATTCAATAGATAGTTTCAAGCTTCCCATGTTAACTTTGTCTGCTGACAAGAGAAATGTGTAACTGCTAATAACTTACAATCCCACCTGTTTGATGAACTCATAAAAATCAAAACAGAATCCATCATAATGTAAAGTTACACAACAGAGAATTAATCACGTTGTAAGAAACAGGAACAGGAATAAGCGTACTTGAGTCTGCGCTGCCATCAATATGATCGGGGGGGAGGGACTCAAATAGGGAAAGCTAGCAGTCAGTGTGTGAGGCAGGAGGCAGAGAAGGGTAGCACTCTGACCCCAAATGTAGGGGAGAAAGAAGAAAAAGACAATAAACAGAGAATAAGAGAGGGTGGGTTTCTTAAATGTGTATATTTTAATGCTAGGAGCATTATAAGAAAGGTGGATGAACTTAGAGCCTGGATTGACACCTGGAAGTATGATGTTGTGGCGATCAGTGAAACATGGTTGCAGGAGGGCTGTGATTGGAAACTAAATATTCCAGGATTTCGTTGCTTCAGGTGTGATAGAATTGGAGGGGCAAGAGGTGGAGGTGTTGCATTGCTAATCAGGGAAGATATTACAGCAGTGCTTTGGCAGGATAGATTAGAGGGATCGTCTAGGGAGGCTATTTGGGTGGAACTGAGAAATGGGAAAGGGGCAGCAACACTTATAGGGGTGTATTATAGACCGCCAAATGGGGAGCGAGAATTGGAAGAGCAAATATGTAAGGAGATCGCAGATATTAGTAGGAAGCCCAAGGTAGTGATTGTGGGAGATTTCAATTTTCCACACATAGACTGGGAAACACATTCTGTAAATGGGCTGGATGGTTTGGAGTTTGTAAAATGTGTGCAGGATAGTTTTTTGCAGCAATACATAGAGGTACCTACTAGAGAAGGGGCGTGCTGGGCCTCCTGTTAGGAAATGAGACGGGTCAGGTGGCAGAGGTATGCGTTGGGGAACAGTTCGGGTCCAGTGATCACAATACCATTAGTTTCAATATAATTATGGAGAGGGTCAGAACTGGACCTAGGGTTGAGATTTTTGATTGGAGAAAGGCTAACTTTGAGAAGATGCGAAAGGATTTAAAAGGAGTGAATTGGGACATTTTGTTTTATGGGAAAGATGTGGAAGAGAAATGGAGGACATTTAAAGGTGAAATTTTAAGAGTACAGAATCTTTATGTCCCTGTTCGGTTGAAAGGAAATAGTAAAAATTGGAAAGAGCCATGGTTTTCAAGGGAAATTGGACACTTGGTTCGGAAAAAGAGAGAGATCTACAATAATTATAGGCAGCATGGAGTAAATGAGGTGCTTGAGGAATATAAAGAATGTAAAAAGAATCTTAAGAAATAAATTAGAAAAGCTAAAATAAGATATGAGGTTGCTTTGGCAAGTAAGGTGAAAGTAAATCCAAAGAGTTTCTACAGCTATATTAATAGCAAAAGGATAACGAGGGATAAAATTGGTCCATTAGAGAGTCAGAGTGGACAGCTATCTGCAGAGCCAAAAGAGATGGGGGAGATATTGAACAATTTCTTTTCTTCAGTATTCACCAAGGAGAAGGATATTGAATTATGTGAGGTAAGGGAAACAAGTAGAGTAGCTATGGAAACTATGAGATTCAAAGAAGAGGAAGTACTGACACTTTTGAGAAATATAAAAGTGGATAAGTCTCCAGGACCGGACAGGATATTCCTTAGGACATTGAAGGAAGTTAGTGTAGAAATAGCAGGGCTATGACAGAAATATTTCAAATGTCATTAGAAACGGGAATAGTGCCGGAGGATTGGCGTACTGCGCATGTTGTTCCATTGTTTAAAAAGGGTTCTAAGAGTAAACCTAGCAATTATAGACCTGTTAGTTTGACGTCAGTGGTGGGCAAATTAATGGAAAGGATACTTAGAGATAATATATATACGCATCTGGATAAACAGGGTCTGATTAGGAACAGTCAACATGGATTTGTGCCTGGAAGGTCATGTTTGACTAATCTAAAAGTATGTGTATTTCCATTTGTGGGGTGGTTTTGTGGAATGGTCTTGACGAAACGATTAAACAAAGTATGAATATAATGCAATTTAAAAAAATGTACAAAAGATATATCTTTGAAAAGTACAGTAATGAGGAAGGAGAATGTAAATCTCACAGATGTTAATGGTGCTTGTTCTTTTTGTTCTTTTCTCTTTTTGTTCTTTTTTTCTTAATAGCTTGATTGGAGTAGTTTTATTTGAATTGTCTGTTTAGTTTATTTTATTGAATTTTGCATTTGTTAATGGTGAAGAATGGGGGTAGGACTTGACAAGCATAGGCTTCTTCCTATCCCTTTTCGAACGAGTCTAATGTGTATTATGTTGAAATTGGCTTTTGATTTTTTAATTTATGTATGTACATATATGTTATGTATATGTGTATGTGTGTATATATATGTATGTATATATGTACATGTATATGTATGTATGTATGTATATATGTACATGTATATGTATGTATGTGTGTATATATTTATGTATATATATATGTATATATATATAATTTTCCTTTTATTTATTCATTTTCATCTTTTCTTTTCTTCTTTTTTTTTTAAATCGTTTGAAATAAAGATATCATTCATTCATTCTTGAATTTTTTGAAGAGGTTACTCGGGAAATTGATGAGGGTAAAGCAGTGGATGTTGTATATATGGACTTCAGTAAGGCCTTTGACAAGGTTCCTCATGGAAGGTTGGTTAAGAAGGTTCAATTGTTGGGTATTAATGGTGGAGTAGCAAGATGGATTCAACAGTGGCTGAATGGGAGATGCCAGAGAGTAATGGTGGATGGCTGTTTGTCAGGTTGGAGGCCAGTGACTAGTGGGGTGCCACAGGGATCTGTGTTGGGTCCACTGTTGTTTGTCATGTACATCAATGATCTAGACGATGGTGTGGTAAATTGGATTAGTAAGTATGCAGATGATACTAAGATAGGTGGTGTTGTGGATAATGAAGTAGATTTTCAAAGTCTACAGAGAGATTTATGCCAGTTGGAAGAGTGGGCTGAAAGATGGCAGATGGAGTTTAATGCTGATAAGTGTGAGGTGCTACATCTTGGCAGGACAAATCAAAATAGGACATGCATGGTAAATGGTAGGGAATTGAAGAATGCAGGTGAACAGAGGGATCTGGGAATAACTGTGCACAGTTCCCTGAAGGTGGAATCTTATGTAGATAGGGTGGTAAAGAAAGCTTTTGGTGTGCTGGCCTTTATAAATCAGAGCATTGAGTATAGACGTTGGGATGTAATGTTAAAATTGTACAAGGCATTGGTGAGACCAATTCTGGAGTATGGTGTACAATTTTGGTTGCCTAATTATAGGAAGGATGTCAACAAAATAGAGAGAGTACAGAGGAGATTTACTAGAATGTTGCCTGGGTTTCAGCAACTAAGTTACAGAGAAAGGTTGAACAAGTTAGGTCTTATTCTTTGGAGCGCAGAAGGTTAAGGGGGGACTTGATAGAGGTCTTTAAAATGATGAGAGGGATAGACAGAGTTGACGTGGATAAGCTTTTCCCACTGAGTAGGGAAGATTCAAACAAGAGGACATGACTTGAGAATTAAGGGACAGAAGTTTAGGGGTAACATGAGGGGGAACTTCTTTACTCAGAGAGTGGTAGCTGTGTGGAATGAGCTTCCAGTAAAGGTGGCGGAGGCAGGTTCGATTTTATCATTTAAAAATAAATTGGATAGTTATATGGACGGGAAAGGAATGGACG
Source organism: Amblyraja radiata (assembly GCF_010909765.2). Taxonomy (NCBI): domain Eukaryota; kingdom Metazoa; phylum Chordata; class Chondrichthyes; order Rajiformes; family Rajidae; genus Amblyraja; species Amblyraja radiata. The sequence continues at coordinate 112,087,544 of NC_045958.1, read as the reverse complement.
GTTATGGTCTGAGTGCAGGTAGATGGGACTAGGGGAGAATACGTGTTCGGCACGGACTAGAAGGGCCGAGATGACCTGTTTCCGTGCTGTAATTGTTATATGGTTATATGATCGTGATTGGTCTTTCATGCCAACTCTATGTTCTTTCCTTGACCTCCTTTAGTTTTTATAGTTTTAGTTCAGGAGATAAATGGAAACAGGCCCTTCAGTGCACCGAGTCCATGCTAACTATCAATTTGCCGTTCACTCTAGTTCTATGTAATCTCACTTCCTCATCCACTCCCTACACACCGAGCAGCAATTTACAGAGGCCAATTAACCTGCATGTCTTTGGACTGAGAGAGGAGACCGGAGCACCCGAGAGGAACCCACCGTGCACGGCACAGAGAGAACATACAATCTCCACACAGACAGAACCCGAGGTCAGGATCGAACCCTTGTCTCTGGCGCTGTGAGGCAGCAGCTCTACCAGCTGCACCACTATCCAAAATTCTATCAACTCTCCTTTGAATGTACTCAATGACTGAACATCCTCTCATCTCTAGAATGGAACTGCAAAGATTCACAACCTCCCAAACTGAAGATATTTCTCTTTATCTTAATCCCAATGTAGCTACTTCATTACCCTGAGACCGTGATGTTAACTTTAACTCTCTGGCCCGGAACAAGGTCTCACGGCATCTTATCTGATAACCCTCAAATAATTCATTTGTTTCAATGGGACTAACTCTCATGTCCAAATTGCCGTGAGTGCAGGTCCATTGGACTAAATTTATCTTTTCATCCAGTAAATCTTTGATCCGTGACATCTAAAGCAGCACATCTTTCCTCAGGAAATATAATAAAAGAACGTCACAGCATTCCAGGTCTCACCAAGGTCCTTCCAACAAGACCTCTTACTTTTCCACTCAAATTTTATTTAATAAAGATTAACCTAAAATGGTTTCCTTAATATTGTATATGCTCATCATGTTATCTCTCTATAATTCATGTCAAAAGCACATGTCCCACTGAATAAGTTCCTAATATTTTAAAGAAACATTTTGCTTTTCCACTGGTCTTTCAAAGTGGATAAGTTCATAGTTCCTTAAATTGTGCTCATAGTCTTGGAGTTATCCAGCACAGAAACAGGCCCTTCAACACAACTCGCCCATGCCAACCAAGATGCCCCATCTACAAAAGCTTTTCACTGTACCTCCATACACAATGAACTCAACTGTTAGTTCCATCAGCCCGCATTTGGCCGACATTCCTCTAAACCTTTCCTATCCATGTAGCTGTTCAAATGTCGTTTAAATTATGTTCAAGTACCTGGCTCAACTATCCACTCTGGCAGCTCATTCCATGCCCTCACCACCCTCAGTTGCCCCTCAGGTTCCAGTTGTCGTTTTGCTAGTAGCCTATCCATATCTTCATGTAACATCTTTGAGTGCTCCTCGCCCATTATATTCCAATCTACCTTTGCATCCTCGGCAAACAGTAATCGCCCATTCCCCTGTGTGCCATTGACCCCGTTTGTAAATTGCTGAAGCCAAGGCATTGAACTTTATAGCTCCCCACTGGTTACATCAAGGTTTCAAGGTCATACTAAGTGAAAAGCAACAAGACACATACCCTCATAAAATAAAAGTTCACATAAACATCCATCACAGAGGATTCCACGCTCCTCACTGTGATGGAAGGCAATAATGTTCTATCTTCTTCCTCTTCTTCTCCCGTGGTGGGGATACTGCCACATCGATCATGCGGAATTGATATTGTACTTCTGTTGTTAAGCAATCTTAAATCCACAATAATGGATTAATTTAATCCCACAAAAAAACTAATTGATATGGAAATGCAATACCTCTGAATTTATCTGCTAGCTACACCAGCAGAAACTTCTAATGCATCTGTCAAATGTAACTTCTCTCTGAAGAAGGCTGTCAAATGAGCGGGATAAGGATCAGTTATAGACAGAGATTAATTCAGGCAAGTATGAGGTGTTGCACTTTGGGAGGTCAAGTGTACGGAGAAAGTATACAGTGAATGGACCCTTAATGGAATGGGCAAGCGAGGAAGTGGAAAAAGTCATAAGAGTCCCAACCCTTTGTCTGAAGAAGGGTCCCGACTCGAAACATCGCCTGTCCATTCCCTCCACAGATGCAGCTTGAAATTCTGAGCTCAGCACTTTGTGGTTGACTTAAGATTCCAACATCTGCAGTTCCTTGTGTCCCCAGGGAATGTATCCTCACTTTTCTCTCTTCCTCAAGAGAATTTCTTTACCTCTTCATACTTAACGCCCCCCCCCCCCCCCCCCCCCCCCCCCCCACTCATCCACTGTTACTTATTACATCAGGTGTGAAATTTAACTTTGGCAGTAGGACAGTGGCTGCATATCTGCCACCTGTTGAGTTTAGCTTAGATATTCAGCATGGAAACAGGCCCATTGGCCCATCGAGTCTACACCGACCAATGATCACCCATACACTAGTTCTTTCCGACACACTAGGGATAATTTACAAAAGCCAATTAACCTACAAGCCTGCACTTCTCTGGAATGTTGGAGACAACCGGAGCACCTGGAGAAATCCCAAGCGGTCACAGAACGTGCAAACTCCCTACAGGCAGCACCCATAGTCAGGATTGAATCTGGCGCTATAAGGCAGGCTATTACACACTACAACGAATAAGCTCTGAGCTCTGAACTGCAATAGACTATATTATTATTGCACTATATTTGTTATTTATTGAACTTTTTCTCTATTCCCCCGTTATGTTTACACATTCACATATTCTGTTGTGCTGCAGCAAGTAACAATTTCATTGTCCCATCCGGGACATATGACAATAAAACATTCTTGACTCCATGCCGTCTGTTACATATCGCAAATTACCGGAAATTAAATGGGAAGGAATATCAAAGCAGGTGTACACTGGGAAATTTTGAGTATCAAAGTAAAATTTCACAGTTGAGTGACTTTCTGAAGAAGGGTCTCGACCCGAAGCTTCGCCCATTCCTTTTCTCCAGAGATGCTGCCAGTCTCGCTGAGTTACTCCAGCTTTTTGTGTCTATCTTCGGTTTAAACCAGCATCAGCAGTTCCTTCTTACACATTACTCTTCTCTTGTCCAAACTTTCATTCAACTTCCATCAGTACAAACAAAATAACATTTGGAGTTCTTTTAGGAGAGGCAGACTTCCCTAAATCCAAAATGGTGATAGTTATGTGATTGGAGTTTTATGGCTAGCTTCCTACATTTCATATTTTATTGGGCCATGCTCAACTATCAGAAGCCCCCTCTAACTAAAGAAGCTGTTACTCATAAGGCTGTAAAGAAAAGGTCTCTCTCTCTCACTTCTCCTGCACATCTGTTTCTTTCTCTCTCCTCTTCTGCTTCTCTCACCCTGAGCGCCACAGAATCACAGTGTGTAATTCCTGTCTTGGGACATAGTTACCTCATCTGTGAACATATAAATGTAGAAATAATGAATTTCTAACTATGAAATAATGTCCATATAATTTATTTTACAATGTGAAAATTAAAAATGCAGCATGATCTACTGAGTATTTCTTACATTTTCTCTCTTTACATCATATCAGCAGCCAGTTTTCCATGCTTTCTGAACCTAAGTTACATGTGGGAGTAAGGTTTTAATCTTCTACTTTGATATATCTTTTTAGTTTTAGCTTATTAGAAAGATACAGCATGAAAACAGGCACTTTGTTCCACCGAGTCCACGCTGACCATCAATCACCCATTCAGAGTAATTCTAAAGTTCTTCAGGGTCTGAAGAAGGGTCTCGACCCGAAACGTCACCTAATCCTCGTGAGGTGCTGCCTGACCCTCTGAGTTTCTCCAGCATTTGGTGTCTATCTTCAGAGTGGTTCTATGTTATTCTACCTTTGCATCCACTCCCTGCACCTTCGGGGCAATTTAACAGAGGCCAATTGACCTACAAACCCGCACGTCTTTGTAATGCGGTCACAGGGAGAACGTGCAAACTCCGCACAGATCATCTTTTGAAGGTGTTGAATCCTTGATGATGCTGAGTTCTACAGATACTATGGTCGTAATCCACGTGGCCATTGAAGACAATTGCAAACGTTGCCATTCCATTTAACTTCAACCAATGCACCAATGTAGGACCATTCGTCAGAGGTCAAGGTTAGCAAACCTCACCGAGACTTTCCCTTCCTAATTTACTGGAATTAAGGCCAACTAGAATGCAGCTATTGTTATTTGACTGGACATATAAGATAGTTCATCTCCCCCCCATCTCTTTCTCTCCCCTCCCCCACCCTAGTTGTCCCACTAGTTCCACTGTTCACATCCTTGTATTGCTCTCTTTAGCACATCTTTCCCACCTCACAATGGACCATTATGGACTCCACCCTTCCTGAGGTCATCTGTTGCCTGCCTTGTTTAGTTCTGGCCTTTTCGCGCCACCAGTTTCCCCCCCCCCCCCCCCCCCCCAACTATCTTTCAGTGTTAAGAAGGGTTCTGACCCAAAACATCACCCATTCCTTTTCTCCAGAGATGCTGCCTGACCCACTGAGTTACTCCAGCATTTTGTGTCTATCTTCAGAATAAACCAGCATCTGCAGTTCCTTACTACACATAACCTAGTTCAATGCAGGTTAAGAATGTAATTGCTCTCTGATTTCTATCTATGTATCAACCACAGATTGAGACCACACATAAATACAATTAAGCCAAACTCATGTACAGTAGGTAGAGCAAAGGAGGAGACACAGACTGCAGCACACAGTTCATAATGCTTCAATTCCACAGACATCCCTTCGACCACACACATCCTATCCCAATCAACGAATGCATCTTCCAGTCTAATCCCATCTGTGGCCTCGCTCCAATATTGAATTTTAACTTCTGGACCAGCCCTGTCCTTATCCAAAACTATTTTAAAGCTAATAGAATTGTGGTTCAATGGATATTTGTTGTCATATACAATTAAACATCACATAATGAAATTCATTTTGCATATAATGCCATCGCCATCACATTTGGCGCCTATTATCGAGTTCAAAGTCCGGATTCCCGCGTATTCGTTCTACCGGAGCGTCTCCCAAACCCCTCCGTCGCCCATGACCGGCTCGGACCACGTACCATAATCTCTCTCTTCCTATGATCGCTGGTCCCAAGAGACTCACCCACTGACATCTCAGTCACTTGCTGTGCATAATTCCCAAGCGTAGGTCAATATTACCTTCTCCTTTGTAGGACTCTCCACTTATTGCCTGAGGAACCTTTCCTGAACACACATGACAAATGTGTTCCCCATCTAAACCCTTGGCACTATGACCGTCCCAGTCTGTACAGGGAACGTTAAAATCCTCTACTATGACAACACTATTAATCTTGCAGCCACCTGCAATCTCCCGATATATTTGTTCCTCTAATTTCCGTTGACTATTTGGGAGCCTACGGTACAATCTAAGACAATATTGCTGTTTCTCCCTCACCTGCAGATATTAGACCATAAGCAGAATTGTGTAAATGGCTTGAAACCCATTTCTGGCTGTGGCATGCTTTATTAAAACTCTTCATATCTCATCAACCATTCACAATACTGAGATGTTCGTAGTAGACTGAGAGCTTTTCAGTTGATCCCAGTTTTGTGTAGTATATTTATGTCTATGTATATAATATACTTGGAAAGAAAACAGATCCTGCAATAGCCACTCGTTTGATTTATACTGCCTCGGACACTCCCACGTACCTATATTCAGGGTCATCTCCAGGTTTGTAGAACCAATGTGGCTGCTCCCAGCCAGCATGGAATCCCATCGATGCCTTGTTCTTCAATGTTTCATAAATCCCACTTACTCTCTCTGTTGGCCGTGCTCCAAATCTCTCTTCTTTGGGAAATCCAACTAATCCAGGAAAGAGCAAAACATGTCAGGTAATTTGCGAATACATTGTTGTTGATTCTGTTAATAAATATCGCATTTCTTTTAAGATTAGATATTGACTATTGGCCTGAAGCACTGAGCATCCATTTGTACTAGTTCGATGACTGATTGAATTAATAGGAAGCTAGAGCATGGAAATAGACCCTTCGGCCCATCAAGTCCACAATTGATCGCCCTTTCACACTAGTTCTATGTTATCCCACTTTCACATCCTATACACGAGGGACAATTTACAGAAGCCAATTAACCTACAAACATGCACGTCTTTGGAATGTGGAAGGAAACTAGAGCACTTGGCTATCAATTCCTTGATAATAAACGTTGCCAAAAGTCCAACTAAACGGCTCTTGTTCATAAATTCTTGATGCAGAGTGAAAATCTGCACTAACTTGGACTTTACCAATGTAGTCATTTGTATTTTTATTGTAATTGTGAATGTAACCAAAGCAGATGTAACACAAGTAATCACGCACGCTTAATCCTCTCTGACTAAAATCAGAAATGATCAAAGATGAATTTATTCTACAGCTGTATCCATCCTAACAATCCCTCTTACCAAGGTTGTTGAATCCATATGATTCTCTTGCTTTATCCACAGCGTATTGGATTGTTGTCCATTTACCAAAACGATTGGGATCGAGTTCAATCAGGTCAAATTCGGGTTCCCCATTCATGATCCAGTCGCTAAGATACTTTCCAATCCCACCTGCATGAATTATTCCATACCTGGAAGTGCAAATAGCTTTTCTTTGAGAGGAAATAAATTATAAACTGCAGTTGGTAATTTAACAGAGATTTTAATACAGGCTCAGCTACATTTAAAACCTTTCAGTTTTAGAGTCTTCCAAAGCATGTCCAGTTTCAGTGGCAAATATGGTTGAAATATTTCATCAACACCACCCTGCCATCAGTAATGTCTCAATGTAATCTTCCACCAAATATTAGTGAGGAAATTCATGACCCACTGTTGGGGCATCCTCATGCTGGGAATTGATGGAAATCTGTGCCATAGTCAGGTAGATGCCAATGCGATAAACATTAATGCTGGAGAAACTCAGCGGGTCAGGCAGCATCTCTGGATAAAACAAAATGGATTCCTTTTCTCCAGAGATCCTGCCTGTCCCGCTGAGCTACTCCAGCATTTTGTGTCTATCTCCAGTATAAACGAGGGTACCCTGATGTGGCGCCGACGGACGAGAAGCCGAAGCAAAGAAGCGGAAGCTAAATAACCCAAAGGAAAGGAAGCCGAAACGCCAACTAACCGAAAGGGCGGGAGGCCTAAAAGTCAACTAACTGATAGGCTGCGTCGCCTAAAAGCAAACTCACCGAATAGCCGCTCTGCCGAAACGCCACCTACCCGAAAGGCGGCGCCACCTACAAGCCAAGGGACCGAATGCCGCTCAACAGAAAAGTCAAATAATGGACATGACGTTGCGGGGGTGGGGGGGGGACTTGTCAGCGATTGGTCCAGACCCCCGCATCCATCACATCACTGTTGAGGGATGAACATTGACCCACACCTCTGCTCCACCCAACCCGCAGCCCGCGGAGGGTGGCCGTGGGAGAGTGGCGGCTGTCCCGAGGGATGCGCACCTTTGGCCGCTTCCAACTTGGTGCTTGGGTTTAGATTGCCCAGTCACCTATGGCTTGTGTGGGAAAATGATCCTCACGCTCCTGTCTCCCCCTTCACCCCGTAGGTGATTGGGCAATCTGAACCCAAGCTCCAAGTTGTAAGCAGCCGAAGTTGCGCATCCCTCGGGACAGCCCCCACTCTCCCACGGCCACCCTCCATGGGCTGAGGGTCGGGTGGAGCGGAGTTGTGGGACAAAGTTCATCCCTCCACAGTGATGTGATGAATGCGGGGGTTTGGACCAATCGCTGACAAGTCCCGCCCCCCGGCAACGTCATGTCCGTTATTTGACTTTTCTGGTGAGCGGCATTCAGTCCGTTCGCTTTTAGGCGACGCTGCCTTTCGGGTAGGTGGTGATTCGTCAGAGCGGTCATTTGGTGAGTTTGCTTTTATGCGACGCAGCCTTTTGGTTAGTTTGTATTTAGGCGTCCCACCCATTCGGTCAGTTGGCGTTTCGGCTTTGTTTCCATTGGGTTATTTGGCTTCCTCTTCTTTGCTTCGGCTTCTCGTCCGTCGGCGCCATGTCCGCACACGTAAACGAGCATCTGCAGTTCCTTCCTACACAGGTGTTAACGTGATGGCAATGTAGCTCGGAAAACAGTGGTCCTTAAGTACTGACGCTACAAGAGATTGTAGGAATATTGCACCTCAGTTATGGAGTCATAGAGTGATACAGTGTGGAAACAGGCCCTTCAGCCCAACTTGCCCACACCGGCCAACAATGTCCCAGCTACACTAGTTCCACCTGCCTGCGTTTGGCCCATATCCCTCTAACCCTGTCCTATCCATGTACCTGTCTAAATGTTTCCTAAACATCGCGATAGTACCTGCCTCAACTACCTCCTCCGGCAGCTTGTTCCATTCACCATCCAAAAGTTACCCCTCAGGTTCCTATTAAATCTCCCCCCTCACCATAAACCTTAGTCCTCTGGTTCTCGATTCCCCTAATCTGGGCAAGAGACTCTGTGCAACTACCCAATCTATTCCTCTCATGATTTTGTACACATGATTGCATGATCCTAGCACAGGAGGCGATAGAACGTCCACTTCACTGGACAGTCATGCAACTTGGAGACTTTGCTACCACCTGCCAGATAGCAATGCAAGTTTCTTTCCCCACCCAGAGAAATGACTTCCCTGATCCTGTTGCTTCCTTACATACATGACCTACAAAAGAAAAGTAAAGGAAAACCCTGAGAGAGTCAAAGTGGCTTCCCCAGTAGGAGATGTAATAAAGGCAACTTGCCCAATGGAGTACTTCACCCATCAATCCACACCCATTGTCTCTCCAGCAAGCTAGCACATCTTACTTTGTTTTCAATAGATCTTACCAAGCCAACAGAAGCAGATACTAAGTTGAGATTCTGAAACCGGGGTCACTTTGGGGCAAAACACAAAGTGTTGATGTAACTCTATGATGGGCCACGGAGCGGGCGATGCCTTGCCGGGTCGCCGTGCGGTAAGCTCCCGGCATCGCGGAGGTGTGGCTGCGGGCGTCCGGCCGCGGGCGGCGCTGGATTTGGAGCGCCGCGGAGCCAGGGATCGAGTTCGCCGGGGTCGGAGCTCCAACCGGCGCGGCCTGAAGTCTACGAGTGCCCCGGTCTCCGGGGAGGAGGCAGCCGCTCCAGACTTTCCAAGCCGCTTGAGGAGTTGTTTCACCCGACGCCAGAGTTCCATCTTCACGGCAAGAGGGCCCTGAAAATCATCGGACTGGCTGCAAGGCCACAAATGGGCCCCAACCTCGGGTGTTTCAGAGGAAGAGGACTTAACTTTCTGTTGCCTTTCCGCACAGTGGAAATTTTTGATTCTGTTGTGGGGGGATGTTTGTGTTGAACTCTATAATGTGTTGTGTCCATTTTCTTTCTTTCTTTATTTTTAACCTTTTTCTATGGTTTGTATGGAAACTTATTATTTAATTTATGTAAAGCACTTTGGTGTCAATGCAAGTTGACTTAAAACGTGCTATATAAATAAAACTTACTTTACTTACTTTACTTACCCTTGGACTATCCTTGATCGGACTTTGCTGGCTTTATCTTGCACTAAAGGTTATTCCCTTATCATGAATCTTTACACTGTAAATGGGTCGATTGTAATCATGTATTGTCTTTCTGCTGACTGGTTAGCATGTAGCAAAAAGCTGTACCTCGGTACACGTGACAGTAAACTAAACTGAAAGTGAACTGAACTAACTCAGCAATCTAATGAGGATTCAAAAGCACAATCATAAGAAATCTACCGATGGGCTTGTACCTACTGACTTTGGGGTGAGAACAAGCATGATATCTTTGAGATCTTTGAGTACCAAATCCCCTGGGCCTGATGGATTACATCCAAGGGTCTTGAGGGAGATAGCGGTGGGGATTGTGGATGCATTGGTGATAATTTTCCAAAACTCCCTGGAGGCAGGAACGGTCCCAGTGGATTGGAAAATGGCCAATGTAACACCTATATTTAAAAAAGGAAGTAAACAGAAGGCGGGTAACTATAGACCGGTTAGTCTAACATCGGTGGTGGGTAAAATGTTAGAGACAATTATTAAAGAAACACTAACGGGGCACTTGGATAAACATGACTTCATCGGACAGAACCAGCATGGTTTTGTGAAGGGGAAGTCCTGTTTAACGAATCTGCTCGAATTCTTTGAGGAAGTAACAACCCGGGTGGATAAAGGGGAACCGGTGGATGTGGTATACTTGGACTTCCAAAAGGCTTTTGACAAGGTGCCACATAAGAGACTATTGCTAAAAATAAAAAATTATGGGATTGGGGGTAATATATTAGCATGGGTAGAGGATTGGCTAACAAATAGGAAGCAGAGAGTGGGGATAAATGGTTCATACTCGGGATGGCAACCGGTAACTAGCGGGGTTCCGCAAGGGTCGGTGCTGGGACCCCAGTTGTTCACAATTTATATAAATGATTTGGAGGAGGGAACCAAGTGTAATATATCAAAATTTGCGGACGATACAAAAATGGGAGGAAAAGTAGGGGATGAGGAGGATAGGAAGAGTCTGCAAAAGGATATAGATAAGCTAGGTGAGTGGGCAACAACTTGGCAGATGAAATTTAATACTAATAAATGTGAAGTCATTCACTTTGGGAAAAAAAATGATAGGGCAAGTTATTTTCTAAATGAGGAGGAGCTGCGTTGTAATGCAACGCAAAGGGATCTAGGGGTAGTAGTACATGAATCACTAAAAGTTAGTATGCAGGTGCAGCAAGCAATCAGGAAGGCCAATGGAGTTTTGGCCTTTATTGCTAGGGGGATTGAGTATAAAAACACGGAGGTCTTGCTGCAGCTGTACACAGTATTAGTGAGACCACATTTGGAATACTGTGTACAGTTCTGGGGTCCATACTTAAGAAAGGATGTGCTAGCCCTGGAGGCAGTGCAGCGAAGGTTTACAAGATTAATTCCTGCAATGAGGGGATTGACATATGAGGAAAGGTTAAGTAGGCTGGAACTCTACTCTTTGGAGTTTAGAAGAATGAGAGGCGATCTCATTGAAACATATAAGATCGTGAGGGGCCTTGATCGGGTGGATGCACCGAGGATGTTCCCAATGATCGGGGAAACTAGAACTAGGGGACATAGTTGCAGCATAAGGGGGGGCTCTTTTAAAACTGAGATGAGGAAGAACTTCTTCACCCAGAGGGTGGTTAATTTATGGAATTCACTGCCCCAGGGAGCAGTGGAAGCAGAAACGTTAAATATATTTAAGTCTAAAATAGATGGTTTTTTAGCTGCCAAGGGGATAAGGGGCTACGGGGAGAGGGCAGGGATATGGACCTAGGTATGGTTAGTATAGTAAGACCTGAGTGATCTCCTGGACAAGTGTCGATCGCCTGGATTGGGGTCGGAGAGGAATTTCCCGGATTTTTTTCCCGAATTGGACCTGGGTTTTTATCCGTTTTTTTGCCTCCCCCAGGAGATCACGCGGTTCTTGGGGTGGAGAGGGGTGATAGCAGTATAAAGGGGAGGGTAGTGTCTTGTGTTCTGTGTCTTGTGTCTACTGTTTGTGGGTAAGTGTGTCTGTTTAGTGTTCAGCCATGAGCGAATGGCGGTGCGGGCTCGACGGACCTGGTGGTCTACTCTCGCACCTACTTTCTATGTTTCTATGTTTCTATCCCAAGGTCCATTAGGAATGAAAATTGGATTTAGATTCTGTTGTCCAATATTTGAACTGGCCAGGTCAATATCCCAGAGAACTCTTAATGTTTAACTCGTCAACCTGGACTATTATTTGGACTTGGGTTTGGGTAGACCCAACACCTCAAATTTGCTCAGTACCAACCTTACAGGTTAATGCCCAATTTGTGACCTAACTTGACAAACAACGATTAGCCAGCAGAAGGAATATGCCAGTCAGTCATGTGTAAGAAGGAACTGCAGATGCTGGTTTAAATCGAAGGTAGAAACAAAATGCTGGAGTAAACTCAGCGGGACAGGCAGCATCTCTGGAGAGGTGGAGTGGGTGACGTCACCCATTCCTTCTCTCCAGAGTTGCTGCCTGTCCCGCTGAGTTACTCCAGCATTTTGCGTCTGCCAGTAACTCAGTTGATTAATATCAAACCGCAACTCTAAGAATATGTGAGTACATGAATCTTGGCCATTGTTAATTTGCACAGAAGCTTTCCAGACTTCATTGAAGGATTTGCATGCGATGTTGAAGGAGTATGCACTACACAATATAGATGCCTTGATAGCATGGTTGAGGGAATCTTAATTATGGTGATATATCTCCATGCATATCAAGGATGTGGATGATAAAAAACGAATTGTTATCCATTTCCACTTTGATGGCGTAAAATGTCCAGAAACCATCTTTTCTGTAAGTCTTTGCCAAAGATTCATCAAGAATGTTTATTTTGGTTTAACCTTACTTGGTTCATGGAGGCCTAAAGCCCCTGTCCCACTATGTGAGTTCACCCAAGAGCTCTCTCGAGTTTAAAAAAAATCTAACTCGTGGTATGTACGTAGCGGGTACGTAGGACCTCGTGGATGTCCCATAGCGGCTCGTAATGCTAACGGCGGAAACGCGATAACTGGTGATTTTTTTTCAACACCGTGAAAAATGTCCAAGAGTTTCCCCGAGTACCTGCCGTTAGTTACCGCATTTCCCGAGTACCTGCCATTCGCATTACGAGCCGCTACGGGATATCCACGAGGTCCTACGTACATTCTACGTACTTACCACGAGTTTGATTTTTGATTTTAAACTCGGGAGAGCTCTTGGGTGAACTCGCATCGTGGGACAGGGGCTTTAGTTTAAGTTAGTAGCTTGATTGCCTTAACACCTTCCACATCATTATTATTTGATATAACGTCTCCAGTTTGTCTCCCCTTAGAATTCTCTGCCAAAAATGAATCATTCACTTGAGCCCCAACGGTTAAGTCCTAAGATTTAAGGGTTAATCGTCTCAACTATTTCTTAATATGAAATTAATCTTAAGTCATACGGACTTCCAGAAGGCGCTCGATAAAATCTCTGATCTATCCAATATTAGATATTGTTAAGAACGGGAGGCACGGTGGCACAGACAGCACCTGCAGTCAGGATCAGGATCAAACCTGGGACTCTGGCGTGGTAAGGCAGCAACTCTACCGCTGCACCACTCTGCCACCCTGTCCAGAAAGCTTCTGTGCAAAGTAGTAATGGCCAAGATTTATGTGCTCAGATATGCTAAGATTTTTTGCATCCTAGCAATTACAAGTCTCCTTGTGGGCTATGAATAAAAACAGTTCTCAAAAGCCTGCCAGTGAATATATTGAGGGGCCCAAACAGTATTTCAGCTGCAGTGTCTGAATAGTACTCTAGCTGCTTGGAATAATGTCAAAAGGGAATATTCGATTCAAATATATCTCCACGCCCTCACCTGACTTCACCCTTGAGCCTCTTCCTTTATCTCATGCCCCTCACACCCATGTCAGAAAATCACCTGATGAAGGTATTCACCACAACAATTTGCTGGCCTTACCAAGGGAGTGCAGGCATCACACATCTTCAATCAGAGTGCATTTTCAATCAGAATAACATATATAAGATTTGACGTACATTCATCTGAAACGGTTTGGAAGAGTGAAGCAAATCTCTCATAAATCAAAGTAAATGAAGATACTGTATGCATGACAGTATGATAAATATCTTCCTGTTCAATCTTCAAACTGCAAGGCTTTGCAGATGCCTTATTCCACGGGGAGGGCTGAATCCCTTTGCTTTCTCTGGGATATCAAGCATGTTAAGATTATTGTATCATTTTCAGTTATCAAACATGTCAACCGGCACTTCGTGGGCCTTTCTCATGTTTATGCATTAGAGTGAGCGTGTCTCTGACTTGAACCACCTGGGCTTCCAATGCTTCCACTTCAGTTACTCCGTTTTGAGCTTTGACAACTATTTCTGTCACTTTGTCCGTGGTCTCATGAAATTCTGACAGTGACAGTGTAAGGGCCCCTGAGAGATCATAACTTCAGCATTGCATGTATGAAGGTTATTCCAAGACGGTAGTTTGATCAACTGAACTGATTGAAAGATACAGCATGGAAACAGGCACTTCGGCCCATCGAGTCCACACTGACCATCGATCACCCGTTCGCACTAGCGCTGTGTGGCACCACCTTCTCATCCTCTCCCGATGCACTGGGGGAAATGTACAGCGGCCAAGTAGCCTACAAACCCGCACTCGTTTGGGGTGCGGGAGGAAACCGGAGCTCCTGGAAGAAACCCACGCGGTCACAGGGAGGAAATAAACTGGAGGCGAGAAAAGGCCAGAACAAATCAGGGCCAGCAACAACCCGCTGATTTACTCCAGCATTCGTTGTCAATTTTCGCTATAAACCAGCATCTGCAATTACTTCCTGGTCTGCATTTATTGATGGACACAGAGGTTTAAATACACGGGGACAGGTTTTAACAGGTTTGGCAGAAACCGGATGTGCCAGGATTTCTCCAAAGAGGACAACCTTTGCCATTGTGTCTCAACTCAAGGACGAATGAATGAAAATATTAGTGACGGTGATCGAGAAGAAACAGAAAAGGGTACCTACCCAAAGCCGATGGCCACCCAGTAGTTACGCACACCTTGATGAGGTCCAGCCATGGGAAGTATATCGGGTGTGTATGTGATAGGACCTGATATTATGTTTATTATGTCGGCTCTTTTCAAAACTGGCACCATTTCCATGGCACACTCGACATTGTCCATGATTCTATCCAAATCCGATTCAAAAAGTTCCTTCCCAAATCCTGGAACAGATCATGATACAGAAACACTTGAGTAAACACAGAAACATAGAAATTAGGTGCAGGAGTAGGCCATTCGGCCCTTCAAGCCTGCACCGCCATTCAATGTGATAATGGCTGATCATCCAACTCAGTATCCTGTACCTGCCTTCTCTCCATACCCCCTGATCCCTTTAGCCACAAGGGCCACATCTAACTCCCTCTTAAATATACCCAATGAACTGGCCTCAACTACCTTCTGTGGCAGAGAATTCCAGAGATTCACCACTCTGTGTAAAACATTTTTTTCTCATCTCAGTCCCAAAAGATTTCCCCCTTATCCTTAAACTGTGATCCCTTTTTCTGGACTTCTCCAACATCGGGAACAATCTTCCTGCATCTAGCCTGTCCAACCCCTTAAGTTTTTTGTAAGTTTCTATAAGATCCCCCCTCAATCTTCTAAATTCTAGCGAGTACAAGCCGAGTCTATCCAGTCTTTCTTCATATGAAAGTCCTGACATCCCAGGAATGAGTCTGGTGAACCTTCTCTGTACTCCCTCTATGGCAAGAATGTCTTTCCTCAGATTAGGAGACCAAAACTGTGCGCAATACTCCAGGTGTGGATCTCACCAAGACCCTGTACAACTGCAGTAGAACCTCCCTGCTCCTATACTCAAATCCTTTTGCTATGAATATCATCATAGCATAAACATCATAGCATAGCTGCTATGTGAATAGCTGATAAGTGGAACTCTGAATACTGCTGACATGTCACGGGGTTAAAAAATTAACTACTTTCACACAGATTACTCTCATATTGATGAGTCCCTTCGGTATCCAATCATCAGAAGTATGAAAACGCACACTTCCAGATCCAGGGACAGTTTTCCCCCCCGCTGTTATCAGGCAATTGAACCAACTAGAAAAAGGTCCTGACCTACCATCTATCGCATTGGAGGCGCACGGACTATCTTTAATCAGACTTTACTGGACTTTACCTTACACTAAATGTTATCCTCTTTATTCTGCATCTGTGCACTGTGGACGGCTAGGTTGTAATCATGCATAGTATTTTCGGCCCGAAACGTTGCCTATTTCCTTCGCTCCATAGATGCTGCTGCACCCGCTGAGTTTCTCCAACATTTTTGTGTACCTTCGTTTTCCAACATCTGCAGTTCCTTCTTAAACACAATAGTATTTTCGCTGACTGGATAGCACGCAACGAAAAATTGTTTTCACTGTACCTCTTTGCACGTGACAATAAACTCAACTCAACTCTTTAATCAGACTTTATCTTGCACTACAGGATACAGAGAATTATGTTTAGTGCAAGATAAAGTCCAGTAAAGTCTGATTAAAGATAACAGCTGGGAAGAAACTGTCCCTCAATCTGGAGGTGTGCTTTTTCATACTTGAATGTATATAACATGGAAACAGGCCCTTCCGCCCATGCCAACCATCGATCGACGTTCACACTAGTTCTATGTTATCCCATTATCGCATCCATTCCCTGCATGCCAGGGGCAATTTACAGCAGCCAATTAGCCACCGCTTTGGGATGTGGGAGGAAACTGGAGCACCCGGACGAAACCCACATGGTAACAGTGAAAACGTGCAAACTCCATGCAGACAGCACCCGAGGTCAGGATCCAACCCAAGTCTCTGTGGGTGTGAGGCAGCAGGTCTACCAGCTGCACCACTGTACACCTGTTATGAGCGTGCTTTTTCTCCTTCAATGTTTGACTATAGACAATAGGTGCAGAAGAAGGCCACTCGAGCCAGCACCGCCATTCAATGTGATCATGGCTGATCATCCACAATCAGTACCCCGTTCCTGCCCTCTCCCCATATCCCTTGACTCCGCTATCTTTAAGAGCTCTATCTAACTCTCTCTTGAAAGCATCCAGAGAATTGGCCTCCACTGCCACCTCATGTATGTAATATTGTATGTTTGTGTGTAATATAGCGTGTATGTTTGTTTGTATGTTTGTATGTAATATAGTGTGTAGCTGATACTATTAAGTCAAACTATAACATGCTCTTTTACCTGTTGGGACACCATCCTTTAACCAAGACTCCTGTATCTTCATCTTCTCCTTATCTTCATAGGGACCAAATAGAAGACCATCGCGTTCCTGGCGCAGATAGTACGAGCCCTCCAAGTCACGGAGAACGGGAAGCTCTTGTTTCAGTGATTTCACCTCTGGAACTGTTGACGTGATCACGTACTGATGGTGGACGGGGACAAGGGGGTGATCCAACCCAATCATCTTTCCAACTTCACGGGCCCAAAATCCTACAGCAAAAGCAGAGGAAATAGAAACTCTGTCTTAGTATCCAAACAAACCCGCATTCACATCAGCAATGTGTTGCAACAAGGAACTGCAGATGCTGGTTCACAAAAGAAGACACAAAGTGCTGGAGTAACTCTGGGTCAGGCAGCATCTCTGGAGAACATGGACAGGTGACGTTTGAGATCGGAAGCCATTTTCTGTAGAAGTGTTCTGACCCGAAACGTCACCTGTCCACGTTGTTCGGGGATGCTGCCTGACCCGCTGAGTTACTCCAGCATTTTGTGTCCTTAATATGCCAGCATCTGCAGTTCCGTGTTTTTAATGTGCAAAAATATTACCATGTACCCATCTTCTTTTGATCTTATGTGTATCACTTCTTGTTTCTTGAACCAGCACCATTCTTTCTACTTTTGCATGGCCTTTTATTCAAAGCTTTTTTTTCCTTTTTTATATCCTCACTCACTAAAGTTATAATCACACTTTGAATCAACCATACTACTACTTCCACTCCCACTCACCCTCTCTTTTCATGAAGATCTGTTCAATAGATAATTAAATTCCTACTCAAGATCAATTTGAAATGCCTGAGATACTCTCAAGGAGCAAACGGATTGGAAGCGACCTTAAGCCCCTGTCCCACTGTACGAGGTAATTCAAGAGTTCTCCCGGGTTTTCCCCTGATCCCCTGATCCGAACTCGGAGAATGTCCGTAGCGGGACTGTAGGAGTTCGTGGATGTCTCGTAACGGCTCGTAATGCTAACGGTAGGTACTCGAGACATCCGGTAAACTCATCACGTTTTTCATCCTTGCAAAAAATGTCCACGAGTGAAAAAATACTTGTGATGAAAATAATTGTTACTCGTACAGCTGATCATCCCCAATCAGTACCCCGTTCCTGCCTTCTCCCCATATCCCCTGACTCCGCTATCTTTAAGAGCCCTGTCTAGCTCTCCCTTGAAAGTATCCAGAGAACCTGCAGAGAATTCCACAGACTCACCACTCTCTGTGAGAAAAAGTGTTTCCTCGTCTCTGTTCTAAATGGCTTACTCCTTATTCTTAAACTGTGGCCCCTGGTTCTGGACTCCCCCAACATCGGGAACATATTTCCTGCCTCTAGCGTGTCCAAACCCTTAATAATCTTATATTAATCTTATATGTTTCACTAAGTCCACCTGCCTTAACTAACCACCCATCAGTGTTTTTTAGATTCCAAGCACCCTCAGTGTGAAAAAATTCACCCACATCCCCCACATTATATGTTGCTTTCTGAAATAGGTTGGGATTCAGTTTGTCAGGAAAGCTGAGCCTGTGCTGCATGTTGTAGATGAATACCAGTGACCCTGAAAGCTTCCATGGGGCGTTCTCTACACTATTATTTTACAGGATAATCAGACTAGTTAATGTGCTACTTGATGCCCGTGAGTAGCTGATACATCAGTCAAAAATATATTTACACAGCTGGTCGAAAATATTATGAGGCACAGTGTGTATAAATATCATGGGGTCTGACATACCGAAGTAAAGATTCCAGTGTCTGATAGCTGTGGTGGTGTTCTGTTACCTAGCCTGAGAAGTGATGGGAGGGGATCGCGTTTCACATATTTATCTTAGAACATGAGTTACCTTTGCCTGTTTTCGTAGGTGGAAGTTGAGAGGCAGAAATTGCCCTGAGTGCGTATGGAGTGGACATGAAAGCGAGATTGCATAGAATTGGTGCTCACATGAATTGATGTGGACTTAGTGGGTCCAAGGGCATGTTTCCATGCTGTACCACTGCACTAAACTAAACTAATACGCCCCATTTGAAGGCACGCCAATGCCTCTACTTCCTTAGAAGGCTTAGGAAATTCGGCATGGCCCCAACAACTCCCGCCAACTCCTGCACCGTGCCATAGGAAGCATTTTATCGGGATGCATCACAGCATGGCTTGGGAACAGCTCCATCCAAGACCGCAAGGAATCGCAGACCATCACACAAACCATTCTCCCTTTTACACTTCACGCTGCTTCGGCAAGGCCAGTGGCATAATCAAGGGCGAGTCTTACACCCTAGTCTCATCAGGCAAGAGGTATTTAGAAGTTTGAAAACGCACACCTCCAGATTCAGGTACAGTCTCTTTCCAGCTGTTATCAGGCGACTGAACCATCCAATCAACAACTAGAGAGCGGTCCTGAGCTACGATCTGTCTCATTGGAGACCCTCAACCTAACTTTAATCAGACTTGACTAGACTTTATCTTGCACTATTCCTTTTATCATGTATCTGTACATGGTGGACGGCTCAGTTGTAATCATGTATAGTCCTTCTGGTGACTGGTTAGCTTGCAACAAATGCTTTTTATCCTGGTACATGTAATAATAAAATCAACTCTGCAGGAAAATCAACTTAGTATTGAAAAGTACAATGGTCTACATGGAAATGTTCATAAGCTGTACAAATCTAAGTCTCTACTCGAGACGATATATTCTCAAGGAAGCAAACGCACTGAAAAATGAAGAACTGCTGTTTGGATTCCTTCCTTTGTATAAAATACCAAAGTCCTTTGCCCTGGCAAATAAAAACAGCAGTGAACCGATGTCCACTGCAGTTTGTAAACAGAGTAATATTGACAGATGACAACCAAGGCAGACTGAGAGCGGTCAGGTCCAGTCAAGTTGATTGTCATTTGCAGGAGGAGTACGTTGATGTAGAGGTACGATGAAATCTTGGTGCCAAGCAAGAACTTGGCTTTCAGTGCGACTTTGGACTGCACTCATTTACCAAGTGTTTAATTGCCACGTGCACAGGCAGCGGAACAATGAAATCCGTGCTGGCAGCAGCATAATGGCCCACTAGCACAATCTGCATAGATAATATGCACACACAAAAAAATTCACCCCCACACTTTGTTTTGAGCTTCTCTTGGGTTTCCACTGGAAAGGTCCAGTGGACAGCAGGGCCAGAAAGGAAGATCCAGCGCTTGAGAGGTTGAGCAGGTTGTGACTCTATTCCTTGGGGCACAGGAGGATGAATGGCGATCTTATAGGGGTACAAAACCATGAGAGGAATAGATCGGGTAGACAGACACACAGAATCACTTGCCCAGCGTAAGGGAATCAAGAACGAGGGAACATAGATTTACGGTGAGGGGGGAAAGATTTAATAGGTAACTTTTTTACACAAAGGGTAGTGGGTATATGGAACGAGCTTCCAGAGGAGGTAGTTGAGGCAGGGACTATTGCAATGTTTAAGAAACATTTAGACAGGTACATGGATAGAATAGGTTTAGAGGGACATGGGTCAAATGCAGGCAGGTGGGTCTAGTGTATATGGCACATGTTGGTCGGTGTGGGCAAGTTGGGCTGAAGGGCCTGTTTCCACGCTGGATGACTCTATGACTGTAATATCACCCCTCAGTCTCCTGTACTCCAAGAAATAAACCCCTAGCCTTTCCAACCCCTCTCTGTAGCTGATGGGATGAAAACACCAATACTTTCAAGGGACTGTAATTGGAGTCGATCAACGGAGAAGAAATAAAACTGCCCAGCAGACTGCAGACCCTCGCGTGTACACTGATAGCGGCTTGCATGGATAGTTTAAAAAAGGAAGAAGCTTATTCAGCATCTTCCAGATAGCCTGCACCAGCACATTGCAGAAACAACAGCTGGCATGTTCTTGCACTGCCAGACGAAGAGTGAGTGTGAACATATTCAAGGATTTGAAGGCAATAAATAAGTAACCAATAAATTGCACGTTGCAACAATTTTAGTAACAGCAATATAATATTATACTTCAGCTTATCAAAGAAAGCAGTGATACACTCTCTTCAGCATGGTAGAAAAGAGAGACATGTATAGATATAACATCTTTCCTTGATCTAGCATGACCAAGTTGTTTTATGTTCAATTAAGTAATTTTAAGTACAATCACAACCTTAAAGTAAGAAGGATAACAACCAAATTGTGCACAGACAGTCCCATTTGATAATGTGTGGGAAGGGGGTGGGAGATTGCAACCTTCACGTGGTCCGCCCTGTATTCGACAAATGCAATCAACCCGGCGTGCACAATCAAATCAGATCAAATAGAACAAGTTGTCCGACAACTTTAGGCTGTGCACGCCATACGCAAGAAGAAGAAGAAGATGTGTGGGTAGGAACTGCAGATGCTGGTTTAAACTGAAGATAGACACAAAAAGCTGGAGTAACTCAGCGGGACAGGCAGCATCTCTGGAGAGAAGGAATGGGTGATGTTTCGGGTCTGAAGAAGGGTCTCGACCCAACACGTCACCATTCCTTCTCTCCAGAGATGCTGCCTGTCCTGCTGAGTTACTCCAGCTTCTTGTGTCGATCTCCCATTTGATAATGATCAGATCAGTTCTTTAGTAACGTTGATTATGTTCATAAGTTATAGGAGAGGAATGAGGCCATTTGGCCCATCAACACTACTCCACCATTCAATCATGGCTGACCTATCTATTCCTCTCAACCCCATTTTCCTGCCTTCTCTCCATAACCCCTGACACCCATACTAATCAAGAATCTGACAATCTCCGCCTTAAAAATATTCATTGATTTGTCCTCCACTGACATCTGTGGCAATGAATTCTGCAGATTCACCGCCCTCTGACTAAAATAATTCCTCCTCATCTCTTCTCCAATGGCATGTCCTTTTATTTCGAGTCCCATTCGTGGAAACACCCTCCTCTCCACATTGACTCTATCCAGACCTTTGAGCTTGGAGGCAAACATTGGTCAAGACAACCGCTTTTAACTCTGACCGTGGGATCTTTTATGGCCACTTGAGTGAGCAGACAGGGCTTTGCGAATTATTTTGTCCGAAAAGCTGCACCTCTAACAATGCATCATCCTTGCACTTCCGTCCTCAAGCCTGCAGCGTGCGATTTGAACCCCCATTAAATGTTCTAATTCGGTTGTGAAAGCATTGGCAACTAAGCCTCAGCTTATTCTGAGACCGGGCCCTTTGATTCTTGGCACTCCCATGAAAGGGAATACCTTCTCGTCATTTAGACTCCTGGATCTGTGCAGCACAGAAGCCACTTCCTCAGCCCACCATGTCCTTGCTCATCTTTCTGCCCATCTATACTAATCCCATTTTATATCTGAAACCAATGTTATAGGAAAGGTGGAAAGGGCACAGAAAAGATTTACAAAGATGTTGCCAGAGGGTGTGAGCTATAGGGAGAGGTTGACTAGGCTGGGTCTCTATTCCTTGGAGCGCAGGAGGATGAGGAGGTGATCTTATAGAGGTATAAAATCATGAGAGGAATAGATCGGGTAGATGCAGTCTCTTGCCCAGAGTAGGGAAATCGAGGAGCAGATGACATAGGTTTAAGGTGAAGGGGGAAATATTTAATATAAAGCTGAGGGGTAACTTTTTCACACAATGGGTGGTGGGTGTATGGAACAAGCTGCCAAAGGAGGTAGTTGAGGCAGAGACTATCACAACATTTAAGAAACAGTTAGGCAGGTAGATGGATAGGACAGATTTGAAGGGATATGGACCAAATGTGGGCAGGTGGGACGAGTGTAGCTGGGAATTGTTGGCCAGTGTGGGCAAGTTGGGCCGAAGGGCCTGTTTCCACGCTGTATCACTCTATGACTCTCTGACACAAAGTGCTGGAGGAACTCAGTGAGTCAGGTAATGTGGAGGGAATGGACAGATGATATTTATCCCACATTCTTGTCTATTCCCTACACACTAGAGACAACTTACTGAGTCCAACTAACCAAAATGTTCACACGTCTTTGAGATGTGAGAGAGGAAACCAGAAGCCCACACAGTCACAACAACAAACATAGCATTTGAATGGTGACCATTTGCTTTTGGTCGTGGTCAAAGGACAGGTCAGATTTTTAATGAAAATATGATTTAATGACCAATCTTCCTGCATACTTGATGTTAGTTTGCAAACTTTAGTAAGCTGCTCTCTCCCTTTCTGAGTCTAAACAAGTGAATATGTTTTTACATTTTGTGTACCATTACCTATTTAATTTACAATATGCTTTTCCTAACAAATGCCGTCTATTATGGATGTTGGCTGGAGTTCTATTTCAAGCTGCAGAATAGCAACTGCACCCTATTTTAAGCTACACCCAGGATTGCAACTTCATCAATGTTGTTGCCATCCATTCTCATACACAAAACATCTTTCCCTCCAATTTCAGGCATGTGACAGCAAGTTCACTCCTGAACCTTGACTTTAATGCTGCATGCATCATTAAATGCTCAGATTCACTTCGAAAAGAATTTCTTCATAACTATGTGAAGCATCTTATAAGTATATTCTGTATTTCTGACTGTCATCAAGAGAAGTTTGTATGGCACAGAGTCGATGCTGGGGATTTGATGTTTCGTTTGTCAACTGGCTTGCTACTGCCAACAGGAACTTGCACAGAACAGCGTTATAATCAAGAAACAAATAACTGCAGACGCTGGTTTAGATAGACTTAAAGTGCTGGAGTAACACAGTGGGTCAGGCAAAATTTCTGGAGAAAAAGGAAGGGCCACATTTCAGGTCAGGACCCTTCTTCAGACTGAAGGGTTACTCCAACACTTTGTGTCCATCCACAGTAGTTTTAAAAAAATGTCCTTCGGGTTTCCTGGTCAAGAAACAATAACACAGTTAATCTGACCTTTCGTGGACCATTGGCATAAATTAGAGCAGCGTTTAAGAAAACTGTCTCTTCAACCTTATTTGCGAACGTGTGTCACAGAGATGCAAACTGTACAGAACAAATATTTACTGCAGCATCAAAAAACATTCTGTCTCCTTCTTGATGTCAATGATAATAAAGTCACAAGGCCCATTTACTTTGCAGTGACCGAGGAAGTCAATTTTTCATTCCTATTTCAAAGCTATCCTATTTCAAAGCTACAAATTTGTTCCAAAGTGTTTTGGCCATTTATGGCCGGGGTCACTACATATATTGTGTAACTTAAAGCACAGTTCATTCAAACAGGAATCTAATGATCTTTAAAACAGTATCTTCTTGGTCCTTCTTATTGCAATTTTAGGCACTAAAATTTAGATGACTACATCGTGGTCACGGAAGCAGGCCCTTCACGCCACACGTCCATGCTGACCAGGGTTTATAAATTAACTCATTCTAATTTGCCTGCATTTGGCCAATTACCTTCCAAATCTTTCTTGTCTATGTGCCTGGGGAAATGTGATAATTACATGGGGAAAGTCTCGGACCAGAGGCCATAGCTTCAGAATAAAAGGAAGTAGCTTTAGAAAGGAGATGAGGAGGAATTTTTTTAGTCAGAGGGTGGTGAATCTGTAGGATTCATTGCCACCATCGACTGTGGAGGCCAAGTCAAGGGATATTTTTATGGCAGAGATTGACAGATTCTTGATTAGTAATGGGGAAAGGGGTTATGGGGAGAAGGCAGGAGTCATAGAGTCAGAGAGTGATACAGTGTGGAAACAGGACCTTCGGCCCAACTCGCCCACACTGGCCAACAATGTCCCAGCTGCACTAGTCCCACTTGCCTGCGATTGGTCCATATCCCTCCAAACCTGTCCTATCCATGTGCCTGGCTAACTGTTTCTTAAACAATGGGCTAGTCCCAGCCTCAACTACCTCCTCTGGCAGCTTGTTCCATACACCCACTTAGTGTGTGAAAAGGTTACCCCTCGGATTCCTATTAAATCTTTCCCCCTTCACCGTGAACCCACTGCATGTTCTCTGGTCCTCAATTCCCCTACTCTGGGCAAAAGACTCTGTGCATCTGCCCAATCTATTCCTCCCATGATCGTATACACCTCTAAAAGATCTCCCCTTATATTCCTGTGCTCCATGGAATAGAGACCTAGCCTACTCAACCTCTCCCTATAGCTCACACCCTCTGGTCCTGGCAACATCCTCGTAAATCTTTCTGAACCCGTTCTTGCTTGACAATATCTTTCCTGTAACATGATGGCCAGAACTGAACACAATAGTCTAAATGCGGTCTCACCAACGTCTTATACAACTGCAACATGACCTCCCAACTTCTATACTCAATACTCTGACTGATGAAGGCCAAAGTGCCAAAAGCCTTTTTGGCCACCTTATCCACCTGCGACTCGACCTTCAAGGAACCATGCACCTGCACTCCTAGATCCCTCTGCTGTACAACACTCCCCAGAGGCCTATCATTTACTGTTCCCATTTACCGATTGCCCTTGTTCGACGTCCCAAAATGCAACACCTCACACTTCCCTGTATTAAATTCCATCAACCATTCCTCCACCCACCTGGCCAATTGATCCAGATCCTGCTGCAATCGTTCACAACCATCTTCACTATCTGCAAAACCACTCACTTTTGTATCATCAGCAAACTTGCTAATCCTGCCCTGTATGTTCTCATCCAGATCATTGATGTAGATGACAAACAGTAACGGGCCCAGAACCGAGCCCTGAGGCACACCACTAGTCACAGGCCTCCAATCCAAGAAGCAACCTTCCACCATCACCCTCTGCTTCCTTCCATGGAACCAATTTGCTATCCATTCAGCTATCTCTCGTTGGCTCCCATGTGATCTAACCTTCCAGAGCAGCCTACCATGCGGAACCTTGTCGAACGCCCGACTGAAATCCATGAAGCTCCTCCTTCATCAACCTTTTTGCTCACATCTTCAAAAAAATCAATCAGATTTTTGAGACACGACCTCCCATGTACAAAAACAATGCTGACTGTCCTTAATCAGCCCTTGCCCATCCAAATGCCTGTATATCCTATCCCTCAGAATACACTCCAGTAACTTACCAACTACAGATGTTAAGCTTGCCAGCCTATAGTTCCCAGCATTTTCCCTGCAGCCCTTCTTGAAAAGAGGCACAACATTTGCCACACTCCAGTCTTCCGGCACCTCTCCTGTATTTAAGGACGACTCGTAAATTTCAACCAGTGCTCCCGCAATTTCCTCTCTAGTTTCCCACAATGTCCTCGAATATATCCGATCAGGCCCTGGAGATTTGTCTACCTTCATACACGACAGTACCTATGGTACTTCTTCAACAGTAACCATGACTGCTCTCCGGCCACTTCCAGCGACTGTTCCAATTTCCGCCGTCCTACTGTCTTTCTCCTCGGTAAATACAGAGGAGAAATACTCATTTCGAATTGGGGAATGTGGTTGAAAGGGAAAGACATGTCAAACGAAGATGGAGCCCAAGCTGGGTGACTCTGTGTGCTGGTCCCAGAAGTGAATCTGCAATCACGCATTATAATTGCTCCACTCTTTTGAACCTCCGCACCAACAGCAGATCATGTATCTGTACACTGTGGACGGCTCGATTGTAATCATGTATTGTCTTCCCACTGACTGGTTAGCACGCAACAACAAGCTTTTCACTGTACCTCGGCACATGTAACATTGAAGTAAACTAATCAAAAAAGGGAAACACGTCAAGGAATTCTCTACTGAGATTTAGAAGGTTGGATCAGGATAGTTGACAACGTCCAAAGCGTGAGAGTTTGACTGGAGAGCAATTGTGAGAAACACCTTGGAAATGTGGACAAGGATCAAGCGTTGGACCTCCAAAGGGGGAGGTAGGGATTTTATTTGCATTGCATCGCCTCACTTACAAACAAGAATGCAGCTACAGGTTCATCTTCTTTCCAAAGAGGTGAACCAGGACCACCAGGAGAAATTCGACAAACAATGCGCACAGAAATACCTGGATACACTTGCATTGCAGGTCATCTTAATGCACAACAAATTGATTATCTGTATTTCTAAGAAATCTGTACATTGCTAAAGCAGTACCTAAATATATGATCTCCAAAGGAAAACACAAAATGCTGGTGTAACTCAGTGGGTCGGGCAGCATCTCTGGAGACCAGGGGTAAGTGACGTTTTGAATCGGGGCCCATTTTTTGAAGAAGAGACTGGACCCGAAACACCACCTATGCAAGGGTTACTTGAAATTAGAGAAGCTAATATTCATAATGTCAGTTGGTAGGTTGCCCAATGAATATTAAATTAAAATATGCAGTTCCTTCCTACACACGCAGTCTGTATGAAACAAGATTGGATTAACGCTTTAAGGTGAAGATAATGCCGTACCTGCACAGTTCACAATGCGCTTCGCACGAATGGCTCCATTTGCTGTTTCCACATCCCATGTCCCATCAGATCTCGGTGAAAGACCAGTGACCTCCGCAGGATAGTACAGCTCAGCCCCATACAATCGTGCTCCAGCCGCCAGAGCCATGGTGAGAGAATAAGGATCAATGTGGCCATCTCCAGGGTTATACAAGCCAGCCAGGACCTGTATCCACATCAATGTAAAGTGAAA
Organism: Amblyraja radiata; assembly: GCF_010909765.2. NCBI lineage: Eukaryota > Metazoa > Chordata > Chondrichthyes > Rajiformes > Rajidae > Amblyraja > Amblyraja radiata. The sequence goes on along the minus strand of NC_045958.1, from coordinate 112,060,186 downwards.
CATTACATTGGTTCACACTCTCCTCAAACTCCGGAGAGTACACCATCGCATCAAAGCCACTTCCCCATTCATCGCGATCTGCTTTCTTCACATGTCACAAGTAAACCTCATTGTAAGATTAATATATATTTTTAACTGCAACTTCTTATGGGCCTGTCCCACTTACGTGACTTTTTTTGGCAACTGCCGGCACCCGCCATGGGTCGTTGCAGGTCGACAAAAAATGTTAACATGTTGAAAATTCAGAGGCGACCAGAAAGACGCTTTGGTCAACTGAGGAGACTACTCGCGACCATACTGGCGACACCCTGGCGACATGTCGCGGGGTAAAACCTATATGGTCGTGAGTATTCGTCCAAAGAGTCGTACCTTGCTCTGGTCGCCACTGGATTTTCAACATGTTGAAAAATTTTGCCGACTTGTAACGGCCTATGACGGGTGCCGGCAGTCGCCGAAAAAGTCGCGTAAGTGAGGCAGGCCCATTAGAGAAATGGATTACTACAGGGGTCTGAGGTTATGGGGAGAAGGCAGGAGAATGGGGTTAGGAGGGAGAGATAGATCAGCCATGATTGAATGGCGGAGTAAACCTGATGGGCCAAATGGCCTATTCTACTATTTCTTATGACCTTAAATGTACTATTTTGCATTGGTTTTTTTTAATTGAACTTCTTTTTTTGGTTGTTAATTATACCATCTATTGGGCACTGTGGTGTATTGCTGCTGGAAGTAAGAATTTAATTGTTCCGTTTCGGGACATATGACAATAAAACACTCTCGACCCTCGAAATGGATCCTCTTTTCTCTTTTATTTCTTACAGGTAGAGCTGAAAATTCCTAAATATTAACTCAGCCACAAGACTGGTATCAGAATAGAAGTGACATTGACCACTAGCAAAGGACTTCACAAATTGTAATGAAAGGATCATTTTAGAATTTGAGGTGAGTGTACTGTATATACTCACATTGATACTCAATCTACCAAGAATTCAACTCATCAGGAAGGCTGGCTCTGTCCTGGGTGCGGAGTTGGATTCATGGTGAGGTTGGTCTTGGAGGGGAGGATGCTCCTCAAACCGCAGAGCATCCTGGACAATACAGCTCACCCCCTCCATGACACACTGGTCAACCTGAGGAGCACCTTCAGCAACAGACTGGTTCCACCAAGATGCAGGACAGAACGCCACAGGAGATCCTTCTTCCCTGTGGCTATCAAACTGTACAACTCCTCCCCCTTCTATAGTGGGGTAGACTGACTCCCCTCCGCCCCCCCCCCCCCCCCTCACCTCCCCAATCTTTGCACGTCCCCAATCCTTTCCACTCGTCACTTTAATTTCATGTTTCATGTATTTTGTGTTTTATGACTGTTGGCAGATCAATTTCCTTCCTGGGATAAAGAAAGTTCTATCATATCGTATCGTATTGTATCGAGTATCTGTGTTTGCAAATACAATGAAAGTGCCTGGACCACATTGTGGTCAGAATATCAGGAAGCACCATGGAGCTCCATGGAACCAAGGAGCTCCGTTGGGGCTAAAGCAGAAAGAGGGAAGATAAATGCATATCGTTACAGCGGAAGGCATACCATTGATACACCAAGTGATTCATGTAATATGAGTAGAGAAAGTTGGAAAGATATATTGATTTTAATAATAATGTCGCAGTTAATGGCAAATCAGCAGAAACTGATTAAGAGTGCTTCATTATAATGTATGAAAGATTTGCAACCAGATGGGCAAACTAATGGCAGAGACCCGGGTTCAATCCTGTCCTGCGGGTGTTGTCTGTGTGCAGCTTGCACGCTCTCCCTGTGACCACATGGGTTTCCTCCAGGTGCTCTGGTTCCCAAAGATGTGCGGGTTTACAAGTTAATTGGACTATAAATTGCCTCTCATGTGCAGGGAGTGGATGATAAAGGGAGACAAGGTGGAGACTAGTGTGAATGGTTGATCAATGGTTGGCGTGGACTCGGTGTGCCGAAGGGCCTCTTTCCACTCTGTATCTGAAATACTAAATCAAGATCGATTGATTTTCCAGTTCATTGTAACACGATCTCTGGACCACACCATGGGTTGGCTACACAGTTCTGACTTCCACAAGCCTCGAATTACATTATGAGATCGTAATTTTGAAGTGTTCATTGGGCACCTGGAGATTCCACCAAGTAGAATCTATATGGAGTCGTGCAATGGAGAAAGGTGATTTACTGATCGGGGCATGTATAAAGTGAATCCCTGCAATCTTTCCCCCCAGGGCAGAGGATTCTAAAGCTGGAAGGTATAGGCTTTATGGTGAACGGAGAGAGATTTAGGACAGACCTCGGGGCAACTTTTGCGGAGTGGCAGAGAAGACTTGATGGGCCGAATGGCCTAACTCTGTTCCTTCTGAAAATGAATGTTTTCACCCAGAGAGTAGTCTATATCTAGAATGAGTTGCCAGAGGAATCTATGGAATCTATAGAAGCTGATACAATTATGATTTTTGAAAGACATTTGGACAGATATATTGACAGGAAGGGTTTAGAGAGCTATGGGCCAAATGCAAGCAAAAGGGGCTAGTCCAATGCGCCCACGTAGTCGGCATGGACACAAAATGGGCCTATTTCCATGCTGAACAGTTCTACAACTTCATAGCTACACTTAAATGAAGGATGTAAGCAATGGCAACCGTGGATTGCCCCCGTTTTAATTGGACACACTGCCACTTTGTTGCCCCAAGGCGAAGAATATCTTTGGAGAATTTTGATTTTAAAGGTAACAATCTTTCATGGCTTCTTGGGCAGAATCTTGAAACTTCCCACCAATTCCACTGGGAAAGGTTCACCAGAAGGACTACAGCAGTTAAAGAAGACACCTTACTGCAACTTCTCCTGGGGAAAGTAAAGATGAGCAAGAACTGCAACATCTACTTCCCACAAATTTATTACGCTGTAGAAATCGGAAGTGATCATTGACCTCAGATTGTTTTTCATATCATGGAAATAAATGTTAAAAAAAAAACTTCTGACATCGTACAGAAGGTGACACAATGATAAAGACATATTTAAGTAAATATGCCAGTTGAGGCAGGCACTATAATGGACAGGATAGGAAAGGAAAGGTTTAAAGGTTTATGTGTCCTTGTACACCAGCCACTGAAAGTAAGCATGCAGGTACAGCAGGCAGTGAAGAAAGCAAATGGCATGTTGGCCTTCATAACGAGAGGATTTGAGAATAGGAGTAAAGAGATCCTTCTGCAGTTGTACAGGGCCCTGGTGAGACCACATCTGGAGCATTGTGTGCAGTTTTGGTTTCTTAATTTGAGGAAGGCCATTCGTGCTATTGAGGCAGTGCAGCGTAGGTTCACGAGGTTAATCCCCGGGGTGGCGGGACGGTCATATGAGGAAAGATTGGAAAGGCTGGGCTTGTATTCACTGGGATTTAGAAGGATGAGAGGGTATCTTATAGAAACATATACAATTATAAAAGGGCTGGATAAGCTAGATGCAGGAAAAATGTTCCCAATGTTGAGGGAGTCCAGAACCAGGGGCCACAGTCTAAGGATAAAGGGGAGGCCATTTAAAACTGAGATGAGAAAATACCTTTTTCACCCAGAGAGTTGTGAATTTGTGGAATTCTCTGCCACAGAAGGCAGTAGAGGCCAATTCACTGGATGAATTTAAAAGATAGAGCTCTTGGGGCTAGCGGAATCATGGGGTATGGGGAGAAGGCAGGGATGGGGTACTGATTGTGGATGATCAGCCATGATCACAATGAATGGCGGTGCTGGCTTGCAAGGCCAAATGGCCTCCTCCTGCACCTATTTTCTATGTTTCTATGAGCCAAATATGGGCAAATGGAAGTAGCTTGGTTGGGGCATCCTGGTCAGCAAGGACAAGATGGGCTGAATGGCCTGTCTTCATGCTGTGACTGTGACTCTAAATACAGACTCAATTGACATCCTAAAAACAGGAAACACCATGGATATGATATGACTATGGTAGCCTGATATAAGGCCCCGTACTCCTTATCACATTTCATGGAGAAAACAATTAAATGTTAACTATAACTTTTTAGAGTCATAGACCGATACAATGTGGAAACAGGCCCTTTGCTCACACCAGCCAACATGTCCAAGCTACACTAGTCCCATCTGCCTGCACTTGGTCCATATCCCTCCAAACCCGTCCTATCCATGTACCTGTCTAACTGTTTCTTAAACGTTGGGATAGTCCCAGCCACAACTACCTCCTCTGGCAGATTGTTCCATACACCCACCGCCCTTTGTGTGAAAAAGTTACCCCTCAGATTCCTATTAAATCTTTTTCCCTTCACCTTAAAGCTATGTCCTCTGCTCCTCGATTCCCCTACTCTGGGCAAGAGACTCTGTGCATCTACCCGATCTATTCCTCTCATGATTTTGTACAGCTCTATAAGATCACCCCTCATCCTCCTGCGCTCCATGGAATAGAGACCCAGCCTACTCAACCTCTCGCTATAGCTCACGCCCTCTAGTCCGAATAAATCTTCTCTGAACCCTTTCAAGCTTGACAATATCTTTCCTATAACATGGTGCCCAGAACTGAACACAATATTCTAAATGCGGTCTCACCAACGTCTTATACAACTGATACATGACCTCCCAACGTCTATACTCAATAGGTACACAAAATTGCTGGGGAAACTCAGCGGGTTCAGCAGCATCTATGGAGCGAAGGAAATAGGCGACGTTTCGGGCCGAAACCCTTCTTCAGACTGATGGGGGGTGGGGGGGGGTAGAAAAAAGCTCAATACTCAATACTCTATACTCAATACTCTGACTGATGATTTTCTTTAAATTATTAAGGTCAGGGAGAGTAAAATTATTTTGCAAAGCAGTGCACTGACACTTCTAAGTAAAGTTTTCCTGGATATTGGCAATAATTTGCAAACCGTTTGCAAAAGTTAAAAAGGTCAAGGTAAAAACTCCGCAGAAAGTAAATGACACATCAGCAAAATAATCGCTTAATACAAAGTCAACTAAGCAGCAGTTTACCTTGTCAATATTTATCAGCGGGAAGAGTTCCAGCACCTTTTCAGGGCTAATCATGAATTGTGGAGTCACGTTCCAGCGTGCCCGGGTCATCTGGTAGTGAAATTCATCCACTCGGGTAGGGGTGGTGGCAATTCGGACACTGCCGGGCTGATGGAAGCCGACTGCCTGTGGATGTGATACAACACTAGGAATGATCAGGGGGACTGATTAGAGCAGCACACGATGATCAGGGCGGCACGGTGGCGTTGTGGTAGAGCTACTGCCTGACAGCGCCACCGTAGTGGGCCAGGTATCAAACACCGAAGAGATGGAGTACGGGCAGAAGATTGAGAACTTGGTAAGCTGGTGCCATCACAACAACCTTTCCCTCAATGTCAGCAAGACACAGGAGATTGTGATTGACTTCAGGAAGCGAGGTGGCACACAAACCTCAGTATACATCGACGGTGCCAAGGCAGAGATGGTAGAAAGCTTCAAGAACCTAGGAGTAAATATCACCAGCAACTTGTGCTGGTCCGCCAGATGGTAGCAATGGCCAAGAAAACACACCAACGCCTCTACTCCCTTAGAAGGCCTAGGAAGTCCCCAACTCTCTCCAACATCTTAAGATACACCGTAAAAGGAATTTTATTGGGATGCATCACAGCATGGTTTAGGAACATAGAAACATAGAAAATAGGTGCAGGAGTAGGCCATTCGGCCCTTCGAGCCTGTGCCGCCATTCAATATGAGCATGGCTGATCATCCAACTCGGTATCCTGTACCTGCCTTCTCTCCATACCCCCTGATCCCTTTAACCACAAGGGCCACATCTAACTCCCTCTTAAATATAGCCAATGAACTGGCCTCAACTACCTTCTGTGGCAGAGAATTCCACAGATTCACCACTCTCTGTGTGTGACCGCAAGAAATTGCAGAGAGTTGTGGACCTAAGACCCAACCTCCCTTCCATTAACTCCATGAACTCCACCTACACTTCACGCTGCCTCAGCAAGGCCACCAACATAATCAAGGACAAATCTTACCCTGGACACTCCCTCTTCTCCCCTCTCCCATCAGGCCAGAGATAAAGAAGGGTGAAAATGCACACCTCCAGATTCAGGGACAGTTTCTTCCCAGCTGTTATCAGGGGGCAACAGAACCATCCTATCACCAACTTGAGAGTGGTGCTGACCTACCGCCTACTGAAAGGGCAGTGTGGGAATGGGAGGGGGAGTTAAAGTGTTCAGCAACCGGGAGATTGCGTAGGCCTAGGGGGACTGAGCGGAGGTGTTCAGTGAAACGATCACCGAGCCTGTGCTTAGTCTCGCCCATATATAGGAATCCACACCTGAAACAGGGCATAAAGTAGATGAGGTTGGAGGTGGTGCAGGTGAACCTCTGCCTCACCTGAAAAGACTGTCGGGATCCCTGTCCCGCTGAGTTACTCCAGCATTTTGCGTCGATATTCGGAGTAAACTAGCATCTGCAGTTCCTTCCTGCACTCTACATTTAGCTAATACCCTCTACTGCAACATTCTGGTAAATATCTCCTGCACCCACTCGAAAGACAACGTGGTCATTGTTCTTCAGTCACTGAAAGCAAGCATGCAGGTACAGCAGGCTGTGAAGAAAGCGAATAGCATGTTGGTCTTCATAACAAGAGGAATTGAGTATAGGAGCAAAGATGTCCTTCTGCAGTTGTATAGGGCCGTAGTGAGACCACACATGGAGTATTCTGTGCAGTTTTGGTCTCCAAATTTGAGGAAGGACATTCTTGCTATTGAGGGAGAGCAGCGTAGGTTCACAAGGTTAATTCCTGGGATGGCGGGACTGTCATATGTTGATAGAATGGAGCGGCTGGGCTTGTACACTCTGGAATTTAGAAGGATGAGAGGATATCTTATTGAAACATATAAGATTATATTGAGATTGGACACACTAGAGGTAGGAGGGGGAGTCCAGAACCAGAGGCCACAGTTTAACAATAAGGGGGAGGCCATTTGGAACGGAGGAAAAACTTTTTCACACAGAGAGTTGTGAATCTGTGGAATTCTCTGTATAAGAAGGCAGTGAAGGCCAATTCTCTGGATGCTTTCAAGGAAGAATTAGATAGAGCTCTTAAAGATAGCCGAGTCAAGGGATATGGTGAGAAGGCAGGAACGGGGTATTGATCGTGGATGATCAGTCTTGATCACATTAAATGCCGGTGCTGGCTCGAAGAGCCGAATGGCCTATCCTACGCCTGTTGTCTATTGTCTATTGTCTAAAAGCCTTCTTGTAATGGGGCAGCCAGAAATGCACATAATACTCCAATTGTGTCCTTTTCAGAACCCTGTGCTGCCCAATGGCATCAACAACACACCTGCAATCGACCGAGGAGAAGTTTGTAGACGGGTGATTACACTTACCTGTCCTGTCTCTTGCTCCAAACATTCATACAGTTTGATGCTGTAATGATGAATTTTCTTCACATTGATCCCAGGATGAAAATATGCTATTAAGCCAGCCTGAAGGAAGATAAAATATTTGAATTTAAGACCTAAATTTGTAAAAAGCAAATTTGAACAAGTCGTGTCTGATAATACGTTGTCCTGAGGAGATAATTCATTAAGAATCAAAATAATATTAACTTTCATTAAGTATTCTTGCAAGTCTTCCAATGTCTTCCTCAATTGATAAACTTTTCATTCATTCTTTCTTTGATTTTGAAAGCTGTTATTTTTTGCAGAAACTGCCATTTATTGACCCAATCAAGGTAATTATTCATATCGAGACACAAGGAACTACAGATGTTGCTACCTTGAACAAAATATAAAGTATTGGAGGAACTCAGCAGGTCAGGCAGCATCTGTGTCTGAAGAAGGGTCCTGACTCAAAACATCACCGATCCATTCCCTCTACAGATGCTGCCTGACCTGCTAAGTTACTCCAGCACTTCATGTTTTGTAAATAATTCACAATAGTTTTTATTGATTATGGTCTCTTCATCTTGAAGCACAGCAATACACTCACCATATTATTTATAATTATAATGTAGTCAGCGGGTGTCAAAATAAGTGTGAATTTCATAATTCTGTACATAAAATACAGTAGGAATTTCCTGAAGATGTAGCAATGTTTGAAATCCCCACTAAGAACTGCTTTATTATCATTTTCATTCTTGTTGAAGAATAGATAGGACAGGAATTGATAGGACATGGGCCAACCGCAGGCAGGTGGGACTAGTGCAGATGGGACATGTTAGTTGGTGTGGACAAGTTGGGCTGAAGGGCCCGTTTCCATGCTGTATAGCTGACTCTATAATATCTAATATGACTTCCCGTTAGTAACATAGGAAGTTTCAAAGTCAAACAGGGATTGTAATAGTTTCAGTTCATCTCAATATAACACGTTCACCTATAACTCCTATAATCATAGACACAAGATATTTTTGTCCCGTTAGATGTATGTTTTAGGTTTTAATTTTTATTATTTTTTAGCTGTATATGTGGGGGGGTGGGGAAACCGTTTAATCACTTCCCTGTAAGGGGACCCGACTTTTTCCCTGTCGGGTCTCCGGTGTCGTTGGGCCTAACATCATGGAGCCGGCGGCAGCCTACGGCCGGGGACTAACCTAAGGGCTCCATTCGCGGACTCGCCATCGTGGAGCTGGCCATCTTCGGAGCGCAGAGGTGGCGCGCGGCTGCAACCCGACTTTGGAGCTTCAGAGGCTCCGGCCGCAGGCCCGGTGGACAGGAACATCGGGAGCTCGCAGGTCCCTGGTGGGAGACCGCTTTTCGGAGCTCCTGCAATGGCAACTTCTCCTGCTGGAATCGCGGGGTTTAAATGACTCGGAGCGGGGCCTAACATCGCCCGGCGTGGCTTAAACGGCCGCGGGACTTACCATCGCCTGCCGTGGGCATTAGCATCATGAGCCCCAGTCGCCTCGACACTACAGTTGGACTGCTGGACCGCGGAAGAAGAGCAAAGGGAAGAGATAAGACTTTTGCCTTCCATCACAGTGAGGAGATGTTGGAGATTCACTGTGATGGATGTTTGTGTAAATTGTGTTAAGTGTGTGTCTGGGTTTTTTTTGTAATGTCATGACTGCAGGAATGAAATTTCGTTCAAACCCTGACTGTTTGAATGACAATAAAAGGCATTCTATTCTGAGGATGCTGGAATCTCGAGCATAAAAAACAAAGTGCTGGAGTAATTAATTTGGTCTCTTGACCCCAAACATCTCCTGACCCTAAATGTCTCCCATCCAAGTCCTCCAGAGATGCTGCCTGACCGGCTGAGTTACTCCAGCACTTTGTGTCTTCTTTTATAAACCAGCATCTGCAGTTCCTTGTTTCTCCATTTCCAGGATCTGGTCTGTGTCTTTGCCTGTCATGCTGGACAGGTCGCAGGGTAGAGGCGAGACGAAGAGCGATCCACTGGTCCTCCAGGTTGGAGGTTGAGCACAGGGCTAACAACCCTGTCTCGTAAAACAAAAATGTTATGGAAACAGCAACTGAAGGAATCAACACTACTGATTGGAGGACCTTCGTTGCTGCCCTACATGCCGGGAGGCATAATAGGCAGTAAGTAAGTAAGAGAAGACACCAATTCTTCGCCAAGGCTCCGGCAATCTCCTATCTTGCCTCACTCAATACCCTGAGGGTACATCCACCTTAATGCTCTTCATGGGTCCCAACACCTCCTCCTTCTTAATCTCAAACCCTCATTGCATATTAGTATTCACACTGATCTCATTGTCCTCCATGTCCTTCTCTTTGGTGAATACAGATGCCTACATTCCCAGATTCCAAGTAAACAATTCAGTCCTTCATCCTTGATCAGACGTACCTTCTCCCTGGCTACCCTCTTGTTTTTAACGTAGGTATAAAAATCCTTGGGAGTTTCTTCAATCCAACTTGCCAAAGCCATTTTGTGGATCATTTTGGCCCATTCTAAGTGCCCGCTTGAGTACTTTTCCCCATGCTTTATATTCCTCTGTCCTGTCTTGTTTCATCTTCTTAATCCTTGCATGCACTTCCTTTTTTATTTTTGATCAAATTTACAACCTCTTTGATCATCTTGCCAAAACCATCAATGCAATATGGCCTTATCCTTATTTGAAGTCCAAAATGCATCACCATTTTGATCAGGCGTGTGCAATCTGCCATTGCCCTACCCAACTTACCAGCTGATCAATGTCATCCTGTAACATCCTCACCATCACTCCAATGTTTGTGATATAATAGTGAAGCCTATCATTAACGCTACAGAATGTATAACTCATATCATTTAAGCATTTTCAGTCATTTTTATTTCTTCCATACATTTTCTCCGTGTCGCTCCATCATATATTTAACAAGAAGGCATACTGATGAAGTGAACGTCACCTATCTTTGCTATCCAGAGATGCTGCCTGTCCCACTGAGCTACTCCAGCATTTTTTGTCCTTTTGTGTGAACCACCAGAATTAGGCCATTCTCATGTCTACTCTGCCATTCAATCAACGCTGATGAACTTTCCTTCCGTATCTGACAATTGCATGTCAGAAATGACGGAAAGCTACTCAATCATTTTTTGCATTATAATGTCCCTTCTCACCTTCTGAGGAAGCGTGCGTCTCATTCATTCATTTACCATTTGTGCAATAGAAAATAATTAGGTGTTTAAGAAGGAACTGCAGATGCTGGAAAATCGAAGGTACACAAAAATGCTGGAGAAACTCAGCGGGTGCAGCAGCATCTATGGAGGGAAGGAAATAGGCAACGTTTCGGGCTGAAACCTTTTACTGGGTAAAAAGTTCTCATTTATAATTCTGCTCCACATTCTGCATGGCTAGGCTTACGAATTTCCGAGAAATAACCAAAACACTTTTTGTCACTATTTGCTGCAACCTTTATTTACTTTTATTCAACTACCAATGTATTCAAATAAATCATAGTAATTTGCAATATAAGAGGCCTTTCAGCCATTTGTATCCAGACCGATCCAAGGGATTTTAGGATGCAACTGAACACAGATTTAATTGTGTGAAAAATGGGGAAGAACTAATCACAAAACACACTGACTTGGGCTGAAAAATACATTATTTAAAGATATTTACAACAATACAATTTAATTGATATGTTTTAATTAATTAATGACTTTGTTCATCTCTAATGCAGAAAAGGGAGCTTTGCACACATCAAAATGTACATTCTGCAAAACTACAAATGTAAAAATATCATTTTACATTGTGCATTTGACATCAAAATGAACATGTTTGAAACTATACATTTACATGCAATGCAAAGTGTAATAAAATACAAGTGAATGTACTTATTTGAGGCATTATGGAATATCACAGTTTTTATACACAGTCAATAAAATATCCAGACACAATTTGTTACAAAATCCCATATTATTAATAATCATCAAATCACGGGATGATGCCGTCAGGGAAGTCAGGTTGTCTGTTGATGCCCCATGAAACCCCCTCCAAAAAAATTGAAAAGCTGTTAACAGAAAACATTTAAGAAATCACTCTTTCCAGATAATAAATAGAACACTACGCTCCAGAATGTGGTTGAAAACATGTCTCAAGAATAAGATGGCACTGAAACACAATTCAATCTATTAATCGGAGGTAGACAAAAATGCTGGAGAAACTCAGCGGGTGAGGCAGCATCTATGGAACTAATGAAATAGGCAACGTTTCGGGCCGAAATCCTTTTTCAGACTGATGTGAGGGTGGGGGAGCAGGAAGAAGAAAGGAAGAGGAGGAGCCAGAGGTCTAGAGGGAGAGCTGAGAAGGGGAGGAGGCAGTAAGGACTACCTGAAATTAGAAAAGTCAATGTTCCTACTGCTGGGGTGCAAACTGTCCAAGCGAAATATGAGGTGCTGCTCCTCCAATTTCCGGTGGTCCTCACTCTGAGGACCACCGGAGGCCCAGGACAGAAAGGTCAGATACGGAATGGGAGGGGGAGTTGAAGTGCTGAGCCATCGGGAGATCAGGTTGGTTATTGCGAACCGATATGAGGTGTTGGGCGAAGCGATCGCCAAGCCTATGCTTGGTCTCACCGATGTAGATCAGCTGACATCTAGAGCAGCGGATGCAATAGATGAGGTTGGAGGAGGTGCAGGTAAACCTCTGTCGCACCTGGAAAGACTGCTTGGGTCCTTGAATGGAGTCAAGGGAGGAGGTAAAGCGACAACTGTAGCATTTCCTGCGGTTGCAAGGGAAAGTGCCCGGAGAGGAGGTGGTTCGGGTGGGAAGGGCCGAATGGACCAGGGAGTTAGGGAGGGAGCGGTCTCTGCGGAAAGCCGAAAGGGGAGGTGTGGTGAGTGGTGGGGTCACGTTGGAGGTGACGAAAATGACGGAGGATTATTTTTTGTACGTGACGGCTGGTAGTGTGGAAGGTGAGGACTTGGGGGACTCTGCCCTTGTTACGAGTGGGGGGATGGGGAGAGAAAGCAGTGTTGCGAGGTATTGAAGAGACCCTGGTGAGAGCCTCATCTGTGGTAGAAGAGGGGAATCCCCATTCCCTGAAGAATGAGTACATCTCCGATGCCCTGGTGTGGAACACCTCATCCTGGGAGCAGATGCGGCGTAGACGGAGGAATTGGGAGTAGGGGATAGAGTCCTTACAGGAAGCAGGGTGGGAAGAAGTGTAGTCCAGATAGCCATAGGAGTCAGTGGGTTTATAGTGGATGTCGGTCAGAAGTCTATCACCTGCGATGGAGATAGTGAGGTCCCGAAATGGTAGGAAATGTGTCACAAATGGCCCAGGTGTACTGACCATTACCGAGTGCCGGATGGAAGTTAGTGGTGAAATGGATGAAGTCAATGAGTTGTGTGTGGGTGCAGGAGGTAGCACCAATGCAGGTGTCGATGTAGCAGATGTAGAGGTCGGGGATGGGGCCCTGGTACGTCTCGAACAAGGATTGTTCAACGTACCCTACAAAGAGGCAGCCATAACTAGGGCCCATGCGCGTGCCCATAGCTACGCCTTGTATTTGGAGGAAATGGGAGGAGTCAAACAAAAAGTTATTATGGGTAAGGACCAGCTCCGCTAGGCAGAGGAGAGTATCAGTAGACGGGGATTGGTTAGTTCTCCGGTGGAGGAAGAAATGGAGACCTTCCTGGTAGAGTGACTGGACGTCCTTGGTGAAGATGAGGGGATGGGGGCCTAGAGAACGGAATTCCTGGAGACGACGGAGAGCGTGTGAGGTGTCTTGAACATAGGTCGGGAGGGATTTATCTATTAACCTATTAGTCTGAAGAAGGGGCTCGACCCAAAACGTCACCCATTTTTTCTCTCCAGAGATGCAGCCTGTCCCGCTGAGTTACTCCAGCATTTTGTATCTATCTTCATTTGAACTTTTTTAATTATGTCTCTACAGCATTCTATAAACACACCCTCAAATCTCTGACTCTGTCCTTCTGAGATGATTGTGACAGAGACAGACATAAAGTGCTGGAGTAACTCAACGAGTCAAGCAATATCTCTGGAAAAAAGGAATAGGTGACGTTTCCGGTTCGTCAGTCTGACGAAAGGTCTCGACCCAAAACGTTACCTATTCCTTTACTCTCGAGATGCTGCCTGTGCCGCTGAGTTACTCCAGCATTTTGTGTCTATCTTCGGTGTAAATCAGCATCTGCATTTCCTTCTTACACACTGTGGCAGAGATGATGAGCTTGACCAAAGATTCTCCAGGCTCTTTGTCAATAATACTTATTGGACATGTACAAAGCTCTGTCCCTGAACCAGAACATACAATGTTAGCCCTAAAACGTCAAATGGAAGATATGAATTGATGAACAACTCAACCTACTTCCTGGTAGTTTGATATATAAACCCTACTGATTGACAATGCATCCCAATGCATCCCATTCAGCAAATGTTTACAGAATTCTTTCTCACTTGGACATGTCACGCTGTGATGAATATGTTGCAATGCAAAATACTCTGGGTGCCAAACTGACTTCATTGTGCTTCACAGGAAGAAAGGTCGGCTGCACGGTGGCGCAGCAGTAGAATCGCTGCCTAATGCCCCTGTCCCACTTAGGAAACCTGAACGGAAACCTCTGGAGACTTTGCGCCCCACCCAAGGTTTCCGTGCAGTTCCCGGAGGTTTTTGTCAGTCGATTATTTCAAAAATCTGAAACAAAACCAGGAAATACTGTAAATACTCAGCAAGCTGATGGGCAGCTACTTTAACTCTGTTTTCCCTCACATTTGCTGCCTGACCAGCTGAGTATTCCCAATATTTTTTGTTTTTATTTTAAATGATGTGATAGATGTATCTGCCCACTGTGGGAGGCTTGATAGTAATCATGTATAGTCTTTCCGCTGACTGGAGAGCATGCTACAAAATAGTTTTTCACTGTACATAGGTACATGTGACAATAAACTAAACTATAGAAAGACAAAGTGCTGGAGTAACTCAGCAGGTTCAGACGGCATCTCTGGAGAAAAGGAATAGGTGACGTTTCAGGTCGAGACCCTTCTTCAGACTGAGATCCAGGGCAGCGAAACTAGACAAGTGCAAAGGTACAGATCAAATCATAGACCGCACCAAATATTTTGCTTGGGCAGCTTTCAATCCAACAGTATTAATATTGATTTCTCTAAATTCAAGAGGCCCTTGCATTCCCTCTCCGCCCTGGTCATCTTGCTAGTTTCACTGTTTTTGTATCCCTTCATTATCACATCCTCCAGAGCCAACAATGAACTGTTGTGGGCTCCCCCTTTCTTGAGTCATTGGTGCTGGCTGTGATTTGTCCTGAGCCTATTCATACCTCTAGCTTCCCTCTCCCCCGACTCGCAGTCTGAAGAAAGGGCTCGACCCGAAAAGCCACCTATTCCTTTTCTCCAGAGATGCTGCCTGACCCGCTGAATTAATCCAGCATTTTGTAAATCAGCATCTGCAGATCCTTCCTCAACCAAACTAAACACTGATTTGCGACACGCATTTGCTTTTGCAGGAAAGGAAATGTTGAAAAGATTGAAATTAGTACGGATGTTCCTTACCGCATGCCATGTAGAACCAGCTGTTAGTTCTGACTTCTCCAGCAAAACGACATCTTTCATCCCAGCTTTGGCCAGGTGATAAGCCAAGCTAACTCCAACACAACCACCTCCAATTATAACCGTTTCAGCATTCTCCTTCCACCTTTTCACAGATGACGATGGAGGCTCATTTTCTTTGCTAATTTACAAGAGGAGAAAATAGTTAGTCCTCTACTCTCATCTCCCGTCAGTGTTGCACTTGCACATGCCGCCGTGAAGCTTTGTTAGCAATGATATTTTTAAGGCAGAGATAGATAGATTCTTGATTAGTACAGGAGTCAGAGGTTATGGGGAGAAGGCAGGAGAATGGGGTTAAGGAGGGAGAGATAGATCAACCATGATTGAATGGCGGAGTAGACTTGATAGGCTGAATGGCTTAATTCTACTCCTATCACTTATGACCTTATGATGTGATTAGAATACATATATAGAAAATAGACAATAGACAATAGGTGCAGGGGTAGGCCATTCGGCCCTTCAAGCCAGCACCGCCATTCAATGTGATCATGGCTGATCATCCACAATCAGTACTTCATTCCCGCCTTCTCCCCATATCTCCTGATTCCGCTATCTTTAAGAGCCCTATCTAGCTCTCTCTTGAAAGTATCCAGTGAACCGGCCTCCAATGCCCTCTGAGGCATAGAATTCCACAGACTCACAACTCTCTGTGAGAAAAAGTGTTTCCTCGTCTCCGTTCCAAAATGGCTTGCCCCTTATTCTTAAACTGTGGCCCCTAGTTCTGGGCTTCCCCAACATCGTCAACATGTTTCCTGCCTCTAGCGTGTCCAAACCGTAAATAATCTTATATGTTTCAATAAGATACCTTCTCATCCTTCTACTCGTATACTCCAGAGTATACAAGCCCAGCCGCTCCATTCTCTCAGCATATGACAATCCCGCCATCCCGGGAATTAACCTTGTAAACCTACGCTGCACTCCCTCAATAGCAAGAATGTCCTTCCTCAAATTAGGGGACCAAAACTGCACACAATACTCCACGTGTGGTCTCACTAGGGCCCTATACAACTGCAGAAGGACCTCTTTGCTCCTATACTCAACTCCTCTTGTTATAAATGCCTACATGCCATTCGCTTTCTTCACTGCCTGCTGTACCTGCATGCTTACTTTCATTGACTGATGAACAAGGACCCCCATATCCCATTGAACTTCCCCTTTTCCCAACTTGACACCATTTAGATAGTAATTTGCTTTCCTGTTTTTGCTACCAAAGTGGATAACCTCACATTTATCCACATTAAACTGCATCTGCCATGCATCTGCCCACTCACCCAACCTGTCCAAGTCACCCTGCATTCTCATAGCATCCTCCTCACAGTTCATACTGCCATCCAGCTTTGTGTCATCTGCAAATTTGCTAATGTTACTTTGAATCCCTTCATCTAAATTTATATAAACTATCCCAACGTTTAAGAAACAGTTAGACAGGTCGATGGATAGGGCAGGTTTGGAGGGATATAGACCAAACATGGGCAGGAGGGACTAGTGTAGCTGGGACATGTTGGCCGGCGTGGGCAAGTTGGGTCAAATGGCCTGTTTCCACACTGTATCACCCTATGACTTTATGACTCTAAAATGCTGGAGACACTCAGGGGGTCAGGCAGGGATCTCTGTAGAAAAGGAATTGGTGATGTTTCGGGTCGAGACCCTTCCTATTCCTTTTCTCCATTGATGCTGCCTGTCCTGCTGAGTTACTCCAGCATAATGTGTCTATCCTCGGTGTAAACCAGCATCTGCAGTTCCATCCTGCACATCCTATGCACAATGTACGTTCCCCAACTTGCTTTGAGGTCTGCAGCTGCAGTCTTACTCACAGATGCATTAAAACAGTGAAAGCAAGTCCAAGCACAAGTCCAGAGCAGCGCAACGGTAGAGTTGCTGCATTACAGCTGAGACCCGGGTTCAATCCCGACTATGGGTGCTGTCTGTACGGAGTTTGCACGTTCTCCCAGTGACCGCGTGGGTTTTCTCCGAGATCTTCGGTTTCTTCCCACACTCGGGTTTGTAGGTTCATTGGCTTGGTATAAATGTAAATTGTCCCTAGTGTGTGTATGTTAGCGTGCGGGGATCGCTGGTCGGTGCGGACTTGATGGGCCAAAGGGCCTGCCTCCACGTTGTATCTCTAAACTAAACAAAGTAAGTAATAAATAGATAATTTCTGATCTATTCACAGAGTTGTGGACTATCTCTGCCGACAAGTAAGGACTTGACTTCACAGAAACACCGAATGCTTATAGCATTGATAAAGGTTTTTTGGACCATCATTTGGTCTATCTTGGTCCACGTGGACAAGTTAGGCAGAAGGGCTTGTTTCCGTGCTGTATGACTCCATGACTAATTGAATCTGACTCACAATTAGCCCTGGAAAGGCTGGCTTTACCACGATTTCTCATATGACTGTTGCTTCTTTTGCCATTCACCTTCTTTCTATGCCCCCTAGTCCTTGACCCCTCCATCAATGGCAAAGCTTTCAACTCTTATTCTCTCCCTATCTATTCTGCCTTCATTCTTCACGATTATAAATGCCCTGTTCCAAGAAAACAACGCTAGATTTTGCAGTTTAGCCATATAACTAAGTTTATTTCATCCCAGAATAATTTTGCTAAATTTCTTTAGCACTCTCTCCAGAGCTTTAACACGTTTTCTTTGGTACTGTGCCCAGTATGAGACAAATACTGTACTTCATTTGGGTACCTCACACTTACTATTAAAATTCATGATCCGATTTGCACGTTAATCACTCCCCTGCATGTTAATCACAGGCCAGCCACGTCCAACAATGCATGTCACATCTAACCATGAATGTATACCACGCCATGTATCAGTTCTGCATCACTTTTAGAACTGCACCTCCTCGTTTATGCTGCCTCTTCTCATTATTCCTACCAAAACAGAACACAAAAAGCTGGAGTGACTCAGCGGGACAGGCAGCATCTCTGGAAAGAAGGAAATGGGTGACGCTTCGGGTCGAGACCCTTCTTCAGACCCGACCCGAAACATCACCCATTCATTCTCTCCAGAGATGCTGCCTGTCCCGCTGAGTTGCTCCGGCTTTATCCCGTCTATCTTCGGATTAAACCAGCATCTGCAGTTCCTTTTTCCACAAAATAGAACACTTCTCGGCAACAAATTTAACCTGCCCATTCCATCAGCCACACAAGCTCTGCCAAATGGACTTTTTCTGCGTTTAAACCATTTACAGAAGGCACTTTCAAGTTAGGTGGTTAGATCTAAGAGAGGGATAGATGAGTAATGGCCAGGATATTTTTTTGCAATTGGCTTAAATAGGGAGATTTGTTTTATTTTGTTACTGAGAGATTATGATCAGCTTCGCAAGATTAGACACTCAAGCGTCAGAAGCATTGCTTTGAGAGGTGCAAAAGCTTCGGAAAGCACACACTCACTCACCCCTGCTTGGATGGTTTGGTGGGTGGCGCGTTGCTCGCACAGCGGGCGGGGATCCAGCGGGAATCTCCTGCAAAGACTCTCTGCAATGGCAGTTTCCCACGGAGGTTGGCTTGCAAAGCCGTGAGGAGGCACGACATGCTCAGGACACAGCAGCCGCCGATGCACCGGCTCGAAGATGTACAAACCCGGAGCGCGAGCTCCAAGCTCCCGGGCAACGCCTGAGCCGCCAATCAGAGGCGAGGAGACCGCACCTGCACGCCCGCTCTCCACCAATGAGGGAGCAGCGCGCCGCTGATAGGCGGAGCCCACCGGGACCGACCAATCGCAACATCCACTAATGTGGGTGCAACAAGGTCCCTCCATCATGTGGGTGCAACAAGGTCCCCTCATCCACCAATGTGGGTGCAACAAGGTCCCCTCATCCACCAATGTTGGTACAACAAGGTCCCCTCATCTACCAGTGTTGGTACAACAAGGTCCCCTCATCCACCAATGTGGGTGCAACAAGGTCCCCTCATCTACCAATGTGGGTACAACAAGGTCCCCTCATCCATCATGTGGGTGCAACATGGTCCCTCCATCCACCAATGTGGATGCAACAAGGTCCCTGCATCCATCAATGTTGGTGCAACATGGTCCCTCCATCCATCATGTGGGTGCAACAAGGTCTCTCCATCCACCAATGGGAGGGCAACAAGGTCCTTCCATCCACCAATGGGAGGGCAACAAGGACCCATCATCCATCAATGTGGCTGCAACAAGGTCCCCTCATCCACCAATGGGAGCTGCTAGAAGCTGCTGATTGGAGGGGGAGAGGGTAAATCGTTAGAATTGAGAAGCAGGCAGGGTTTTGTCTTGCCAATAGGTTAATGGGAGGGTAGCAGGATTAAGCCGCCCGCCAATGAAAGGGTAGATGAGTCCCACCGCCCACCAATGGGAAGGTAGGGGGTTGCACCGCCCACCAATGGGAGGGCATGGGGATCCTGCCTCCCACCAATGGGTGGGCAGGAGGTTTACATCATTCACCATTGGGAAATCAGGAGGACCCTGCCATCCGCCAATGGTAGGGCAGCGGGCTGTTTTGCCCACCAATGGGAAGGCAGAAGATTCCCGCCATACACCAATGAGATGGCTGGAGAATTGCACTGCCAACAAATGGAAGGAGTGCAGCCCACTAATGGGAGGGCAGGAGACTTCACCGCCAATGGAAGAGCAGGGGTTTGCACCACCTACCAATGGGAGGGCAGGAGGTCCATGCTGCCCACCAATGGGAAGGCAGGAAGTCCACGCCGCCCACCAATGGGAAGGTAAGGGGCTGCACCCCCACCAATGGGAGGGCAGGAGTTTGCACCGCCCACCAATCAGAGGGAAACGGTGCAGCCCACCAATGGGAGGGAAGGTGTTTGCAACATCCACCAATGACAGAGAACGAGACCCCTACGTCCACCAATGGGAGGTTCGGAGGATGCCACTGCCCACCAATGGGAGGGAAGGAGTGCAGTCCACAAATGGGAGTTTGTAACATCCACTAATGGGAGTGTAGGTGGTCCCCTCAGCCCACCAATGGGGAGTGGTCCCCCAGCCCACCATTCGGAGTGGTCCATCAGCCCACCAATGGGGAGTGGTCCCCTCAGTCCACCAATGGGAGTGTTGGTGGTCCCCTCAGCCCACCAATAGGTGTGATCCCCTCAGACGCCAATGGGAGTGGTTCCCCAGCCCACCAATGGGAGTGGTCCCCCAGCCCACCAATGGGAGTGGTCCCCCAGCCCACCAATGGGGGTGGCTCCCCAGCCCACCAATGGGGTGGTTCTTCAGCCCACCAATGGGAGTGGTCCCCCAGCCCACGAATGGGAGTGGTCCCCCAGCCCACCAATAGGAATGGTCCATCAGCCCACCAATGGGAGTGGTCCCCTCAGCCCACCAATGGGAGTGGTCCCCCAGCCCACCAATAGGAGTGGTTCCAGGCCCACCAATGGGAGTGTAGGTGGTCCCCCAGCCCACCAATGGGAGTGCTCCCCCAGCCCACCAATAGGAGTGGTCCCCCAGCCCACCAATAGGAGTGGTTCCCCAACCCACCAATGGGAGTGGTCCATCAGCCCACCAATTGCAGTGTAGGTAGTCCCCCAGCCCACCAATGGGAATGGTCCCCCAGCCCACCAATGGGAATGTAGGTGGTCCCCCAGCCCACCAATGGGAGTGGTCCCCCAGCCCACCAATGGGAATGTAGGTGGTCCCCCAGCCCACCAATGGGTGTGGTCCCCCAGCCCACCAATGGGAGTGTAGGTGGTCCCCCAGCCCACCAATGGGAGTGGTCCATCAGCCCACCAATGGGAGTGTAGGTGGTCCCCCAGCCCACCAATTGGAGTGGTCCTCCAACCCACCAATGGGAGTGGTCCATCAGCCCACCAATGGGCGGGCGGGAGTGTGCAACACCCACCGTCCACGCGGGGCGATGCTGGGTCACGGGCCGGTGGACGCTGGCTATAAGATGTGCGAGGTCGGCGGGTGTCTGCAGGTGCTCTGTCCAGGTGCAAGCGGAATTAAAAGCGCAGCGACAGCAGGAACAGCAGAAGCCGACGAGATGCAGTCAGCGAGGAAGGACAAAAAGAACGCGCCGCACAGAGTAACATTTTTTAACTCGTTTTTATTTTTCAAAGATCGCGTTGCTTTGCCAAAGTTGTCACCAAGTAATGATAGGTCTGTTGCATTTTTTGTTTTCTCTCTTGCAGGGAGAAATGCCGTCGCTTCTTTGATCGACGAGTCTCACCAACAGTCTGTCGTGTTGTCCGATTTTGACTCTCCAGCATGTCTGTGGCATGTCGCGACATCCCCGGGCCGGGGGTGGCACGAGGTGTCTGCTGGCTCTCTTGGTGCTTGCACCGACCTCCACCAGCCACGATGCCCATCGCCAAAGAGATGCCCCTTGGCACAGCTAACTGCAGCATAGCATCACCCCGCCTCGACGGTGCATGCTGCAAACAGATGATTGCTATAATCTTTTTTTCTTTGGACAGTTTTATTTTAAATTATTTCCCTGAGCAAACCCCTTCTGTTGCATTCTCCGCAATGCATTTCATATTGCTGAGGTGCGTAGACTTGCAAGCGTGTGTGCTACGTACTCCCGATCTTCCAAGGCTCATCCAGTTCCAAATTTAAGGAACACGCTCTGTCCACTTGTATCAATTTTCATAATTCGTTCACTATTTTCATAATTTGGCCGCCTAACGCGTCAATGCACGAAGAAACTTCAGTTCTGATGAGCCCAGCGCAGACTCTAGGTCTAGATTATATAGTCGCCACGTCTTTTTAAAAATATTTTTACTTTCTAGTATGTTACCTATGTACTTGGTGAATCTTTGTGGTTAAAGTGTGTTATGTTATTGTAGGGACTTCTGGAGCGTTTATCGTCCGGGGAGATCATTATTGGAGATGGGGGATTTGTTTTTGCACTTGAGAAGAGAGGATATGTCAAAGCTGGTCCTTGGACTCCAGAAGCAACAGTCGAACATCCAGAAGCAGGTAAGGCTGAACAAGCAAATTTTGCCCTCGGTACCAATATAAAAAGTTTAATACTATTTGTCACACATAGATGGCTACTTGCTGTCACATGGTAAGTTTAATATGTTTAAAGTTGGAATTCAATAATATTAGATAAAGCCACCGCAATAGGGTGATTTCACGAAAGGTCACTGGAGCGTAAATCCCCACCCACGTGACCGAAATTTTAACTGGGGGACAAGCGTCACTTCCAGTACATGTTAGTGAATGGGAAAACACGCATTTTCACACCCGTTAAAAACATCGAAAACGGCCAGTTTTTGAGCTGCAATTAACTGTGCCAGTCGGGGTGACCGTGAGGAACAGCTACCTACATTTACAGTCCAAAAAAAAGATAGAAACTAAGGTAAATACAAGAGCGAGCTGAAGGGGCCAAAAAGGCGGAAGTTGATAGCGGACATTTGCCGTGGAGATTTAAAGATCCAAAATATCGGGAATTATCGCGTTTGCTCGCTGCATTTCATCAAAAGTGGCATTATTGACTTTGTTATCTTTATTCATTTGTTAGATGAAAAGTATTAAAAGTTAGAAATCCGTCAGTAAAATTGCGAAATCGCCCATGGTTCTCGGGTGGGTTTTAACATGCAAAATGAAAACGCTTCTGAAGCTCCATTTACCATTTAAATAATCGTAAACTATCAATGCGTTTGGAAATCAATTTTACTCAGATGCAAGCTAAGGAATGGGATAATTGTCAGCTGTTAGACAAAATCAGGACAAAATTGCACGTGCATGGCGTTCTTGTGCACATTGTCTATCCTGCTCACAGTGGGTGCCCAATCAGGATTGTTGACATCATTCCATGCTGCAGGCTTGTCTGTTATTAGATGATAAATAAATAAATAAGTAGTTTGGGTGATTGTGCAGGCTTTAAACAAGAAACATTGAGAAATATATTCTGGCAAATAATAAAATCTCCTGATTTTGTCCAACAGCTGAGAATTATCCCATCACTTAGCTTGCATCTGAGTAAAATTGATTTCCAAACGCATTGATAGTTTACATTATTTAAATGATAAATGGAGCAGTTCATCGCGTGTAATCCATTTGGAGTAGCGTAGCAACAGTACGGGTCATGGGTCGTGACCCGACTGCCATGAAACCTCCCTATAAGAAGGGTCTCAACCTGAAACATCACCCATTCCTTCTCTCCAGAGATGCTGCCTGTCCCACAGAATTACTCTAGCTTTTTGTGTCGATCTTCTGTTTAAACCAGCATCTGCAGTTCCTTCCTACACATCAATTGTATTGTATTCAAATTTATTGTCATTGTCTCAGTTAGAGACAACAAAATGAATTTCCCTTACAGGCAGTATCATAAAAATAAAAATAAATAAATAATAATAAATAATAAAACATATTAAAAATAAAATAGAATTTAAAAAAAAAGCACAAACAGTGAAAGTCCACGACACAACATAACACAGTGGCACCAAGGTGAGGAAGGCACCATAGTCCAGCCAGCCTCCACTCCGTTCTTCCCAGATGTTCACTCGTGGTCGAGGCCTTCCTAGCACCCGCAGTCGCCGCCCTGGGTGGCCCGATGTTCAGGCCCTCACGCCGGGCTGGTGGAACGCCGACGCCGAACCCTGACGGTGAACATCCTCCTCAGCGGCCCGGACCTCCTGATCAGCCGCCTCCTGCAGCCGGAGTCCGCCGCTCCCGTGTCCGCAGGCCGAGCCGGGCAGAGTCGCAGGACCCCGCGCTGTCCCTCAGCGCCGCCCGCGTTGGGAGCTCCGCAAACCGCAGCTCCATGATGTCGGTGCCACAGGTCCAGCACTCCGGGCTCCAGACGGCGATCCCCGGTAAGGCATCGCCAGCCCCGCGATGTATCAGCGCTGTCCCGCGGCTGCTGGAGCTCTGGTCGATCCCGGCAGGAAAGGCCACGCCAATCCAGTAGGTAGGCCGCTGGGGGGGGGGGCGAGGACGCGACTCGAATAATAGTCGCGTCTTCACCAGGAAGCGGCTGAAGGACGGTATCCCCCGCACCGTACCCTCTTCCCCCACATAAAAACACAAAAAACCCACAAAAAAACACACTTTTACATAACTAAATAAACAAAAAAACAAAAAGATACCGGGCTGTAGGTGGAGGCTGCTGGCACCAGCGCCACCGGAAGTACAACATTTATTCAAGCTATCTATCATCAGTATAAAATGAATCTTCAATGGGTGATGTTTCAGGTACCAACCGACAATGTCACCTATCCATTTTCTCCAGACGTTGCCTGAACTGCTGAGTTGCTCCAATGCTTTCTGTCTATCTTTAAGATAATTATCTTGGTTAAGACCATTGTATACATTAACAGATTAACATACAATTAACAAAAATATTTTTTGTCCAAATTACCTGCTATTTAACATAGAAACATAGAAAATAGGTGCAGGAGTAGGCCATTCGGCCCTTCGAGCCTGCACCGCCATTCAATATGATCATGGCTGATCATCCAACTCAGTACCCTGTACCTGCCTTCTCTCCATTCCCCCTGATCCCTTTAGCCACAAGGGCCACATCTAACTCCCTCTTAAGTTTAGCCAATGAACTGGCCTCAACTACCTTCTGTGGCAGAGAATTCCAGAGATTCACCACTCTGTGTGAAAAATGTTTTTCTCATCTCGGTCCTAAAAGATTTCCCCCTTATCTTTAAACTGTGACCTCGTGTTCTGGACTTCCCCAACATCGGGAACAATCTTCCTGCATCTAGCCTGTCCAACCCCTTAAGAATTTTGTAAGTTTCTATAAGATCCCCCCCCCTCAATCTTCTAAATTCTAGCGAGTACAAGCCGAGTCTATCCAGTCTTTCTTCATATGAAAGTCGTGACATCCCAGGAATCAGTCTGGCGAACCTTCTCTGTACTCCCTCTATGGCAAGAATGTATTTCCTCAGATTAGGAGACCAAAACTGAACGCAATACTCCAGGTGCGGTCTCACCAAGACCCTGTACAACTGCAGTAGAACCTCCCTGCTCCTATACTCAAATCCTTTTGCTATGAATGCTAACATACCATTCGCTTTCTTCACTGCCTGCTGCACCTGCATGCCTACTTTCAATGACTGGTGTACCATGACACCCAGGTCTCGTTGCATCTCCCCTTTTCCTAATCGGCCACCATTCAGATAATGGTCTACTTTCCTGTTTTTGCCACCAAAGTGGATAACCTCACATTTATCCACATTATACTGCATCTGCCATGCATTTGCCCACTCACCCAGCCTATCCAAGTCACCTTGCAGCCTCCTAGCATCCTCCTCACAGCTAACACTGCCCCCCAGCTTTGTGTCATCCGCAAACTTGGAGATGTTGCATTCAATTCCCTTGTCCAAATCATTAATATATATTGTAAATAGCAGGGGTCCCAGCACTGAGCCTTGCGGTACGCCACTAGTCACTGCCTGCCATTCTGAAAAGGACCCGTTTACTCCTACTCTTTGCTTCCTGTCTGCCAGCCAGTTCTCTATCCACATCAATACTGAACCCCCAATACCGTGTGCTTTAAGTTTGTATACTAATCTCTTGTGGGACCTTGTCGAAAGCCTTCTGAAAGTCCAGATATAACACATCCACTGGTTCTCCCTTATCCACTCTACTAGTTACATCCTCGAAAAATTCTATAAGATTCGTCAGACATGATTTACATTTCATAAATCCATGTTGACTTTGTCCAATGATTTCTCCACTTTCCAAATGTGCTGCTATCCCATCTTTAATAACTGACTCTAGCATTTTCCCCACTACCGACGTTAGACTAACTGGTCTGTAATTCCCCGTATTCTCTCTCCCTCCCTTTTTAAAAAATGGGGTTACATTAGCTACCCTCCAATCCTCAGGAACTACTGACAAGTGTTTATGTTATTTATATGGTCCAAGATAATGTAATTCAATGTTTTGTTTTAATTATATAGTGAGGCAGCTGCATCGTGAATTCCTCCGAGCAGGTTCCACAGTCATGCAGACATTCACTTTTTATGCAAGTGATGACAAGTTGATGAACAGAGGGAATTATGTGGAACAAAAGATTTCAGTAAGTACCGTGTTTTTCAATGCTAGTTTACAAATTTCTGGCTAGCTCAATAGCTATGTAGATGGTTCATAACTAAATAGTACGATTGTAGATAATTCTGGATATTTTTTAAACTTTTTCTTCTTGCAAGAACTTAAAAGAAATGCCTTGGAGTTTTGGAGATGTAATCAAAGATAAGGAATACCAGAATCAAGAGATTGTGTTGGGAAGGGTGACTAAAATCTTGAAAGTGATAGAATTGAAGTCTGAAACGGGGTCCCGACCCGACTCGTCACCTATCCATGTTACTCCAGCATTTTGTGTCTTTCTTTGGTAAACCAGCATCTGCAAACTGCAAATGTATCTAGAAACATAGAAAATAGGTGCAGGAGTAGGCCCTTTGAGCCAGCACTGCCATTCAATATGATCATGGCTGATCATCCAAAATCAGTACCCTGTTCCTGCTTTCTCCCCATATCTCTTGATTCTGTTAGCCCTAAGAGCTAAATCTAACTCTCTTGAATGAATTGGAGAAAAAAGGTAGGTAAGTATAAGGCACAGATGCCTGAGAGAAATATGACCAAGTACAGTCACAAAGTATGGAGGGAAGATGTACTTGATACAGCCTTAAAAAATAGATAAGGAAGCCTGACTTTGAGCAATGTGTTCTGTGTGAAAGTTACTAGTTGAGTATTCATTGTCGTTTGTCTGTTAGTTATGTTCAATTTTTTCGTCTTTTAATTGTATAATGTAGTTTATTGTATTGTTAGTTATGTTCAGTTTTTACTTGCGGTCTGCAGATACTTTAATGCTTTGCTCTGCCGCCTTATAACCATTGTGCTTGAGTAAAAAGTTTTCAACGCTGTAACTGGACTCGACGAATCGTTGAGAATTCAGTGACCCTAAGGAAAGTCAGGCAATGTACAGGAGGGGCAAAGTCAGGATCAAAGGGTTAGATAGTTTGTAGGTCTCGGAGGTGAAGAGATACAAGCAGACAATGTGGCAGTACGAGGGAAATGTTCACTAAACTATGACATGATTTTCTGTGCACAAGGCTGGATGGACTTGAGTTAAGTTGGTCCTTGTGCTAGCTTGCTTCCGTCAGCACATCTGTAATTCCTTGTTGTCTTCCTAAACTAATGGTAAATTATACTTGGCTTTTTTTTTTTAAACTGCTTGATTTTCTCTTCCTCTCTCAGGGCAGCAAGGTGAATGAAGCTGCGTGTGACATTGCTAGGGAAGTGGCCAATGAAGGCGATGCCCTAGTTGCTGGTGGAGTCAGCCAAACACCTTCCTACCTGAGCAACAAAAGTGAGACTTTAGTTAAGGCCATCTTCAGAAAGCAGCTGGATGTTTTTGTCAAGAAGAATGTCGACTTCCTTATTGCCGAGGTATGTGATCTTTGCACTTAATTAGATCTCTTAAGTGTTTATTTTCTTTATTTAAAAAAAATGCCGATATGTCGGTTGTGTACACTGCAATGATGCAGAATATTTGGACTACTTTTGTTACTGTCTTTATTTTGTTAGACACTGCCTAGCAGCCTAATTACTTGTCCGTGTGAGTCATGCCTGGTTGAATAATTGCGGGTTTCTGCAATTATTCTTGACTGCTTATTGCTGTTACTCATTAAACTCTTGCATTTCCCGTACAAGCAAGTCGAAGTGTCTTACAATAGCAACTAAAGCTCTTATTCCCTTGCATGGTAAGTGCGCATCAATTTTCGAAGTTATTCTTGCCTTCAGCCAGATAGTTCCAGTTACTTGGTTATGGTATTTTTTTTTATAAACACAACGGTTAATGTTTTCCTCTTAATTCAAAGTGCCATTTTTGCGGTTTACTTGTGGTCCACTAATCAATCGTGGCTTAGAATGTGGCTTCATTTCATAGTTTGACTTTTTCTTTTTAATAGCTGCCAGCCATCACACACAACGCTTCTTAAAAGAAGTTAACAACCTACTTAACCAGTCTATAAATATTAAAGTTTCAGCTGTGAAGTGCACAATATGTGTGTAAAATGGCTTAACGAAGATTGAGACAAGCACAATTTAGTGACCAAGCCCTGGGGTACTGGTAACCTCTGGAATGAAGCACTAATCAGATTGTTGGTGAGGGATGATCATCCCAAATATTCTAAGAATGTGACAATTTCCTACTGAAGAAGAGCTCTATCAACTGTTTGAGGACCCAACAGGAGGTCCAGAAGAATTAAAAAGGAGTGCAAAGGTAAGGTGAAAAAAATATTGCTGTAAAGTAGCATAGGCCAAACATATTTGTACATGAAGAAGAAAAATAATTATTATAATAAATACTTGCATTACCACAAAAAGATGTCATTTATGAAGCAGTGATTTTTTTTGTTTGGGTCAAATTACGCTGGTTGTGTAAGAAAGAAACTAAAGGATAATTTTAATTGCCCGCGTTACCATCTTGTGCTTCCTGTTTGAAGGCAAAACCCCTACTTGTAGAAGGGCATAGCACGGGCCAATAATGATCAGAAAACACTCGCTCCACACAAGCAAGGTAATAGCAGATTTATTCAGGAAGGTGAGTGTGCAGTGTTGGGGTATGGAGGGGTATCTACCAGATCAACATGGTCATGATCTAGATGTTGCATCAAGGCTGTGTAGATACAGAGGAGCTGTTAATGCACTTATTTATATGCCTGCAGGCCAATTCCTTTGCAACAAACAAAATGTCATTGCCCTCTGTGCAACACATGACAAATCGATTACACTATTTCATGATTAGAGATATTGTCTCATTTGGATGCAAACAAGTCCAGGTCCTCTGGATTATTCCATTTATGCTCGGGTTCATAGTGCTTTCCTGTAGAAACAGCACTAACCAGAACAGATGTGCTATTGTACTGACTGTTCTATTCTCAAGAAGAACTCAATAGTTCAGTAACACAATGAAGACCATTACTTGGCCCAAGAGCCAGCCATCGCCCATTTGATCAGACTGATGCTGAGGAAGATGTGCAGAGTGGCCTGTGAATCGGTTAGCAAGCCACTGGGTGCATGAAAGGAGGCCCCACGTGCTCATTAATATCTGTAGCCTAAATGCTGAAGAGCTTCTTGCCTTGACGCACAGCACCAGAAGATAAATGTTAACCAGAAGCACAAATCGTGGGAACAGCAGGAGCTCCTTGTGGAAATCCCCATTAGTGTTATGGGGTTGAGTTCTCGTATTTACACATGAAGAACGGTTGCATGAAAGGGATTCAGAGGACCAGATGTACCAAATAGACATCGTGTAAAGTTCTGTCAATTCTCCACCCAAAATGAGGAAATGTTTCATTTTCCCTGTTGGTCTACAGAAATTCCTGTGAGACCGAGGAAATTTACCACCTCGCTTGGGCTCTCCAAGAATTAAGAAAGCACTGGGCATCCATGGAATTCTAGAAGGCCCAATACATTTAGAGTCAATTGATCCTGAAGAGGATTGTTTGCCTTTTACTGTAAAACCGTATAAACTCCATTTTGGACTTTTCACTTGAGGACTAGGAGGACGGAAGTTCCCTTGCTCAGCTACCAAGTTCAAACATGGAATCAAATAGCTTTTGCTCTTTCCCTTCACTCCACCCTGCCCCTGCAATTTGAGTCCTGTGGTTGATGCATTTGATTTGGTGAACTTAATGCACACTCTACCATATTTTCGCTAATGGTGTGGCTCTATTTTGAATTCTGATTTGCATTGTATGCTAACAAAAATTGGCCAATATCATGCAGCTGCACTCCAGGAAACGAAATTCAAGGCGTAAAGTAGGAATGATCAGTTGGCACACCATTAATTAATATGGAACTAACAGTGACTGAATAGGAAAGGGCAGCAGTGACATTAATGTAGGCAGTGGTTTGTCTACATTCAATGCACTGGTCAGTATGAACCCATCTGTTATCCATAGATACTGTTCAATTACACTTGTTTGCAACCTCACACTGCAAGCACTAGACCTTTGAATTAAATGTATTTGTTTTTATCATCTTATAATCGTCTGTGTTCATTGTGCAAGAAAAGGAAATATATTTTCTCCGTGAGTGGCTCCGGGTGTTTGGTGTGTCCTGTTTGGTATGTATTGATAAATCAGACTTTCATTGTTCAATTGGTGGTTATTGAAAGTTGCTCGTAGATTTGTCAGACAGATTGCATCATCCTTTATCATGCCCAGAAGGATTTGCGCTCCATTCGAGTTGTAGGATGTCCCACACCATAGCTACCTTCCATTTTCTGCCTGTCACACCAACATTACCAAAGCAGGTTGCCATAATATTTGAAAGGGCACCACTTTCAGTAACACTGTAAATTTTTCTTTTTGGTGAACCTTCTTATTTAATCCAGTTAATTAGTTGCTATTAATGTGACTGCATTTTGATAGAAACTAGAATTAAACTTCAGTAGGTAGTTTTTTACTAGTGCAAATATTCAAAGGAGATTTTAATTTGGAGATGCAGCTTAGTTTAGAGAAACTGGCCTTTCGGCCCACTGATTCTGTGCCGACCAGCGATCACCCCATACTACTACGATCGCACTATCATACACAAGGGACAATTTACCATCTTTACCAGCGCCAATTAACCTACAAACCTGCACGCCTTTGGAGTATGGGAGGAAACCAGTGCACCCTGGGAATGCTCACAGGAAGAATGTACAGACAGCACCCGTAGTCAGGATAGAACCTGGACCTCTGGCGCTGTAAGGCAGCAACTCTACCGCTGCGCCACCATACCATCCTTAGATCTACAGGCAAAACCTATGTTTCCAGTGTACAACAATTTCAGTGATCTTATTCACAAAGGTGGTGTGGAATAGCAGACTAATACAAATTATGATAATCTCACAAAAAGGTCATAAAGAACCAAGATTGCATGTCTGACTATATTACAAATCTTCAGTAGAAATGTGGAGTAACTAAAGATTTTTTTTTTAGCAAAATAACATTTCAAATTAAAAAGTAGGCAGATGTCACAATGTAGTACGCAAACAGACAATGTGTGTCCTTCTGCCTCCTCCCTTCCTGCTATCCAGTAACTGACTACTCCTTCCAGTGAAGCAGCAATATATCTGTGCTTCTTTTACCTTGCAGTACTGGAGTCTGCTCACAATGTGGTCTCCTGTACATTGGGGAAACTAAAGTAAGACTGAGTGACAGCTTGCAGTACATCTGCATTCGGACTGCTGGGTGTAAATTCTGCCTGCTATCACACCTCAAATTTTAGTTCTTCCGGTTAGCACGCAACCAAAGCTTATTCGCTGTACCTCAGCACACGTGACCATACACTAAACTCGACTCAACTCAACTTTAAACTCTGTCACCCGAGCTCCATTGGGAGTGTCCAGTACACAAGCGGAATGCTTTTGAGATGTGGGAGGAAATGGGGGCACACAAGTGAATCACAGGGAGAATTTGCAAACTCCACACACAAAGGGCCAGTGTAGTATCAAACTCTATTACCAGGAGCTGTGCCCCGACTTTCACTTCAGCTTTAGGTTTATTTCATTTTTATTTTTTTGGGCCAGTTGATGAAACGGTTCCCTCTTTACAGCACTATGAATCCAATATCCACTGTGAATATTTATTTGTCCAAACACAAGTCTGTCTACATTTTTTTTGCCTGAGAGATGGAAATATTTAAAATCATACAGATGCACAATGCAATGACTTCTGACTAACGCTTTGTTTACATCAGCTGGGTGGAAAATACAAGGCCATGGTTTTTGTTGGAAAACCCTTTTGTGGAACAATTTTACTGCTGGAAGCTTGTTCCTGGTAAACAGAATTGTATATTGGTCCCTGTACTTAAATATTGTTGCTCTCTCTATCTCTTGCAGTACTTTGAACATGTAGAGGAGGCGGAATGGGCAGTTCATGTTATGAAGGAGTCTGGCAAAGCTGTCGCTGCCACAATGTGCATTGGCCCAGAAGGTGATATGACCGGGGTATCA
Organism: Amblyraja radiata; assembly: GCF_010909765.2. Lineage (NCBI taxonomy): Eukaryota > Metazoa > Chordata > Chondrichthyes > Rajiformes > Rajidae > Amblyraja > Amblyraja radiata. Next base: position 112,028,227 of record NC_045958.1, on the reverse strand, counting down.
GCTGGGGACTGTGCTGTCCGACTTGTAAAAGCAGGTGAGGCAGTACCTCCAACTTTTCATTTTTGGTCTTTAGCAAACCATCTGTCTCTCAAACCTCCCTTGCCCATATCTGCCTATCACTCGAAGATAGACACGAAATACTGGAGTAACTCAGCGGGACCAGCAGCATCTCTGGAGCGAAGGAATGGGTGATGTTTCGGGTTGAGGCCCTTTTTCAGACCCGCCTATCGCTCGCCAGGCTTAGCCCTGCCTCTCTATTTCCAGCTTTCTCTATCAATCGGGCATGGTGGCACATCGGTAGAGTTGCAACCTTGCAGTCTGAAGAAAGGTCCCACCCTAAAACGTCACCCATTCCTTTTTCTCCAGAGATGCTGAGTTACTCCAGCTTTTCTGTCTATCTCCTGCATTGAACTGCAAGTAGTGCAGCTAATATTCAATGCCAGTATGTATAAATCTACAGGATGGATCTTCGGTGTGTTAGATCATTGAATTCTCAATGATTCTCTTGAGTTTAGTGGTAGCGTTTTAAAACTATTTCAGGCACAGAGCTTGAATACTGGGGCGGCATTGTGGCTCAGCAGTAAGCTACCTTACAGTGCCAGAGATCCGGGTTCGATCCTGACTACGGGTGCTGCCTGTACGAAAATTGTACGTTCTCCCCATAAGCATGTGGGATTTCACCCACAATCCAAAGATGTGTAGGTTAATCGGATTGAATAAATTTTATTAGCCAAGTATGTATACATACAAGGAATCTGCCTTGGTGTGTCATTGTCCCCAGTGTGTAGAATAGAACTAGCGTAATGGTGGTGGACAGTGTGGACTCGGTGGGCCAAAGGGTCTGTAACTCTAAATAAACTAAAATACTATTGGTGTGTAGCATGGTACAGAAAAATAAAGAAATTATTGATGCAAATACTAGTTACATTTTCTCGAGGATCAGATGGTATCTCCCATGTCTTTCTACTGATTGGGGGCACTAATCAAAATCATGTCTATTTTTGATTGGTTTAGTTCCAACCAGCAGGGTGTTTGTTACAAGAATGGCACTCTCCCGTTTGTGGCAATGGCATTCTTTGTTCATTAACCAAAGTTTCACTTGCACCTCCAACCTCATCTACTGTATCCGGTATTGTCAGTGTGGACTCCTGTATATCGGCGAGACCAAGCGCAGGCTGGGCGACTGCTTCGTTGAACACCTCCGCTCCGTCCGCATTGGCCTAAGCGATCTCCCCGTCGCCAAACACTAACACCCCCTCCCATTCCCACACTGACCTTTCTATCCTGGGACACCTCCACTGTCAGAGTGAGACCCAGCGCCAATTTGGGGAGCAGCACCTCATATTTCGCTTGGCAGCTTGCAACCCAGCGGTATGAATATTGGCTTCCTTAACTTCAAGTAACCCCTGCATTCCCTCTCTCTCTGTCCCTCCCTCACCCTAGTCCTCTTGCTAATTCCACTGTTTGTATTCATTTGTTAGCACCTCATCCCTACACACATCAGTGCCAATTTATATATTTATGGAAGCTAATTAACCTACAAACCTGTATGTCTTTGGTGTGTGGGAGAAATTCAAAGTACCAGGACAGAACCCACGTGCCCCTCTACTGCCCCTTTGAACCCCGGTCTTTCATGTGACATGTGGGGATACTAGCAAGGATGTTACCTAATTAATAGGTCATTCTGTTTGCTTTGTGTTTCTTTAACTGCACTGCTTGTACACTTCCCAGTTTTCTGCTCACTCGGTATTGTAATTAGAGAAAGACACAAAACGCTGGAGAACCAGCAGGTTAGACAGCATCTTTGGAGAACGTGGATAAATGATATTTCGGGTCGGAAGAGAGAATATTTGGCTTTTTGCTTGCTGATGGGAGAGTTCAACAACTTGCTGAAATGTGTACAGGCAAAATGAAATCAGAGCCTTACGAGCTGCAAAACTTTTAAGCGTGTCCAACTCTCCGATACTGCGTGTATCCAGACTTTATTGGATTTTTCCATTCAACCTGGGCAGTTAGCATGGTGATTGTGGAACGTAGGAAGTTGAATTGTACCAAATACAATTCTTCATCAGTTATGCCCCTGTCCCACTTAGGAAACCTGAACAGAAACTTCTGGAGACTTTGCGCCCCACCCAAGGTTTCCGTTCGATTCTCGGAGGTTTTTGTCAGTCTCCCTACCTGCTTCCACTACCTGCAACCTCTGGGAACCGCACAGAAACCTTGGGTGGGGCGCAAAGTCTCCAGAGGTTTCCGTTCAGGTTTCCTAAGTGGGACAGGGGCATTAGGGTGCCGGGGGTTATGGGGAGAAGGCAAGAGAATGGGGTTAAGAGAGAGAGATAGATTAGCCATGATTGAATGGCAGAGTAGACATGATGGGCCGAATGACCTAATTCTGCTCCTATAACTTGTGAAGAAATAGTTCCAAGGTGTAACAAAATTATAATCAAACAATTGGCACAAATTATCCATCTTGCTGTATTGTAAAAAATGGAACTTCCTTCTTTTGACAGTTCTTTTTAGCCAATGTAAGAATTATGAAATTTAGCTATTGACAATTTTTTTTTACCCCCCTGCTAAATGACCCAATTCTGATTTTCTAGGTGCTGACATTGTTGGAGTGAACTGCCATTTTGACCCAGCCACTTGCCTTAAAACAATGAAACTGATGAAGGAAGGATTGGAAGCGGCAAAACTAAAGGCACACTTGATGGTGCAGCCTCTTGCCTTTCATACACCTGACTGCAGCAAGCAGGGATTCATTGATCTACCAGAGTTTCCATTTGGTAAAGTTTACCTTTCATTCTTTAATGCCTTCTGCTGAAATTGAATAAGCTTAGGCAGTTTGTTGTTACGGGTCACATTCTTGATTAGTGCGGGTGACGAGGGTTATGGGGAGAAGGCAGGAGAATGGGGTTAGGAGGGAGATATAGATCAGCCACAATTGAATGGCGGGGTAGACTCGATGGGCCAAACGGTCTAACTCTGCTCCTATGACATTTTACCTTATGTCACAGTGAAATTCGTTGTTTTATATACCATACACAAAGTGTGCAAAGAGTCGCCACATATCGGGTGCAGACAAAGTTACAAAGTGATCAATATAGTCCACAATGGTCCTTCTTTGTTCTCTGCGACCCCCTCCCCCCCCCCCCCCCCCCCTCCGGGCACGCCAAGTCTCAAATTAGAATCAGGCCCTTGCTACTTCTCCTCTTCTCTAACTTAATAGCGTATTACTATTACCTGATAATAATCTGGAGCAGAGTGAAACAGGAATTTTTTTTTTTTTAAGGATCTATGATAGCAAATATAGAATGTTTTATCAGTGGCAGAATAGGAATAAAGGCCTAGACTATTTTCTAAATGGGGAGAGAATCCAGAAATCGGAGGTACAAAGTGACTTGGGAGTGCTGGTGCAGGATTCCCAAAAAGTTAATCTGCAAGTCGAATCCGTAGTAAAGAAAGCAAACTCAATGCTAGCGTTTATTTCAAGAGGGCTGGAATACAAAAACAGGGATGCAATGCTGAGATCTATAAGGTGCTGGTAAGGCCACATTTGGCATATTGTAAACAATTTATGGCACCATATCTGAGGAAGGATGAGCTGGCTGTGGAGAGGGTGCAAAGGAGGTTTGCAAGAATGATCCCAGGAATGAGTGGGTTGACATGATGTGCATTTGACAGCACTGGGCCTGTACTCACTGCAGTTTAGAAGAATGAGAGGGGAACCTCATTGAACCATACCGAATAGTGAAAGGCTTTGATGTGTATGTGTAGCAGGTGTTTCCACTAGTGGGAGAGTCTAGGACTAGAGGACTTTTCAGAATGGCAGGCAGTGACAGAGCCTTATCACATTCGGGTACCATTGCAAGGCTCGGTGCTGGGACCCCAGCTATTTACAATATATATTAATGATTTGGACGAGGGAATTGAATGCAACATCTCCAAGTTTGCGGATGACACGAAGCTGGGGGGCAGTGTTATCTGTGAGGAGGATGCTAGGAGATTTCAAAGTGACTTGGATAGGCTGGGTGAGTGGGCAAATGCATGGCAGATGCAGTCTAATGTGGATAAATGTGAGGTTATCCACTTTGGTGGCAAAAACAGGAAAGTAGATTATTATCTGAATGGTGGCCGATTAGGAAAAGGGGAGATGCAACGAGACCTGGGTGTCATGGTACACCAGTCATTGAAAGTAGGCATGCAGGTGCAGCAGGCAGTGAAGAAAGCGAATGGTATGTTAGCATTCATAGCAAAAGGATTTGAGTATAGGAGCAGGGAGGTTCTACTGCAGTTGTACAGGGTCTTGGTGAGAACACCTGGCATATTGCGTACAGTTTTGGTCTCCTAATCTGATGAAAGACATTCTTGCCATAGAGGGAGTACAGAGAAGGTTCACCAGACTGATTCCTGGGATGTCAGGACTTTCATATGAAGAAAGACTGGATAGACTCGGCTTGTACTCGCTAGAATTTAGAAGATTGAGAGGGACTATTATAGAACCTTACAAAATTCTTAAGGGGTTGGACAGGCTAGATGCAGGAAGATTGTTCCCGATGTTGGGGAAGTCCAGAACAAGGGGGCACAGTTTAACGATAAGGGGGAAATCTTTTAGGACCGAGATGAGAAAAACATTTTTCACACAGAGTGTGGTGAATCTCTGGAATTCTCTGCCACAGAAGGTAATTGAGGACAGTTCATTGGCTATATTTAAGAGGGAGTTGGATGTGGCCCTTGTGGCTAAAGGGATCAGGGGGTATGGAGAGAAGGCAGGTACAGGATACTGAGTTGGATGATCAGCCATGATCATATTGAATGGCGGTGCTGGCTCGAAGGGCCGAATGGCCTACTCCTGCACCTATTTTCTATGTTTCTAGAGGTCATAGCCGCAGAATTAAAAGACGTTCCTTCAGGAAGGAGATGAGGACAAATTTCTTTAGTCAGAGGGTGGTGAATCTGAGGAATTCTTTGCCACGGAAGGCTGTGGAAGCCGTCCATGGATATTTTTAAGGCAGAGATAGATAGATTCTTGATTAGTAAAGGTGTCGAGGTTATGGGGAGAAGGCAGGAGAATGGGGTAAGGAGGGAGAGATAGATCAGCCATAATTGAATGGCAGAGTAGACTTGAGCCGAATGGCCTAATTCTGCTCCTATCACTAATGCCTTGTAACCTTATGGCAAAACAAATGATATTGTCAATGGCTGTGAACTTGCTGGGGGTTTTAATAATTTAAGTTGGTCTTGAAATAACTTATCAGAAAGTGCGAATGTTGAGTGGCCTAATTCTGTGCCTATAACTTGTTAATCCCGTTAAAGTCTGTTACTCCTGCTGGGCCTAAATGCTCATGCAGTTATTAACCAAGCCTGAATTTGCTCAGTATCTATAATTGGATAAGATCAGATATTTTTAGTCCATCATCAATGTGCAGCTTAGTGATTTCATTGGTTTTGGAAAAATGTGCCTTGCTCATTTTTTAATTTGTTTTCAATTCTTAAAGCTTTGGAACCACGAATTGCCACCAGATGGGACATGCATAAATATGCAAGGAATGCGTATGATCTGGGCATCAGATACATTGGTGGCTGCTGTGGCTTTGAGCCTTATCACATTCGGGCCATTGCAGAAGAATTGGCAACTGAGAGGGGCTTCCTTCCAGCAGGTTCAGAGAAACATGATGCCTGGGGCACTTGTCTTGCCATGCACACAAAGCCATGGGTGCGAGCAAGGTATGTGATGAGTGTGTGTTCTTTCTTTTCATTTAATTTTGTGCACTTATTCGAAGTCAGAATTACCTGCACAGGTAATGTTTTTTGGAGAGACAGAGCAAACCTTGTCTGTCGGTACACTGACTGGATAACACGCAACAAAAAAGCCTTTCACTGTACCTCTGTACACGTGACAATAAACTGAACCAAAACCCTATATTATTAACCATAAAATATCGTCCTTGCTGCAACCAAATACAATCCATAGAATTTCATAATTGAGTTCCTATTCTGATCTTATCTCCACTTCTGAAAATGTTTTAAAACAGCAGCTTGCAAGGAAATTGTGTGCCTGGTACCTCATCATATTAAGCATTTTCCTTGAATTGTTTTGCAGAGCTCAGCGGGCATATTGGGAGAATATGTTGCCTGCCACTGGCCTACCATATTCACCTTCCTTCTCAAAACCAGACAGCTGGGGTGTGACCAAAGGAGATGAAGTGCTCATTCAACAAGTAGAAGTGACATCTAATGATCAACTGAAAGAGATGTTTGAGAAGCAGAAGAAATTTGCTGGAATCGTAGCATAATTTTTACTCTGTACAAACCAAAAGACCAAATAAGCAAATAAAAGCTTGACCCGGTGAATGTCATTTTGTATTTTAATGAGCTTGCCTGAATAGATAGTGAATCATTTTTGTTAACATTCTGCCTCCAGTGTAAAATGCTGGTGGAGTAGCAATGGAGGTCTGGGAAATGCTACTATCTCTAATCTGATTTTACATAATCACATAACAAGGTCTTCATAGCCTTGCTCCAATGTAATGATGGGGACAGACTGAATTACAAGAGCTGGAGCACTCAACATTTTTGGTGTGATTTCTGGGAGGACAAGGTAGGTATGACGTTGCCATGGGAGTTAATCCAAGAGTATGAGAGAGAGCAACTATTTGCTATTTACAATTTACATTCATGATTTAGATGAAGGGATTAAAAGTAACATTAGCAAATTTGCAGATGACAATGCTGGGTGGCAGTGTGAATTGTGAGGAAGATGCTATGAGAATACAGGGTGACCTGAACAGGTTGGGTGAGTGGGCAGATGCATAGCAGATACAGTTTAATGTGGATAAATGTGAGGTTATCCACATTGGTGGCAAAAACAGGAAGGCAGATTATTATCTGAATGGTGTCAAGTTGGAAAAGGGAAGTACAACGAGATCTGTGGGTCCTTGTTCATCAGTCACTGAAAGTAAGCATGCAGGTACAGCAGGCAGTGAAGAAAGCTATGGCCTTCATAACAAGAGTTGAGTATGGGAGCAAAGAGGTCCTTCTGCAGTTGTACAGGGCCCTATTGGAGTATTGTGTGCAGTTTTGATCTCCAAATTTGAGGAAGGACATTCTTGTTATTGAGGGCGTGCAGCATAGGTTCACGAGGTTAATTCCTGGGAAGACGGGACTGTCATATGTTGATGGAATGGAGCGGCTGAGCTTGTATCCTCTGGAATTTAGAAGGGTGAGGGGATCTTATTGAAACATAAGATTATTAAGGGATTTGACACGCTAGAGGCAGGAAACATGTTCCCGATGTTGGAGTACAGAACCAGGGGCCAAAGTTTAAGAATAAGGGGTAGGCCATTTAGAACGGAGATGAGGAAAAACCTTTTCAACCAGAGAATTATGAATCTGGAATTCTCTGCCTCGGAAGGCAGTGGAGGCCAATTCTCTGGATGCTTTGAAGAGGGAGTTTGATAGAGCTCTTAAAGATAGTGGAGTCAAGGGATATGGTGAGAAGGCAGGAACGGAGTACTGATTGTGGATGATCACATTGAATGGCGGTGCTGGCTCGAATGGCCTACTCCTGCACCCAAGAGCGGAACTCACTATCAAAACATGGAGGGGACGGGGGACACATTTTTTTGGCAGCCGCATGCGCACACACACGCGCGCGAGGCTTCGGTGGCTCAATCCAGCGCTAAATGCAGCTCAACTCTGCCTGTCTCACCGGGTTAACCAACAGCCCTGTCTGGACTGACTGGACACCAGCGCTGCTTCTCCGCGCTGGCCATATTTCCCGCAAGCCCAGGCAGGTTAACCTGGCGGGATAGGCAGACTTGAGCTGGGTTTAGTGCTGTTTCTCTACGCTGGCAGTGGGCCTGGAGGCACAGCTTGCGTCTGTCTGCTCTGGCCACCCGTGTGGGGGAGGGCACTCGGGACAGCGCCGGAGACCCGGCCGGGATCGATCCTGCCTGCGGATGAGGTGCAGGTCTGTGCCACGTCTCCCTCCAATCGCCGCACTCTATCCTCAGTCCCACCCCCACACTCCTCCCTCCTCCAATCATCGCGCCCTCGATCATCAGTCCCACCCCCACTGTCTCGCGGAAAGCGGAGATTTTAAAATACGGATCACGAAAACTTGGGGATGTCTCCCACCTCTCAAAACTTGGGGGGGACGTGTCCCCTCTGCGCCCCCCCCCCCCCCCCGGGTTTTCCGCCCCTGCCTGCACCTATTGTCTATAATGAGGAAGGCTGTCGAATGATATAGCGGAGATATAGATTAGTCACAGGATTGGGCAGAAAAATGGCAGATGGAATTGAATCTGAGCAAATGAGAAGTGTTATGTTTTGGGAGGTTGAATATAAGGGAAATGTAGGCAGTTAAATATAGGACCCTTAACACCATTGATGTACAGAGGGACCTTGGGGCCAAGTCTTTAGTTCCTTGCGAGTGGCGACACGAGTGGTAAAGTGGGCTTACGGTGCGCTTGCCTTCATTGGTTCGGGCACTAGGTATAAGGGTCAGGAAATCATGTTGAAGTTCTATAAAACTTTGTTTAGGCTGAAGTTTTGAGTATTGTGTGCAGTTTGTGTTGCCCCATTACATGAAGGGTGTGGAGACTGTAGAGAGGGTGCAAAGATCATTACCAGAACATTGCCTGGATTACAGAGTATCAGCTTTCAGGGGTGGTTGAACAAACTTGGATTGTTTTCTCTGGAGCAGCAGAGGTTGAGAGGAGACCTGTAAGATGCACGGGAAGCACACATAATATAAACAGTCATTACCCTTTTCAATTGTCAAAGACTAGCGGGCCATAGCTTTAAGATCTGTGGGGGTGGAATTGAAAGGAAGTGTGCAGGGAAAATGTTATACACAGTGCAGTGAGCGTCTGAAACGTGGTGCTAGGGCTGGTGGTGGAAGCAGGTACAATTGTGTTTAAGTATCTGGATCAGCAGGGATTGATTGGAGCGATATGGTTCATATGCAGGCAAAGAAGATTAGTTTAACTCAGCATCACATGCGGCACAGCCATTATAGTCAAAGAGCCTGCGCATGTGTTGTACTTGGCCATCCCAAGGCCCAACATCCCAAGGTGAAACTCCATTGTCTAATACTAGCAAAGCATAAGGTGTCATTTGCACGTGATTGAGTTTACTGGGAATCAAAAGATTCTGAACTGACTATTTTGTTGTTCAAAAGATAATTAATATTCAAGAGCATGAAAGTAAATGCTCCTTGTTTCCTTGATCAATAAATTATACACACTCTCCCTGTGATGGGAATCAGAGGTTCCATTTTCATGTCCCGATCCATGTTCTCCAGAGATTCTGCCTGACTGGCTGAGTTACTGAGCCTGAATGAATATGAAGAAGGGTCTCGACCCGAAATGCCACCCATTCCTTCGCTCCAGTGATGTCGTCTGTCCCGCTGAGTTACTCCAGCATTTTGTGTAATTTAAGTTACTCCAGCACTGTGTCCCTTTTTGTAAAGCAGTTCCTTGTTTCCATACTGTCCCATTTTAGTTAATGTGCTAAGCACCACAGTTCTATTTTTCCACATAGTTTTGGACAACTTTGTGAATATTTTTGTGAAGTTGAGGTGAACACCAAATGTAGCATCGATTATGTGAATAAGACTGTGAACTCTGGCTTCCAGATACGTTAACAAACAGGTGCAGAGTGGGGTTTTCAGAGAGATTTAACCTTTAAAATTGAAAACCAAATATAGATGTAAAGAGTACTTTAGGCTGGAAGTAAAATTAAGATGTGAACTTCTGTGAATTCAGCCAAATCTCTTCAAATTGTTATGTATAAATTCTAATGAAAGCATTTTAAAATACTTTTATTTCTTGACTTTGATCTCTCCCTGCAGACTGGATAGTCTTTTCTACAGTACTGAAAGCATTGTTCCCTAAACTCGCAGCTAACACAAACCATGGTTTATTTTCTCCCTAACTCATTGGAAGCATTTTGTACATGCATTTATCCAATTAAAACTCCCTCGCCACAATAATTTTGGACACTGCGAACCTAACCCCAGATTGGAAATATTATCTGGTTCATGAGGTCTAAGCTGTTAACGCCGAGTGCTTTATCCAAACTGGAAGATAGGAAAACAAATCGGCCTGCACTGCCTCTTTAGTTGCCTTAAAAGAGAAAGTCAGAACTTAGGAGGAAAAAATACCACCTCGGCCTGGTGGGGCTTGAATTCAAACTGCTTGTGGACTGGTCTGTGCATTGGAATCTGCAGCGAAGGTATGAATCTGAGGCCCTCTATCTATGTTTAGCACTTACTTCAGAAAGCAATGTTTATGTCTCACTTGATGAAAGGAAGGCCTTTGATCAAATTAGATTAAAGGATCTCTGGGAAAGTTGAGATGTGCAGCCCAAATATAGCACTTGCACAGAGGTGACCCTGGGAAAATCCTCGGTTAGCAGGTCAATATACTGAGCATTTTGTAGTGAGTATATGGAAGCACACAAAGTAGATTCCATGCATGAAACTGCACAGCTCCCTTTGGTATTTGCAGTGAGATTTACTAAATACTGCAGGGATGACAGGCCACTTGTGCTTACAACATTTTTGTATTTTTTTCATCTACTCCTATACGTACAACATAGAATAATACAGGAACAAGCCCATCGGCCCACACTGTCCATGCTGAACATGATGCCAAGTTAAACCAATCACTCTGCATGCATGTAATCCATAGCCCTCCAAGCCATACATATCCATCTTCTTGTCGAGTCCACACACAAGATTAGAAGTTATTCAGCCAGAGCTGAACATACTTCTCGGCATCCGCATACACAGGTGACTGTCTTACGCTTGTGCGTGGTGGTGGAAACAGGGCCGCGATGTGAAAGCTCTTTCTTTGACCCCAACATATCCATAAGCCTATCTAAAAGCCTCTTAAACGCCAATATAGCATCTGCCTCTGTATTAAAAAGCCTGCCCCGCAGATCTCCTTTAAACTTTCCATTCTCACCTTAAAGCTAGCTTTTGATATTTCCAACCTGCGAAAATATGAATGCAAAGCAGCTGTGCATATTTAGAAAAACAAACGTGTACCAGGAGCCACAGTTTAAGAATAAGGGATAAGCCATTTAGAACGGAGACGAGGAAACACTTTTTTTCACAGAGAGTGGTGAGTCTGTGGAATTCTCTGCCTCAGAGGGCGGTGGAGGCAGAGGAACTGAAGGAAATCCACATTAAGCAGGAAATGGTGTTGGATAGACTGATGGGACTGAAGGCTGATAAATCCCCAGGGCCTGATGGTCTGCATCCCAGGGTACTGAAAGAAGTGGCTCTAGAAATCGTGGATGCATTGTTGATAATATTCTGTAGACTCAGGATCAGTTCCTGTGGATTGGAGGGTAGCTAATGTTATCCGACTTTTTAAGAAAGGCTGGAGAGAGAAAACGGGGAATTATAGACCAGTTAGCCTGACATCGGTGGGGAAGATGCTGAAGTCAATTATAAAAGATGAGATAGCTACACATTTCGATAGCAGTAACAGGATCGGTCCGAGTCAGCATGGATTTACGAAGGGGAAATCATGCTTGACTAATCTTCTGGAATTTTTTGAAGATGTAACTAGGAAAATGGACAAGGGAGAGCCAGTGGATGTAGTGTACCTGGACTTTCAGAAAGCATTTGACAAGGTCCCACATAGGAGATTAGTGGGCAAAATTAGGGCACATGGTATTGGGGGTAGAGTGCTGACATGGATAGAGAAGTGGTTGGCAGACAGGAAACAAAGAGTAGGGATTAACGGGTCCCTTTCAGAATGGCAGGCAGTGACTAGTGGGGTACCGCAAGGCTCGGTGCTGGGACTGCAGCTATTTACAATATACATCAATGATTTGGATGAGGGGATTCAAAGTAACATTAGCAAATTTGCAGATGACACAACGCTGGGTGGCAGTGTGAACTGTGAGGAGGATGCTATGAGAATGCAGGGTGACTTGGACAGGTTGGGGGAGTGGGCAGATGCATGGCAGATGAAGTTTAATGCGGATAAATGTGAGGTTATCCACTTTGGTAGCAAAAGCAGGAAGGCAGATTACTATCTAAATGGCGTCAAGTTGGGAAAAGGGGAAATACAACGGGATCTGGGGGTCCTTGTACATCAGTCTATGAAAGTATGCATGCAGGTACAGCAGGCAGTGAAGAAAGCGAATGGCATGTTGGCCTTTATAACAAGAGGAATCGAATATAGGAGCAAAGAGGTCCTTCTACAGTTGTACAGAGCCCTAGTGAGACCACACCTGGAGTATTGTGTGCAGTTTTGGCCCCCTCATTTGAGGAAGGACATTCTTACTATTGAGGGAGTGCAGCGTAGGTTTACAAGGTTAATTCCCGGGATGGCAGGACTGAGGGGATGGAGCAGCTGGGCTTGTACACTCTGGAGTTTAGAAGGATGAGAGGGTATCTCATTGAAGCATATAAGATTGTTAAGGGCTTGGACACGTTAGAGGCAGGAAACATGTTCCCGATGTTGGGGGAGTCCAGAACCAGGGGCCACAGATTAAGAATAAGGAGTAGGCCATTTAGAACGGAGATGAGGAAACACTTTTTCTCACAGAGAGTGGTGAGTCTATGGAATTCTCTGCCTCAGAGGGCGGTGGAGGCAGGTTCTCTGGATGCTTTCAAGAGAGAGCTAGTTAGGGCTCTTAAAAATAGCGGAGTCAGGGGATATGGGGAGAAGGCAGGAACGGGGTACTGATTGGGGATGATCAGCCATGATCACATTGAATGGCGGTGCTGGCTCGAAGGGCCAAATGGCCTATTCCTGCACCTATTGTCTATTGTCTATTGAATTCTCTGCCACAGAAGGCAGTGGATGCCAATTCACTGGATGTATTCAGGAGTTGGATATTGCTCTTCGGGCTAATGGATATGGGGAGAAAGTAGGAACAGGGTACTGATTCTGGATGATCGGCCATGATCATATTGAATGACGGTGCTGGCTCGAAGGGTGGAATCGCCTACTCCTGCACCTATTTTCTATGTATCTATGTTTCTATATGGACAGGCGACATTTCTGGTCGGGACTCTTCAGACTGATTGTAGTAGGGGGGAGAAAGCTGGAAAAGAGATGGGGGGCGGAACAAAGCTAGGAAAGTGATAGGTGGATACAGGTGAGAGGGGTTGATTGGCAGATGGGTTGACAAAAGCTTTACCCTAGAGACCAAAGGGTGAAAAAGGGAACAAAAAAGTGTCACATAAGATGAGAAGAGGAATGAAATGTAAAACCAGAGGGAGGGATGTTGGTGGAGAGGATGGGGGTGGGAGGGGGTTTTCCATAGTATTTTCAAGGTTGAGGGAATTGGTTTTAAATGCTGGAGTAATTTAAGTGACTACTCCCCAAATCAATTGCTCCCTGACTCGGTTGCACTATTGTACCTTCCCATAGGAACTGAGCGTGGCTTTGAGAATTAGCAAAGTCTTGGAGCAACAGAAAAGTAGGAAGAGAATGGGGGAAGCAAATGTGGAAGTAGTAAAAGAGAAGTGTGCAAGAAGAGCTAATTCAGGTATGATACCACCAGACTTCAAAGAGAAGTGCAGAAGAACATTTCAGTCACAGCACTAGGTGAATTTTAAAATGAACTGGAACTAACGTGAAGGGAACAGGCACAGCTGGCGTCTTTATTTATTTGCAGAATGTGGACTTTGCTTAAAACACCATTCTTCGCTGAAAATTCCAAGAGAATTGTGTCAAAACAATACATGAAGGAAACGGAAAAAAATCACGCTCTGCGGTTCAGGCAGCACATTGGGAGACCATGGATGGGCGAAGTTTTGGGTCAGGACCCTTCTTCAGACTGAGGAAGGGCTCTGATCCAAAACAATGAGCTTCCATATCCTCCAGAGATGCTGCCTGATCCGCTAAGTTTAGTTAGTTTAGTTCGTTATAGATGTATGGAAACAGGCCCTTAGGCCCACCGAGTCCATGCCGACAACGATCACCCATACACTAGTTCTATCGTAAAACGCTAGGGACAATTTATAGAAGTCAATTCACCAACAAACCTGAAATCTAGGAGGAATCCAGAGCACCCGGAGAAAACCCACGTGGTCATACTGAAAAAGTGCCAACTCTGCGCTGACAGCACCCGTAGTCAGGATCCAACCCGGGTCTCTGGCGCTGTAAGGCGGCACCTTTACTGCGGCGCCATTGTGTGACCTGAATTAAAATACACATGTAGGGAAATTAACTTTTAAAACGTCCATGTAACTATACCAGTTGCATGCGACTATATAGGCTTCTGTCATGCATATTAATTATTTTGGAAATGACATGACATGACAAAATTCTTAATAGCCAACAAATGCATAAGCCGATATGATTAACAACTTTAGCTTTTCTGTGGAACTGTATACACCACTGTATATTTAGCGTTGCACCACATATTGGATATTGTACCTTATTAATAGCAGTTGCATGTTGTGGCTAGACCAGAATCATCTATAATCCACTCACACAAATCCTGGTTGATGCTTTTGTATACTTGTTTATTAGTAAAATTATATTTTCTTAGCTGTGAATTAGTTTAGTCATTCAATAACTAAACTTCTCTTCAAAAGATTCACATAATGATTAGAAAACAAACTTTAATGTTTCATTTGTTCATAGTGCCTGACATTAATCGAGTTGTTAATGTTAATTCCAAATCTTTTTGCTCAAATCAATCTTAAAGCTGATACCGAGAATGAGCAGGCGAAAGGCACATTCACCCAGTTAATCATTTTACTTTAGTTCTTAAATGAGGTTAGAACATAGAACAGTAGGGCACAAGAATTAGACCTTCAGTGCAACAATGTCATGCTGAACCAAGACCAACTCAAATCTGCCTGTGGATAATACCCATACCATATGTCTCTCCAAAAGTGTCCAATGCCACTGTCGTTTCTGCCTCAACCACCAACCCTAGGAGCATGTTCCACGCACTCACCACCCATTGTGTATATAAACTTGCCCCGTGCATCTCCTTTAAACTTTGCCCCTCTCACCCTAAAACTATGGCCTCTAGTAGTTCTTTCTCCATCCTGGGGAAAAAGTTTCTGACTCTCTACCCTATCTTTGCCTCTCATCATTTTATTTACTTCTATCAGGTGTTCGCACAACATCCTGCATTTCAGAGAAACCATTCCAAGTATGCCCAACTTCACCCTGTAGCTAATATCCTCTAATCCAGGCATCAGTCTGAAGAAGGGTTCTGACCCAAAACTGCACCTGTTCCTTTTCTTCAGAGATGCTGCCTGACCTGCTGAGTTACTCCAGCATTTTGTGTCTTCTCATTCTGGTAAACCTCCCCTGTACCCTTTCCAAAGCCTCCACATCCTTCCTGTAATGAGGTGACCAGAACTGCATGCAATATTCCAAATGCGGCCTCATGCTGCACATGACTTCCTGACTCTTATAGTCAATACCCCGACCTATGAAAGCAAGCATAATATGTGCCTTCTTTGTCACTCTATGTAATTGTGTTGCCACTTTCAGGGAGTTATGGACTTGGACCCCAAGATCCCACTGTACAATAATGATGTTAAGGGGCATGCCATTAATTATATATATTCTCCGTACATTTGATCTCCCAATGTGCAGTACCTCACACTTGCTCGAATTAAACTCCATCTGCCACTTCTCCGCCCATTTCTGTAGTTGATCTATAACCCGCTATATACTTTGACAGCCTTCCTCACATTTTGCGACCCCAGCAATCTTGGTGTCATCTGTAAACCTACTAATCAACCTGCCTGCTTTTACCTTCAAGTCATTTGTCTATATCACAAACAGCAGTGGGCCCAGCACAGATCCCTGCGGAACACCACTGGTCACAACCTCCAGACTGAATATTGTCCTTCCACCACAATCCTCTGTCTACAGTAAGTAAGCCAGTTCTGAACCCAAACAACCAAGTCACTGTAAATATTGTGCATCTTCATCGGAAACGTTGATTTTTGTGATTCTTTCATTGTTGAATTATACAACAATTTTGTGTTTTATAAAAGCCAAAAATAAAATGATTCATAAATTGAAAGGTAGTTTATCGGAGATAAAGCTGGATTTTTTGATGAATTACAATGCAATAATTACTTGCATTGATATAAAGAAATACAAGGACATTCACAAATAATAATGTAATCAAGGGAGAGAACATATTAAATAAAATGCAAAAGGGCAGATGATAAGGGTGATGTTTCGGGTCCAGATTGAGGAAGCATTCGACTTGTAATGTCACCTATCCGTTTTCTCCAGAGGTGCTGCCTGACCTGCTGAGTTACTCCAGCACATTTTGTGGGTTTTTGTGTGAGGCTGCGTCTGCGGGTTCCTTGTGTTCACAAGTGACATGAATTAAAATCCATGCACAGGGGAATGAACCATACTAGTTGCTTGTAACTATATCTGCCATGCTCAAGAATGTGCCTCTAATATTTGGAGAAAAGTCATGACAAGATTATTAATAGCCAACAAATGCACAAGCAATTAAGATTAAGAACTTTAGCCTTTTCTGTGCAACTGTATACACCACTATATATTTAGAGTCACGCCACATATTGGATATTTTGCTTTATTAATAGCAGTTGCATGACAGACCAGTCATCTCTGTGCGTATTATCGTTGTGGGCCCCACCTTTCCTTGGTCATCGGTGCCAGCTCTGATTTGTTCCAAACCTTTTCATACCTCTAGTTTTCCTCCCCCCTGACTCTCAGTCTGAAGATGGGTTTCGACCCGATACGTCAGCTATTCCTGTTCTCCATAACACAGTGGTGTAGTGGTAGAGCTGCTGCCTTACAGCGCCAGAGACCTGGGTTCAATCCTGATTGCGGGTGCTCTCTGTATGGAGTTTGTACGTTCTCCCCGTAACCTGCGTGGATTTTCTCCGGTTTCCTCCCAAAGGCGTACAGGTTTGTTTCAGCACCGTATCTCTAAAGTCTTAACTAGAGATTAAATTCTAAAACCTGAGCCATGTGGCAGAGTTATTGGTACTTTTACCTTTGAACCCAGAAGGTTCTTAATTCAAGTCCTACTCAAGCAACAGACAAGTATTTAGACAGACACCTCAGTATAGTGCAGAGTGGGTGCTGGCTTTGAATGGTCCATGCCTTGAGATTCAAATTGGCTAACTGCATTCTTCAGCACTTTGGAATCAAAAATTGTTTTATTTTTCCAAATTGAAATGCAGAAATAACCATTTCTAGGTTACAAAGCACAATCTCAAAGGAAATTCAAGCAAGTCACCATTGATGCCTTGATAAAAGTTGCTGACGGGTGTATGAGATGGTACATTTGTCTTACAATTCTTCTTTAAGAGCAATACATAGTCATGGAGATACACAGATTGGGAACAGACCCTTCTACCAACGATGCTCATGACAAACACCACCTACTTGTTTACACTAGTCTTTAGATACAGCGCAGAAACATGCCCTTCGGCCCATTGTGTCCGTGCTAACCAGCGATCACTTCGTACACCAGCATGATCCTACACACGAGGGACAATTTACAATTTTACCAAAGGCAATGTAGCTACAAACCTGTATGTCTTTGGAGTGTGGGAGGAAACCTATGTGGTCCACTGGAGAAAACCCACGTGGTCGCAAGGTGATTCAAGATTCATGATTCAATTTAATTGTTACATGTACTAATTAAGGTACAGTGATATTTGAGTAGCCATACTAAGTGAAAAACAACAATATACACAGCCACATAAAATAAAACTTAACATAAACTTCTACCACAACAGAATCCACATTCCTCACTGTGATGGAAGGTAATAAAGTTCAATCATCTTCCTCCTTTGTTCACCCATGGTCGGGGCTGTTGCACCCTCTGCAGTTCGCCGCTGCCGACGGTCCGATATCCAAAGCCCTCTCGTCGGGTTGATCGAAACTCCGGCGTCGGGATGGATTGAAACACTCCGCGGCACGGAGCTCCCGAGTCGGCTTCTTCTTACCCAAGACCGTGGGCTTCACGGTGTTAAAGTCCACAGGCCCCGGGGTTGGAGCTCTCCACAATCCTTGGCAAAGGATCGCAGCTCCCAACGTTAAAGTCCGCACAGCGCCCGTGGCTTGAAGTGCCGGGCTGGTCTTCAGGAAAGGCCGCACCACTCCACGTTGTTAGGCCGTAGGGGGGGATGGGGAAAAATCACATCTCTGTCGAGGTAAGTGACCCCCCCCCCCCACATAACACAGACCAAGAAGCATTAAAACATACTTTTAAAACTTACTTCAAATAATAAAAACAGAGAGGGGACAGACAGACAGTTGGCGAGGCAGCCACTACGGTGGAACGTGCAAACTCCATATAGACAGCACCTGGAGTCAGTATGTACCCAGGTTTCTGGCGATGTAAAGCAGCAACACTACCGTTGCACCACTGTGCTGCCCCACTAATGGACAGAATGAAAACGTTCAGTATTGTTGTGAAAAGTACAAGAAATGCAATATATTCCTAAACTATCATTAACATAAAATAATAAACTATTATTAAAATATCTCTAAAATGTACTCGTATATATTCCATAAGCTGTGTTTATTCACAAAATGTTCTGTCATAATCACTGTATTCTTGTTTGGAGCATATTCATAGTTTATAGGGCAACTTTCAACCACACAAAGTTCAATGTCACACAACTTTCAAAGAGTTATGATTTGGAAAATGATAAGGTGGCTTTTATAGAATAAGAAAACAATAAACATTATGTAAACCATTTGCAATATTAAGTAGAATTAGTGATGTTGCATTTCTTTCAATCCGAGTTGCTTACTCCTCATATCACACTGAGATTATTCCCCATCAAGATGGCTACCCCATCATCCTTTCTTCTCTCCGCTTCCATCAGGCAGAAGATATAGAAGCTTGCAAGCGCACCACCAGACGCAAGAACAACTTCTTCCCTTCAGTCATCAGGCTTACGAACGGTCCTTACATGAGCCTCGGTACAGTCCGATTCTCCCACCTACGACATTGCAGACGTTGAACTTTGTCTCTGGAACTATTATGCTATAATGCTGAGAACTATATTCTGCACTCTATCTTTTCCTTCGCTTATCTGTTGTACTTCAGTTTGGCTTCATTATATTCATGCAGAATATCATCTGATTTGATGGGATAGCCTGCAATATCTATACCACCAGGTGGCGCCCGTAATAGCCACCTTGCCAACAGTCTGTCTCATCCCTTCTGTTTTTATTATTTTAAGTATGATTTAAATGTATGTTTCAATGTTTCTTGGTTTGTTTTATATGGGGGGGGGGGGATCAGGAGAAACATTTTCCAGTCTCTTACCTCTATGGAGATGCGATTTTTCTCTGTCTCGCATCTCCGTCTCCCCTGCGGCCTAACAACGTGGAGTTGGCGGCCTTTCCCGTAGACCGGCTCGGTGCGAACTTTAACATCGGGAGCTGCGATCATTTGCCGGGGATTGTGGAGAGCTCCAACCGCGGGGCCTGTGGACTTTAACACTGTGAAGCCCGCGGTCTCTGGTAAGAAGAGATCGCCTTGGGAGCTCCATGCCACGGAGTGTTCCATTCCGACCCGAAGCCGGAGTTTCCATCATCCCGGCAAGAGGGCTTCGGACATCGGACCCTCGGCAGCGGCAAACTGCGAAGGGTTCAAAAGCCCCGACCACGGGTGAACAAAGGAGGAAGATGATTGAACTTTATTACCTTCCATCACAGAGAGCAATGTGGATTCCGCTGTGGTGGATGTTTATGTTACATTTTATCTTGTATCTTGTTGCTTTTTACTTAGTATGGCTGGATGGTATCTCAAATTTCACTGTACCTTAATTGGCACATGTGATAATTACATTGAATCCTGAATCTTGATCTTGAAAACAAAGCTTTTCACTGTACCTTGGTACAAGTGGCAATAGCACAATTAAACCTAGGTACACATAAACCTGGACGTGAGGAGTGGGCCTGAAGCAGAGGGACCGTGGTAATGCCTCCAGCACTTTCAAGGTCAGCTGCAGGAGGCCATTATAAAGGATGAGGTTACATACTTAGAAGCTCATTATAAAATAGGCCAAAATCAGCATGGTTTTGTGAAAGGGACATCTTGCCTGATGAAGATAGAATTCAAATGCTGGAGTAATTCAGCAGGACAGACAGCTTCTCTGGAGAGAAGGAATGGGTGATGTTTCGGGTCGAGACCCTTCTTCAGACTGATGTCAGGGGAGTGGGTGGAACATAGATAAGGAAGTGTATAGATAAGGAAGTGTAAGGTATGAAAAAAGGACAACGGGAATTGAGATCAAGGGACATGTTAGTTGGCAGAAACAATGATCTATTTGACATTTTCCTTGATCTCCATTCGCTGTGTCCTGTTTTCACACCTTGCATTTCCTTATCTATATCCCTCCTTATTTATGTACCGCCCACTACCCTGACATCAGTCTGAAGAAGGGCCTCGACCCGAAATGTCACCCATTCCTTCTCTCCAGAGATGCTTCCTGTCCTACTAAGTTACTCCAGCATTTTCTGTCTATCTCCGATTTAAACCAGCATCTGCAATTCCTTCCTACACATCTTGCCTGATGAATCTGTTGGAATTCTATGAGGAAGTAAATAGTACTAGACAAAGGAGAGTCAGTGGATGTTGTTTACCTAGATTTCCAGAAAGCCGCACATGAAGCTGCTAAAGAAGATAAGAGCCCATGGTATCAAAGGGCATTTAGAAGCATGATCCCAGGAATGAATGGGTTATGAGTGTTTGACGGCACTGGGCCTCTACTCACTGGAGTTTAGAAGGATGTGGGGGGACCCCGTTGAAACCTACCAAATAGTGAAAGGCCTGGATAAAGTGGATGTGGAGAGGATGTTTCCACTAGTGGGAGAGTCTAGGATTAGAGCTCATAGCCTCAGAATTAGACATTTCTTTAGGAAGGAGATGAGCAGGAATTTCTTTAGTCAGAGGGTGGTGAATCTGTGGAATTCATTGCCACAGAAGGCTGTGGAGACCAGGTCAGTGAATATTTTTAAGGCAGAGATTGATAGGTTTGTGATTAGTATGGGTGACAAGGGTTATGGGGTGAAGGCAGGAGAATGCGGTTGAGGGAAAGGTAGATCAGCCATGATTGAGTGATGGAGCAGACGTGATGGGCCGAATGGCCTAATTCTGCTCCTTTCATTTATGAACTTATGCAAGTGAATTAAATGCACCCAATAAATATGAATAAAATTACCAGATATTTTCATTTAGGTTAGCTGCCAATTCATGCTTACATTTTTAGACGGACTCACAGCTTGCTGCACCGACTTGCTTTGCATTTCTTTTGCATAATTAATTTTTATCCATCCCCGCTCCATTTCTTTCTCCTGACGTTGATCAGCAGACAGCTGGCAAAGAGCCCAGCAGTAGGACAGCACAGGAATGGGACCACAGCTGCAGTCAAGCCACAGGAGATGTGAAGCTGAAGGAGATATATCTGTCTGGAGGGCTGGCATGGGAAGAATATTGACACCCGGCTGGAGGCCCTTGACAGAAAATCCAAAAATAAGTAGCGGAGAAAGAAATTGACCCATTAGGCATATTTATGAAGTTAAAACATGATCTAAAGTCATAAACAACAAAAATCTCACGCAGTTATTGTTTGCAATAGCAAAATATATCATGGTGAGTTCGATAGAGGTGATAAAAATTATACTGCTCCATATTGTCACCCGAGGGTAGATACAAAGTGCTGGAGTAACTCAGTGGGTCAGGTAAAGATGTATTCGTTTTTAGGTTAATTGCACTCAGTAATTTGCCTCTGGTGTGTCAGGAGTGGATGAGAATGTGGGAGAACATAGAACTAGTGTGAATGGTTCGACATGGACTTGGTGGGCTGAAGGGCCTGTTTCCATGATGTATCTCTAAACTAAACTAAACGAGCAGTGCAGCCAACTGGTTGCTTACGCTGTGCAATGAAATGAAATATGAGATAGACTGATTCAACATAATTATAGCTTCTTAGACACAAAATGCTGGAATAACTCAGCGGGTCAGGCAGCAACTCTGGGGAAAATGGGTGATGTTTTGGGTCGAGACCCTTCTTCAGGCTGAAAGCAGAGCGGAGGAAACTGTAGGTAGGAAAAGGCCAGAACAAATCAAGGCCGGCAACAGATGACCAAGGAAGGGTAGAACCCATCATGTCCCATTCTTGGCTGAGGAAGAGGTGATAATGAAGGTGTACAGGGATGCGAACAGTAGAACTAGTAGGATGTCAAGGGTGGGAGAGGTAGGCACCCAATGGTCTGGGCGATAATGAAATGAAATATGAGACCTGAAAAAGCTCTTCAAGGGTACCGGGTGGCATTTGTATTGTCGGCGGAAAAAAGATGTCAGGCATGTTGGTAAGGCCGCAATTGTAGTGTTGTTTTCAGTTTTGGTTGCCCAGTTATAAGACGGATGTAATTAAGCTGGAAAAAGTACAGTGAAGATTTACGAGAATATTGCCTGGACTCGAGGTCCTGAGCTATACGGAGAGGTTGAGCAGGCCAGGGCTTTATTCCTTGCAACACAGGAGACTGAGAGGTTAAGTGTAGGTTTAGTTTTATTATTGATGAATGCTTTGTTCTGCAATGCTATCTCAGCAGATAATACTAACATCATCAAACTCCAGTACAATAGATAGAGCAAAGGGGAAAATACATAGTTCAGAATACAGTTCTCAGCATTGTAATGCGTCATTTCCATAGACAAAGACCAATGTCTGCAATGCGGTAGAGGTGAATCGGACAGTACCCTAGCTTATGGAAGGACAGTCCACTAACTTGATAACAGAGGGAGAGGGGAAGAAGCTGTTCCTGAGTCTAGTGATGCACACATTCAAATTTCTGCCGGATGAGAGCAGGGAGAAGAAGGAATGACAAGGGTATAACCATATAACCATATAACAATTACAGCACGGAAACAGGCCATCTCGGCCCTACAAGACCGTGCCGAACAATTATTTTCCCTTAGTCCCACCTGCCTGCACTCATACCATAACCCTCCATTCCCTTCTCATCCATATGCCTATCCAATTTATTTTTAAATGATACCAACGAACCTGCCTCCACCACTTCCACTGGAAGCTCATTCCACACCGCTACCACTCTCTGAGTAAAGAAGTTCCCCCTCATGTTACCCCTAAACTTCTGTCCCTTAATTCTGAAGTCATGTCCTCTTGTTTGAATCTTCCCTATTCTCAAAGGGAAAAGCTTGTCCACATCAACTCTGTCTATCCCTCTCATCATTTTAAAGACCTCTATCAAGTCCCCCCTTAACCTTCTGCGCTCCAGAGAATAAAGACCTAACTTATTCAACCTTTCTCTGTAACTTAGTTGTTGAAACCCAGGCAACATTCTAGTAAATCTCCTCTGTACTCTCTCTACTTTGTTGACATCCTTCCTATAATTGGGCGACCAAAATTGTACACCATACTCCAGATTTGGTCTCACCAATGCCTTGTACAATTTTAACATTACATCCCAGCTTCTATACCCAATGCTCTGAGTTATAAAGGCTAGCATACCAAAAGCTTTCTTTACCACCCTATCTATATGAGATTCCACCTTCAAGGAACTATGCACGGTTATTCCCAGATCCCTCTGTTCAACTGCATTCTTCAATTCCCTCAGGATATACCTATGGTATATCCATATGTAACCATATCAGGATATGGTAGGATGTCTTTGATTATTTTATAGATAATCTTATAATAGATGATCATATAGAGACCATATAACCATATGGATATCCATATATAACCATATCAGGATATGGTAGGATGTCTTTGATTATTTTATAGATAATCTTATAATAGATGATCATATAGAGATGTCTAAAATCATGAGGGGAATGGATTGGTGAATGCACAGTGTATTTTACCCAGAGTAAGGGAATCAAGATCAGAAGACCTTCTCCGGTACGGGGTTGGTGTTGATGGCACTGCCCTGAGCTGGTTCGTTTCCTACCTCAAAGATAGGAGTTTCTCTACAAACATAGGCAACTCTTTCTCTTCCCCAGCTAGCCTTTGCTGCGGGGTTCCACAAGGCTCCATCCTAGGTCCCATTCTCTTCTCTCTGTATATGCTCCCCCTAGGCCAAGTCATTCAAAGGTACGGCATTTCCATCCACTGCTATGCTGACGATACACAGCTCTATCTCCCTCTGAAACCCAACAACCGGTCAAATCTACTCGGCCTTATGCACTGCCTCGAGGATATAAAGTGTTGGATGGCGCAGAATTTCCTCCAACTAAACGAGAACAAGTCTGAGGTCATCCTACTCGGCCCCTCAGACTCCATCAAAACGTTAACAGGCAGCCTTGGAAGCCGAACCTCCTTACTCAAACCGCACGTCAAAAATCTTGGCGTGATATTTGACTCCGCATTGAAGTTTGACAAACAAGTCAATGCTGTGGTAAAAGCTAGCTTCTTCCAGCTTCGTACCATAGCTAAAATCAAACCATTCCTTCAATCTGACGACCTTGAAAAAATCATCCATGCATTCATCTCCTCCCGCCTTGATTACTGCAACTCCCTATACACTGGCATCAGCCAATCACCGTGTCCCGCCTGCAATTGGTCCAAAACGCCGCAACGAGACTTCTGACAGGCAACCGAAAAAGGGACCACATCACCCCGATTCTGGTCTCTCTCCACTGGCTCCCAGTGCGGTACAGAATCAATTTCAAGCTCCTCCTTTATGTATACAAAGACCTTAACGGGCTTGCCCCCACCTACATCAAAAATCTGCTAACCCACCATTCTACCTCCAGGTCCCTCAGGTCGGCCGACTTGGGGTTACTGACCATGCTGCGGTCCAGGTATAAGCTCGGGGCGACCCCGCTTTTGCGGTTGCAGCACCTAGACTGTGGAACAGCATCCCTCTCATCATCGAACTTCCCCCTCCCTCGACTCCTTTAAGTCTAAACTTAAAGCCTATTTCTACTCACAAGCGTTTCTTGAGGTCCTCTGAGGGAGCGCTGTATGTATTTATTTATGTATGTATTGTTAGATGTATGTACCATTGTATGTAGCACGTTAGTACCTGCACTGATGTAAAGCACTTTGGTCAATGAGAGTTGTTTTTAAATGTGCTATAGAAATAAAATTGACTTGACTTGACTTGACTTGAGAAGACATAAGTTTATGGTAAGAGGGGAAAGGTTTAATAGGAACCTGACGGGCAACCTTTTCACACCTGAGGGTGGTGGGTATATTCTAGAGGAGGTGGTTGGGGCAGGTACTGTAACAACATATAAAGACATTTGGACAGATACATGGATTGGAAAGGTTTAGAGAGATATGGGCCAAACCTGGAATAATGGGACTAATGCAGATGGGTCATCTTGGTCGGCATGGAGAAGTTGGGCCGAAGGACCTTTTTCCATGCTGTGTGACTGTATGCCTCTATCATTAAATATACAGTGCCCTCCATAATGTTTGGAACAAAGACCCATCATTTATTTATTTGCCTCCAAAATTTGAGATTTGTAATAGAAAAAAAATCATATGTGGTTAAAGTGCACATTGTCAGATTTTAATAAAGGCGATTTTTATGCATTTTGGTTTCACCATGTAGATATTACAGCAGTGTTTATACATTGCCCCCCATTTCAGGGCACCATGATGTTTTGGACACAGAAATGTCATGTAAATGAAAGTAGTCATGTTTAGTATTTTGTTGAATATGCTTTGCATGCAATGATTGCTTGAAATCTGCGATTCATGGACATCACCAGTTGCTGGGTGTCTTCTCTGGTGATGCTCTGCCAGGTCTGTATTGCAGCCATCTTTAGCTTATGCTTGTTTTGGGGGCTAGTACCCTTCAGTATATTTTCTTTGTCATATAAAAGGCATGCTCAATTGGGTTCAGATCGGGTGATTGACTTGGCCACTCAAGAATTGACAATTTTTTAGCTTTGAAAAACCCCTTTGTTGCTTTAGCAGATGTTTGGGATCATTGTCTTGCTGTAGAATGAACTGCTGGCCAATGAGTTTTGAGGCATTTATTTGAACTTGAGCAGATAGGATGTGTCTATACCTTCAGAATTCATTATGCTACTACCATCAGCAGTTATATCATCAGTGAGCCAGTACCTTCAGCAGCCATACATGCCTAGGCCATAACACCCCCACCACCGTGTTTCACAGATGAGGTGTTTTGGATCTTGGGCAGTTCCTTTTCTCCTCTATACTTTGCTCTTGCCATCACTCTGATATAAGTAAATCTTTGTCTCATCTGTCCACAAGACATTTTTTCCAGACTGTGGTTGCTCTTTTAAGTACTTCTTAGCAAACTGTAACCTGGGCATCCTATTTTTGCAGCTAACCGGTAGTTTGCATCTTGCAGTGTAGCCTCTGTATTTGTGTTCATGAAGTCTTCTGCGGACAATGGTCATTGACAAATCCACACATGACTCCTGAAGAGTGTTTCTGATCTGACGGACAGGTGTTTGGGGATTTTTCTTTATTATAGAGAGAATTCTTCTGTCATCAGCTGTGGAGGTCTTCCTTGGCCTGCCAGTCCCTCAGCGATTAGTAAGCTCACCAGTGTTCTCTTTCTTCTTAATGATGTTCCAAACAGTTGATTTTGGTAAGCCTAAGGTTTGGCTGATGTCTCTAACAGTTTTATTCTTGTTTCTCAGTGTCATAATGGCTTCTTTGACTTTCATTGGCACAACTTTGGTCCTCATGTTGATAAGCAGCAATAACAGTTTCCAAATGTGATGGAAAGTCTGGAGGAAAGACTAGGTGCTGAGAGTTCTTTTATACCTGCATGAAGGAGGCAATTAAACACACCTGAGCAATTACAAATGACTGTGAAGCCATGTGTCCCAAACATTTGGGGGGGGGGGACTATGTATAAACACAGCTGTAATTTCTACATGGTGAAACCAAAATGCATAAAAATGGCCTTTAATAAAATCTGAAAATGTGCACTTTAACCACGCGATTTGTTTCTATTACAAATCTCAAATTGTAGAGTACAGAGGCAAATATATAAATGATGGGTCTTTGTTCCAAATATTATGGAGGGCACTGTAGCTGAAACCTCTGCAGCATGTGTTCACATGGAAAATTTACTACAAAGGTATCAAACACAGAGCAGGGTATCGAGAAACAGGTTGTTGATGCATCAAACAGTGTGGGACCCATCAACATGCTGGTATTAGTGCTGAAGACTTATGCTTCAAAACTAGGTGGCTTTTATTTCACTTCAACTACTGCACTGGAATATATCAACAATGTGAAAATTTCCCAGTTATATCCTATCCATGTCTTGTCCATAAAATTAAAAAATCAAATCTTGCCGATTACTATCTCTAGTCTCTTTTCAACTAACACCAATGTAACACATGTTGTCATTGGCACTGCCACTAAATGACACTTACAGCAGAGAGGAGACACAAGGAACTGCAGACGCTGGAATCTTGAGCAAAAATCAAAGTGCTGGAGGGACTCAGTGGATCAGGCAGCATCTGTGGAAGGAATGAACAGCTGACGTTTCAGGTTGGGACCTCTCTTCAGACTGACGGTCTCCATTTAAAACCATTTACAGTATGAGAATAAAGGGGAGGCCATTTAAAACCGAGATGAGAAAAAACGTTTTCACCCAGAGAGTTGTGAATTTGTGAATTCACCCCCACAGCCCTCACCTGTATGCATCTATCACTTGCAGACTTTGTTCTACACCTACCTCCTGTCCCCAGCTTTTTTCCTCATGCTGCATCAGTTTGAAGAAGGGCCCTGGCCTGAGACACTGACTGTCCATTCTATCCAAAGATGCTGCCTGAATTTTTCGGGGATGTAACTAGTAGAGTGGATAAGGGAGAACCAGTGGATGTGTTATATCTGGACTTTCAGAAGGCTTTCGACAAGGTCCCACATAAGAGATTATTATGCAAACTTAAAGCACATGGTATTGGGGGTTCAGTATTGATGTGGATAGAGAACTGGCTGGCAGACAGGAAGCAAAGAGTAGGAGTAAACGGGTCCTTTTCAGAATGGCAGGCAGTGACTAATGGGGTACCGCAAGGCTCAGTGGGGTACCGCAATATATATTAATGATTTGGACGAGGGAATTGAATGCAACATCTCCAAGTTTGCAGATGACACGAAGCTGGGGGGCAGTGTTAGCTGTGAGGAGGATGCTAGGAGATTGCAAGGTGACTTGGATAGGTTGGGTGAGTGGGCAAATGCATGGCAGATGCAATATAATGTGGATATATGTGAGGTTATCCACTTTGGTGGCAAAAACAGGAAAGTAGCCTATTATCTGAATGGTGGCCGATTAGGAAAATGGGAGATGCAACGAGACCTGGGTGTCATGGTACACCAGTCATTGAAAGTAGGCATGCAGGTGCAGCAGGCAGTGAAGAAAGCGAATGGTATGTTAGCATTCAAAGCAAAAGGATTTGAGTATAGGAGTAGGGAGGTTCTACTGCAGTTGTACATGGTCTTGGTGAGACCACACCTGGAGTATTGCGTACAGTTTTGGTCTCCTAACCTGAGGAAAATCATTCTTGCCATAGAGGGAGTACAGAGAAGGTTCACCAGACTGATTCCTGGGATGGCAGGACATTCATATGAAAAAAGACTGGGTAGACTCGGCTTGTACTCGTTAGAATTTAGAAGATTGAGGGAGGATCATATAGAAACTTACAAAATTCTTAAGGGGTTGGACATGCTAGATGCAGGAAGATTGTTCCCGATGATGGGGAAGTCCAGAACAAGGGGTCACAGTTTGAGGATAAGGGGGAAGTCTTTTAGGACCAAGATGAGAATTTTTCTTTTCACACAGAGAGTGGTGAATCAGTGGAATTCTCTGCCACAGAGGGTGGTTGAGGCCAGTTCATTGGCTGTATTTAAGAGGGAGTTAGATGTGGCCCTTGTGGTTAAAGGGATCAAGGGGTATGGAGAGAAGGCAGGTACAGGATACTGAGATAGATGATCTGCCATGATCATATTGAATGGCAGTGCAGGCTTGAAGGGCCAAATGGCCTACTTCTGCACCTATTTTCTATGTTTCTATCTCTGATCCCTCTCACCCTGGCCACAAACTCTTTGAATCCCTCTGGAAGGCGACTCCAGACTGTCAAAGCTGCTACAAACAGTTTGTAGCCAGATGTAAAAACAGTTTATATCCACGAGTAGTTGCTCTACTCAACAGCCAAAAATCTGTAGCCTCCCTTTGATCTGGTATTTTGTTGGTTCACATGCTTGATCAATGGTGTTTTATCATTAATGTTTTATTATTATTAATCTTTAGTGTTTTCTGAGTCATTCGTAACGGTCACTGTATGTCATGTTGTTACTTGTGGGCGGAGCACCAAGGCAGATTCCTTGTATGTGAATACTTGGCCAATAAACTTACTTCCTTACTTAATATTAAAAAGTGCCAAAATTATGGAAATCACTGAACACCACCTACTGTGACAGAGGTGAAGATCAAGGTCTTAGTTTAATTTAGTTTAGAGATACAGCATGAAAACAGACCCTTTGGCCCACCGAGTCCACATTGATCTTTGATCACCCATTCACACTAGTTCCATGTTATCCCATTTTTGCATCCACACTCGACACATTTATTTTACACAGATCAATTAACCTTAACACCCACATGTTCTTGTTTGTGGGGGAAAAAATGCCCATTGAGTCCATGCTGACCATCATTCCCACCAGTTCTATGTTATTCCAATTTCCATCCACTCCCTACACACCATGGGTAATTTAGAGGCTAACTGTCAAAAAAAACCTGCACGTATTTGGAATGTGGGAGGAAACCGGAGCACCCGGACAAAACCTACACGGTCACAGGGAGAACGTACAAACTCCACACAGACAGCACCAGAGGTCAGGATTGAACCTGGGTCCCTGGTGCTGTGAGGCAGCATCTTTACCAGGTGTGCTGACGAACAGAACTGGATCAACTGTATCAACCGGAATTTATTTGGAAGTTAAAACAAAACAGTAGACTCCGGAAATCTAAAAGAGAAAATGCAGGCAACACATATCAGGTCGGGCAGTGTCTGTGTGAAGTGAAACAGGTTGAAGACTCGCCAATGAGAACATACTTTTTGACAGAATTTCCATGGTCCTGTTTGGTAGAAAGGAATGGACAACTTACAGAAGATAGGAAGAGAGGCAGCACAGTGGCGCAGCGATTGAGCTGCTGCCTCACAGCACCAGAGATCTGGGTTACATCCTGAATACGGGTACTCAGTGTGGAGTTTGCACGTTCTCCCTGTGACCATGTGGGTTTTCTCCGGGTGCTCCGGTTTTCTTCCACATTCCCAAGATGTGCATGTTTTGTAGGTTAATTGGCCTTTGCAAATAGCCCCTAGTGTGTAGGATGCAAAAGTGGCATCACATGGAACTAGTATGCGGGTGATCAATGATCGGCATGGACTTGTTGGGCCGAAGGGCCTGTTTCCATGCTGTATCAATAGACAATAGGTGCAGGAGTAGGCCATTCGGCCCTTTGAGCCAGCACCGCCATTCAATGTGACATGGCTGATCATCCCCAATCAGTACCCCATTCCTGCCTTCTCCCCTTATCCCGACTCCGCTATTTTTAAGAGCCCTATCTAGCTCTCTCTTGAAAGCATCCAGAGAACCTGCCTTCACCGCCCTCTGAGGCAGAGAATTCCAGAGAATGGCTAAACCAAACAAAAAAACTAAAATGTGATTGATTTTTGCAGAGAGTCGGTATGAATATTGGCATCTAAAATACTGTCTGTGATGGATGAATAGCGTTCATTCGAAACAGCACCTGTCACTAAGTTATCCAGACACCACCATCTAGTGGCAGGTATAATGCATTACAAAAATAAAACCTTTACATGGCTGCACCTTATCTAATTTTCAAATGTGAACTTACGTTGTGTACAACTGTGTGGTTGATTCTGAAGTGTTTCTGAAATGGCCTAGCATGCCCCACAATTGTATCAGTATCGCAATGTTTAAACCGAGCAGAAATATCCAGTCATAGAATAGACTATGTACATGATTACAATCAAGCCATCCGCAGCGTACAGATAAAGGGTACACCATTTAGTGCAAGGTAAAGTCCGCTTAAAGATAGTTCAAAGATCTCAAATGAGATAGATGGGAGGGCAAGATCACACTATAGTTGTTCAGTTGCCTCATAACAACTGGGAAGAAACTGTCACTGAATCTGGTATGCATTTTCAAACTTCTATACCACTTGCCTGATGGGGAGAAGTGGGGAGTGACTGGGGTGAGACTGGTCCTTATTATACAGGTGGTCTTGCCGAGGCAGCGTGAAGTGTAGATGGAGTCAATGTAAGGGGGGATGGGTTTGTTTGAGTCATGCTCTGGGTCACGTCCACAACTCTAGACGTCCACGCAATAGAAAGGAAGGACATTAGCTTGGAGGATGTGGAATCGATATGGGTAGAGCTGCGAAACACTAAGGGGCAGAAAACGCTAGTGGGAGTTGTGTACAGGCCACCTAACAGTAGTAGTGGAGTTGGGGATGGCATCAAACAGGAAATTAGAAATGCGTGCAACAAAGGTAAAACAGTTATAATGGGTGACTTCAATCTACATATAGATTGGGTGAATCAAATTGGCAGGGGTGCTGAGGAAGAGGATTTCTTGGAATGTATGCGGGATAGTTTTCTAAACCAACATGTAGAGGAACCAACGAGAGAGCAGGCTGTTCTAGACTGGGTATTGAGTAATGAGGAAGGGTTAGTTAGCAGTCTTGTTGTGCGTGGCCCCTTGGGCAAGAGTGACCATAATATGGTTGAGTTCTTCATTAGGATGGAGAGTGACATTGTTAATTCAAAAACAAGGGACCTGAACTTAAAGAAAGGTGACTTTGAGGGTATGAGACGTGAATTGGCCAAGATAGACTGGCAATTGATTCTTAAAGGGTTGACGGTGGATATGCAATAAAAGGCATTTAAAAACTGCATGGATGAACTACAACAATTGTTCATCCCAGTTTGGCAAAATAATAAATCAGGGAAGGTAGTGCATCCGTGGATAACAAGGGAAATCAGGGATAGTATCAAAACAAAAGATGAAGTGTACAAATTAGCCAGAAAAAGCAGCCTACCAGAGGACTGGGAGAAACTCAGAGTCCAGCAGAGGAGGACAAAAGGCTTAATTAGGAAAGGGAAAATAGATTATGAAAGAAAACTGGCAGGGAACATAAAAACTGACTGCAAAAGCTTTTATAGATATGTGAAGAGGAAAAGATTAGTTAAAACAAATGTAGGTCCCTTGCAGTCAGAAACAGGCGAATTGATCATGGGGAACAAGGACATCGCAGACCAATTGAATAACTACTTTGGTTCTGTCTTCACTAAGGAAGACATAAATAATCTGCCGGAAATAGCAAGGGACCGGGGGTTAAATGAGATGGAGGAAGCGAGTGAAATCCAGGTTAGCCGGGAAGTGGAGTAGTAATTTGAATGGATTAAAGGCCGATAAATCCCCAGGGCCAGATAAGTTGCATCTCAGAGTACTTAAGGAAGTAGCCGCAGAAATAGTGGATGCATCAGTGATAATTTTTCAAAACTCTTTAGATTCTGGAGTAGTTCCTGAGGACTGGAGGGTAGCTAATGTAACCCCACTTTTTAAAAAGGGAGGGTGAGAGAAAACGGGGAATTACAGACCAGTTAGTCTAATATCGGTGGTGGGGAAAATTCTGGAGTCAGTAATTAAAGATGGGATAGCAGCACATTTGGAAAGTGGTGAATTCATTGGACAAAGTCAGCATGGATTTATGAAAGGTAAATCATGTCTGACGAATCTTATAGAATTTTTCGAGGATGTAACTAGTAGAGTGGATAAGGGAGAACCAGTGGATGTGTTATATCTGGACTTTCAGAAGGCTTTCGACAAGGTCCCACATAAGAGATTAGTATGCAAACTTAAAGCACACGGTATTGGGGGTTCAGTATTGATGTGGATAGAGAACTGTCTGGCAGACAGGAAGCAAAGAGTAGGAGTAAACGGGTCCGTTTCAGAATGGCAGGCAGTGACTAGTGGGGTACCGCAAGGCTCAGTGCTGGGACCCTAGCTATTTACAATATATATTAATGATCTGGATGAGGGAATTGAATGCAACATCTCCAAGTTTGCGGATGACACAAAGCCGATTAGGAAAAGGGGAGATGCAACGAGACCTGGGTGTCATGGTACACGAGTCATTGAAAGTAGTCATGCAGGTGCAGCAGGTAGTGAAGAAAGCAAATGGTATGTTAGCATTCATAGCAAAAGGATTTGAGTATAAGAGCAGGGAGGTTCTACTGCAGTTGTACAGGGTCTTGGTGAGACCACACCTGGAGTATTGTGTACAGTTTTGCTCTCCTAATCTGAGGAAAGACATTCTTGCCATAGAGGGAGTACAGAGAAGGTTCACCAGACTGATTCCTGGGATGGCAGGACTTTCATATGAAGAAAGACTGGATAGACTCGACTTG
This sequence comes from Amblyraja radiata, assembly GCF_010909765.2. Classification (NCBI taxonomy): domain Eukaryota; kingdom Metazoa; phylum Chordata; class Chondrichthyes; order Rajiformes; family Rajidae; genus Amblyraja; species Amblyraja radiata. The sequence continues at coordinate 111,994,801 of NC_045958.1, read as the reverse complement.
TACACGCTAGAATTTAGAAGATTGAGGGGGGATCTTATAGAAACTTACAAAATTCTCAAGGGGTTGGACAGGCTAGATGCAGGAAGATTATTCCCGATGTTGGGGAAGTCCAGAATTAGGGGGTCACAGTTTAAGAATAAGAGGGAAGGCGTTTAGGACCGAGATGAGAAAATCATTTTTTACACAGAGAGTGGTGAATCTGTGGAATTCCCTGCCACAGAAGGTAGTCGAGGCCAGTTCATTGGCTATATTTAAGAGGGAGTTAGATGTGGCCCTTGTGGCTAAAGGGATCAGGTGGTATGGAGAATAGGCAGGGATGGGATACTGAGTTGGATGATCAGCCATGATCAATTTCTTGTTGTCTTGGATGGAGCTGTTCGCAAACCATGCTGGGATGCATCCTGATAAAGTGCTTTCTATGGCGCATCTATAGAAGTTGGTGAAGGTTGTTGGGGACATGCTGAACTTCCTAAGCCTTCTAAGGAAGTAGAGGTATTGGTGATCTTTCTTGGTCGTTGCTTCAATATGGGTGGTCCAGGAGAAATCATTGGTGATATTTATTCCTAAGAATTTGAAGCTTTTGACCATCTCTACTTCAGCACCATCAATGTAGAGTAGGGTGTGTGATTTGCTTGGCTTCCTGAAGTCCCGCTGACCTTGAGGGACAGGTTATTGTCCTGGCACCAGGTTACGAGGTTCTCAATCTCCATCCTGTACTCTGTCTTGTCATTATTTGATATCTGGCCCACTACAGCGGTGTCGTCTGCAAACTTGAATTTACAGTGTTTCTCAATGTCTTGGTAGACATTGTACATGGAAATGTATAGCTAGTGGAGACTGTGTGAGAAGACAATAGTGAATATGGAGAGATTTGATGTTGAGTGCGTATAGATTCAATGATTATCAAACCCAAGATGAAGAAACCAATGGCTTCCAGTAAGGATGGAGAAGAGAAGATGAAATCAGAAGCTGAAGTAAGCAGGACTCTGAGACTGGAATTTTTTTTAAACAATGGTTTGTGAAGGGAAATGAAATCAGTTTAGTTTAGTTTAGAGATACAGCGCGGAAACAGGCCCTTCGGCCCACCGTGTCCGCACCAACCAGCGATCCCCGGACATTAACACTATCCTACACACACCAGGGCCAATTTACACTGATACCAAGCCAAATAACGTACAAACCTGTACGTCTTTGGAGTGTGGGAGGAAAACGAATATCTCAGAGAAAACCCACACAAATCACGGGGAGAACGTACAACTCCGGACAGCACCCGTAGTCAGGATCGAACCCAGGTCTCCGGTGCTGTAAGCACTGTAAAAGCCCTATCCCACGGTACGAGTTCATTCCAAGATCTCTCCCGTGTTTGCCCTGATTCGAACTCGGAGATTTATGGTAATGTCCACTCGTCGGTACTCGGGGCTCTCGTGGACATTTTTCAACATGTTGAAAAATCTTCACGAGTCTTCCCATGCTTACCTGCCATTAGCGAGTCTTCCCGAGTACCTGCCTTTAGCGTTACGAGCCGCTAAGTGACGTCCCCGAGCTCCGACGTACCCGCTACGTTCATTCTCCGTGCTTACCACGAGTTTGATTTTTTTTAAACTCGGGAGAGCTCTTGGAATGAACTCGTACCGTGGGACAGGGCTATAAGGCAGCAACTCTACCGCTGCATCAGTGACAGGCATCATATGGAGCTTGGGGCAAGGGCAAAAGAGCACCAACATCATTGGTTAAAGCAGCTGTAACAATAACAACCCTTAATGATTGAAATGTAGTGCACTCATTTTGAATGTAAATTCAGAAGTGTTTAACGAGCAAAGACAGGATATATATAATTATTTCACAGGTTAATGTACAGAACTTAAAAATCCCTCGATTAGCTATATTCACAGAGGGAGGAAAAGATAAGCATAGAGCCTTGTTCATTTGACCTAAAACAATGTTGTAGGCGTATATCCACAATGTATCATATATTTTGTTTGAAGAGGAAGTCGTTGAAATCTATTTTCTTTCAGCTGAGTCTATTTTTGTTCGAATCTTTCAACATTCCTCACATAGTTCAATTTGGCATTTGCTTCCGAATAACACAGCCATACCTCATTGGCAGGAAGGATAATAGACCATAATTATCATGCTTGCATGATTTGACATAAAATTGTGACCATCACTATAGCAACACTCCTGCTGACATCAGCTAAATGGTAACCTCAGTCTGGGAGCAAAGACTCATTTGAATAAGACTGAATAAAGGTGTAGGCTGGTAATTATCTATTGTGTAAATGTACACGATGTCAAGTTGTGATTGGATTTCTTGAGGCCTTTTCAAGACACAAGCTGACACAAACCTGTACAAAGCTGAAGAGCGGGTCAGAGAGAATGGAACCAACATAACCCTAGGACATGGGTTTCCCGACATTACAATAATCCCTACATTCATAGGAAAGTGTTCTTCCCTAACCTGAGGGGCAACGTTTTCATACAGAGGGTGATAGGTATATGGAATGAGCTGTCAGAGGTGGTAGTTGAGACAGAAACTATAATCTTAAAGACATTTAGGCAGGTATATGGATAGGAAAGATTTAGAGGGATATGGGCCAAATGCGGGCAGGAAGGAATGGTGTAGATGGAACATATTGATCAGCGTGGATGAATGGTGCCGAAGGGCTTATTTCCATGCTGTAGGATTCTGACCTCACAAATGCTTGGATTAAACCATCTGTCATTCCTCCTCTCATATCTGTAACTGGTCTTTACATCCTTCCTCACTATCTGCAACTCCACCAATTTTGCTTTTATCTACAAACATCCTAACCAACCTATCTACATTTATGTCCAAGTCATTTATATATAGCACAAACAATGGAAGTCCCTGCACAGATCCAGATCTCCAGCCAAAATAGCACCCTTCCACTACTACCCTGTCTTCTATGGGTAAAGCAGTTCTGAATCCATCGAATGGATCCCATGCATCTTAATCTTCTGGACCAGCCTACCATGAGGGACTTTATCAAATGCCTTATTAAAACCCATGTAGACAACAAAGGCTGATCCCATTCTCTTATAATTATCCCATTTTCTTATAATTACAAGAAACATTAGGAGACAATTGCTTTGCGATGTGGAGTCTGCTGAAAGGACTCTGCATGTAATGGCGTTCCATTGATAGCTCTGCCTCTTATTGATGTTGAATGGCCTACAGATGTTAAACTGAAAAAAGATGGTTATTAATTAGGACAAGACTATATTTACCACATTCTGCTATGTGTGGACAAAAAAGATAGATGTCCAGGGCTTTTGAAAACTGGTTCAATCAAGGTTTGACAAATGATAAAATATTCCCCGTTCTAAACTTGAGGGGAAAAGCGGAGTGGGGGAGGGGATGCTTGCAACTTTCTGCTTTGATTTCACTGTGGGCAGCGAGAAGTGGTGGTCTGGGCCACTAACTGCCGCCTCACAGCTTGTCTCAATGATGATCTTTTAATGGTTTCCTTTCTTTATTCGTCTCTGAGCCTGCTGTGCGCTGACAAGCTGCTCCTGCTCAGGCAGTTCTGAGATGTCATCTTCCACTTCTTGTACTTCTTCTGCAAGGGGCATGCTCTTTTGGTAACAAAATGACACAGGGTGCAGCGAATGAAAGCAGGAAACTCACTAGGTGAGAAATGCAAAGTGATTTCTGTCTGAAATTCCATGCGGTCACAGGGAGAATATACAAACTCCGTACAGACAGCAGACAGCACCCAATAGTCAGGATTGAACCCGGAACTCTGGCGCTGTAACGCAGGAACTCTGTCGCTGAGCCACTGTGCCGCCCTGATGCATGGTCTCAGCCTGAAATATCAACAACCCTTTTCTACCCCAGATGATGCATTAACCAAGTTCCTCTAGCAGTTCAATTTTTCTTTGCTTCAGATTCCATCGTTTTTAGTCTCTTGTGTCTCAGAGGTTGATCATGGAGCAAATCAACTCCTACCTCGACAAAAGCCTGGACCCACTGCACTTCGCTTACCACCACAACAGATCAACGGTGGATGCGATCTCGCTGGCCCTCCACTCCGCTCTGGACCACTTGGACAACAAAAACTCATATGTCAGGCTGTTATTCATCGATTACAGCTCGGCATTTAACACAATCATCCCCTCCAAGCTGGTTACCAAACTCGCAGAACTGGGTCTCTGCGCATCCCTCTGCAACTGGATCCTTGACTTCCTCATTCACAGACCACAGTCTGTTCGTATTGGTGGAAATGTGTCAGCCTCGATAACAATCAGCACGGGAGCACCTCAAGGCTGCGTGCTCAGCCCCCTGCTGTACTCACTCTATACTCATGACTGCGTAGCCAGTCACAGTGCGAACTCCATCACCAAGTTCGCTGATGACACCACTGTTGTGGGACGTATCATTGATGGGGATGAGTCAGAGTATAGAAGAGAGATCGAGCAACTGTCCATATGGTGCCAGCGCAATAACCTGGCCCTCAACACTAGCAAAACCAAGGAACTGATTGTGGACTTTGGAAGGAGTAGGAGGGGAACCCACAACCCCATTTATATCAACCATATTTATATGGTTGAAAGGGTCAAGGGCTTCAAATTCCAGGGTGTGCACATCTCTGAAGATCTTTCCTGGTCCGAGAACACTAATGCAATTATCAAGAAAGCTCATCAGCGCCTCTACTTCCTGAGAAGATTACGGAGAGTCGGTTTGTCAAGGAAGACTCTCTCTAACTTCTACAGGTGCACAGTAGAGAGCATGCTGACCGGTTGCATCGTGGCTTGGTTTGGCAATTTGAGCGCCCTGGAGAGGAAAAGACTACAAAAAGTAGTAAACGCTGCCCAGTCCATCATCGGCTCTGACCTTCCTTCCATCAAGGGGATTTATCGCAGTCGCTGCCTCAAAAAGGCTGGCAGTTTCATCAAAGACTCACACCATCCTGGCCACACACTCATCTCCCTGCTACCTTCAGGTAGAAAGTACAGGAGCCTGAAGACTGCAACAACCAGGTTCAGGAATAGATACTTCCCCACAGCCATCAGGCTATTAAACCTGGCTCGGACAAAACTCTGATTATTATGAACCCATTTTCTGTTATTTGCACTTGATCAGTTTATTTATTCATGTGTGTATATATTTATATTATGGTATATGGACACACTTATCTGTTTTGTAGTAAATGCCTACTATGTTCTGTGTGCTTAAGCAAAGCAAGAATTTCATTGTCCTATACAGGGACACATGACAATAAACTCACTTGAACTTGAACTTTAATTTGTATCTTGTGTCTCAGTATCTCATACTGTGTAATGGCATGATACTTGTTGTATCTTTGAGCTGTGCGAAATTCTGAGATTCGTTATTGGTGTGATGATCTTTGGCAGCAGAGGATGATTCTCCACATGCAGATGATTTTGTTCACTCAGATAGAGATGGTAGATTCGATGGATAGAGGATGAAGAAGTTATTTGAAGCTATTTAATGGGAAGCCAGAGGATTGGGGAGCTTTTGAAGAACAACAGAAGGTAACTAAAAAGGCAATATGAAGAGAAAAGATGAAATACAAAGGTAAGCTAGCCAATAATCCAAAAGAGGATATCATGAGTTTCTTCAGTTATATAAAGTGTACGAAAGAGGCAGGACCGCTGGAAAATGATGCAGGAGAAGTGATAATGGGGAATAAAGAAATGGCAGAGGAGTTGAATAACTTTGTGTATCAGTCTTCATAGTTTAAAGGGCCTGTCCCACCAGCATGCGATAGCATGCGTCTAGCGCGACCAAACGTGGTCGCTTGAGGCGTACGGCCTCGCGGGGCCGGTTCCACTTCGATCGGCGGAGGCATATGGAGTTGTGCGGGGCTGGTCCGAAAATCCCTGTCCGACAACGGCCTGTCGGCCCGCAGCCGCATTGAAGCCGTACGCAGTGCCTCGACGGGCGTACGCAGCGTCTTGACGTCGTACACAGCATCTTGACGTCGTATGCAACGTCTTGACGGCGTACGCCTAGCGCGTGGCATTGCGCGATGACGTCACCGCCTGGCGTGCCCTTGCATGATGATGTCACCGCCCGATGCCATGCGCCGTCCAAATTCATTCGGCCCGCTTCCTGCCCAGCTGATTGGTGAGTATGATGTCGGGACCAGCCCCGCACAACTCCATATGCCTCTGCGGTTCAAATTGGGACTGGGCCCGCGAGGCCGTACGCCTCAAGCGACCACGTTTGGTCGCGCTAGACGCATGCAATCGCATGCTGGTGGGACAGGCCCTTAAGACACCAGCAATTTGCCTGAAATCAAAGTCAATGGGTGGAAGTTAGTGGAGTGGCTATTACTAGGGAGAGTGTGCTTGGGAAGCTGAAAAGGCTGAAGGTGGATTAGTCACCTGGACCAGATGGACTGCACCCTCGGGTTCTGAAAGAGGTGGCCTTAGAGATGGTGGAGGCATTGACAGTAATATGTCAATGCCGTCAGCATGGCTTTGTGAATTAGAGATCTTGCTTGAAAAATTTGCGGGAATTCTTTGAAGAAGTAATTAGTAGGTCAGACAAAGGAGACATTAGATGTTGTTTACTTAGATTTTCAGAAAGTCTTTGATAAGGTGCCACACGTGAGGCTGCTGAGGAAGATGAGAGCCTAAGTTATCAAAGGGCAGATGCTAGCATGGATAGCAGGTTGGCTGGATTGCAGAAGGCAAAGAGTGGCAATAAAGGGTTTTTTTTCTGGTTGGCTGTCAGTAACTAGTGGAGTTCCACAGGGGTTGGTGCTGGGGCCACTACTCTTCGTTGTATATTAATGAATTGTACTAGGTGATTGAAGGCTTTGTGGCTAGGTTTGCGTATGATATGAGAATAGGTGGAAGGGCAGGTAGTGCAGAGAAAGCAGGGACTCTGCATAAGGCATGGACAGATTGGGCAGAGAAGTAGCAAGTGGAATATAGTGCAGCAAAGTGCGCAGTCATGGAATTTAGTAGGAGGAATAAAGGCGTAGACTATTTTCTAAATCGAGAGAGAATCCAGAACTCGGAGATGCAAAGGAACTTGGGAGTGCTGGTGCAGAATTTCCAGAAGGTTCATCTGCAAGCTCAATCAGTGGTAAAGAAGCAAACTCAATGCTAGCATTTATTTCAAGAGGGCTTGTATACAAAAACAAGGATGTAATGCTGAGGCTCGATAAAGCTCAGGTAAGGCCACAGTTGGAATATTGTGAGCAATTTTGGGCACCATATCTGAGGAAGGATGTGCTTGCTCTGGAGAGGGTCCAGAGGAGGTTTATAAGAATGATCCCAGAAATGAGTAGGTTAACCAATGATGAGCGTTTATCAACACTGGGCTTGTACTCGCTGGAGTTTAGAAAAATGAGGGGGAACCTCATTGAAACATGCAGAATAGTGAAAAGCTTGGATAGAGTGGATGTAGAGAGGATGTATCCACTAGTGGGAGAGTCTAGGACTAGAAGTCATAGCTTCAGAATTAAAGGACATTCTTTTAGGAAGTTGATAAGGAGACATTTCTTTAGTCAGAGGGTGGTGAATCTGTGGAATTTGTTGCCACAGAAGGCTGTGACAGATAGATTCTTGATTAGTACGGATGTCAGAGGTTATAGGGAGAAGCCAGGAGTATGGGGTTAGGAGGGAGAGATAGATCAGCCACGATTGAATGGCGGAGTAGACTTAATCTGCAGAATGGCCTAATTCTACTCCAATCACATATGACCTTATAGACTATAGGTGCAGGAGTAGGCCATTCGGCCCTTCGAGCCAGCACTGCCATTCAATGTGATCATGGCTGATCATCCACAATCAGTACCTCGTTCCTGCCTTCTCCCCATATCCCCTGACTCCACTATCTTTAAGAGCCCTATCAAGCTCTGTCCAGCGAACCGGCCTCCACCACGCTCTGAGGCAGAGAATTCCACTGACTCACAACTCCACTGAAAAAGTGTTTCCTCATCTCCGTTCTAAATGGCTTACCCCTTATTCTTAAACTGTAGCCCCTGGTTCTAGACTCCCCCAACATCGCATGTTTCCTGCCTCTAGCGTGTCCAATCCCTTAATAATCTTCAATAAGATTCAATATGTTTCGATAAGACTCCCTCTCATCCTTCTAAATTCCATTGGATACAAGCCCAGCCACTCCATTCTCTCATCATATGACAGTCCCGCCATCCCGGGATTTAACCTTGTGAACCTATGCTACATTTCCTCAATAGCAAGAATGTCCTTCCTCAAATTTGGATCCCAAAACGGCACACAATACTCCAGGTGTGGTCCCACTAGGGCCCTGTACAACTGCAGAAGGACCTCTTTGCTCCTGTACTCAACTCCTCTTGTTAGGAAGACCAACATGCCATATTGTAAATAGCTGCTGTCCCAGCATGCAGCCTTGCGGTACCCCACTAGTCACTGCCTGCCATTCTGAAAGGGACCCGTTAATCCCTACTGTTTGTTTCCTGTCAGCCAACCAATTTTCTATCCATGTCAGCACTCTATCCCCAATACCATGTGCCCTAATTTTGCCCACTAATCTCCTATGTGGGATCTTATCAAATGCTTTCTGAAAGTCCAGGTACACTACATCCACTGGCTCTCCCTTGTCCATTTTCCTAGTTACATTCTCAAAAAATTCCAGATTAGTCAAGCATGATTTCCCCTTCATAAATCTATGCTGACTTGGACAGATCCTGTTACTGCTATCCAAATGTGCCGCTATTTCATCTTTTATGACTGACTCCGGCATCTTCCCCACCACCGATGTCAGACTAACTGGTCTATCATTCCCTGTTTTCTCTCTCCTTCCTTTTTTTAAAAGTGGGATATCATTAGCTACCCTCCAATCCACAGGAACTGATCCTGAATCTATCAAACATTGGAAAATGATTAACAATGCATCCACAATTTCTAGAGCCAATTCTTTTTTAGTACCCTGGGATGCAGGCCATCAGGCCCTGGGGATTTATCAGCCTTCAGTCCCATCAGTCTACCCAACACTATATCCTGCCTAATGTGGATTTTCTTCAGTTCCTCCATCACCCCAGATCCTCTGGCCACTAGTACATCAAGTAGATTGTTTGTGTCCTCCTTAGTGAAGATGGATCCAAAGTACCTGTTCAACTCATCTGCCATTTCCTTGTTCCCCATAATAAATTCACCCTTTTCAGTCTTCAAGGGTCCAACTTTGGTCTTAACTCATTTTTTCCTCTTCACATACCTAAAGAAGCTTTTACTATCCTCCTTTTTATTCTTGGCTATCTTACCTCATCTTTTTTCCCCGTATTGTCTTTTTAGTTATCTTCTGTTGCTCTTTAAACGATACCCAATCCTCTGGCTTCCTGCTCATCTTTGCTATGCTGTACTTCTCTTTTATTTTTATACTGTCCCTGACTTACCTTGTCAGCCACGGTCGGCTCTTACTCCCCCCCTTGGAATCTTTCTTCCTCTTTGGAATGAACTTATCCTGCACCTTCTGTATTATTCCCAGAAATACCTGCCATTGTTGTTCCACTGTCATCCCTGCCAGATTATCTTTCCAGTCAACTTTGGCCAGCTCCTCCTCATGGCTCCATAGTCCACTGTAATAGTGACTCCTCTGATTTACCCTTCTCCCTCTCAAATTGTAGATTAAAACTTATCATATTATGTGTGTGTCATATCATATTATGAATGTGATGGCACCTAATGTCTAAGCCTATTTGGTTGCTGTGCATCTCACTCCATGAGTACAACTTGTCATATATTTGAACCCTTCATATTCTGAGATGTTTATATTTAGGATTCAGCAAGTGAACACATTGTGCATGTCGTTGTACGAAAAATGGAACAACTAATCAGAAAAATAACCATTTTCAGCAAGAGTTTGAAGTCAATGTGTTTTAGGAATTGCCAATGCTTAAAAAGGGAGTTCAAAAATAATTTTGTAAAAATCAACAGAAGACTGGAACTTAGAGTTTAGATTTGATGTGCTTCCATAGCCTATCCATTTTTTCGACTTTTTGTTTTGGAGATACAGCGTTGAAACAGTCTGTGTCTATGCAGACCAGCGATCATCTGTCACACTAGTTCTGTGATTCCACTTTCACACCCACTCCCTACACTTGGGGCAATTTACACAGGCCAAATAATCTACAAATCTACAATTTGAGATGGAAACCGGAACACTCGGAGGAAATCCACATGGTCACAGGGAGAACGTTCAAACTCCACACAGACAGAACCTGAGGTCAGCATCAAACCCAGGTCTCTGGCACTGTGAGGCAGCAACTTTACCAGCTGTGCCACTGTGCCACCCTTTCCTCCCATAGATACTGCCTAACACGCTGAGTTCCTTCAACACTTTGTAGCTCAAGATTCCAGCAGTTGCAGTCTCTTGCATCTCCGTGTATATATTGTTGTTGCCTCTGGTATGCCTGTACAACTATACCATGTAAGAGTTGCATTGTTTCGGCTCATATCCGGTGCTTTTGACAATTAAACACTCTTGATTCTTGAGATTTAAACAACCCACGGCCGAGTACTCTTGAGATTTAAACCTCCCACGCCAGGGTACTAATTTTCTGACTGGCCCATTATGATCAGATGATGAGGATGAAAATATCATCAAGTCCAGGAAACAAAATCTCTTTAAAGCAAATCTCTGCAAACCAGCAGGCTGCAACAAACTCTGTTAAAAATAAAACTCTCATAAATTAAATAATGAATTGTTTCCGGGCATTTAGTCTTTTTGCGTTCACAACCCGGATTTCTCTGATTGGATCAGCATCCACTTCTCTTGCCTCGTAGAAACAAGGAACTGAAGATGCTGGTTAATACACAAAAGGGCACAATGTGCCGAAGTAATTCAGTAGGTCAGGCAGCATCTCTAGAGAACATGGATGGGTGATGTTTCGGGTTGTGACCCTTTTTCAGACTGATTGTGGGGGGGCAGGGAAGACTCTTGCCTTGTTCATTTTAAATGTACATACGCTTTGATCAAACATTTTAACAGCAAATGCTTACTCCTGCTCACAACAGACACAGCTCCAACGCAAGCTTGAAAAGTGTAGGTAGGTTTAGTTTTATTACATGTACTGAGGTGCAGTGAAAAGCATTGGTTTGCATGCAATCCAAAACATATAAATACAATCAAACCAACCTCATATACAATAGATAGAGGAAAGGGAGAGAAACAGAGTGCAGAATATAGCTCTCAGCATTGTCACGGAGCGGTTACAGACTCAAAGCCCAATTTCTGCAGAAGGATAGAGATGAATCAGACAGTATCCTGGCTTACAGAAGGATCGTTCAGAAGCCCGTTAACAGAGAGGAAGGACATTTGTTGATGATACCTTTTCATTGGTAGAAGGGCAGTGGAGAGAGTCAACCATTTCAAGTTAAACACAAGGAACTTCAGATGCTGGAATCTTGTGGTGAAGCAGCTGCCTCACAGCACCGGAGAGCAAGGATTGATCCTGACCTCGGGTGCTCTCTGTATGGAGTTTGCATGATCTCCATTTGACCGTGTAGGTTTTTTCCGGGTGCTCCGGTTCCTCCCACATCCCAAACACGTGCGAGTTTGCAGGTTAATTAGCTTTTGTTAATTGCCCCTGGTATGTAGTAGGTGTATGAGAAAGTAGGAAAACTAGTGTGAACGGGTGTTCAATGGTCAGTGTGGACTCGATGGGCAGAAGGCCCTCATTCTATGCCTTATCTTTAAACTAAGCAAAACGTGCTGGAGTGACAGTGTCTTAGTGGCTGATGATCTGAACTGGGTCCAGACACATTGATGCAATCACAAGAAAAGCTCATCAATCTCCTCTACTTCCTCAGATTTGTGGAGATTTGGGAGCGCCAGAGACCCATGTTCGATCCTGACTATGGGTGCTGTCTGTACGGAGCATTCTCTCTGTGACTGCATGGGTATCCTTCAATGGGTTTCCTCCACTGGGTTTCCTACCTATTCCACCCATCTGCCAATCACTCATCCCCACACTTGCATCCAACTATTATTTGTGTAGGAAGGAATTGCAGATGCTAGTTTATATCAAAGAGACAAAGTGCTGGAGTAACTGGGGGCACGGTTGCACAGCGGTAGAGTTGCTACCCAACAGCGCTTACAGCATCGGAGACTCGGGTTCGATCCAAAGACGTACAGGTATGTAGGTTAATTGGATTGGTATTGAAACCGAAGATCTCGGAGAAAACCCACGCAGATCACAGGGAGAACGTACAAACTCCATACAGACAGCACTGTAGTCGGGATCGAACCCAGGTCTCTCGCGCTGCATCTTGCTGTAAGGCAGAAACTCTACCGTTGCGCCATCGTGACTGCCCTATAAACTAAAGTAAACTAAACTCACCGGGTCAGGCATCTCTGGAAAAAGGGCTCGAAACGTCACCCATCCATGTTCTCCAGAGATGCAGACTGGCCCACTGAGTTACTCTAGCCCTTTCTGTCTATCTCCATCTATCATTTCCCAGCCTTTGTCTCATCCAAACCTCTTTTCCAGCAATCTCCCCACTATTTCAATCAGTCTGAGGAAGGGTCTCCATTCACAAGGTCATCTGACCATTCGCAACAGAAGCTGTCTGAGGAATTGAGTTCTTCCAGCACTTCGTTTTTTGCTCACGATTCCAGCACCTGCAGTTTCTTATGTCTCTACTGCCATTTTATTAGTTTTTCTGAGGCTGGTTGTCAACATAAAAGGTACTTATCCAAACCCATCATGAGGTGTGGGAAGGAACTGCAGATGCTGGTTTAAACCGAAGATGGACACAAACTCACACAGATGGAGCAACTCAGCAGGTCAAGCAGCATCTCTGGAGAGAAGGAATAAGTGATGTTTCGGGTCGAGACCCTTCTCCAGACTGAAGACAACTTCCGAAGAAGGCATCCGAAGAATGATCTCGGCTTGAAACCTTAGTCTGAAAAACAGGGTCTCAACCCGAATCAGCCATTCCTTCTCTCTAGCGCTGCCTGGCCAGCTGAGTTACTCCAGCATTTTGTGTCTATCTTTGGTGTAAACCAGCATCTGTACTTCTTTCCTACACTTTAAGACAATGAATACAATCAAGCTGTCAACAATGCACAGATGAAAATGGGTACCATATTTAGTGCAAGATATACCATTGAACTGTATGCAAACAAAAATAACTGTAGTTAGGTACTTACCATCAACACCACCAGTCACATTTGAGGAGTCATTTAAGTTCCTTGGAACCAGGGACCTTAAATAGGAGGCCATCATCGACTCCAGTCAAAAAGGCCCAACAGAAGATGTACTTCCTGCGGCAGCTAAGATTACACAATCTGCCACAGGGAATGATGGTCCAGTTTTAGACTGCTATCATACATTCTGTCCTCACCTTCTCCATCATGGTCTGGTTTGGCTCAGCCACCAAGCACGACATCCGGAGGCTGCAGCGCATCGTTCAATCAGCCGAGAAGGTTGTTGGCTGCAACCTTCCCCCCATCGCCGAACTGTACACTGCAAGGGCCAGGAAGCGATCGGGTAAGATCATCTCAGAACCCTCTTACCCTGGCCACAAACACTTTGAAGCACTTCCCTCTGGAAGACTGTCAAAGCCGCCACAGCCAGACATAAAAACAGATTTTTTTCCATGAGCAGTAGCTCTATTGAACAGCCAAAAGTCGGTAGCCTCCTTCTGCTCTGGTATTTTATTTAATTCTTCACATGCTTAAATTATGTTTTATTTTTAATTGTCTACTGTATATCGTGTTGTTACTTGCGAGCAAAGCACCAAGTTCAAGTTCAAATGTATTTGTCACATGCTCCATAAGGTGCAGTGAAATGAATTTACCATGCAGCGTTACAATTAAAAAAGGACACAATACACAACATAATTCAACACAGACATCCACCACAGCATTCTTCACTGTGGTGGAAGGCTATACAGTTCAGACAGTCCTCCTCCTCCCTTGTCGGGGCCCTGACCCTCTGCAGTTGCTACTACAGATGGCCCGATGTCCAAGCCCTCTGGTCAGGATGATCGAAACATCGACGTCGGGACAGGTCGAGCATACCCTGCGGCCCGGAGCTCCCAGTCAGCCACCTCCTTACCGGAGATCGCGGCTTCCAGATGTTGTAGGCCGCAGGTCGGCGGTCGGAGCGCTTCTCTGGCGACCCCCGGCAAGGGGACACCTCACTCCGCAATGTTAAAGTCCCCATTGCCCTGCCGCTGAAGCCCTGGACCAGACTCCGGGAAAGGCCGCACCAAACCAGCTGTAAGGCCGCGAGGAAGGGGGCGAAGAAGCGACAAGGGAGAAGGTTGCATCTCCGTCGAGGTGGGTGCCTGAAAACGGTTTCCCCCAATTCCCCCCAACCCCCCACACAAGACATACAGAGAAACACTAAAACATACTTTTGGACATACTAAAAAAAAAGTCGAAACAACGAACCCGCTGCAGGCGAGGCAGCTGACGCCCAGCGCCATTGGAACTGGAACCGAGGCAAATTCCTCGTAAGTATACATATTTGGCTAATAAAAGTTATTCAATTCAATGACAATCATTGAAATTAGACACAAAATGCTGGAGTAACTCAGCGGCACAGGCACATCTGTGGAGAAAAGGAATGGGTGACATTTGGGTCGAGACCCTTCTTCAGAACATTAAAGTGTCTGGTGGAGAGCGTGCTGAGTGAAGCTCTCTCAAAATAAAGGGCTCACGTTGAATAATTTGTTTTTTGTGTGTATTTACACATCCCTGCCTTCTCTGACTGGATTGGCATTCACTTCTCTTGAACAAACCTAAGCCTTGGTTAAGCCGCCTCCTCCTCCATCACTCCCTGCTTTCCTCCCACCCTTCCCCTCTTCCGCCCTCCCTCCTCCTCCTCTTCCCACCCTCCTCACACCCCCTTTTCCCTCCTCCTCTTCCCCTCCCTCTTCCCTTCCACCGTCTCACCCTCCCTCGCTTTCCTCCCACCCTCTTCCATCCCTCCTCCTTCCGTCCATCATTCCTTTTCCCTCCCAGTCCCCACACCTCATCCTCTCCCCTCCCCTCTTCTCCCCCCACCCTCCATCCTCCTGCTCCCTCCATCAATCACCTCATCCATCCATCCGTAACTCCCTCCCTCCATCCATAACTGCCTCCCTCCCTCCATAGCTCACTCCCTCCATCCATCATTCCCTCTCTCCGTCACGCCCTCCCTCCATCATTCCCTCTCCGTCACTCCCTGCACCCATCATTCCCTCCCTCCATAACTCCCTCCCTCCATCATTCCCTCTCTCCGTCACTCACTCTCTCCATCATTCCTTCTCACCGTCACTCCCTCCCTCCCTCCATAACTCACCCCTCGCAGCCATCCATTCCCCGCTCCCGGTCACGCACTCTTCCCTCTCTCCCATAACTCACCCTTCCCTCCAGCCATCCAGCTTCCCTCCCTCCATAACTCACTCCCTCCATCCATCATTCCCTCCCTCCATAACTCCCTCCCTCCATCCATCATTCCCTCCTCCATCACTCACTCCCTCCCTCCATCCATCCCTCTCCCTCTCACTGTTACATTGTCACTCACCTGCATCCTTCTCTCTCCCCCCCCCCCCTTTCCCTCCCACCAGCGGTCGGAGCCACGGCGACACGTCACCCTATACGCGCTGACGTCAACGGGCAGCTGAGGAGAACAACATTGCGTGCGCTCGCGGCGGCGGCGGCGGTTGGGAGTTGAATCGAGAACCGCGGCGCGCGGACGAGGATCCGGGAGGGTGGGGGGAGGGGGAGGGGGGGAAGTGAGCGCGGGGTCCCGGAGCCGCTGTCGTCATCGTCATAGAGAGAGTGGGGGGGGGGGGGGAGGAGGGGGTTCCAACGGCACGCGGCTGACGCGACGGTTTGTAAACAGACGCTGACACGTGATGCGAAGAGTCCCGCATTGTCTCGGAGATCTTTCTGGAGAGCGGCAGCAACAACAACAACTTACCGCCGCCGAGTAGCGCCACGGCCGTCCACCGATGGCTCTGGATGGTGGAGCACTCTGAGCTGCAGGGAGGAGAAGAAGAAGAAGAAGACGGAGGTGGTGGTGGCGGCGCAACCCTTTCGACCAAGATGGCTGGTCCAGCTCCCAACTTGTAACGGATGAGGATCGTGCTGCCTTGTTCTCCAGCCATCGGACGGAGTAGACGATGTCGTTCGCCGCGGAGGACAACTTGGAGTCCGACTGGGTGGCCGTCCGACCCAACGCCTTCGACGAGAAGGTAAAACACAGGTTTGTTTTCATCGTGGCCTGGAATGAAGTGGAAGGAAAGTTTGCCATTACGTGTCACAACAGGACGGTGCAGAGGAAGAAAATCGGGGCCCGGGACCATGGTGCAAGAGGAGAAGAGGAGGTCCAGGTGCCACAGGACGTCTTGGTCAAGAGTCCGGTTAGATCCTCTGCTAGGGTCAAGAGTCCATCTCGGAAAGTGGTTGGGGCCAGAAGACCATCTCGAGGAGGGACCAGCAGCAGGAGTCCACCTCCAGGAGAAACTGGAACCAAGAGTCCAGAGGTTTCTGAGATCCCTTTGGAAGATGGCAAAGTGGTAGACCCTACCCTTACTCAAGATTCTGATCAAGTGGACCGGGATCAAGATAAAGATGTTATGGACCTGGATGACAGCAGTTGGGCTGGACTGTTCTCCTTCCAGGATTTGAGATCTATCCATCAACAACTTTGTGCTGTCAATTCAGAGTTGGAGCCTTGTTTACCGATATTTCCTGAAGAGCCTTCTGGGATGTGGTCAGTGCTGTTTGGAGCCTCTGAATTGATTGATGAAGAGATGGACGTGCTTTGCTACCAGCTTCAAGTTTATCTTAGCCATGCTCTGGATATTTGTGGATGGAAAATCCTCTCTCATCTCTTGTTTACTGAAAATGACAACCCAGATGAGTATTATGAGAGTTTGAGTGAACTGAGGCAAAAAGGATACGAAGAGGTACTGCAGAGAGCGAAAAAACGGTTACACGAGGTGAGACGTTGATATTTTTATATGACAAAAATTAATTTTCTTGTAATGACATAAATTATTGTTTGTAATGACATGATTTATTGGTTACCAAATTAATTATGCCCACTTTAATGGTTGGATTAATAATATAAACAAATATGGAACAGCATTCCCTTTTTTTATGAAAATATGAGATTCGAGAATGAGATATGGGCAAGGAGAAAAGGGACAGTTGTGGCTGGGGTGCTGGCAGATGGGTCGGAAAAATGCATGCACACTGAGGTGGGGGGGGGGGGAGGGGTTGGGGAGATGGGATATATAGGGGAAGAGAGAGAGCACTTGAAATTGGAGAATTCAGCATTGGTTGTACACTCCCCAAGCAAAATCTGAGGTATGGTTCCTCCATTTTGGGCTTGCCACACTCGAGGAGGCCAAGGACAGAAAGGTCGGTATGGGAAGGGACGTTTAAATGGTTAACAATCAGACGCTTCTCTCGGCTTTGGAGGACAGAGCACAATGGTTTGGCGAAATGGTGATCTTGTCTACGCTTGATCTTGCCGATGTAAAGGCGGACACATCAGGAGCACCAAATGCAATAGACAAGGTAGGAAGAGATGTATGTGATCTCTGACTCATCTGGAAGACAACTGGGGTTTCCTGGATGGAACTGAGAGAGCAGGTGTAGGGACAGGTGTTACATCTCCTGCGGTTGCAGGGAAAAGTGTCTGAGGAGGGGGGAGGGTTGGGTTCGAAGGAATGGGTGAAACAATGATTTACAAAGGCAACGGTCTCTCCAGAAAATGGAAAGGCATGCGGATGGGAAGATGTGATTGGTGGTGGGATCATATTGAAGGTGGCATTAATATCGGATAATAAGGTGTTGGTTGCAGAGGCTGGTGGAGTGAAAGGTAAGGACCAGAATTAATGGGGCAGAAAGCTCACGCAGGGATAGGAGACTACGGCCAAGTGAAATAGGAATCGATGTGAAAGGTGAGGTGAGTAATGGATTAAAAGTATAATATATGAATGCACGGTATAAGAAGTAAAGTGGATGAGCTTGAGGCTCAGTTAGAGATTGGTAGGCATGACATTGTGGGGATTACAAAGACATGGCTACAGGAGGATCGGGACTTGGAACTGAATATTCAGGGTTATACGTCCTATAGAAAGGACAGGCAGGTAGCTCTGTTGGTGATGGATGAAATTCAGTCCCTTGCGAGGGGTGACATAGGGACTGACGATGTAGAGTCGCTGTGGATAGAATTGAGGAATTGTAATGGTAAGAAGACACTAATGGGAGTTATCTACAGGCCCCCAAACAGTAGCCTGGATATAGGGTATAGGTTGCAGCAGAAGTTAAAATTGGCATGTATCCACTGTGGTTATTGGCGATAATGCCACTGTGGTTATGGGAGATTTCAATATGCAGGTAGATTGGGAAAATCAGGTTGGTTCTGGACCCCAGGAAAGGGAGTTTGTAGTGTGCCTCCGAGATGGATTCTTAGAGCAGCTTGTACTGGAGCCTACCAGAGAAAAGGCAATTCTGGATTGAGGGATGTGTAATGAATGAGATTTAATAAAGGAACTCAAGGTAAAGGAACCGCTAGGAAGTAGTGACCATAAATAAGTTTTAATCTGCAATTTGAGAGGGAGAAGGTTAAGTCAGAAGTGTCAGTGATGCAGTTGAACAAAGGGGACTAGGAAGGCATGAGAGAGTACCTGGCCAAGGTCGACTAGAAAAGGTTCCTAGCAGGAATGACGATGGAATAGCAATGGCAGGAATTTCTGGGCAAAATCCAGAAGATGCAGGATCATTTCATTCCAAAGAGGAAGAAAGATTCTAAAGGGCAACCGTGGCTGACAAGGGAAGTTATGGATGGAATAAAACTAAAAGAAAAGGTGTATAACATAGCAAAGAGTAGCGGGAAGCCAGAGGATTGGGAAACTTTCAAAGGACAACAGAAGGTAACAAAAAGGGCACTAAGGGGTGAAAAGATGAAGTATGAGGCTAAGCTGGCCAAGAATATAAAGAAGGATAGTAAAAGCTTCTTTAGGTATGTTAAGAGAAAAAGATTAGTAAAGACAAATGTGGGTCCCTTGAAGGCAGAAACAGGTGAGATTATTATGGGGAACAAGGAAATGGCAGAACAGTTGAACAGGTACTTTGGTTCTGTCTTCACTAAGGAAAACATAAACAATCTCCCAGATGGTTCTAGAGGATGGAGGATCGAGGGAGACAGAGGAACTGAAATAAATTTGCATTAGGCGAGAAATAGTATTGGGTAGACTGATGGGACTGAAGGCTGATAAATCCTTAGGGGCTGATGGTCTGCATCCCAGGGTCAGTGGGGGCGCTGCAAGCCGGCAACCCTGCCAGCAGCATGTCCGTTTTTTCTACTTTGTATGTTTTTAATGTTTCTCTGTGTGTCTTGTGTGGGGGGTGGTGTGGGGGGTGGTGTCGCCTCCCCCGTGGCCTAACATCGAGGATCGGGCGGCCTTTACCGGAGACGCACCCGGGGCTTCAGCAGGGGGCGCAGCGTGGACTCATGGTCACGGAGCAGGTGAGCCCTCGCCAGAGGGGAGCGCTCCGTTCGTTGGCCTGCGGCAGCCAGAAGCCGCAGTCTGCAGAGCTCCAGCTGGCATGGCGTCCTCAGCCTGGGATCCCTTGTTGGGGACCCGGGAGAAGAAGAAGTTCCAACCGCCGGCCCACGGGCGCGGCGGGGCCTTACCATCAGGAACGGGGTCCCTCGCCGGGGATCCCTGGAGGGGAGCTTCGACCGTCGGCCCTGCGGTCTGCGGTGCTTCTGGCTGCAGCGCGGCGGGAATATTAAATCTTCGACCACCGGCCTGCAGCCTACACCAACCTGAAGCCGGTCTCCGGTAGTGAAACGCCGATTCTGGACTTACCTGGACTTTTTATCTTGTCTACTCATCTGGATGCCCCACAGCGGCGGCTGCGGAGGGTTGACGTCCCGACCACGGGGAAAAATGGAGGAGGACTGGCCAATTTTTGTTCCTTCCACCACAGTGATGAATGCTGTGGTGGATGTTTGTGTTAAATTTTTGTTATGTTTTAGTGTGTTCTTTTTCATTGGGTACAGAGCCTTCTCCAGGGCAGCTCCCAGGCTCTGGAACTCCCTCCCCCAACTGATCCGCAATTCCGTGTCCCTCACCATCTTCCAGTCCCGCCTCAAGACCCATCTCTTCACCTCTGCCTATCCTTAGCCCCACGTCCCCCTCCCTTTTCATCTGTGCTTGAATTGCCTCATATTGTGTTTTGAATTGAATTCTGTCTTTAATTTGTGTACTAGTCATGTCTACTATTTATTTCATTCCGCTTACATGTTTTTCCTCTACTTGCTAAATTTTTGTAAGGTGTCCTTGAGACTCTTGAAAGGCGCCCATAAATAAAATTTATTATTATTATTATTATTGTACCGCTGCTGGCAAATTCTTTTGATGAATAAAACTGATTGATTTGATTGATTGATTGATTGATTACTCAAGGAGGTGGCTCTAGAAA
Source organism: Amblyraja radiata (assembly GCF_010909765.2). Classification (NCBI taxonomy): domain Eukaryota; kingdom Metazoa; phylum Chordata; class Chondrichthyes; order Rajiformes; family Rajidae; genus Amblyraja; species Amblyraja radiata. The sequence goes on along the minus strand of NC_045958.1, from coordinate 111,974,379 downwards.
TCGTGGACGCATCGGTGATCATTTTCCAGTGTTCTATAGATTCAGGATCAGTTCCTGTGGATTGGAGGGTAGCTAAAGTTAACCCATTTTTCAAGAAAGGAGCGAGAGAGAAAACGGGGAATTATAGACCAGTTAGCCTGACATCGGTGGTGGGCAAGATGCTGGAGTCAATTATTAAAGAAGTCTTCTTCTTATCGAATCCACACACAAGATTAGAAGTTGTTCAGCCAGAGCTGAACACACTTCTCGGCATCTGCATACAGTGGTGTGTGCCTTGTCGCTTCTTGTGCGTGGTGGTGGAAAGATTGGTTGAAACAGGGCCAAAAAGTGAACGCTCTTTCCTTGACCCCTTTAAAGAAGTAATAACAGTGCATTTGGATATAAGTAACAGGATTGGTCCAAGTCAGCATGGGGAAATCCTGCTTGACTAATTTTCTGGAATTTTTTGAGGATGTCACAAGTAAAATGGATGAAGGAGAGCCAGTGGATGTAGTGTTTCTGGACTTTCAGAAAGCCTTTAATAAGGTTCCACACAGGAGATTAGTGCACAAAATTAGAGCACATGATATTGACATGGATAGAGAATTGGTTGGCAGACAGGAAACAAAGAGTAAGAATAAACGGGTCCATCTCAGAATGGCAGATAGTGGCGAGTGGAGTGCGCAAGGCTCGGTGCTGGGGCCTGCAACTACTTACAATATATATTAATGGTTTAGATGATAGGATTCAAAGTAACACTAGCAAATTTGCAGATGACACAAAGCTGGGTGGCAGTGTGAACTGTGAAGAGGATGCTCGGAGGTTGCACCTGGTTGACCTGGACAGTTTGAGTGCAGATGCATGGTAGATGCAGTATAATGTAGATAAATGTGAGGTTATCCACTTTGGCAGCAAGAATAAGGAGGCAGATTATTATCTCAATGCTGTCAGATTAGGAAAAGGGAAGTGCATCGAGAGCTGGGTGTCGGACGTAGACACAAAATGCTGGAGTAACTCAGCGGATGAGGCAGCATCTCTGGAGAGAAGGAATGGGTGACGTTTCGATCGAGACCACGTCTGGAGTTTTGGTCTCCTTATTTGAGGATGGACATCCTAACCCAGAAGTGAGGACAGTACAGAGCTGGTCGGGGGGGGGGGGCAGAAGAACAACTCCAGGACTGTTTGGAGTCTGTAGACTGGGCAATGTTCAAGGACTCGGCAACGGACTTGAACGAATATGCCACAGTCATTACAGACTTCATGAAGAAATGTGTGGAGGACTGCATCCCAACAAAAACCTTCCGAGTGTTTCCCAATCAGAAACCTTGGATGAACTTTGAGACCCGCACTCTCCTGAAGTCCAGACACAGGGCATTCACCTCCAATGATACAGTGGCCTACATGAAGACCAGATACAACCTTGGTAAGGCCATCAAAAAGGCCAAAAGGGACTTCTGCTCCAAACTGGAGGACGAGACAGATGTTCGGCAGCTGTGGCAGGGCCTGAATGCAATCACCTCCTACAAGGCAAAACCAGGAGGCAGCTCGAATGTCGGTGTACCATCACTCCCTGACGAGCTCAATGCGTTTTACGCACGCTTTGACAGGGAGAATACTGATGTGCCTTCCCGATCCCCCATTCGCTGTGATGGCATTTCAGTCTCAGTCACAGAGGCCGATGTCAGGAAATCCTTCAGAGGGGTGAACCCCCGAAAAGCACCTGGTCCTGATGGTATACCCGGTCGTGTTCTAAAAACCTGTGCGGACCAACTGGCGGGAGTTTTTACGGACATTTTCAACCTCACACTTCTGAGGTCCGAGGTCCCCACCTGCTTTAAAAGGGCATCAATTATACTGGTGCCCAAGAAGAGTAAGGTGACGTGCCTCAATGACTATCGACCAGTGTCACTAACGCCGGTGGTGATGAAGTGCTTTGAGAGGTTGGTCATGGAGCAAATCAACTCCTACCTCGACAAAAACCTGGACCCACTGCAGTTCGCGTACCGCCACAACAGATCAACGGTGGATGCGATCTCGCTGGCCCTCCACTCCGCACTGGACCACTTGGACAACAAAAACTCATTTGTGCCAGGCTGTTATTCATTGATTACAGCTCGGCATTTAACACAATCATCCCCTCCAAACTGGTTACCAAACTCGCAGAACTGGGTCTCTGCGCATCCCTCTGCAACTGGATCCTCGACTTCCTCATCCACAGACCACAGTCTGTTCGTATTGGTGGAAATGTGTCAGCTTCGATAACACTCAGCACGGGAGCACCTCAAGGCTGCGTGCTCAGCCCCCTGCTGTACTCACTCTATACCCATGACTGTGTAGCGAACCACAGTGGGAACTCCATTATCAAGTTCGCTGACGACACCACTATTGTGGGGCGTATCACTGATGGGGATGAATCAGAATACAGAAGAGAGATCGAGCAACTGTCCATATGGTGCCAGCGCAATAACCTGGCCCTCAACACCAGCAAAACCAAGGAACTGATTGTGGACTTTGGAAGGAGTAGGAGGGGGACCCACAGTCCCATTTATATCAACGGGTCGATGGTTGAAAGGGTCAAGAACTTCAAATTCCTGGGCGTGCACATCTCTGAAGATCTTTCCTGGTCCGAGAACACTAACGCAATTATCAAGAAAGCTCATCAGCGCCTCTACTTCCTGAGAAGATTACGGAGAGTCGGATTGTCAAGGAAGACTCTCTCTAACTTCTACAGGTGCACAGTCGAGAGCATACTGACCGGTTGCATCGTGGCTTGGTTCGGCAATTTGAGCGCCCTGGAGAGGAAAAGACTACAAAAAGTAGTAAACACTGCCCAGTCCATCATCGGCTCTGACCTTCCTTCCATCGAGGGGATTTATCGCAGTCGCTGCCTCAAAAAGGCTGGCAGTATCATCAAAGACCCACACCATCCTGGCCACACACTCATCTCCCTGCTACCTTCAGGTAGAAGGTACAGGAGCCTGAAGACTGCAACAACCAGGTTCAGGAATAACTACTTCCCCACAGCCATCAGGCTATTAAACCTGGCTCGGACAAAACTCTGATTATTAATAACCACTTTCTGTTATTTGCACTTTACCAGTTTATTTATTAATGTGTGTACATATTTATATCATGGTATATGGACACATTTATCTGTTTTGTAGTAAATGCCTACTATTTTCTGTGTGCAAAGCAAGAATTTTATTGTCCTATACAGGGACACATGACAATAAACTCACTTGAACTTGAACTTGCTATTGAAGCAGTGCAGCGTAGGTTTACGAGGTTAATCCCCGGTATGGCGGGACTGCCAGAAGCGGAAAGATTGGAAAGAGTGGGCTTGTATTCACTGGAATTTAGAAGGATGATTAGATTAGATTAGATTAGATTCGTTTTATTGTCATTCAGACCTTTCGGTCTGAACGAAATTTTGTTTCCCTGCAGTCATACATATAATTTAAAAAATGGCAAAAACACACAATCAACACAAATTTAACATCCACCACAGTGAGTTCACCAAACACCTCCTCACTGTGGTGGAAGGCAAAATCTTAAAGTCTCTGTCTCTTCCCCCTTTGTTCTCCCTCTGCGCCGAGGCGACGGTTCAAACTCCGCGGGTGGTTGCTGCCTCCGCCACAACTCCAGGGCCGAGTCGGGTCTCCGCCGCTGCTGCTGCTGCCGCCGCCACAGCTTCTGTGCCGAGCCGGGTCTCCGCCGCTGCCGCCGCCGCCACCACAGCTTCGGGGCCGAGTCAGGTCCCCGCTGCTGCCGCTGCCGCTGCTACAGCTCCAGGGCCGAGCCGGGTCTCCGCTGCTGCTGCTGCCGCCGCTACAGCTTCGGGGCCGAGTCAGGTCTCCGCTGCTGCCGCTGCCGCTGCTACAACTCCAGGGCCGAGCCGGGTCTCCGCTGCTGCTGCTGCCGCCGCTACAGCTTCGGGGCCGAGTCAGGTCTCCGCTGCTGCTGCTGTTGCTGCTACAGCTCCAGGGCCGAGCCGGGTCTCCGCTGCTGCTGCTGCCGCCGCTACAGTTTCGGCGCCGAGTCAGGTCTCCGCTGCTGCTGCCGCCGCCGCTACAGCTTCGGTGCCGAGTCAGGTCCCCGCTGCTGCTGCTGTTGCTGCTACAGCTCCGATGCCGCCAGCTCCGCCATTAGGCCTCGGTGCAGACGGAGACGGGGAATACGACCGAAGAAAAAGTCGCATCCCCCGAAGGAAGAGACCAAAACATGTTTCTCCCACCCCACCCACACATACACAACTTAATAAAACAAAATTAACTAAAACATGACAATGAACAAAACGAAAGAAAAAACAGACGGACTGCAGGTGGGCCGCAGCTGTTAAGCCAGCGCCGCCATCTTAAAAAATGAGAGGTGATCTTATAGAAACATATAAAATTATAAAAGGACTGGACAAGCTAGATGCAGGAAAAATGTTCCCAATGTTGGAGTCCAGAACCAGGGGCCACAGTCTAAGAATAAAGGAAGGCCATTTAAAACTGAGATGAGAAAAAACGTTTTCACCCAGAGAGTTGTGAATTTGTGGAATTATCTACCACAGAAGGCAGCGGAGGACAATTCAGTGGATGAATTTAAGAGAGTTAGATAGAGCTCTAGGGGCTAGCTAACTCAAGAGATAGAGGATAGAGAACTGGCTGGCAGACAGGGAGCAAAGAGTAGGAGTAAACGGGTCCTTTTCACAATGGCAGGCAGTGACTAGTGGGCTACCGCAAGGCTCAGTGCTGGGATCCCAGCTATTTACGATATATATTAATGATTTGGACGAGGGAATTGATTGCAACATCTCCAAGTTTGCAGATGACACGAAGCTGGGGGGCAGTGTTAGCTGTGAGGAGGATGCTAGGAGGCTGCAAGGTGACTTGGATAGGCTGGGCGAGTGGGCAAATGCATGGCAGATGCAGTATAATGTGGATAAATGTGAGGTTATCCACTTTGGTGGCAAAAACAGGAAAGTAGACTATTATCTGAATGGTGGCCGATTAGGAAAAGGGGAGATGCAACGAGACCTGGGTGTCACGGTATACCAGTCATTAAAAGTAGGCATGCAGGTGCAGCAGGCAGTGAAGAAGGCGAATGGTATGTTAGCATTCATAGCAAAAGGATTTGAGTATAGGAGCAGGGAGGTTCTACTGCAGTTGTACAGGGTCTTGGTGAGACCATACCTGGAGTATTGCGTACAGTTTTGGTCTCCTAATCTGAGGGAAGACATTCTTACCATAGAGGGAGTACAGAGAAGGTTCACCAGACTGATTCCTGGGATGTCAGGACTTTCATATGAAGAAAGACTGGATAGACTTGGTTTGTACTCGCTAGAATTTAGAAGATTGAGGGGGGATCTTACAGAAACTTACAAAATTCCTAAGGGGTTGGACAGGCTAGATGCAGGAAGATTGTTCCCGATGTTGGGGAAGTCCAGAACAAGGGGTCACAGTTTAAGGATAAGGGGGAAATCTTTTAGGACCGAGATGAGGAAAACATTTTTCACACAGAGAGTGGTGAATCTCTGGAATTCTCTGCCACAGAAGGTAGTTGAGGCCAGTTCATTTGGCTATATTTAAGAGGGAGTTAGATGTGGCCCTTGTGGCTAAAGGGATCAGGGGGTATGAACAGAAGGCAGATACAGGATACTGAGTTGGATGATCAGCCATGATCATAGGCTCGAAGGGCCGAATGGCCTACTCCTGCACCTATTTTCTATGTTTCTATGTTTTTCTAAGGGATATGGGGAAAAGGCAGGCACAGGTTACTTATTGTGGGTGATCTGCCATGATCACGATAAATGATGGTGCTGGCTCGAAGGGCCAAATGGTCTCCTCTTGCACCTATTTTCTATGTTTCCATGACCAGGGGAACAATCTTTTTTCCATCAGAGAGCGAGAGAGCAGAACTGCTGGACATAGGAGAAGAGGGATCGGGGCTCCATGCACAGCAGTGGGGGGGGGGGGGGGGGGGGGGGGAGGTGGGGGGGGGGGGAAGGCACACGCCATATTGATTGCAGAAAGAATAAATTTCTGATGTCCTGGGGGTGGAAAGCCTCATCTCGGGTGCAGATGCAGTGGTTATGGTGAAATAATGGATACCGACCTTGCAAGAGGCAGGGTGGGAGGAGGGGTGTAGTCAAGGTTGCTGTGGGAGTCAGTCGTTTCTAGCTGAAGTAGGACATGGCAGTGGACCTAGCATTTAAGAAATTGATTTACTTGCAATACCAAATTAACAATACACTTAATCCTTTTTGTAGTTATCTGAATTAATCCTATATTATACTTAAAGTGTTGTTTGTATCTGAGTCTATATACTTGGGATGCTGCTGAAAACAAGAGTTTCACTTGTACCTGTCCTAGTGCATATGACATTAAACTTGACTTGTTCTGGAACACTGAAACCGTTGCATTTCATTGTTTTTGACTCTATCTCCCCACCACCTGGTGACTTCTGAAGTAAGAAATGTGATCTACTTACTTGTCAAGCACTTCTGCAAACACAAGCTATATCATTGTAGAATAGCCCGATGCTGGTATTGACAAGTAAAACCAGCTGTTATTGCCATCTGTGAAATTTGGATTTTTATCAGAAATCTGATAATATAAAAACACAAAACATTCAGCAAGTTAGGCTGCATCTGAGAAAGGAGAAAACAAGTTAATGTTTTAGAAGATCCTTCAAAAATCAAGGCATCTCAAATCCTGAACTTTGCATCTCAATTCTTTACAAACTAAATAATTTCACTGTCCCATTGTGTTGATTGTGTTTGGTTTATACTTATTAGATTAAGGCTAAAGTTTATATTTTTGAATACTATAAAACTTAATAAAAAGTCATGTTCAACCTGCCATGCAGTCAGAATTATTTCCTAACCTAGATTGCTTTTAATTTCTATGGCCAGCCATTTTTGGTAGAATAAATGCGGGTTTGCATGTCTTCTGATTTGCCTGTACTTGTTGCTTGAATGGATTTGATGTGTATTCATCATCAATCTATATACCAACTGAGAAAAAGCACTATTGAGAAATTTTAAAGTGCATTTTGCTCCCAGTTGCAACAGCAGGTTGTGAATCTTAGGAATTTTCTGCTGAGGCCACTCTGTCTTTTGATTAATTCAAAAAAGATATGGGTAGCTTTTTGAATATTAAAGGAATCAAGGAATATGGGTACAGCGGGAAAATAGTGCTGAGGTAGAAGACCAGCAGTGATATATGTGAGCAGGCATAAAGGGCCGGAAGACTTCTGCAGTTCTAATTTCTTACATTGCCTTGTCCGTCTAAAGATGGCATATTTGATAGTGTGGAGCTTACTACTGCACTGGTGTTCATTTACTACTTAAATCAATATTGAAATTATAGTCGCCACCCTAGAATTTTATGCTCAAGGAATTGGAATTTGACTTGCATCTTCAAGTTCCGAAAGTATTATTAACTGAGCTTTGTTGCTGCAAAGGTTTATAACAACCTCCCAAACACTTTGGCATCATAAATAAAACAAAGAAGAAAAATTGGTGATGAGGATTTTTTACACTGGAAATTTGAAAACAAAATATATGCAGGTTTCCAATGCCGTTGTTAACAAAAGTAAATTTAGGATTAAAAGTTATTTAGCTGCATAAGGAATGAATGATTTGCAATTGTACAACAGCATTCATTTCCGTAATGGAACACCCCAAATGTTTACAGCAGATGAAAATAGAACCATTGTAGTGTAGGAATCACAATAGCTACTTGGTGTGCAGGCAAGTTCTAAAAGGAGCAATTTGAAATTTACCTTTTTTTTTTGCTACATTGGTGGGGTGGTATGTCAGTCAGGATATCATTAATAAAAGTATTCATAAAATAAAATTAATCTTATTTAAAATAAACTCTTCAGCATTTAAAAGGAAATTAATGGATGAGGAAATATTAATAACTTTCCATCAAAATTGAAAACAAAACAAATTAAATATGTGTGCCACATATTTGCTTGTTTGATGTAATTTCTAAAATTCTAAAGCACTGTTTTTTTATTTTTGTTAGATTTAAGTCGATAGCTTTTAAATGCTATAATGTAGCTGAATAATATAATCCTAATACTAAAAAGGCTATTATTGTTTTTCTTCCGATTTTGAGCATTTTCATTTTTCTAAATTTGGACATCAATTTTCTAGCAATAACGAAGAATTAGTTGTAGGTTGTCAGTTGTTGACATAAATTTCTATTTAAAAGCATCTGTAGGTTTGGTTATAGTGAGCTTTTCATTATTGTTCTGAAGCTCTAAATACTGCTACCATAACTTCAGATTTCTGACTCGTATGCCTGGCTTTTGTCAGCACAAATTTAAAAAAAGTTGGGATAGGAAAAGCTACCTCTTATAACAGTTTACGCAAGAGTGTAGAATATATTGTTAAAATTAAACTTAACCATGAGTCAGTCCACTGTTAAATTAAGTCAATCTTAATTCCTGTACAATAAGCTTTTGCTATTCTGCTTAACATTATGCAATTGAGTAGAAACAGCATGTTAACTGTAATATGTTTGTAAAAACCTATTGGAAGTAAAAGTATTTTCAGTTTTTTTTTCATTTAAGTAGTACGAAACAACTCTCATTGGTTTTATTACATTTATCCTTCAATAATTTTCCTTCATTTTTGAACTGACAAATCATAGATATAAAACCTTCTAGTTATTTATTTTGTTTTTAAGAGTTAACAGGCGTGTTAGCTTGTGTGATTTGCCCAAATACTACAATAAAAATATAGAGGACACTAAATATAATTAAATACAACTAAATTAAAAGAATTCTATCAAAAGCGATGGGAGATGGGTAGGTCCAAGAGAAAACCATTCCAAGGTTAAGCCTAAAGAAAAATGAAGGCTAGTCTCGACATCCCCCGGGACAACAACTGCTGGACATGCCTGTGGTCTGACTATCTTCATTTATTTTATTAACAACGTATCTCTATCATTAGTCTAGAATTCGGTTTGTTTTGTCAATTGTGCAGATTTCAACTTGATTCTCAATTCTTGCAATGCCCTAGCAACCTACAGCAGTATCCTGATGAAATCTAAAACATTATTGAGAAATGATAAATAGCATTCTTTCTGTGCAAGGCGCTAGCAAATGCCATTTAGGAAAACCAGATACTATCAGCTTTCATGAACTTCTCAATAATTATATCATTAGAAGCTGAACCATACCAATTATAAACTGGCTATGGAAACAACGGGATTGCTTTACCTGATTCGTTTAAGTCTCTTGACCATCAACATAGCTGTTGAATAGTGGAGAACTGGAGGCCAGCAAAATTCAAAAAATAATTATCTGTTTAAATTGTGTCATTGGACCCAATACCAGCAATTAATATTTGTCCAATTTACCACTGACACAGTGTGATTAAACGATATAGGATTAAATGATCTATAGCAGCATCTCATTAATGTTAATCAATGTATACCATCAGCTTAATGTTAACCTGCAAATTACTCACCAAAGCCGAACCATTGTACATTTCCTTGATCATCATCTGCTTTGATTTGTCCTTTTTACACTTTACATGCTCTTTGTATGCTTCCATATCTCTAGTTTCACTCTCCCCTGACTCTTAGTCTGAAGAAGGGTCTCGACCTGAAACGTCACCCATTCCTTCTCTTCAGAAATGCTGCCTGTCCTGCTGTTACTTCAGCATTTGGATATGACCTGGCACTGGATCCTAAAAATCCCTTCCCAATTCTACAGGGAATGATTTGGGACCATTAATTTTTCAGAAGTATATAGATATGGTAATATGACGTTTTCAACTTGTAAACGATGATTGCTGGTCGGCAGGGTAGCAAACTTATGGACAATTACTACATTATTATGTGGTTAGTAATTTACAATACAAAAGTCTATGTAGAGAAGTAAATGTTTCTTTAGGTATGTAAAAAGGAAAAGATTAGTGAAGACTAATGTAGGTCCCTTACAGTCAGAGACAGGTGAATTTATAATGGGAAACAAGGAAATGGCATAACAGTTAAATTAGCACTTTGTGTCTGTCTTCACTATGGAAGACACAAACAAACTCCCAGAAATACTAGGGGACCAAGGATCTAGTGGGAGGGAGGAACTGAGGGGAATCCACATTAGTTAGGAAATGGTGTTAGGTAAACTGTTGGGACTGAAGGCAGATAAATCCCCAGGGCCTGATGGTCTGCATCCAGAGTACTCAAGGAGGTGGCCCTAAAAATCGTGGGTGCATTGGTGATTATTTTCCAATGTTCTCTTGACTCTGGATCAGTTCCCGTGGACTGGAGGGTAGCCAATGTAACCTGACTTTTTAAGAAAGGATGGGGAGAGAAAACGAGGAATTATGGACCAGTTAGCCTTACATCGGTAGTGGGGAATATGCTGGAGTCGATTATTAAAGATGTTATAGCAGTGCATTTGGAAATCAGTGACGGGATCAGTCAAAGATTTATGATGGGGAAATCATGCTTGACTAATCTGGAATATTTTGAGGGTGTAACAAATAGAATGCATAAGGGAGAGCCAGTGGATGTGGTGTATCTGGACTTTCAAAAAGCCTTTGGCAAGTTCCCACATACGAGATTTGGGTGCAAAATTAGAGCATGTGGTATTTGGGTAGGATATTGACATGGATAGAGAACTGGTTGGCAGACAGGAAGCAAAGAGTAGGAATTAACGGGCCCTTTTCAGAATGGCAAGCAGTGACTAGTGGGGTGCCACAAGGCTCAGTGCTGGGACACCAGTTGTTGACAATATATATTCACGATTTAAACAAGGGAATTAAATGTAACATCTCCAACTTTGCGGATGTCACAAAGCTGGGAGGCAGTGTGAGTTGCGAGGAGGATGCTATGAGGCTGCAGGGTGACTTGGATAGATTGGGTGAGAAGCATGGCAGATGCAGTATAATGTGGATAAAAGTGAGATTATCCACATTGGTTATCCACAGGAAGGCAGATTATTATGTGAATTAAAGTCAGAGTAGAAGAAGGGGAGGTGCAACGAGACCTGGGTGTGCTTGTACTGAAAGTCACTGAAAGTAAGCATGCAGGTACAGCAGGCAGTGAAGAAAGCTAATGGCATGTTGGTCTTCATTGCAAGATGATTTGAGTTTAGGAACAAGGAGGTCCTACTGCAGTTGTTCAGGGCCCTGGTGAGACCACACCTGGAGTATAGTGTGCAATTTTGGTCTCCTAATTTGAGTAAGGACATTCTTGTAATTGAGGAAGCGCAGCGTAGGTTTACGTGGTTAATTCCCGGGATGGCAGGACTGACATATGATGAACGAATGGGTCAACTGGGCTTGTATTTGTTGGAATTTAAAAGGATGAGAGGGAATCTTAAACAAACATATAAAATCCTTAAGAGGATTGGACAGGGTAGATGCAGGAAAAATGGCCCTGATGTTGGGGGAGTCCAGAACCAGGGGTCACAGTTTAAGAATAAGGGGTAGGCCATTTAGGACTGAGATGAGTCCTATCTCTGGAATTCTCTGCCACAGAAGGTAGTTGAGGCCAGTTCATTGGCTATATTTAAGAGAGAGTTAGATGTGGCCCTTGTGGCTAAAGGGATCAGGGGGTATGGAGAGAAGGCAGGTACAGGATACTGAGTTGGATGATCAGCCATGATCATATTGAATGGCGGTGCAGGCTCGAAGGACCGAATGGCCTACTCCTGCTCCTATTTTCTATGTTTCTATGTTAAACATTTCCCCTAGCAGGGAGGTCAATAATCTGGTAATCAGTAGAAGAAGTAGATTTTTGCTCTGAGGGACATTATTAGTCTGAAAGTCACTGTTATAAAGGTAGTGGATGCAGAAACTCTAATCGCGTTTAAAAAGTAATTGGATAAACGTGAAGTTCTGCAGCGTACAAAGATATAAACTAAGAACTGGAATAGGAAGTAATCGCTTTTTCCCCTTGTAAATTCCTGTGACTCATATCACATTCCTTCGGTGCACCCAAGCCTTTTAATACAGGGAATTAATTACAGTGGCCTCTCCTTTGTCAGGAGCAGGAGAAATGTTGTTCTTATTCTTCAAGTGCCACTTCTCTAATCTTCATGATGGATGACAGAAATTCTGGTGGGTTCACTTTGTTCCCCTTTAATAGTATGCTTGGCTGTAGAATCTCTAACCTTGAAGGATAGTTCATAGCTCTTCCATTGCTGTAGATAATTTTAGATGTTTGGCATTAAAGGTATCATTTGATTTGTATCAGTGGTGCACTAGATAATGTGTATCTATTAACCCTATCACAGTGCTTATTTATTTTTTGCAGAGCAACCAGGGCTTCCATACACTCAATGCAATATTAGTCAAACCTTAGGTTTAATGCAGCATCTGCAGTTCTTTCTTTCACATAGTAATCAAATCTTTCCTACTTTTAACTTTATGCATTCAAACACTGAATGCTTTATCCAAAGTGAATCTTCTGACTTCTTCCTTTTGCTCTCTAATATGATGAAACAAAAACATGCCATTTTAATCTTATTCTGGTCTTTTCGGATTTCAAACGTTTTAATCTGTTATCAATATCAACTTTGTTACCTTTTATCTTGTTATCTCATTTTTATATACTGCCTTCAAATTGCCAACCTGGCCTTCCTATCCTCAGTATTATTATTCTTAAGTCCAAACTTATCAAATAGTCTTAGACTGCTTTTTTAATGCATGGATCACCTTGTTGTCCCAAGAAATGTACTACTCTTGTCTCATTGTACCATATTGATGTTTTCAAGTTATTCCCCATTCAATGCACCTATTGATTAATTATTCACTTGCAATTATCACCTGTTAAATAGAACTCACAGTTAATTATTACAATATTAAATGGTAAAGTATATTTTCAAAGTCCCAGTGAATAAGAGAGGCCTTAGATGAGTGTAGCAGCAACAATATTGCAGTGAATGTTTCAATTTATCGAGTCATCAGCATGTCATTTTAGTTCATCAGCCTGGAAACAGACCCTTTGAACAACTGAGTCTGCGTTGACCTAAAAGCAGCCATTTACACTAAACTTATTTTATTCTCCCACGTTACTAACAAACAAAGTCACTGACCTACAAGCAAAGAATGATGTATGACAATTTAAATAGCTTAGAGACAGACAAGTTATCAACCACACATGCTAAGTACAAACATCTGGCCCATTTGGAAAAAGACAAGATGGCTTTAATCTGAAAACTAATTCTTACAAAGGCAGCAGTCATAAACCAATGATAACCTTAGACCTTTGGATAATACACTAGTCAGGCCTCAGCTTACCGTTCAGGTCATTATACTTCACCACTGGACATGACAGTACTAGAAGGAGAATACAGGAGATTTATTGGGATGTTCCCATAACTGGAGAATTATAGTCATGAAGAGAAACCAATTCAGCTGTGGTTTTCTATGACTTTGGATCAAGGGAGATTGAGGGGAGATTTAATAATATAAAATAATGAAAGATAGGCAAAGTTAACAGAAAGGATGTTTTTTTTTCCCCCTTTAGTATAGGGTTCATTAATTTTAGGGGATTAAAGTTATTTGGTGGAAGGATTACTAGAAAATTGAGAAATTATTTCATTCATCAAACAGTGGTGTCAGGAGACCGCAGTCTAAGCCATGCTGGAAAAGAACTGGTATAAGCGTTTGGAGTTGTACATTACCATGGTGCGGATCAAGAGCTGGGGAATGGGCTCAGCTTTGTGCATTTTTAGCAAGCATGGGCACAATAGGCTGAATACCCTATTGCTGTGTCATAAATTTCAATGCATTTATGAAGACCTGCTAAGCACTCACTTGACTGATCCGAAATTATCCCTTAGCACTCTTTGACAAACATCAGAAAATCCTTCTGAGCCAACACTCAATTTACATTGGCCCAACAAGATTAATTGGTTAATTTACCAAACGTAGACTGGGCGATCATTTCGCTGATCACATTTTCTCAGTCTGCTTGGACCTACCTAATCTCCTGGTTGCTAAACACTTTAATTCCTCTTCCCACACTGACCTTTCTGTCCTAGGCCTCCTCCATTGTCAGAGTGATGCCAAATGCAAATTGGAGAAAATTGAAGTGTCTTATATTTCCATTGGGCAGCTTACAACCCAGGGATATGAATATTGATTTCTCTAACTTCAAGTAATCCCTGCACTCCCTCTCTCTCCATTCTTCCCCCACCCAAGTCACACCAGGTTCCCAATCTCACCTAGCAAACAGCTAACAATGGCCTGTTTATTATCGTTACTTTTGCTTATTTTTCATTCTTTTGTTCTATATCTCTGTCTATACCTCTTGTTTTGCTTTCCCCTGACTAGTCTGAAGAAGGGTCAAAACCCGAAACTTCACCTATTCCTTCTCTTCAGAGATGCTGTCCCGCTGAAGTGCTGCACCATTTTGTGTCTATCCTCACTCAATCTGGCCTAGGTATATTTCCAGACCCTCTGTAGTGATTAACTGCCCTTCTGCAGTTGCCCTGTCCATTTCAAGGCCAATCAGTGAGCTTTGATTGCAGCAATGTGCATAGGCCATAAAGGAACCACAAGGGGTATGTTTTGCAAATTAAGCTACATATAAACTAGAAAAATTGCACAAAACAGTGGCGTATCTCATGTACAAGGAGCATCATGTTTTGGCATTTAGTTAAAAGAAAAAACAAAGCATCTGCACAAATTGTTCTTTGGTTTCTGCTAAATATTCTGTCCATGAGTTCTTGGACTCTGAGGTTAAATGTTTTCAGCATCAAAATGTACCATTGTGACAGGGTTCTGGATGAGGGACAAACAGAAGTGAGGTGGTAATTGGATTAAAAAGGAAACGCAAAGTGCTGGAGTAACTCAGCGGGTCAAGCAGCTGTCTGAAGAACATGGATGGATGATGTTTTGGATCGGGACCCAAAACATTACCTATCCACGTTCTCCAGAGATTCTGCTTGATCGCTGAGTTGCCCCAGCAGTTTTGTGGCACTTTTTTTGGTAATCCAGCATGTACAGTTACTTGTTTCTAATAAGTGGATTACCTTGTGTAGGAAAGAACTGTAGATGCTGGTTTAAATCGAAGGTGGATACAAAATGCTGGAGTAACTCAGGCAGCATCTCTGGAGAGAAGGAATGGGTGATGTTTCGGGTCGGGACCTTTCAGACTGATGCCTTGGGAGGTGGCAATCAGATTGGCACTTGGTTTGAAAGATGGTGATATAGGACTGTAAGTTAATCTGGAAAGTGATGGGAGCAAATCAGATTGACCATTTGTCTGAGGGGCATGGCTTAGCAGATAGTTTTGAATGTTCTGAGAGGCCATGGCATTGACTGCTGGTATGTTTGAAGGGAGGGGCATTGCACTGCTTGCCTGAGGGAGGAGGGATCAGACTGGCTGTTTATTTGTGGTGGTGAAAGTTGGACGTGGATATTTCAGGTGGGGGAAGGGGGAGCATCGGTTTATTGATTTGGGATATTTTTGGGGTAGGGAAGAGTTGAGGAGGGAATGTGAAAATGGATTGAGTTGGGGATAAGGGTCCTTGTTCTCCTGCAGTGCTCCAAGAAGAGCAGTGCGCAGGAAACAAATTCATTCTGTTCAGCATTGACAGAATTCACTACAGTGGCATTGAGGAATATCTACTGGTATATCTGGAGTTACAAGTATGGGCCATAATCACTTTTTCACCAATGAAGAAGATTTATGATTTTTTTTTTTTTAGGAAAATCACTTTATTTGACCTGAATTTTAACTCGATCTCCTTTTTCAGTTCACATCTTCCTTCATTCTCAGCATATGAATGCTATTTAATTCAATGCCTTATGGCCCTGTACCACTTTCCCGAGTTACTCACGAATTCTCCCAAGCTTCCCCCTTGATTCAAACTCGGAGAATGTCCGTAGCGAGGCCATAGGAGTCCGTAGATATTTCGTAGCGGCTCTTAATGCCAGCCGTAGGTACTCGGGGCATCAGGTAAGTCGGGACGTTTTTTTAGCATGTTGAAAAATGTCCACGAGTAAAAAAAATAGCCCCGAGTACCTACGGCTGGCATCTCCGAGTTTGAATCAAGGAGAAAACTCGGGAGAATTTGTGAGTAACTTGGGAAAGTGGGACAGGGCCTTTACTTAGCATTTTATTTTGTATGTTTGTTTCAGTCTGGTATCCAGTGTCACAACTAGCATTTGTGGCTTGCATTGGGTGGGGAGAAAGCACTTCTTGGTGTAGTTTTAGTTTACTCCTACTTGCATAATTTGTTTCCATTGCACTGCTCCATGGCAGTACATGTCATGCGTGTGCTGTAATTTAAGACCTATATTACAATAAATATATGAACAATGGTATTGCACTTCTTCTAATTGTGCTGTATTCTGCACAGAAACAACTATCAAAAGGCATCTGCAAAAGTAGCACAGAATAGACTAGCAAAGACAGTAATTTTGTCTCAGGCAGATGTGGGAGCATTGAGCTATGTGAATAGAGAGATGGAGTAGAATTACATGATAATTATTGAACGGGAGCCATATGTTGATTGATATTCCAAATGAACCTATGTAGGAGTTGCTCTTATTAACTATATGCTTGGATTATCTGGAGTGAGAAACTGAGCGAGGTGTTCATACGGTGGTTTATAGAGAGATTATGAAATAATATAAGGATCATTTAAGTTATTCACTTAATTAGAGGTAGAAGTATGCTAAAGGCAATGCCTTCTGAAGTTAACGTTAACAAAGGATTTGTCCTTAATAGAAGCCAGTTTAGCAAACTGGTTTGATATGGTCTCTGGGAATTATTGCTGCTTATCCACGTCATTGAAGTAACTCATAATAGCTGGTTTGAAATATTTTGAGCATGCAAATATAAGGACACTTGATTCCACTCTCTGCATTATTGATTATCCTCCACTTGAGACATGATTCTAGTTGAAATTACTCACCCTGTTTATTTATTTGTTTTTTTCAAATATTCAAGTCAAATCTTAAATTTGATAATATTTTAGTCACAATTTTTAAACATGGCCCTGCTTTATTTCATGACAATATTATTCAGTTCCGCTGTAAATTTAATAAATGTCTTCTTATTTGTTATCCTTTTCCTTTGTGTCTTACATGATGTATTCACTTCCGCTAAATCTGGTACTAAATCCTGAATCAACGATGTGTTGTTTCACCTTAACATACAGTCTGGTTAAGCTGACGCCCTGATAAATCTACATCATGCCAAGCAAAGTCAGCCACAAATAATGCGATTGACATTGGCATACAAAATAAAAGTTTGTAATGGAACATTATGTTGTGGGCATAATAGCTACCATTTTTTAGATTGAGATATATTTTTGAATATTTTATATTAACCCTAGAGTTTTCAGAGTCGGACAATAAACAAAGTATATTTGAGAATTGAATTGGACTGCAAAATTCAAGTTGTAAAACAAATTTTGATTTGCATGTAGCTGCTGGAGAAACACAAGATTACAGATGCTATGGTGGAACTGTTAGAACTGTACCAAGAAGAAGATGATGCTTGTGCTGCTATGTCTGAAGCAATCACAGAACTCTATCAATATCTACTGCAGCCGTTCAGAGATATGAGAGAGCTGGCCATGCTGAGACGTCAGCAGATAAAGGTAAGAGACAACAGCTTAACTCAATCTTGTCTGGGCAGAAGGATGGTACCACTCTCCAAGTTCAATGCAATTTGGAGGAGAGGAGAGTCAGAAGGACAATGATGCATAGGAGAGTAATCTGAGAATAATAGATGTTTGTTGTGAAACCCACAATATTCAGTTATCGGACATGATATTTTAAATGAAGAGTGAAAGACATAAACAATGTAAAACCATGAAAATGAAAGAGAATATTTGACTACTATTGTGGGCCTAAAACCAGACAGATGTACGGAATGAGCAAACTTAGAACCTGCAACATACACAGTGCCCTCCATAATGTTTGGGACAAAGACCCATCATTTATTTATTTGCCTCTGTACTCCACAATTTGAAATTTGTAATAGAATAAATCACATGTGGTTAAAGTGCATATTGTCAGGTTTTAATAAAGGCCATTTTTATACATTTTGGTTTCACCATGTAGAAATTAGAGCAGTGTTTATACATAGTCCCCCCATTTCAGGCCACCATAATGTTTGGAACACAGCAATGTCATGTAAATGAAAGTAGTCATGTTTAGTATTTTGTTGCATATCCTTTGCATGCAATGACTGATTGAAGTCTGCGATTCATGGACATCACCAGTTGCTGGGTGTCTTCACTGATGATGCTCTGCCAGGCCTATATTGCAGCCATCTTTAGCTTATGCTTGTTTTGGGGGCTATTTCCCTTCAGTTTTCTCTTCAGAATATAAGGCATGCTCAATTGGGTTCAGATCGGGTTATTGACTTGGCCACTCAAGAGTTGACCATTTTTTAAGCTTTGAAAAACGCCTTTGTTGCTTTTGCAATATGTTTGGGATCAATGACTTGCTGTAGAATGAACTGCCAGGCAATGAGTTTTGAGGCATTTGTTTGAACTTGAGCAGATACGATGTGTCTATACACTTCAGAATTCATTATGCTACTACCATCAGCAGTTGTATCATGAATGAAGATAAGCGAGCCAGTACCTTCAGCAGCCATACATGCCCAGGCCATCATGTTTCACAGATGAGGTGGTATGCTTTGGATCTTGGGCAGTTTCTTCTCTCCTTTGCTCTTGCCATCACTCTGATATAAGTTAATCTTCGTCTCATCTGTCCACAAGACCTTTTTCCAGAACTCTGGTTGCTCTTTTAACTACTTCTTGGCAAACTGTAACCTGGCCATCCTATTTTTGCAGCAAACCAGTGGTTTGCATCTCGAAGTGTAGCCTCTGTATTTCTGTTCATGAAATCTTCTGCAGGCAGTGGTCATTGACAAATCCACACCTGACTCCTGAAAAGGGTATCTGATCTGTCGGACAGGTGTTTGGGGATTTTTCTTTGTTAGAGGGAATTCTTCTGTCATCAGCTGTGGAGGTCTTCCTTGGCCTGCCAGTCCTTTGCGATTAGTAAGCTCACCCGTGCTCTCATTCTTCTTAATGACGTTCCAAACAGTTGATTTTGGTAAGCCTAAGGTTTGGCTGATGTCTCTAACAGTTTTATTCTTGTTTCTCAGTTTCATAATGACTTCTTTGACTTTCATTGGCACAACTTTGGTCCTCATGTAGATAAACAGCAATAAAAGTTTCCAAAGGTGATGGAAAGACTGGAGGAAAGACTAGGTGCTGAAAGCTCTCTTATACCTGCATTAAGGATGCAATGAAACACACCTGAGCAATTACAAACACCTGTGAAGCCATGTGTCCCAAACATTATGGTGCCCTGAAATATGGGGGGGGGGGAGGAAGAGAGACTATGTTTAAACACAGCTGTAATTTCTACATGGCGAAACCAAAATGTATGAAAATGGCCTTTATTAAAATCTGACAATGTGCACTTTAACCACATGTGATTTTATTAAAATTACAAATCTTGTACAATTATGACGTGAACCATATTTCGCACCAATACCAAGTGAGCAGTGTAATCAACGGTGATTGGCCTCATCAGCAACAACGATGAGTCGGCCTATAGGGAGGATGTCCAGCTCCTAGCAGCATGGTGCGCTGACAACAACCTGGCCCTTAACTCCAAGAAGACCAAGGAGCTCATTGTAGACTTCAGGAAGTCTAGGGGCGGCACGCACACCCCCATCCACATCAACGGGACGGAGGTGGAACGTGTTTCCAGCTTCAGGTTCCTGGGGGTCAACATCTCCGATGACCTCTCTTGGACCCACAATACCTCAACTCTGGTCAAGAAGGTTCATCAGCGTCTCTTCTTCCTGAGGAGACTGAAGAAGGTCCATCTGTCTCCTCAGATTCTGGTGAACTTCCACCGCTGCACCATCGAGAGCATCCTTACCAACTGTATCACAGTATGGTATGGCAACTGCTCTGTCTCCGACCGGAAAGCACTGCAGAGGGTGGTGAAAATTGCCCAACGCATCACCGGTTCCTCGCTCCCCTCCATTGAGTCTGTCCAAAGCAAGCGTTGTCTGCGAAGGGCGCTCAGCATCGCCAAGGACTGCTCTCACCCCAACCATGGACTGTTTACCCTCCTACCATCCGGGAGGCGCTACAGGTCTCTCTGTTGCTGGACCAGCAGGTCCAGGAACAGCTTCTTCCCTGCGGCTGTCACACTACTCAACACTGTACCTCGGTGACTGTCAATCACCCCCCCCCCCCCCGGACACTCCTCCCACAGGAAAAACACCATGACTGTATGCATGTAAATAGATTTATTTATTGAAATCATATTCTATGTCGCTCTCCAGGGAGATGCTAACTGCATTTCGTTGTCTCTGTATTGTACACTGACAATGACAATTAAAGTTGAATCTGAATCTGAACTGGAGCAAAGATCCTATGCTGTTTTGTTTCTGATACTCTTAACACAGGAAAAGATTCTGGCTCCCAACTTTATCTATGCCTCTTATATATATATATTTTTTCAGGTTGTCCTCAGTCCCCTTCTCCCAAGGAAAATCAGCCTAACCTCTCCTTTGTATAATTCGTAATAACATTTGAAAGGTGCAGTTGGCTTTTTTGTTGTGTTGAGTATTCTAAGGACTCCAGTCTGGTCTGTTTCTGTTCATGAAAGTTGAATCTGAGTCTGTTTTGCATATCTTTACTATTTGTGAAGGGACTGACATTTTATTTGCATTTGACGGTTTTTCCTGTTTCCCTGCAAGAGAGCAATACAAATTGACTCGTTATTTCTTCTCCATTGCCCAGTAAACAGAAGCCCCTTTTATTACAGCAATTATTGATTGTTAGTTTGTGATTTTCATAAACTTTGCATTAATCCTCTGATAATATTCAACATTTGATTAAAAAATATATTTATTGGTTCCATTTGAGTTTGTATAATAAATGTTTATTCCAAAGCAATTATTTTAAGGAAGAGTGTTACGAAAAGAGTGGCACTAACTATTTTGTTTGCAGTATTATTCTGATTAGTTCATGTCACAAAACTCTTTTTCTAAGTAATGAAAAGCCTAAATTCCCCCTTTGAACGTCTCAAAGACATACAGCATGGGAATGAGCACTTCAGTTCACTAAATCCCTGCTGACCAGCAATCACCAATTCATCCTACATTGATATCATTTTCTGCTTTCATTTTCAGGATATTGAATAGACTGAAATAAAGAGAATGAAATGAAAATTTGTTTGCAAATTGCAGAGGTAGTGATCATAATTTTGCACTGCTCTTTGCATACAACGGTGGTGCCAGAGAATTGGAGCGCTGCAAGGTTTCTTTCTTGTTCAAAAATTTGAGTAAGGATATGCCCAGCAATTACAGGTCAGTTAGTTCAACCTCAGTAGAAGAAAAGTTTTTTGGGGCAGTTTTAATAGACATCTGGAGCAAGGCCTCTGAACTTCCACAAGGCCTTTGATAAGGTGCTTAAGAAGGAACTGCAGATGCTGGAATATCGAAGGTAGACAAAAGTGCTGGAGAATCTCAGCAGGTGCAGCAGCATCTATGGAGCGAAGGAAATAGGCAACGTTGCCTATTTCCTTCGCTCCATAGATGCTGCTGCACCCGCTGAGTTTCTCCAGCACTTTTGTCTGCCTTTGATAAGGTTCTGCTTGGTAGGCTACTCTGGAAGGTTAGATCATATGGGATCCATGGAGACCTCGCTAACAGGATACTGAATCTAATTAATGGTAGGAAGCAGAGGGTGGTGGTGGAAGGTTGTTTTTTGGATGAGAGGCTGATAACTAGTGGTGTACCTCAGAGATCATTGCTGGGCCCCTTTTAAAAAAATCTAAATCAATGATTTGGATAAGAATGTACAAGGCACATTTATTAAGTTTGCAACTGAAACTAAATTTGATGGTATGGGTGGTGAAGGAGGTTTTGTCATTTTCATTGTCGGGGAATTGAGTATAAAAGTTGGGACATTATGTTATTTTTGTCCAAGACATTGGTGAGGCCACAATTGGAGCATTGTGTTTTGGTCATCCTGCAGTAGGAAAGGCGCCATTAAGCAGGAAAAGGTCCAGAGAATATTTACGAGGATGTTGCTAGGACTCGAGGGCCTAAGCTAAAGCTCTAAGGCTAGGACTTTATTCCTTGGAGTGCAGGAGGATGAGGGATGATCTTGTAGAGGTGTACAAGATCATGAGAGGAATAGATTAGGTAAATCACAGAGTTTCTTTGCCCAGAGTAGGGCCATCAAGAACTAGAGGGCATAAGATAAAGGTGAGAGGGGAACAATTTAATTGCAACCAGAAGGGAAATGTTTTGACACAGAGAATAGTGGGTATATGGAACATACAGCCAGAGGAAGTTATGGAGGTAGATACAATAACATTTAAAAGACATTTGAACGGGTACATGAATAGGGAAGGTATGGATGGAGATGGGCCAAACGTGGGGAAACAGGACTAGCATGGATGAGGCATCTTGGTGGGCGTACACCGAACGGTCTGCAGTGCTCTCCATAATGTTTGGGACAAAGACCCATCATTTATTTATTTTATTTATTATTTATTTGTTTATTTATTTGTTCCGAACAAGTAAAGACATAAATAGGAATAAATAACAACAACAAAATCGAAATAGTCAAACAATTGGACATTCCAGGCAATATTTACAAAGCAATGAAAAGCATAAAGCAAAATTTAAATGTCCAACACTTTTTCTTTACAAGCTCGAAAAGGAGTGAGAAGAAGAATAACTTATTTAATCTCACCCCTTCTTCCATATTTAATAATTAATTAATTAATAATAATAATACCCCAGACAATTTTTAGAGATGCATACAAACATATATATACATACAACTGATATACACTTACAAGTAATATGTATGAAGTAACCAAAAAACATAAATAAATAATAAACAAAATAATAATAAACAAAATAATAAACTCTGCCTCTGTACTCCACAATTTGAGATTTGTAATATAAAAAATCACATGTGGTTGAAGTGCACATTGTCAGATTTAAAAAAAGGCCATTTTTGTACATTTTGGTTTCACCATGTAGAAATTACAGCTGTGTTTATACATTGTCCGCCCCCCCCCCCCCCATTTCGGGGCACCATAATGTTTGGGACATGGCTTCACAGGTGTTTGTAATTGCTCAGGTGTGTATAAATGCCTCCTTAATGCAGGTACAAGAGAGCTCTCAGCACCTAGTATTTCCTCCAGTCTTTGCATCGCCTTTGAAAACTTTTATTGATGTTTATCAACATCAGGACAAAAGTTGTGCCAATGAGTGTCAAATAAGCCATTATGAGTGAGAAACAAGATTAAACCTGTTAAGAGACATCAGCCAAACCTTAGGCTTACCAAAATCAACCGTTTCAAACATCATTAAGAAGAAAGAGAGCACTGGTGAGCATACTAATCGTAAAGGGACTGACAGGCCAAGGAAGAACTGCACAGCTGATGACAGAAGAGTTCTCTCTCTAATAAAGAAAAATCCCCAAACATCTGTGTGACAGATCAGAAACACTATTCAGGAGTCAGGTGTGGATTTGTCGATGACCACTATCTGCAGAAGACTTCATGAACAGAAATACAGAGGCTACACTGCAAGATGCAAACCACTAGTTAGCCACAAAAATAGGTTACAGTTTGCCAAGAAGTACTTAAAAGAGCGACCGCAGTTCTGGAAAAAGGTCTTATAGACAGATGAGAGGCAGACTAACTTATATCAGAGTGATGGCAGGAGCAAAGTATGGAAGAGGGAAGGAGGTCTGAAGAAGGGTTTCGGCCCGAAACGTTGCCTATTTCCTTCGCTCCATAGATGCTGCCGTACTCGCTGAGTTTCTCCAGCAATTTTATCTACCTTCAATTTTCCAGCATCTGCAGTTCCTTCTTGAACACGAGGAGAGAAGGAACTGCCCAAGATCCAAAGCACACCACCTTATCTGTGAAATACGGTGGTGGGGGTGTTATGGTTGGCATGTATGGCTGCTGAAGGTACTGGCTCACCTATCTTCATTGATACAACTGCTGATGGTAGTAGCATAATGAATTCTGAAGTGTATAGACACATCCTATCTGCTCAAGTTCAAACAAATGTCTCAAAACTCATTGGCTGGCGGTTCATTCTACATGAAGACAATGATCCCAAACATACTGCTAAAGCAACAAAGGAGTTTTTCAAAGCTAAAAAATGATAAATTCTTGAGTGGCCAAGTCAATAACCCGATCTGAACCCAATTGAGCATGCTTTTTATAGGCTGAAGAGGAAACTGAAGGCGAATATCCCCCAAAACAAGCATGGCTGCAATACCAGCCTGGCAGAGCATCACCAGAGAATACACCCAGCAACTGGTGATGTCTATGAATCTCAGACTTCAAGCAGTCATTGCATGCCAAGGATATGCAACAAAATACTAAACATGACCACTTTCATTTACTTGACATTGCTGGGTCCCAAACATTATGGTGCCCTGAAATGGAGGGACTATGTATAAAACCCTGCTGTAATTTCCACATGGTGAAACCAGAATGTATAAAAATGGTATTTATTACAATCTGACAATGTGCACTTCAACCACATGTGATTTTTTCTATTACAAATCTCAAATTGTGGCGTACAGAGGCAAATAAATATATGATGGGTCTTTGTCCCAAACATTGTGGAGGGCGCTGTATTTCCATGCTGCATGACCAAAGAGAAATAGATTATTTAGGGCAAACCAGTCCAGATTAGTTAGGAAAAATTATGTTTAACATATTTAATAGAATTATTGACAAGGTAATAAGATTTCTAGAAGGCTTTTGATAAGATGCCACATTACGATCAAGAATATATTTATTAAGGATGTGGTAACAGGCCACAACAAATCAAGATACTAGGCAGAGAAAAAATGTTTTTTTTTATAAGTGAGATTGTGTTTGACAAATACTTTTTTTTTTGAGACTAGTCTAGGATGGTAGAGGGGAATTGGTGAAACTAATATAATTGAACATTTCAAAGGCATTCAGAGAAGTTGTTACATAAGATAAGGTCTCATGGGACTGGAATAAAATATTTGTATGGATCGCGCATTGTTTAATGGTCAAACAAAGAGTGCGAGTAAATACCTGCTAGAACTCCATGACTGTACTACTCTCATCTCGATCAGCGCTACAGGTTCAGCACCCATTAGTGAAAACAATTTATCTCAGTTCCATATCTCTTCTACTGGAATCCAAGACTGACTCTTGATAAATTTGAATACAATACAATACAATACAATTCTGTCTAAAGCTTTCCAGGTACTCCAGCTCCTCCCTGCATCTAGTCTGTCCAGTCCTAACAACGTTTTTCAGGTTCTGTCAGATCCTCTCTTATTGTAGTGAATAGAAACATATTCAACTTAATCCACATTCTAGTGTATTTTCCATATTTTTGTCTACTTCCTCAAGTTTGAAAAGAAACATTTTTCCATGCTATCAATGTCTGTTCTTTTGTCAAATGCTTCAACTTTTAGATCTTCAGAATGTTATTAGTTGGTTATCAGTGTTGGGGTCCCAGCTATTCACAAACTATATTAATGAAAGGGTGGAGTTTTACTGACAATATAAAACCAGGCAGGAAAATGAGCTCTAAGGCGGACATAAACTGGGGTTTATTTGCAGGTGAAGGTTGGAAGGGTGGGAGGACATTGGGTGTGGTGTAGCTATTATGAGGACAAGAAACCTGTACTACTGGATCTACTGCAGTTATGTGTTCGATTTCTTAAACAGCCTGACAACTGGAGGCCTTTGGACACAAAACTTGTGTTCGAAGGCCAAAACTTACAGGAAAATGTTGGTAGGAGTTAAAGATAGAGATGTGGTGAAGGGGATGTGTTTTAAGCTATTGGGGACCCTAGATTTTGGTTTATGGGGTCAGGGGCTAGAAAACACTCATGTTTTTTCCTGCTTCATAAGGAACACTGTAATGAAACTCATCTTGGATTCATCTTCTCTTGCCTCCTTTGAATGGCTGGGTTTTCTGACATTTCTTTTAAGAAACATGATTCCTTTGGTCGAAAATTGTCTCATATTTAAAATTATGGTAAACTGTTTCTTTATAATATTTAAATGACCATGCCACTTCTCCCGGTGATTGGCCAGTCAAGTATTTCCTGGTCTCATACGTAGAGTGTGGTGTTCACTTACTTGTGAAACCATTTCAATTCATTTGGGCTTCTGTAGATGATGTTACCTAATTTAGCTTGCCTTTAAGCAAAATAAAGTGACATCTCATCTTGTGTAATTTCTCTTTGATTGTTACTCTGGTTATCCCTTGGGCAGAGGATTCTAAACTAGTGCTCCCCCACCCTTTTTATCTAGAAATGTAATTTTACAACAAATCCAGTTGAATATATAACGCAGATTTAGTGATTGCAGATCTTCGTAAGTTGTGCATTGTAAATTTGTATTTCTGAGCTGAAAAAGCTTTCAAAGAGCAAGCTGATATTATTTTAACATAGCTTTACCACAACTGATTTGGCGGCATTATCAAAATCTCAAATAAAGCAAAATATAAAAATTAATCCTCGCGTATCATTGAGCGTGTATCAATAACCAATAATTTAATTCCATGTTTATGGTTATACTGAACTCTTGCAGAATCCAAGCATATATAAGAAATGAGTAGGTGTGGTATGGACGAGAAATGAGGAGGGTGGAAACAGTAAGTATAATTACAGAGAAGCTCACACATTGTAGCACATTTATTGTCCGTTCAAAATAGTTCTAATCAGATTACACACCATTTTTCCACACCATGGGAGGCTTTAAACTAGAGTGGCAAGGGGTGGGAACAAGAGCAGCAGGCCAGCCAATTGAAGGACTGAGGGTAGAGATTATGACTAATACAATGTCCTCCATAATGTTTGGGACAAAGACCCATCATTTATTTATTTGCCTCTGTACTCCACAATTTGAGATTGTAATAGAAAAAAATCACATGTGGTTAAAGTGCACATTGTCAGATTTTATTAAAGGCCATTTTTATACATTTTGGTTGAAAGTAGTTTAGTATTTTGTTGCATATCCTTTGCATACAATGACTGCATGGACATCGCCAGTTGCTGGGTATCTTCTCTGGTGATGCTCTGCCAGGCCTGTATTGCAGCCATCTTTAGCTTATGCTTGTTTTGGGGGCTTGTACCCTTAACATTTCTCTTGAGAATATAAAAGGCATGCTCAATTGGGTTCAGATTGGGTGATTGACTTGGCCACACCAGAAATGACCATTTTTTTTAGCTTTGAAAAACTCCTTTGTTGCTTTATCAGTATGTTTGGGATCATTGTCTTGCTGTAGAATGAACTGCCGGCCAATGAGTTTTGGGGCATTTGTTTGAACTTGAGCAGATAGGATGTGTCTATACATTTCAGAATTTATTATGCTACTACCATCAGCTGTTGGATCATCAATGAAGATAGGTGAGCCAGTACCTTCAGCAGCCATACATGCCCAGGCCATAACACCCCAGCACAGTATTTCACAGATGAGGTGGTGTGCTTTGGATCTTGGGGAGTTCCTTCTCTCCTCCATACTTTGCTCTTGCCATCACTCTGATCTTCGTCTCATCTGTCCCCAAGATCTTTTTCCAGAACTGAGGTTGCTCTTTTAAATACTTCTTGGCAAGCTGTAACCCTGCCATCCTATTTTTGCGGCTAACCAATGGTTTGCCTCGTGCAGTGTAGCCTCTATATTTCTGTTCATGAAGCCTTCCGCAGACACTGGTCATTGACAAATCCACACCTGACTCCTGAATAGTGTTTCTGATCTGTTGGACAGATGTTTGGGGATTTTTCTTTATTATAGAGAGAATTCTTCTGTCATCAGCTGTGGAGGTCTTCCTTGGCCTGCCAGTCCCTTTGCGATTAGTAAGCTCACCAGTGCTCTCTTTCTTCTTAATGATGTTCCAAACAGTTGATTTTGGTAAGCCTAAGGTTTGGCTGATGTCTTCAAGTTGAATTCTTGTTTCTCAGTCTCGTAATGGCTTCTTTGACTTTCATTGGCACAACTTTTGTCCTCATGTTGATAAACAGCAATAAATGTTTCCAAAGGTGATGGAAAGACTGGAGGAAAGACTAGGTGCTGAGAGCTCCCTTGTACCTGCATTAAGGAGGCAATTAAACACCCTGAGCAATTCCAAACACCTGTGAAGCCATGTGTCCCAAACATTATGGTGCCCTGAAATGGGGGGGACTATGTATAAACACAGCTGTAAATTCTACATGGCAAAACCAAAATGTAGAAACATTTCCTTTATTAAAATCTGACAATGTGCACTTTAACCACATGTGACTTGTTTCTATTACAGATCTCAAAATGTGGAGTACAGAGGCAAATAAATAAATGATGGGTCTTTGTCCCAAACATTATGGAGGGCACTGTAAGTCCCAAAAGAAAGACAAGAGGGGCGAGATTAATGAACATGGTGAAACTGATGGGCTGCAATGTGTTTATTTCAGTGCAAGGAGTATCGTGGGTAAAGTGGATTGATTTAGAGCCTGGGTCAGTGCATGAATTACAATGTTGTGGCCATTACAGAGATTTGAAAGGAACCTGACTGGCAGCTCAATGTTTCAGGATTTTGATCTTTCAGACCTGATAAAGAGGGAGGCAATAGAGGTCCAAGTACATTGTACCTTTGATAAGTTTCTGCTTGGTAGGCTGCTCTGGAAGGTTAGATTGCATGGGATCCAGGATGAGCTAGCAGACTGGATGGAACAAGGGCTTCATGGAAGGACGCACAGGGTGATGGTGGGAGGTTGCTTTTCGGACTGGAGGCCTGGGACTAGTGGTGTGCCTCCGGGGCTGGTTTTGGGCCCATTGCTGTTTGTGATTTATGTCAACAATTTGGATGAGAATGTACGTGGCATGATTAGTAAGATGGCAGATGACACTAAAGTGGATGGTATCATAGATAGTGAAGATGGGTTATCAAAATTTACAGCAGGATCTTGATCAGCTAGGCGAGTGGACTCGAAGAATGGCTAATGGAGTTTAGCGCAGATAAATGCAAGGTGTTGCATTTTGGGAAGTCAAACATCGGCAGGACCTTCACGGTGAATGGTAGGACCGTGGGGAGTGTCGTAGAGCAGAGGGATATATGAGTATAGGTGCAGAATACCTGAAACTAACGTCACAGGTAAATAGTGGTAAAGAAGGCTTTTAGAGTCGTAGAGTCACACAGCATGGAAAGAGGTCCTCCGGCCTAACTTGCCCACACCGACCAACATGTCCCATCTGCACTAGTACCATCTGCCTGCATTTGGTCCATATACCACTCAACCTATCCTTTTGGTACATTGTTCTTCATCAGTCAGGGCATTGAGGTAAGGCAACATAATGCCTCAGCTTCTATACTAAATTCCCTGACTGAAGGCCATTGTGCCAAAAGCCCTCTTCACCTCTCAATCTGCCTGCAACTGATATAAAACCAAAAAGGCTGCAATCAATAATAATTATGCATATACAGGATCTAGAAACATTTTCTGCAGTTGATAAATGTACTCAATTAAATCACCATCTACTATCTTACCGCATCCTCTCCAAATCTCTCCCCCCAACCCCCACCCCCCCATTCCCAGCTAAAATAAATGTAATTGTTTCAGCCATTTGATGGTATTCTGGGGTACAAGCACAAATTAATGATTAAATACATTTTAATCTCATTGGCTGCATATGCATTTAACTTTTTGAATTATGACTCATCAGCAGCTACTGAAATTATCACATAATTTCTTCTCATTATGATGAGAAAAGTAATTGCCACTTTTTCTGAATTTATTTTTTGCAACATGGTTTATTTTCAGCAATTTTAATGCTACATTCACAATATCACAACTCAACTATTTATTAAAAACAACGTCCATAATTTCTGTACTGATACTCAACAATCTTAAAGTGATCTACTCTGATGAGAAAAATAACACAATCAAGTATCTTCACTAGTACCCATTAATGGGAAGCTAATTAAAGGAGTGTCCTGTGGAGTTGCCTGATCCACCCGCCGAACACTGCGGTGCCAACGACCGGAGCGTGCCCCGGTAGGCCTAACTCACCCACAGGCCTCCCAAGGAACTGCGGAGAAGCTGGGCGGTGAGGCCTGCCTGGGCTGAAGGAGTCTCAGTGGCGGCGGGAGCCTTGGCGCCAGCTTGAGCCTCGACAGCAACGAGGTCCTCGGTGGTGGTGGGGACTCGGCGGCAGCGTGTGCGTTGGCGGCGGCAGCGGGAAACCTAGCGGCGATGGAGCGTGAAGGGGGAAGGGAAGACAACGGGGACCCAGCGTGGGGGGACTGAACAATGGAGGACACAGTGTAGGGGGACTGCCATGAGGGATGATGGGAGAACAAAAAGGGACGCGGTGTAGGGGAGGGGTGGGGGAGCACTAGTTTAGAATCCTCTGCCCAAGGGATAAGCCTGCGTTTATTTGTTTGTTCGTTCCAGTTAAAGCGCTGTGTACATGGCAGCCAGCCAACAGTCGCTTATCCTTTACTTGTTTTTTTTTTTCACTTTTAATTTTAAGTTTTTATGTACCTTGTGTGTTGTGACTGTTGGCAGATTCCCTCCGGGGATGAATAAAGTTTATCGTATCGAATAATCTACAGTAAAATCGGAACATACAGCTTGCAGATTTATATCAGCAATACCAAAGGTCTGAAACAGGAGATATTTTGGTCAAATAGAAGCAGAAAAAAATGAAACTGATTCAATATCATATATAAATCTGAACAAGTACAAAATCGATCAAATATGTATAACGCCCAGCCAAGAATTGTTTCTTTCCTTCTCAACACCACTCCCAACCTAAGCCCCAACTACAGCTGGCTGAGCACTAGCCAATGTTTTTACTATTTGTCTTTCAACCGTCAGAACCATAACCATCATTATATAAGAAGAATCCAATTATACATAATACAATACGAATCTGGAAACAAATAAAATTAACTCTAAAATTAAGAAAACTATCAGTGCTAACACCAGTAGTGAATAATCCGGTATTCAAACCATCTCTTATGGATAAAACATACAGACAATGGGAAAGATTGGGAATTAAAAAGGAAGGCGACATGTATGAAATGGGAAATCTATTATCATTTCAACAATTAAAATTAAAATTTAAACTGAATAACAACCAATATTTTAAATATTTACAGATATGTGATTTTATGAAGAAATATATACAAAGATTTCAAAGTATAATTTTAGATCCACTGGAAGAAGCAATGAATATTAAGGCGGACTCACAAAAAGTAATATCATACCTATATAATAGTATTTTAAATATAGAATTACTATCAACAGAGGCAATTAGAGAAGACTGGGAAAAAGAACTAACGATAAAAAATTCGAAAGAAACATGGGAAAAGTATTTGATATATATACTCAAATATTTCTCCCATCTGTGATATAGTTGGGATCACAGAGACATGGCTCCAGGGTGACCAAGGCTGGGAGCTGAACATCCAGGGATATTCAATATTCAGGAGGGATAGAGAGAAAGGAAAAGGAGGTGGGGTAGCGTTGCTGGTTAGAGAGGAGATTAACGCAATGGAAAGGAAGGACATTAGTTTGGAGGATGTGGAATCGGTATGGGTAGAGCTGTGAAACACTAAGGGGCAGAAAACGCTGGTGGGTGTTGTGTACAGGCCACCTAACAGTAGTAGTGAAGTTGGAGATGGTATCAAACAGGAAATTAGAATTGCGTGCGACAAAGGCAAAACAGTTATAATGGGTGACTTCAATCTACATATAGATTGGGTGAATCAAATTGGCAGGGGTGCTGAGGAAGAGGATTTCTTGGAATGTATGCGGGATAGATATCTAAATCAACATGTAGAGGAACCAACGAGAGAGCAGGCTATTTTGGACTGGGTATTGAGTAATGAGGAAGGGTTAGTTAGCA
The DNA here is from genome assembly GCF_010909765.2 of Amblyraja radiata. Classification (NCBI taxonomy): domain Eukaryota; kingdom Metazoa; phylum Chordata; class Chondrichthyes; order Rajiformes; family Rajidae; genus Amblyraja; species Amblyraja radiata. The sequence continues at coordinate 111,942,520 of NC_045958.1, read as the reverse complement.
GTCTTGTTGTACGTGCCCCCTTGGGCAAGAGTGGCCATAATATGGTTGAGTTCTTCATTAGGATGGAGAGTGACATTGTTAATTCAGAAACAATGGTTCTGAACTTAAAGAAAGGTAACTTTGAGGGTATGAGACGTAAATTGGCCAAGATTGACTGGCAATTAATTCTAAAAGGGTTGACGGTGGATATGCAATGGAAGACATTTAAAGACTGCATGGATGAACTACAAAAATTGTTCATCCCAGTTTGGCAAAAGAATAAATCGGGGAAGGTAGTGCATTCGTGGGTAACAAGGGAAATCAGGGATAGTATCAATGCGAAGGATGATGCGTACAAATTAGCCAGAAAAAGCAGCATACCAGAGGACTGGGAGAAATTCAGAGACCAGCAGAGGAGGACAAAGGGCTTAATTAGGAAAGGAAAAATAGATTATGAAAGAAAACTGGCAGGGAACATAACAACTGACTGCAAAGGTTTTTATGGATATGTTAAAAGAAAGAGATTAGTTAAAACAAATGTAGGTCCCTTGCAGTCAGAAACAGGTGAGTTGATCAAGGGGAACAAGGATATGGCGGACCAATTGAATAACTACTTTGGTTCCGTCTTCACTAAGGAAGACATAAATAATCTGCCGGAAATAGCAGGGGACCGCGGGTCAAAGGAGTTGGAGGAATTGAGTGAAATCCAGGTCGGTCGGGAAGTGGTGTTGGGTAAATTGAATGGATTAAAGGCCGATAAATCCCCAGGGGCAGATAGGCTGCATCCCAGAGTACTTAAGGAAGTAGCTCCAGAAATAGTGGATGCATTAGTAATAATCTTTCAGAACTCTTTAGATTCTGGAGTAGTTCCTGAGGATTGGCGGGGGTAGCAAACGTACCCCCACTTTTTAAGAAGGGAGGGAGAGAGAAAACGGGGAATTACAGACCAGTTAGTCTAACATCGGTAGTGGGGAAACTGCTAGAGTCAGTTATTAAAGATGGGATAGCAGCACATTTGGAAATCATTGGACAAAGTCAGCATGGATTTACGAAAGGTAAATCATGTCTGACGAATCTTATAGAATTTTTCGAGGATGTAACTAGTAGCGTGGATAGGGGAGAACCAGTGGATGTGGTGTATCTGGACTTCCAGAAGGCTTTCGACAAGGTCCCACATAAGAGATTAGTATACAAACTTAAAGCACACGGCATTGGGGGTTCAGTATTGATGTGGATAGAGAATTGGCTGGCAAACAGGAAGCAAAGAGTAGGAGTAAACGGGTCCTTTTCACAATGGCGGGCAGTGACTAGTGGGGTAACGCAAGGCTCAGTGCTGGGACCCCAGATATTTACAATATATATTAATGATCTGGATGAGGGAATTGAAGGCAATATCTCCAAGTTTGCGGATGACACTAAGCTGGGGGCAGTGTTAGCTGTGAGGAGGATGCTAGGAGACTGCAAGGTGACTTGGATAGGCTGGGTGAGTGGGCAAATGTTTGGCAGATGCAGTATAATGTGGATAAATGTGAGGTTATCCATTTTGGTGGCAAAAACAGGAAAGCAGACTATTATCTAAATGGTGGCCGATTAGGAAAAGGGGAGATGCAGCGAGACCTGGGTGTCATGGTACACCAGTCATTGAAAGTAGGCATGCAGGTGCAGCAGGCAGTGAAGAAAGCGAATGGTATGTTAGCTTTCATAGCAAAAGGATTTGAGTATAGGAGCAGGGAGGTTCTACTGCAGTTGTACAGGGTCTTGGTGAGACCACACCTGGAGTATTGCGTACAGTTTTGGTCTCCAAATCTGAGGAAGGACATTATTGCCATAGAGGGAGTGCAGAGAAGGTTCACCAGACTGATTCCTGGGATGTCAGGACTGTCTTATGAAGAAAGACTGGATAGACTTGGTTTATACTCTAGAATTTAGGAGATTGAGAGGGGATCTTATAGAAACTTACAAAATTTTTAAGGGGTTGGACAGGATAGATGCAGGAAGATTGTACCCGATGTTGGGGAAGTCCAGGACAAGGGGTCACAGCTTAAGGATAAGGGGGAAATCCTTTAAAACCAAGATGAGAAACACTTTATTCACACAGAGAGTGGTGAATCTCTGGAACTCTCTGCCACAGAGGGTAGTTGAGGCCAGTTCATTGGCTATATTTAAGAGGGAGTTAGATGTGGCCCTTGTGGCTAAGGGGATCAGAGGGTATGGAGAGAAGGCAGGTACGGGATACTGAGTTGGATGATCAGCCATGATCATATTGAATGGCGGTGCAGGCTCGAAGGGCTGAATGGCCTACTCCTGCACCTAATTTCTATGTTTCTATACATAAATGTTCGATTAATGCTAGACACAATTTAATTCAATTTAAAATATTACATAGATTATATTATTCCAAAACTAGACTGAATAAATTTTACCCAAATATTTCTCCCATCTGTGATAAATGTCTTTCTCAAAATGCCAATATTACACATTCTTTTGTTTCTTGCACAAAACCTTATACATTTTGGCGTGATATTTTTGATATATTTACAAATCTATTTAAGATAAAAATGAAACCTAATACTGAAAAGATTATATTTGGAGTAATGGGAGACGGGAACAAATTAAACATATCCCAAAATTCATTCTTTAATTATGGGTTAATAACAGCAAAAAAACTCAAACTTAAATTTTGGAAAAATGCTACTATACCAACGCTTAAAATGTGGATTAGTAATATGTTGGACACAGCACACCTGGAAGAAATGAGACTCCTCCTAATAGATAAACAAGACCAATTCTTAACGAGTTGGTCTCCATTTATTGATTTCTTGGATTCATGTGGTGCAACAGTATCGTAAAAAATAAAGGTTTCAGGTATGGGTGAAAGATGATCAATAATATAAAAACTCGTCTCCTTGCGGCGATTTGATAATCTCCCTCCTGCTTTCTTTTCTTGCTTATTTATTTTCCTCACTATCTCTTTTTCCTCCTTTTTATTCACACACGCTAGACTTTCCTCTATTCTTTACTAACTCTTTCTTTCTTATTTCTCTCTTTAAAAATGAAGTTGTACAGAGAATGTATTATGTTAACATAATTTTGGGAACCTGTAAAAAGGTACCACTATATTGTACTCACTTCTAATAAAATAAAAAAATTTAAAAAAAGAACCATAACCATGTATCACTATTGGGGAAATTGACTCAATGCCATTTCACAGCAGCTGAGCTTTTTATGTGGAAAGAAATTGGGACTAAACATCCTGTGACTAAGACATGATGGTTTTCTCTTGTTTTATATTGTTTTCTAAAAGTCAGATGATACATTTTATCCAATCATTACAATGTCAACTAACTTTTCAAAACTGCCCATTTAAAAAAAAAAAAGTAGGCAATAATGATCATGATCAAGGGCATATAGTTTAGAAAAACACCTGAAATTAGTGATTTGTGCTTGCACAGCAGATGATATTTTTATTCGTCTGACATTTAACAGCAGCATTGGACACAGCTTTAAATAGCATACGATACATAATTGGCATTACAGGTCCTTTGTAGCTTACGAGTGCCCGACTTGTGTGCTACTGCTGCCTGTACATATTAACATGCATGTGGGAGAGTAGTGGGATGGATATCTATGCTGCTGCCGGGCCTCATGTATCTCAGCCATGTGGTAACTCGGTTTGCTGCCACATTTCTGACTTGCAAACTGTTCAGATTATGTGGAACGGTACCCTGCCTTGACTTGGGAAAGGCCTGTAGTTTCTGACCTTGTCATTGGCCAGTCAAAGAGATATTCTCCCAATTCAAGTAGTTCCATGGCGAAAGAAGGGCACCAATCAGTATAAGATTTAAACAGTAGTAAAATGAAAGATGAAGCTTTGGACGACATGGTCAAATTCTTATTTCATCATTCAAACCTTTTCGGGTATTTTGGCTTCAACAAGCAGCTTGATGTAAAAGCTGACAATGCTACTGTCACCTTTTGCAAACATGCCTCTCACAAGCCGCAAAGTCAGGACTTTTGGCCTCAGGACTTTTATTTATGACTGTGAAAGTTAGATCACATACGCCAAGCAGGAGGTGAACCTAAACAGGGCTCTCACTTAACTTTTTTCCCCTGTTGCCAGCCGGGCAACCTAGGCAGCTTTTTATGTTGCTAAATGACAGTTTAGGTGGTCATTTAAGATGTCTTGCATGACGTCGGAATTATGTTCAATGAAGCATTCACAGGGCTCGAAATTAGCGGTTGCCCGGGTGCCACTGACCACTCAAAGCGCCGCCGGGCAACCTAAACACCGAGTCATTTTGCCCGGCTAGGCAACCAGATACTGGTTTGTACCGAAGATAGACACAAAAAACTGGAGTAACTCCACTGGTCAGGCAGCATCTCTGGAGAAAAGGAACGCAACGTTTTGTGTCGGCGGTGACGGCTGTATTGCGTGGGAAAGATACTAGGTGCGTGGTGACGAAGGGTCGGAGCGAATGACGGATCTATGGTGCAGCTGCTTCAGAAGTGTCGGAGCAAATGACGGGTCACGCACAGCAGCAGCAGCGGCCGCGATAGCGGCTCCCACTCCTCCTCCTCCTGCACCCCGCCCGCCCTGATAAGGGCCGCTGCTTGAAAACCCGCTAACGGCACTTTAAAAAAAAAAAACCCTCCCACACGCCGAGGCCGGGAGGAGGGAGGGAGGGAGGGGGAGGCCTCGGCGTGTGGGAGGGTTTTTTTTTTTTAAAGTGCCGTTAGCGGGTTTGCAAGCAGCGGCCCTTATAAGGGCGGGCGGGGTGCAGGAGGAGGAGGAGATGGAGCCGCTGTTGCTGCCGCTGCTGCCGCTGTTCGGGGCCCGTCATTCGCTCCGACACTTCTGAAGCAGCTGCACCATAGATCCTATAGCTATAGGAACTTTGAGCTGCACCGCTCGGCCCCGCACCTTGCTGTTGGCTGCCGGAGGAGGGAGGCGGTGGCGAGGAAATTCCAACGGCCAAGGCAGCGGGGCGATGTTGTCCGAGGAGCGCTGACCTTCCTTCCTCCCCACCTCGCCCCCCTTCTCTCTCTTGTACGCTCCCTCCACCCCCCCCCCCTTATCCTGGGACCCCTCCTCTCCATCCCGCACTGATCCCCATTCCCGCCTCTATTCAGTCCTCACTGACATCCCCTGTGCTCCCCCCCCCCATCTACCCCCCCCCATCTACCCCCCCCCCAATCTATTCATCCTGTGCTGATCACCCTATCCACCTCACAATTTTACCTACTCCAACCAACACGTACTAATTCACCTGCCTCAATCCATCCATTCTGCACCGACTGCCTTCTAACCCCACCACCCCCCCCCCGCCATCTATCCACCCCACACTGATTCACACACACGCCCCTCCCTGACCTTATTGTCCTGGAAATGTCTTCAGAGCAAACATTGACTATGTTTGATAACGGAATGCAATCAAATGTGTTTTAATTCCCAATGTTATTATTTGTTTTAATCCATAAAGATGGATTAATTAAATTGTGAACACGTGAAACATTAAAACTGCAGTGTTTGATTGTCACTGCTACCATTGACACGTTATTACAGAATTCATTTTAACGGCAAATCAATGCTCTTAATATGGAGTATCAGTACTGTAGTTATTTAATGAGCAACATTCACAACTATACATACGCATATATGTTACCATGGTCCAGGATTTATTGACACAGGTTGATCATACACTGAATAATCCAACCACATTTTTGTTTGGAAGTGGAAAGAACTAATAGAAATTGCATTCATTGCAATGCGTAAAAAGAGTTGAGATACCGTCTTATAATTTTGCTGCATGTCATTGTGGGATATATCATGTCTTGATTGGTGAATGTTTAGTTACCTGCTGAGTTACTCCAGTTTTTTGTGTCTATCTTAGGTATAAACCAGTATCTGCAGTGCCAAGCCGGGCAAAATGACTCGGCGTTTAGGTTGCCCGGTGGCACTTTGGGTGGTCATTGGCACCCGGGCAACAATTAATTTAGAGCCCTGCTAAATATCTTCTACTTTCAGCATTGCAGAATAATCTAAGTTATTAAAGGGCCTGTCCCACTTGGGTGACATTTTCGGCGACAGCCTGAAAAGAGGTTGTCGCGGCGTGACGCGGGGTGACGCATGTAATGATGAGCGGTGTCTCCTTGCCGCCGCTGGATTTTGTAATGTTCAAAATCTTTCCACGACACCTGTGTGTCTTATCTTGTCGTGCGTCCTGTCGCACGCTGACGTAGGCTGTCCTGCGGGTGATGCCCGGCGAAGCAAGGTCATGACCTCGGCTAATTCAGTTTGCGACAGCCTGTGTCAGCATGTGTCATCATGCATCATCATGTGTCAACCTGTTGTCCTCAGATGTCCTAGACAGTGATGAAGCCTGTCGTATCTTGCCGTATCATGTCGCGGGTGGCCGTATGTTGACTTCGGTGTCACTTTGACGTCTGTGCGGGCGCAGGATGTCGTAGGTGCTGCCGTAGGCTGTCGCTGTAGAGGTCCTGGAAATTGTGACGTCGGCTGACACAGATTGTCGCAGCTTGACGTCAACTGCATTGTAGCCTGTCATAGATTGTCGTACAACTTGACGGTTTTTCGGCGACTGCGGGCGTCGGTCACTTTAAGCACCTTGAGGGAGATGTCAACAGTATCTGCAGACCATACATCATCTGCAGGCTCTGCTGGCTTGGACAACTAGAGCACATATTTCAGCATAGCTAAAAATTGTGTCCTGTGGCAGAACAGCATTTAGCATGAAACGCAAAGCTTCATTCAACGAGCAAGTTCTGAAAGACCTATCTTCTTGATAATTCAATAGAGGATATTAATACAAAGAAAGATTTAATGTCATTAATGTTTTATTATTATTAATGTTTAGTGTTTTCTGAGTCATTCGTAAATGTCACTGTATGTCATGTTACTTGTGGGCGGACCACCAAGGCAAATTCCTTGTATGTGAATACTTGGCCAATAAAGTTACTTACTTAAAAATTGCAACAATGGGGCAACACACAAGATGATTTTTTTTAACATTTATAAATAAATATATTTTACATTTTGTTTTTTATTTTTAAATCCTTATTTATTGCAAAAGTTATCTAATTGAAGCCAGCTCTCCGAAAACAAGGCAGATGATTCAGTAGCAAGGCCTCAAAATTTACCAACTGAACATTAGTGCCATTTATGAACTGCTTACTTTGCGAGATGGCTGCAGCTGCAGGGCCTTGATTTTAATCTATAGTCATAAAAGTGTGGCTTTGGGACTAACATAGGCAGCAACTACAAGAAGCACACAATCCAACTTTAAGTTTATATCAGCAATATGGATGAGAATGTACAAGGCTCGATTATTAAGTTTGCAGCTGACACTAAGTGTTTAAGAAGGAACTGCAGATGCTGGAAAATCGAAGGTACACAAAAATAATGGAGACATTTTCTCCAGCATTTTTGTGTACCTGCAGATGACACTAAAGCAGTGGAGAAACATAATGTTTAAATGCAAGATTTCAGCTCAATTACCCTTCTTCTCCTACGGAACTTTCATGATCTGAGAGTTTCAGAAATAAGACCAAGAGTTGATATCAATAGCTCTTATTTTCTTGCTGATTTTCTTTGATAATTGATTCATTTAAGTTTTTAGCAATTTCTTCCATTTACCCATGTTCATTTGATTTATAAAGCTAAAGGCTATTTTGCTATAACAAATGGTGTGCCATGCTGTGCATGCCTTTTGATTGATGAATTTTCATTATCAAAACATGTTCCACCATAGGCGGAAATCCTGGGGGGACGGGTGGGACACGTCCCCTCCATGCTTTGAGAGGTGGGGGACAATCCCCCCCCCCCCATGTTTTGTATTCCGGACTTTATCAGACGCTTTCTAAGAGCCGAATCGGCCCGTTTGCGGGGCCTTTCAGCGCCCGGCGTGGCTTAAAATTAGACTGCTGCGCCGAGGAGATCGAGGTTCCCGATGTTGAAGCCCCCGTCGGCTGATGAAAAGCCCCGCAAACGGGCCGATTCAAGCCCCACGATTCGGGGCGGACGGAGCTGCTGTTGCTGGAGTTTGGAGTCGGTCACGATTTCTGTGCCTGTGTTCCACCAGTGCATTTCTTTCATAAATTGAGGAACAGCTGTGTTTTTCTGTAAATTTAACATTTGTGCACTCGAGGGATTTTGTTCATTCATTGGGTAATGTCCTGTAATCTTCAGTCCTCAGAGGGAGAGGACTGAACTTTCTGATGCCTTTCCCCACAGTGGAAATTTTTTATTCTGTTGTGGGGGGACGTTTGTGTTGAATTATACAATATGTTGTGTCATTTTTCCTAATTTTAATTTTTCTATGGATGTACGGAAGCTTAATTATTTTTTTTCTATGTAAAGCACTCTTTAATTTCTTATTTTGATTGCTTTTATTGCGTGGCTATTATTTTTACTCATGTTTTATGTCTTTTAATTTATTGTTGTATTTCATATGTAATTTTTGCGCCTCATGTGAGCTGTTATGTTGTCTGTTTATGATGTCTTGTTTATTCTTCTGTACAGCACTTTGGTCAACATTGGTTGTTTTAAAGTGCTTAACAAATAAAGTTGGATTGGATTGGATAATGCATTCAAGTGAAAAGACGTCCTGTTTGAACAGCTCCAAGCACTTCAAAGACGAAACAGTCTACTTGATTGGCATCTCTCAACTGCCCTAATCATTGCAGTAAGAGTCAGAGTGATAGTGTGGAAGCAGGCCCTTCGGCCCAACTTGCCCTCATCGGCCAACAATGTCCCAGCTACACTAGTCCCACTTACCTGCGCTTGGTCCAAATCCCTCCAAACCATGTACCTATTTAACTGTTTCTTAAACGATAGGATAGTCCCAGCCTCAACTACCTCTTGTGGCAGCTTGTTCCACACACCCACCACCCTTTGTGTGAAAAAGTTACCTCTCTGATTCCTATTAAATTTTTTCCCCTTCACCTTGAACCTATGTCCTCTGGTCCTCAATTCACCTATTCTGGGCAAGAGGCTCTGTGCATCTATTCGACCTATTCCTCTCATGATTTTGTACACCTCTATAAGATTCCCCCTCATCTTCCTGTGCTCCATGAAATAGAGGCCCAGCCTACTCAACCTCTCCCTATAGTTCACCCTCTAGTCCTGGTAACATCCTCGTAAATCTTTCTGAACCCTTTCAAGCTTGACAATATCTTTCCTATAACATGATGCCCAGAACTGAACACAATAGTCTAAATGCGGTCTCACCAACGTCTTACACAATTGCAACATGACCTCCCAGCTTCTATCTCAATACTCTGACTGATGAAGGCCAAAGTGCCAAAAGTCTTTTTGATCACCTTATCCACCTGCGACTCGACCTTCAAGGAATCATGCACCTACACTCCTAGATCCCTCTGCTGTACAACACTATCCAGAGGTCTACCATTCACTGTGTAGGTCCTGCTCTTGTTCGACGACCCAAAATGCAACATCTCTCACTTCTCTGTATTAAATTCCATCAGCCATTCCTCCGTCCACCTGGCCAATCGATCCAGGTCCTGCTGCAATCTTTCACAACCATCTTTATTATCTGCAAAACCACTCATTTTTGTATCATCAGCAAACTTGCTAATCTTGCCCTGTATGTTCTCATCCAAATCATTGATGGTTTGTAAACAGTTACAAACAGTTACGGGCCCAGAACCGAACCCTGAGGCCCACCACAGGCCTCCAGTCCGAGAAGCAACCTTCCACCATCATCCTATTTGCTAGTCATTCAGCTATCTCCTTGGATCCCATGCGATCTAACCTTCCAGAGCAGCCTACCATGCAAAATCTTGCCAAATGCCTTACTGAAATCCATATACACAACATCTACCGCTCTGCGCTCATCAACCTTTTTGGTCATGTCTTTAAAAAAAATTAATCAGACACGACCTCCCACCTACAAAACCATGCTGACTATCCCAAATCAGCCCTTGCTCATCCAAATGCCAGTATAACCTATCCCTCAGAATACTCTCTAGTAACTTTCCAACTACAGATGTTAAGCTCGCCGGCCTATAGTTCCCAGCATTTTCGGCACCTCTCTAATATTTAAGGATGACTCGTAAATTTCAACCAGGGCTCCCGCAATTTCCTCTCTAGTTTACCGCAATGTCCTTGGATATATGAACAGGCCCTGGCGATATGAACACGACAGTACCTTCAGTACTTATTCGACGGTAACACTGACTGCTCTCCAGACACTTCCATTGATTGCACCAAGTTCCTCCGTCCTACTGTCTCGGTAAATACAGAGGAGAAATACACATTGAGGACCTTGCCCATCTCCTGTGGCTCCACACAGAGGTTACCGCTTTGATTCCTGAGAGGTCCCACTTTCTAGTTACCCTTTTCCCCCTTATGTATTTATAAAGTCTTTTGGGATTTCCTTAATGCTACCCGCCAGAGCTATTTCCTAGCCCCTTTTTGCCTTTCTAATCTCCTTTTTCAGTTTACTCTTTAGCTCCTGAAACTCCTCCAGAGGTGCACTTGATCCCTGCTGCCAATACCTGTGCCATCCATCGTTCATGTTTTTGACCAATACCTCAATTTCCCTCGTAACCCAAGCTTCCTTACGTTTGCCTGCTTTGCCTTCACTCTGTTAACGGGGGCATACATATCCTGAGCTTTCGTCAGCACACTTTTAAAAACATCCCACTTGGCCGATGTTCCTTTCTCCTCAAATAATCTGCTCCAGTCATCTTGAGCGAGACCTTCTCTCATACCCTCAAAATTGGCCTTAACCCAGTTGAGCATTTTAACACTGGACCCTCTCCATCCCTATCCATAACTATCTTAAACCTAATCGAACTGTGGTCACTGGTCCCCAAAGGCTCCTCCACAAACTCTTCATTAACTTGCCCTTCCCAATTCCTCAATGCTAGATCCAGCGTTGCCTTCTAACTTGTAGGAGCCTCTACATACTGCTTAAGAAAACTCTCCTGAACACTTTTGAGGAATTGCACCCCATTTAAACCCTTCACGCTATGATTTTCCCAGTCTATATTGGGAAAGTAAACATCCCCCACTACAACAATCTTATTTGACCTGCAGCTCTCTGCAATCTCCTGGCACATTTGTTCTTCTAATTCCCGTTGACTATTTGGGGGTCTATAGTACACCCCCAACAAGGTTATCATCCTTTTTTTGTTCCTCAGCTCCACCCATATAACTTCACTAGATGAACCATCCGTAATGTCACCTCTGATCACTGCTGTGACATCCTCCTTAGCCAACAATGCAGCCCTCCCCTCCTCTTTTTCCCTCACCCGTCTCTCCTGAAGCTCCTGTACCCCAGAACATTGAGCTGCCAGTCCTGCCCCTCCCTTAACCAGGTTTCAGTCATGGCTACAACGTCCCAGTCGCTCGTACCTATCCATGCCCTAAGCTCATCTGCCTTACCCGTCAGGCCCCTTGCATTAAAATCCGTGCAGTTTAAACCAACACTCTTTCCTCACTCTCTGCCTTTCACCTGCCCATTCTGTCCACTAACCTTTCCCACACCACCCTCCATTCCAATGTCTAGCCTCTCACGTGCCTCTGTCCTGTACGAGATCCCACCCCCCCCCCCCTTCCAATCTAGTTTTAGTTTTAAACTTTCCCATGTAAAGCATTAGCAAACCTGCCCGCTAGGATGTTGGTCCCCCTCCAGTTAAGGTGCAACCTGTCCCATTTGTACAGGTCACCCCTGCCTCAGAAGAGATCCCAATGATTCAGAAATGTAAATCCCTGCCCCAACTCCTCAGCTACACAATCATTTCCCCTACCTTCTTGTTCTTACCTTCACCAGCACGAGGTACTGGCAGAAATCCTGAAATCGTTCGTGCCAATATGCACAACAACCTCTGGCTGCTCCCCCTCGCTCTTGAGGATGCCGTGCAGCCACTCCGAGACGCCCTGGACCCTGGCATGAAGGAGGCAACACACCATTGTGGCCTCGCCTGCGTCCGCACCTCTGACTATCCAGTCCCTCACCACTACGGCTTTGCCTGACTTCTCTCTTCCCCGTTGAACCTTAGCACCAGGGTTGGAGTCACAGCCTTGGCTGCCGGTCAATCTTGTTGTGTCGTCCGCTCTGACAGCTCCCAAGAGGGTGTACCTGTTTTTAATAGGAACAGCCACGGGGGGCTCCTGCACTCCATGTTTGCTTCTCTTCCATGTTGTCACCCACCTTTGCTCTTCCTGTATCCTCGGTGTGACAGCCTCACTGTGCTGCTCCAGTTCCCTAACGCATTCATTCAGGAGCTGCACCTGGACACAATTTCTCAAGGTGATGTTGTCAGAAGCACCTGCAGTGTCCCTGACTTCCCATATCCTGCAGGAGAGACACTGTAACAACTTGCCTGCCATTACTTTAGTGAACAAACTCCCAAATTACGAATGAGACACTCAGAGTTGAGTGAAACCTATTCTCTTCTCTGCTGCCTATAGCCTCCTTCTGCACTGCAATGTCACAAGTTTAAAATATCAGACACATGCAGACACATTCAAGTGTCGCCTCCTTGCATCAGCCTCCTCGCCAAAGACTCACACTTTACCTCCCAAGGCTGCTCCCCTAGACCAAGCCCTACTTTTATTTGCTGATCAATTAACTAATTTAGATTTTGCAGCCAATCCCCGCAGTCGCTCCTTCAACTGCCGCTCCTCTGCCGACCTTGAAGGTGTGCGTTGCAGGTTGGCCCTGACTGGTTCTTAAATGTTTAGTTTAGTTTAGTTTAGAGATACAGCGCGGAAACAGGCCGTTTCGATCCCCGCACAATAACACTATCCTATATCCACTAGGGACAATTTTTACATTTACCAAACCAATTCACCTACATACCTGTACGTCTTTGGAGTGTGGGAGGAAACTGAAGATCTCAGAGAAAACCCACGCAGGTCATGGAGAGAACGTACAAACTCCGCACAGACAGCACCTGTAGTCAGGATCGAACCCGGGTCTCCGGCGCTGTGTTCGCTGTAAGGCAGCAACTCCACCGTTGCACACCGCATCGTGCACTAAACAAAAACAGCGACAAAACTCACCAAGGGTTTACCATTCTGCAGCCAATCCCCACACTCGCTCCTACAACTGCCGCCCCTCCGCAACTCCCTGGTCAATTCGTCCCTTTCCACCCGAACCATCCCCTCTCCGGGCACTTTCCCTTGCAACCGCAAGAAATGCCGCTTTACCTCCTCCCTTGACTCCATTCAAGGACCCAAGCAGTCTTTCGAGGTGCGGCAGAGGTTCACCTGCACCTCCTCCAACCTCATCTATTGCATCCACTGCTCTAGATGTCAGCTGATCTACATCGGTGAGACCAAGCGTAGGTGTGGCGATCGCTTCGCCGAACACCTCCGCTCGGTTCGCAATAACCAACCTGATTTCCCGGTAGCTCAGCACTTCAACTCCCCCTCCCATTCCGAATCCGACCTTTCTGTCCTTGGCCTCCTCCATGGCCAGAGTGAGGACCACCGTAAATATGAGAAGCAGCACCTCATATTTCGCTTGGGCAGTTTGCACCCCAGCGGTATGAACATTGACCTCTCATTTCAGGTAGTCTTACTTTCTCCCCCCCTTCTCAGCTCCAATGGCTCCGCCTATTCATTTTTTCTTTCTCCCCCCCCCCCCCCCCCCCCATCCCCCAACCCTCACATCAGTCTGAAGAAGGGTTTCGGCCCAAAACGTTGCCTATTTCCTTCGCTCCATAGATGCTGCCTCACCAGCTGAGTTTCTCCAGAATTATTGTCTACCTTTGATTTTCCAGCATCTGCAGTTCCTTCTTGAATACTGACAGTGTCCCTTCAATCCCTGATCTTTATCAAGTGCACTAGGGGACACCACCATGGAACTAGAAAACCACATAAAAGTTATTTTGAAAGTTTACAAACAGAACAAAAGCGGATTGTAAACAAAAAAGTCAGGGAGTGGGGGGGGGTTCGGGGCATAAATTGGTTCCAGGTAACTTCATCCTGCAGTAATCAGACACCATTGTCTCTCAAGAACACTGCCCGTTTCACCACAGGTGGCCATTGAAATGGACAAGCAATCCATTGACACTTCTGCAATGATACTCTATTGAACAATGTGAAGTACTGCCTTTAGTATTTTTACCTAGCAGTAACAAAAAATAAACGTAAAGCCATTAAAATGACTTTTCACCACCCCTGTAGGATTTTTAAAAATTATGTTATTGCGAGCTTAACCCCTTTTGACACAATTGTTTGTCCAACGTGATTTTCTATAACACGAGGTTTTTATTAAAAATGCAACTCTTGTGTTACAGTAGAGCTAACTGTATGTTATCTATTTTTTTTAATGTGTACCATGTAAATAGCCAAGTCGTAAATTGTAAAACTGCAAGTGGGAGACAGTTGTAAATGCAGTGGAGAGTGGCAAGTCTATTTGAGCTCATCCAGAAGGATCCCATTTTATCACTTCTAATTTAGTTTTAGTGATACAGCATGGAAGCAGACCTTACAGCCCACCAAGTCCACGCTGACCAGCGTTCCCTGCACATTAACACTATCCAACGCACACTAGGGACAATTTACATTTACACCTAGCCAATTAGCCTACAAACCTGTACGTCTTTGCAGAATGGGAGGAATCCGAAGATCTCAGAGAAAACCCACACGGTCACTGGGAGAATGTATAAACTCCGTACAGACAGCAGCCGTAGTCGGGATCGAACCCGGGTCTCTGGAGTTGTAAGCATTGTAAGGCAGCAACTCTACCGCTGTGCAACCGTGCTGCCCTTAATAATACTTGTAAATAAATACTTGTAAATAATAGCAATACGTAAATAAATGTAATAATACTGTCAAAATCACATTTAGTATTTTCCAAAATTATTCCTGGTAAGGATCCTTCAAGACTGGCAGTCCATCATACACCCCTTCTGATTTTTCCCCTTGCTTGGAATTTATTTTATTTTGTTATCTGCCTATTGAACTGGAAGGATCCCTGCTGGTTTCCATCTCCAGTTGCACATTCTCAATGTGTTAATTATTCCTTAAGTGAAGAAGTTTCAAACATTGCTGATAGTTTTGTGATATTTAAAATTGCCCTGGTGCATTTTTATTCGTACATTTACTTTGATTTGGAGTGATATCCATAATTTATTTTTTAAAGCTGCCTACAATATTGGTCAGTCATCTATCGGGTTTATTTTTTGCATATTTGTTTTGCTCTGCTCTGCCAGTTTGTTGTTTCTATCTCACATTCAATCTGCATGGACTTTGAGGCGTACTGTGACCTAAGTACTACGTAGAAATATAAACATAGAAAATAGGTGCAGGAGGAGGCCATTCGGCCCTTCGAGCCAGTACAGCCATTCATTGTGATCATGGCTGATCGTCCCCAATCAATAACCCGTGCCTGCCTTCTCCCCACTAAATATTTTTTTTTAATGAAAGCACATCTCTTGAGTCTGTTCCTTGGACAGAAATAAATTTACAATGGCAGTTTTACAGATTATATTAAATACGAAACAGTGCAATTGTTGAGGAAGAACACCACAAGATTCAGAATGTTTAAATCTTCACTGCGTCCGTAAGTAATTGGTTACCAAACATAGTGCACATAAAACCAATGGGAGTAAGATAATAAAATAGCAGCATGTATTAAATGGATACTATCTGTGAAATTGGCAGGAACAAGCTCCATGATCTTTGATTGATACATCTTTAAATAATTAGATAGTACTTCACTGCAGTAAAGATGACTGGGATTATGTGAAGCAGCATGACCAGAACTAAAACGTAAGAGTTGTTGGTTGAGCCGTGTAAGCCTGCAGGTCTAATGATAGAAAATATCTAGCTCTCTGTTTACACTGCAAATCACTTAATTCAGCTTAAGCACCGATCCAGAAGATGATAGATTGGGTAGAATGTCAATGTTTCCTTGGTGAAAGATTATAGCTTGTTATTGAGGCCTTTTATGACGTGAGAGATCCTGTCAAAATCTGAGCAATTCTATAAATACTCTCATATTCAATGTAAGTGAGAAATCAGTTAAAAACCACTTTAGAATATTTGCAAATAAATGGAAATATCAAACCAAGTTAAACCCGTGCTTGCCTTCTCCCCACTAAATATTTAAAAAAAATGAAAGTAGATCTCTTGAGTCTGTTCCTTGGACAGAAATAAATTTACAATGGCAGTACAATGACAAATTCTCCTGACGCCAGAGCACCATCATCCGGCAAGAGCGGCCTGGTGACTGCAGAGGCCTCAAATAGGCCCGACTATGGGTGGACATGGGGATGGGGACTGGACTTTGTGCCTTCCCTCATAATGGGAACCATTGTGGGGGGATGTGTTTTTTATGTTAAATGTCTTTATTATTGTTATGTTGTTTTCTTTTTTATGTGCTGCAATGACAATACACATTTCACTACACAAATTGGTGTATGTGACTAATAAAGAACCTTTGAACCTGGATTTGAAGGTTGTAGTGTTTAAAAGCTTGATGGCTGTGGTGAAGAAGCTGTTCCTGAACCTGGACATTACAGTTTTCAGGCTCCTGTACTTTCTTCCCGATGGCAGTGGTGAAATGAATGGGTGCCGTGGGTCTCTGATGATGCTGGCCTCCTTTTTAGAAACATAGAAAATAGATGCATGAGGAGGCCATTCGGCCCTTCGAGGCAGCACCGCCATTCATTGTGATCATGACTGATCGTCCCCCATCAATAACCCATGCCTGCCTTCTCCCCATATCCCCTGACTCCACTAGCCCCTAGCGCTCTATCCAACTCTCTCTTAAATCCATCCAGTTACCTGGCCTCCACTGCCCTTGTGGCAGGGAATTCCATAAACTCACAACTCTGGGTGAAAACGTTTTTTCGCGCCTCAGTCTTAAATGACCTCCCCTTTATTCTAAGACTGTGCCCCCTAGTTCTGGACTCGCAACACTTGTCGCTTTACCTCCCCCCCTCGACTCTATCCAAGGACCCAATCAGTCCTTCCAGGTGAGGCAGAGGCTCACCTGCACCTCCTCCAACCTCATCTACTGCATCCGCTGTTCCAGATGTCAACTTCTCTACATCGGCGAGACCAGTTGCAGGCTCAGCGATCGCTTCGCTGAACAACTCCGCGCAGTTGCCCGGTTGCTCAGCATTTCAACTCCCCCTCCCATTCCCAATCTGACCTTTCTGTCCTGGGCCTCCTCCATTGCCAGAGTGAGGCCCAGCGCAAATTGGAGGAACAGCACCTCATATTTCGCTTGGGTAGTTTACACCCCAGCGGTATGAAAATTGACTTCTCTAATTTTAGATAGCCCTTGCTTTCTCCCTCCTTCCCCTCTCCCTTCCCAGTTCTCCCACAGTCTCTACCTACTTTCTTTCCCCCCCTCTCCCCCCCCCCCCCCCCCCCCCCCCCACCGACATCAGTCTGAAGAAGGGTATCGACCCGAAACGTCGCCTATTCCTTCTCTCCAGAGATGCTGCCTCACCCACTGAGTTTCTCCAGCATTCTCCACATGGTCCATTTCAGATGCTAGGGAGTTATATGCAACATCTGTAACTTCAATTTTTATGAGGGAGGAGCATGTGTTCCATATGTAGGTGGTAATCAACTAGGCCATTTTTAGAAAGCATTCTGTTTGTTGATGTTTGTTTTTTTTATAGACCGTTTTAAGTTTTGAAAGCTCTGGTTTTACAAGATGGGATTTGTATTTCTATGTATGTTTTGTCAGAGATAACTTTAAGGAGACATAATGATTACATTTTTGAAACGTTTATTGAATCAAAAGTATGTTTAGAATATTATTGCAAAGAATTCAAGTATTATAGAATACGTTCTTGATAGAAACTGATACTACTTGAACCCCTTTAATTGTTCGAACTCGAGTGTTCAGTACATCCTTCTTCCATCGTAATCCTCTCTTTATTTTCCACTTCTTCCCATTCTCTTAATTTCTGATTCTCAGAGTTTCTCCTTTACTGCCTCTATTTAAAATAATTTAACGTTCAGGCAATGGTTATATTATTTGCTAATTTAATTGCAAACTGTTACTGTGGGACATGCGCATTGTACAGGCTTCTTCTGGTTTGGATTCCTTCATTGAAAAAATATGCTGTAGCATGTCATCAATTTCTTTCCCTCACAGAGGTATCTCAGCCCTCGAGTTCCTCCAGCAGATACAATACAATACAATACAATACAATCTATTTGTCATTTGAACCTCATTGAGGTTCAAACGAAATGTTGTTTCTGCAGTCATACACACAAGAAAAAGAACCAAGACACAACACAATTTACACAAACATCCATCACAGCGCATCTCCTCCTCGCTGTGATGGAAGGCAAAGACTTATCTCTCCCCTGCACTCCCCATTCCCCTCCCGATGTTAGAGTCAAAGCCCCCGGCGTGCGGTGGTAATTGTCCCGCAGCCATTAACGCCGCGCCGAGATTGTTTGTTTCTCCAGATTCCAGCATCTACGGACATTTTGTTTCCACTCTAAATGTACATCTCCTAGTGTTATAAACAATTGACAGAACAAAACAAACATGGGCCTGCTCCCTGATTCTCAAGTACAACTCTAGCTACATAAAGCCACACAACGCCTTTTTCAAGACCAACTAGACGTGGTGCCCTTGGTAATTAATGATCAATAAGAGCGACCTCATGTTACAGAGGTATCAATTCTTCCTGCTTTCACATTCGAAGGACAAAAATGACCTTGTGAGCTTTGTAAAAGTAAACAAGCTTGCTAAATATGTATAACTCCCCTAATGTTAAAAATGTATAGCTATCTGTATGTTTTACCTATTTTAATTAGTATAATTGATCAATACCTAGCGTTGAAAAGAACGTTGCTGCTTGCTCAAATTACCATCAGCAGCATTAGTTTTTCTTGCATAACTGATTTAGGGAATGAGGATAGGTAATTTACCAATACATGCTGCAACATAATCTTAGGCTCAGATGATACCACTCAATAATCAGTTTTGCTTGGCTCGTAATTTAAGACCTTTAATTAGCCTTGTAATTCTTGTGCAAGGATCAGTTATTTAAAAAAAATATTTATCCAGCTGGATAGTATTACAGGTATAGTTCTTACCCTACAGAAACTCAGGATCTTTTAATGGAATATAACCATTATTTCCTTCCCCTCCCCCATAAATTGCTTGCACTGAATTTGAAACTTTTCTTTTAAGGAAAGTACGGAGCTAGTAATTTTTTTTTAACCAAAAGATACGGAAATCCTTGGATGCTTAGCCACATTAGGGTGGCTATCACTAACTGCACTAATCTTAGCTGTAGGTTTTTTCTTTTTCAACCTTTTACACATTACTAATATAATTTTTTATTACCTCTTCTACCTTATGATATATTACATTTTGTATTTGGAGTGGAATTACATATTTTATTTAGGGAGATATGTTCGGATGAAAAACAGACGAGACTTAAAACTCATCTACCTGATGTTCGAGTATAAGGTAGGGTTGAGGGTGCCGAGCCATCTGCTCTAACCACTCTAATCACAAGATGCAAGACGTGAATAGGAAAATTGGGGGTGAAGGAATTAAATTCTGTAGTTGGAATGTTAAGGGAATTAATGAACCTATTAAAAGAGGCAAAGTGTTAGCTCATTTAAAATCATTGAAAACAGATATAATATTTCTCCAGGAGACACACCTGAAAAAGGAAGCACAACATAGATTGAAAGCAAAATGGATTGCTAAAGCGTACCACTCCTCATTCACACATAAATCTAGAGGGGTTGCAATATTAATTCGTAAAGGTATACCCTTTAAACATATATCAACGATAGAAGATATTGAAGGCAGATATATTGTAATAATAGGGGAGTTATACTCAAAAAAGGTGACTCTCCTTAATGTTTATGGACCAAATTTTGATAGCCCCCTGTTTTTTAAGAGAATACTCAACAATATGTACACAACAAAACGTAATAATCGGTGGAGACTTAAATTGTACATTGGATGCTTATTTGGATAGATCATCAACTCAAAGAAAACTAAAATCTCAAAATCAAGTGAATTTCTAAACTCATATATTAATACTACCAACATTAAGGATGTTTGGAGAATTGAAAATCCATCGGGTCGAGAATATTCATTTTACTCACCAGTACATAAAACCTACTCAAGGATAGATTATTTTTTAGTAGACTCAAAACTTATCCCATTTACCTATAACTCGCAATATCATAATATCATAATCTCAGACCATGCTCCATTAACATTTATAATTAAACTAAACGGAATGGTCGAGACACAGCCACAATGGAGACTTAATCCCCAAATCTTAAAAGAAAAGGTATGTAATGAATACCTCGTAAAACAGATTAATATGTTTTTTGAGGCTAATTATAGCCCTGAAATCTCTGCTTCCCTTCTTTGGGAAACATTTAAAGCATTTGTGCGAGGAGCATTAATCTCTTCTCAATCATTTCTTAACAAAGAGAATAGGGCCAAACAACAGAAATTGGAAATGGAAATAAGGCAATTAGACATAGAAAATGCAGCAGCACCATCCATGATAAAACACAATAAAATTGCAGTACTGAAATATAAATTGAACAAGATATACTCAGACCAAGTTATAAAACTTTATCAACATACAAAACAATTAAATTTTGAATTTGGTGATAAAGCACAAAAACTATTAGCGCGACAACTTCGTAAACTGGACGGGGAAAAAACAATTTACAAAATTAGAACAGACAAGGGAGAAACACTAACACTGCCTAAAGATATTAATGATAGATTTTTACAATACTATCAAAAATTGTACTCATCTAAAATGACAGAACAATCAGCAGGAATGGAAACATTTCTACAGAAATGTAATCTTGTGGGTTTAGATCAGAAAGAGAGAGAATCACTAGGTGCTGAAATTACGATAAAAGACATCGAAGAGTCAATTAAATCTTTTAAAAATGGAAAGGCTGCAGGTCCTGATGGTCTAAGTTCTGAATTTTATAAAAAAAATTATGATCTGGTTTCTCCACGCCTACAGACACTGTACAAATATGCTTACACCCAACAGAAACTCCCAGAAACTCTAAATGAATCTACAATCATACTCATACCAAAAACGGATAAGGATCTTGAAGACCCAGGTTCATACAGAGCAATAGCCCTTTTAAATACTGATCAGAAAATATTAACTAAAATTCTATCTCATAGATTGAGCTTAGTGATTAACAAATTAATACACCCCGACCAAACAGGTTTTATTCCAAAACGTTACTCATTTTATAATCTGAGAAGACTATTCAATATTATATACTCCAAAAGAATTCCTAATGCAGATCTAGCAATTATTTCGTTAGATGCTGAAAAAGCATTTGACCAGGTTGAATGGCCATATTTATTTTCGGTGATGGAAAAATTTCAATTGGGAGAGAAGTACTGTACATGGGTTAAATTGTTATACTCTAATCCAACAGCTAGAATATTAACAAACCAAATGTTATTAACTAAATTTAACCTCTCTAGAGGTTGTAGACAAGGATGTTCACTATCCCCACTATTATTTGCTCTTGCAATCGAACCCTTAGCAGAAAGCGTTAGAACCCATACAGGAATATACGGATATAACACTAGAGAAACAAGGAATAAAATTTCCTTATATGCAGATGATATACTAATATATATTACAAAGTTAGAAACTAGTATTCCAAATCTATTAAATTTAATAACTCAATTTGGTCAGTTCTCAGAGATATAGAATTAATTGGAATAAAAGTGAAATCATGCCAATAACAAAACTCAATCTACATACATTACAACAATCCCCTTTTAAAATAGTTAAAGATAAATTTAAATACTTAGGAATCTATGTAACTAAGACATATACCTCTTTATTCAAACTAAATTTTCCACCCTTACTGAATAAACTACACAAGAATATTCAATACTGGAAAACACTTCCCATTTCAATGCTTGGTAGAATTAATGCTATAAAAATGATCTTCTTACCGCAACTACTGTACCTATTTAAATTAATCCCGATATATATCCCAAAAACCTTTTTCAAAAAAGTCGACTCCATTGTTACAAGTTTTATCTGGGATTATAAGAATCATAGAATAAGTAAAAAACATTTATGTAAGTCAAAGATAAATGGAGGTTTGGCTTTGCCCAAATTTCTTGTTTTATTTTTGGGCAGTCCATATTAAAAACATGAATTTCTGGCTGGAAGAATTGGATCAACAACCAGATTGGTTAAGGATGGAAAGGGAAGACTGTTTACCTTTTGAAATTGGACCGATCATATTTGCTACCACAAAACTGCACAAAAAAACCTATAAGGAGAACCCCATAATACATAGTGGAATACGAATTTGGAAACAATTAAAAAAAGTTTTTCAATTGAATAATATACCACTATGCCTTCCCATTGTAAATAATCCCTTATTCAAACCATCCTTTTTGGATAAGGGTTTCACACAATGGAAAAATTATGGAATTAAAAAGATTGGACATCTTTATGGGGAAGGCACTTTTCTTTCATTTCAGGAGCTACAACAGAATCATGGACTGCACTCAAATAATCTCTTCAGATATCTACAAATTAGAGATTATGTTAAATCTAACACACAAATCTACAGGACTAGGGAACCAGAAATCCTTGATGAATGTTTGAACAAGCATCCTAACACTGAAAAATGAATAGCTTATATTTATAACACCCTCCTAAACAACGAGGTACCACCGACAGAACCATATAGACATACATGGGACGTTAGGTCATCCTATAACGAAAGATTTGTGGGACGAAAGTTTACAACATATACATCAATGTTCGTTAAATGCCAGACATGCTTTAATACAATTTAAAGTCTTACATAGATTACACTAAAATAAAACTAAATAGAATCTTCCCACAAATCTCTCCTATTTGTGATAAATGTCTACATCTAGATGCTAATTTAACACATACGTTTGCAAATTGTATAAAAATTAAACATTTCTGGACTGATATTTTTGAAATAATTTCAGAAGTTATTAATACAAAACTGGATCCAAACTCAAAATTAATAATACTTGGAATATCAGAGCAAAGTTTAACACTCACAACAAGCCAAAGAAATTTCCTCGACTACAGTATAATAACCGGGAAAAAATTAATATTAAAATTTTGGAAAGGCCCTACGACCCCCACAATTAAAATGTGGATTGTGGAAATGTCGGAGACCTTATATCTAGAAAGAATTAGACTTGTCTTAATGGACAAACAAGAACTTTTTGATAAAATATGGGCTCCATTCATTAATTATCTGACGGGATAGATTGGCCCGGCACGAAAACCCAACTGAAACCTGAACTCAGGATTAGATGAAAAGTCATACTTTATAATCTACGAACCTATCTCCAATGACGTATTATAAGTAATCCATTCCACCTTTTTTGTTTTTTTTTGATATTTGTAACCTTTCTCTCTCTTTCTCTCTTTTTCTATATTTAAAAAAACCCACTAGAAGTAGAAGTAATCGACAATTGAAAATTTTAATAATGTATGACTGATGTATATGAAAAGTTTTTTTACTATAATATGCAACTATACTTTATAATATGTCTACTTCTAATAAAAATATTATTAAAAAAAAAAAAAAAAAGAAACTCAGGATCTTTTATACAATTTGTTGTTTTCAAATAATTACCATGTTAACATAGAAACATAGAAAATAGGCGCAAGAGGAGGCCATTCGGCCCTTCGAGCCAGCTGATCGTCCCCAATCAATAACCCGTACCTGCCTTCTCCCCATATCCTTTGATTCCACTAGCCCCTAGAGCTCTATTTAACTCTCTCTTAAATCCATCCAGTGATTTGGCCTCCACTGCCCTCTGTGGCAGGGAATTCCACAAATTCACAACTCTCTGGGTGAAAATGTTTTTTCTCACCTCAGTGGCCTCCCTTTTATTCTAAGACTGTGGCCCCTGGTACTGGACTTGCCCAACATTGCGAAAAAAATTCCTGCATCTAGCTTGTCCAGTCCTTTTATAATTTTATATGTTTCTATATCATCCTTCTAAACTCCAGTGAATACAAACCTAGTCTTTTCAATCTTTCCTCATATGACAGTCCCGCCATCCCAGGGATCAATCTCGTGAACCTACGCTGCACTGCCTCAATCACAAGGATGTCCATCCCCAAATTAGGAGACCAAAACTGTACATAATACTCCAGATGTGGTCTTACCAGAGCCCTATACAACTGCAGAAGAACCTCTTTACTCTTATACTGAAATCCTCTTGTTATGAAGGCCAACATTCCATTAGCTTTCTTCACTGCCTGCTGTACCTGCACGCCAACTTTCAGTGACAAATGTACAAGGACACCCAGGTCTCTCTGTACACGTTGATCTAATTGATTTAATAATTTGATAATTTAATAGGAAACCAGTCCATTATTTTATAAAACATGATTTTCCCATTATTAACCTGCTGTATGAATCAGGTATTAGAGCATGACTTAATTCAAGAATAGAAGACACAGAGTGCTGGGGTAACTCAGTGGGTCAGGCAGCATCTGAGGAGAACATGGATAGGTAACGTTTATGATTTGGACTATTTTGTAAATCAGCATCTGCAGTTCTCTGTTTCTACTTGATCATAGAATAAATGGATCGACTCTCTGGAAATATATATTGCATTTATACTGCTTGGGGTGCAAATCCACAAATAGCATTATGAAATCTGTTTGCAAAATGCTTTGCTGTATAATGTACTCACTGGCTTAAAAAAACAACCCATGCAGGAATGCATCTTGTCAGGACAAAAAGCAGATGCAGGAAGAACTCTAGCAAAGGGGGATGGAGGGCAAGAGGGATAGGGTAAAACAGCAAGTTTTGGAGCAAAAAATGCAAGTCACACTTTTAGATCAAGACCCTGCATCAGAACAGAGATGGAACTGGAACAATTGCCAGTATATAACTGTATGTAGGGGAGGTGTAGGATGGTGGGGGATGGGATAGCGGCAGGTAGGTGATAGGTGGAACCAAGTGTGATGGGTAGATGGAAGAGAGTGGGGCAGGGGTGCGGATGGGAGCGATGAACAAAAGGAGAAGAAAACTTGGTGGGAGAGGTATGTGTGGGAGGAGAGCACCAGGGTTTCAGGTTACTCAAAATTGGAAAATTTTATACCATTGGGTTGTGAGCTAAGCAAGTGGAATATGAGATGTTGTGGTATGAATATTGAATTTTCCAATTTTGGGTAATCCACATACCGTGTGCTCTCCTCCCAAACACCCTCACTCACCTGTCCACCTAGTTTTCTTACGTGAATCCCTTCCATATCTCTCCCCCTCCCCAATCTGGTTATATTTGATTATTATCCTCTTGTTATCAGGTTCCGCAAATGACGTACCTCAATCCAAGCCCCCCACCGTGTACTGGTACGCCGACTGACAATCTTTCTTATTCCCTCTCAGTCCTGATGCAGTGTCTCAACCTAAAACACAAACTTACATCCTTTGCTTTCACAGATGTTGATGTATTTTGTTTTTGTTCTAGATTCCAGTAGTCTCTTTTCTCTTAGAGAGTTGGAGTTAGAGTTACAGTTGGCCAGAGCCAAATTATAGAAATAGAATGGTATTTGCAAAGAAGAAGTTGCGATTGTGTCCTTAAACAAGAATTCTTACACTTTGCATCAGTTTTATATTAGGTTTTAGCATATTTGAATGCTCACTAGTATTTCCAGTGCATTCAAAGTTTAGAGATACAGTGCAGAAACAGGCCCTAAGGCCCACCAAGTCCGCGCCGACCAAAGATCACCTGTACACTAGTTCTATCCTACACACTAGGAACAATTTTCCATTTTTACCGAAGCCAATTAACCTACAAACCTGTATGTCTGTAGAGTGTGGAAGAAACCGTAGAAAGGCCATGCCGTCTCGGGGAGAACGTACAAACTGCGTACAGACAGCACTCGTAGTCAGGATTGAACCCGGGTCTCTGGCACTGTAAAGGGCCTGTCCCACGAGCATGCGACTCCATGCGGCAAGCGCGACCTAAGCGACTCCATGCGGCAAGCGCTACCAAACCAGAAGCGGGTGGCGCGCGGAGGTCGAGTGAGTGACATGAAGTGCGAGCGAAATCCGCGGGAAGTTCGCGCGTAACGTATGGCATCGAGGCCGCTGCAGGCTGGCAGGCCGTTGCCGGGCGGAATTTTTGAACACGGTCAGTTTTTCGGAGCCCCGCGCGATGTCGGGACCAGCTCTGCACAACTCCATACGGCTCCGGCGATCGAAGTGGGACTGGCCCCGCGAGGCCGTACTGCTCAAGCGACCACGTTAGGTAGCTCTTGCCGCATGGAGTCGCTTAGGTCGCGCTTGCCGCATGGAGTCGCATGCTCGTGGGACATGGCCCTTAAGGCAGCAACTCTACCGCTGTGCCACTGTGTTTTATTTTAGTCCTAAAATAATGAGTAGCAGCAACTTTGGCAATGGGAAATCAGTTTTGGCAACATTGTTGCTGTTGTCAGTCTAAACTTATGTACTAAAGAGCAGTATGCTTTATATTATATGTTCCCATTAAAGAATCAGTGTCTTCCATTCATGAATTTTGTGAACAAAGTTACTATAATCCTGATAAAGCTTAATTTTTTCAAAATTGAGTTGGCCAATAATTAGAATCAAGCCACCATGTGTCATTCAATGTGATATTTAAAAAATTGACATTATGGAATTTGGATGAAACAAGTTGAAACTAAGATGTGATAATATGGTAAGAGGCAGGAGTTGCTGACCACGTCTCCAAGAATTTTAAGCAATAGGTTTCTATTAATGTTACATTTACCACATTTTACAAATCTCCATTTCTATTTATTTTGCAACACCTCTCATTATGCAAATAACAATTTTAAATTGTCAAGGACTGTCTGAGAGCAAATTCTAGTTTTACTCGCTGAAGTGGATTGTCCACCTGCGTGATTTTAACCCTGTTGATAAATATTGGATAATATGTAGGGCAGGTGGATTACTGTCCAGTTCTTCAATAGGACAGGAATGAAATTTGAGACAAAATATAATAGAGAATGAAAATGAAGGAGAAATGATCCAAGAAAGCCTGTTTTCCATTCACATGTTATGGGGCTGTCCCACTGTACGAGCTAATTCAAGAGTTCTCCCGAGTTTTCCCTGATTCGAACTCAGAGAATTACGGTAATAGCCGCTCGTAGGTACTCGGGGCTCTCGTGGACATTTTTCAACATGTTGAAAAATCTTCAAGAGTCTTCACGAACTTATCGCGTTTCCCGAGTACCTGCCGTTAGCGTTACGAGCCGCTAAGAGACGTCCCGAGCTCAGACGTACCCGCTACGTACATTCTACATGCTTACCACGAGTTTGATTTTTTTTTAAACTCGGGCGATCTCTTGAATTAGCTTGTACAGTGGGACAGCCCCTTTAGCATGAAAATTTTACTTTAGTAGGTGATAATTAATGATAACAGTAGCTTCCTGACCGTCTTCATATTTTTTGGTTAAACCCTGCAGCGTTCTTTACATATGAGCTGTAGCTTGTGTAGCTTGTGTCTAGACTTAATCTTTAGTAAGTTTATTCTTTAAAAATTGGGTAATCATTGTGTGGCATCTATTATACCACATATATTGCAAGAGCACTTACATACGATAGCACTTTTGTCATAGGTGCCTTTGCTCTACTTCTTGAAATAATGTTTGCTTTAAAAGACTCTGCTCATGACCTTTGCTGAAGTATGAACATGTTTTCTTGCTTTGAAGAGATCAAAGCTGTGGTATTTTTGAAGCCAAAATTTCTGGGCAAATAAACATTGGAATTTAAAAGGTCGATGTTTAAGGAAACTTTTTACTTTTTGGAGTCAAAATTGATTAGACAAAAGACAATAGGTGCAGTAGGCCATTCGGCCCTTTGAGCCAGTACCGCCATTCAATGTGATCATGGCTGATCATCCACAATCGATACCCCGTTCCTGCCTTCTCTCCATAGCCCCTGACTCCGCTATCTTTAAGAGCCCTATCAAGCTCTCTCTTGAAAGTATCCAGAGAACCGGCCTCCACTGCCCTCTGAGGCAGAGAATTCCACAGACTCACAACTCTGTGTGAAAAAGTGTTTTCTCATTTCCGTTCTAAATGCCTTACCCCTTATTCTTAAACTGTGGCCCCGCTCTAGCATGTCCAAACCCTTAATAATCTTATATGTTTCAATAAGATCCCCTATCATCCTGCCAAATTCCAGAGTACACAAGCCCAGCCGCTCTATTCTCTCAGCATATGACAGTCCCGCTTAAAGGAATTAACCTTGTGAACCTACGCTGCACACCCTCAATAGCAAGAATGTCCTTCCTTAAATTAGGGGACCAAAACTGCACACAATACTCAGTTCAGTTCAGTTTTATTTGTCATATGTAGTATGTAGGAAACCAGCCCTAAGTCTTGGCACGCATGGATGCCCAGTAGAGTCACCGAGTCCAAATTCAAAACATAGAAGGTCAGATTACTTGTAGTGTTTTTCAGCACACATTTGAAAGTGGTTCTTCCCAGGGGATACAAAACTTCCCCCCCCGTAAGCATGTAAAGTGGACTAGTCTCTAGTCAAGGCCTCATTATTTCTTATCTTGTTGTAGATGTGCACATACATTACATTCACTCTGGCACCCGTGTCTAGCTTGGCCTTCACAGGTTTGTTATTAATTGTCATCAGAACAGAAGGATCGAGAATCTTATCAGCTGTGTGAAGGAGTGAATGCACAGTTGACTCTTCATATGAGTTAATTGGATCATCCTCGGGGGCAGTCGAGCTGGTCTTGAGAAGCAGGAATTGTTTGGTTTTGTTGCAACAGGTGCAGATTAGACGCTGAACTGGTGGGTCTTTTCCCACGGGCCCTGCAAACGACAGCGAAATGGTTCATCTTTTTGCAGTAATTGCAAGACTTTCCGTAAGCCGGACAAGCAGCTCGCTCCTTGTTGTGGAAGTAGTTACAATGGGGGCATCTCCGAGGGGGCTCATTGGCGAATCCCCGATTAGCCGGTTGAGAGGGCTCAGTCATAAATCTTCTGTTATCGGTCGGTGTTTGTAGTCTGTTGAAACCCATCAGGTTTATGGTCTTCTTCTCAGAGTCAAGCTGTTCGCTTAATGGAGCAACAAACTCAGACATTTGACAGGCATGTATTGCTTGCTCAAGGGTTAAATCAGCATTCCGCAGTAACTCAGTCCTGAGCTTCTGATCAGCCATCCCAGATACCATTTTGTCCCATCAGTTCATTCGTCATGGTTTGGAATCGGCACCTTTGAGCCATGTATTTTAAATCACAAATAAATCTCTCTACTGGCTCATCAGAAAGCTGGTGTCTCACAAAGAATTTGGTTCGTTCTAAAATGCGGTTCGATGGTAGGTCACATAGTTCACGGAATTTACGCAGTAAAATATTAGGGTTACGCATAGACTCGGCAGGCACAACTACCTGATCGTTGTCGTCATGGACAGCTGGTGCGTATTCAAACTTCCGAGCTCTCATCATGGCTTCGGGTCCCGCCAGGTTGAGTAAGAGGGAAGCCTTGACAGCGTCTGGTTCATTTCAGTGGACGATATTGATGTAGTGTTCGTAATCAATTTCAAAGAGTCTCCATCTTTCACCGATGTCAGAATCGAAGATAAGCTGTGCAGGCTTTCTCCATGAATGAGCCATAGTGAAGCAAGAAAAAAAACTGTTAGACAGAAATAAAACCCGGTAAACGGACGCAGTGGGTTACTCCAAGCTTAATGACACCATGTAAATAAGCAAACTGCACAATCTGGAGTTCAAGATCATCTTTAATCAGTACCCATATTATAGCGGTACAGCAGGTCGTTAGTTGTTAGTTTATCGTTACCGCTTCCAAGACTGACCAATGTAGGAAGTGGGTGTTAGTATGAATCATACAGTAAGGTGGGGTTAGTGATGCTATTCTACTATGATTGGGTCACATGCAATAACCAATTTACAATAAGTTACGGGTTCAACCCTGGCTGGAGTATGTTAATAGTTTATGTATGAATGATTTCAAACAATTATAATTGCAGATTATATTTATATTGAATGTGTTGAATTGTGCTCAAAGAATGGACTCACCAATAACTATTTGTATATTACATATTTTCGTTTAGTTTAGTTTTTAGTTCAGAGATACAGCGCGGAAACAGGCCCTTCGGCCCACCGGGTCAGCGCCGACCAACGATCCCGACATGTTAACACTATCCTACACCCACTAGGGACAATTTTTACATTTACCAAGCCAATTAACCTTGTAATTACTATGCTTGTATGAATTTGTCTTAAAAAGTGAAGACTCTCAACACTGAATAACTCATTGACTGTGCCGTCAATGGAATGTGGAATTCTATATAAAAAAGGAGTAAACGGGTCCTTTTCACAATGGCAGGCAGTGACTAGTGGGGTACCGCAAGGCTCAGTGCTGGGACCCCAGCTATTTACAATATATATTAATGATCTGGATGAGGGAATTGAAGGCAATATCTCCAAGTTTGCGGATGACACTAAGCTGGGGGGCAGTGTTAGCTGTGAGGAGGATGCTAGGAGACTGCAAGGTGACTTGGATAGGCTGGGTGAGTGGGCAAATGTTTGGCAGATGCAGTATAATGTGGATAAATGTGAGGTTATCCATTTTGGTGGCAAAAACAGGAAAGCAGACTATTATCTAAATGGTGGCCGACTAGGAAAAGGGGAGATGCAGCGAGACCTGGGTGTCATGGTACACCAGTCATTGAAAGTGGGCATGCAGGTGCAGCAGGCAGTGAAGAAAGCGAATGGTATGTTAGCTTTCATATCAAAAGGATTTGAGTATAGGAGCAGGGAGGTTCTACTGCAGTTGTACAGGGTCTTGGTGAGACCACACCTGGAGTATTGCGTACAGTTTTGGTCTCCAAATCTGAGGAAGGACATTATTGCCATAGAGGGAGTGCAGAGAAGGTTCACCAGACTGATTCCTGGGATGTCAGGACTGTCTTATGAAGAAAGACTGGATAGACTTGGTTTATACTCTCTAGAATTTAGGAGATTGAGAGGGGATCTTATAGAAACTTACAAAATTCTTAAGGGGTTGGACAGGCTAGATGCAGGAAGATTGCTCCCGATGTTGGGGAAGTCCAGGACAAGGGGTCACATCTTAAGGATAAGGGGGAAATCCTTTAAAACCGAGATGAGAAGAACTTTTTTTCACACAGAGAGTGGTGAATCTCTGGAACTCTCTGCCACAGAGGGTAGTCGAGGCCAGTTCATTGGCTATATTTAAGAGGGAGTTAGATGTGGCCCTTGTGGCTAAGGGGATCAGAGGGTATGGAGAGAAGGCAGGTACAGGATACTGAGTTGGATGATCAGCCATGATCATATTGAATGGCGGTGCAGGCTCGAAGGGCCGAATGGCCTACTCCTGCACCTAATTTCTATGTTTCTATGTTTCTATGACTCAGAGGGCGGTGGAGGCCGGTTCACTGGATACTTTCAAGAGAGAGCTAGATAGGACTGTTGAAGATAGTGGAGTCAGGGGATATGGGGAGAAGGCAGGAACGGGGCACTGATTGTGGATGATCAGCCATGATCACATTGAATTGCGGTGTTGCTTGAAGGGCCGAAGGTCCCCCTCATCGTTCTAAACAGCGAGTAGAGGTCCAGTGCCGTCAAACACTCATCATATGGTAACCCACTCATTCCTGGGATCATTATCATAACCTCATCGGGACACTCTCCAGATCCAGAACATCCTTCCTCAATCCCAATGGTGCACAAAGATGAATAAAATGACATATCTATTTATTTAAAAATATGTATTGTGGTTTAACAAGCAAGACCCACCCTGTCTTGTTCTTCCTGATCAACTGAAAATGTCAATGTGTTATGTCACACTCTCTTTAATTATAATCCTTAGCAAGGTGAGATTAGAATTGCTGACTTTGAGATGATAATTGCTGACTGGCCTTGGTTCCTGTCAATATTTTGTACTACCCTGGTCTCTTTGCAATTTTCCTAAATCTAGGTGTGACATTTCCAGCTTTCTGACAATTGAGAGAAGTCTCAAATTGATAGAAATATGAAACATTCTCACCAATTTCATTTTGAAACATAGCTAAATCTAGAGCTTTGTTCAATAAAGAATTGCAGATGCTGGAAAATCGAAGGTAGACAAAATTGCTGGAGAAACTCAGCGGGTGCGGCAGCATCTATGGAGCGAAGGAAATAGGCAACGTTTCGGGCCGAAACCTTTCTTCAGACTAATGCAGGGTGGGTGGAGGGGGTGGGGGGGGTGGAGAAGAAAGGAAAAGGAGGAGCCAGAGGGCTGAGGAAGAGCTGAGAAGGGGAGGAGATAGCAAGGGCTACCGGAAATTGGAGAAGTCAATGTTCAGGCCACCGGGATGCAGACTGCCCAAGCGGAATACGAGTTGCTGCTCCTCCAATTTCCGGTGGTGTGTGGGGGAGGGGGTGAGTGTGGGGGTGGGTGTGGGGGGAGGAGGTGGTGTGGGGGGAGGGGATGATGGGGGAAGGCTGGTGTGGGAGGGAGGGGATGGGAGGGGTGGTGGGGGGGTGGGTAATGTCGGAGGAGGGGCTGATGTGGGGGGAAGGAGTGGTGTGGGGGAATGGGGGAGGGGTAAAGGGGGTGTGTGGGGGGGATGGGGTGTGTGTGGGGAGGAGGGTGGAAGGGTGGGTGTGAGGGGGTGGGACTCCACTCGGCAGCCGTGGCACCACACAGCACCTCCCGACCCCTACACAGCGGCTTTCCCGACTCCACCCAGCGGCTTTCCCGACTCCACCCAGCGGCTTTGCCGACTCCACCCAGCGGCTTTCCCGACTCCACCCAACGGCTTTCCCGACTCCACCCAGCGGCTTTCCCGACTCCACCCAGCGGCTTACCCGACTCCACACAGCGGCTTACCCGACTCCACACAGCGGCTTACCCGACTCCACACAGCGGCTTACCCGACTCCACACAGTGGCTTTCCCGACTCCACACATCGGCTTTCCCAAATCCACTCTTGCCGACTCAATCAACACGGCTTATTTACTCAGCCCCGCCTCCGGGACTTTATTCTCCAGCGTGTGCCGGAAGGGGCGTTACCTTCATGGTGACTGACAGGCGAGAAGACCAATCTGCTGATCTCACGATTTTGTAAACCTTCGAAACTTTTCTCATATTTCACCGATCGGCACAAAACCTGGTGTCTTGGAGCAGAGGAGAACGGTGAGTAAGGTAGGGGGGGAAATCCTAGCGATATGGGGTAGCGTTTTTGCCCAAATTTAATTACAACGCAGACTGGAAGTGGTCAAGATGAGAGTTTTGGTAATAGTATAGATATTAATTCAAAGGTGTTATACATTGTATCTGCCATTCTTTATTCTTGTACAAAATCACCATTGTCAGTATTTAAGAACAGTTTTTCCTACCTTCCAGGGATTTCAGATAGAAGTATATAAAATTATGAGAGGCATAGAATGGGTAGACAGTCAGAAAGAAGCATTTTCCCAGGATGGAAATATGAAATATTAGAGGGCAAATCTTAAAGGAGATGTGTGGGGCATGTTTTTTTTTAGAGAGGGTGGTGAATGTGTCTGGAACTCGCTGCCAGGGATGGTGGTGGAGACAGATAGGACAGTAGCATTTAAGAGACTTTTGGGTAGGTACATGGATAGGGAGGGAATGGATGTAGATTATAGGCAGACAAGGGTTGGTCTTGGCACCATATTCGGCACAGACATTGTCAGCTGACGTTCCTGTGCTGTACTATGTTCTAACGCGTATTTTTTTTTAAAGTCTTGTTCCTTTTCATACTTTCTTTTTATATCCACTGGATGTTTTGCCACTAGCTGTTCTCTGTATCTCTCCCTCTCAACTTGATTTGCAGTAGTTCTTTCTATTTTTAAATACTTTTTCTCAAATTTTGATTTTTCATTTCACTTTTTGTTTGCTCGTAGCTGATTTTGAAAGAGACATTTTGCCTCTAACAGTAATGAACTGGTTCTGTGTCACATTTAATTATCTTTGCAGCATCGTTCACTGGTCATCTTCTGTCATTTCATTCATCATTTTTTCAGTTTATATGGAACTGTCACATTGAAATCTGGCCCCCAACCTTCACTGTCAAGGTCTTGGTCTTGTCCCAAAATGCAACAAACATGATACTTATCTGAATTAAATTTTATTAGCCATGTCTAAACTTTATTAGCACTTCCACGTCAGCTAGCCCACTTGCTCAGCTGATCAAGATTCTGTTGTAATTCTTGTTAACCATCTTCACTGTCTACGATACCACGTGTTTCAGTGTCATCTCTAAACTTACAAAATCATGCCTTGCCCATTCTCATCCAAATATTTGATATAGATGACAAACAACAATGGGCTCCAATCTGACAAACAGCGTTCCACCCTCACCTTATGCTTCCCACCATGAAGCCAATTCATTGCACCTTTTCAGATAAGTAGCGTTGTTTCTATTGTGGTTTCCTGCACCTTTAACGCCATCCCCTCGTTCGCATTTATAAAGGAGAATGGAAATTAGGTTCCTTTAAGCCCATGTCCCACTTGCGTGTCCTTGGCACGCTAATTACGCGACCTCGTAGCCGTGAAGGTCGCACGCGATTTCATGCGCCCACACAGCCGTCTGGAGCGCGTGACGTCATTTGAAGGACACAAAATGCAGGAGTAACTCAGTGGGACGGGCAGCATCTCTGGAGAGAAGGAATGGGTGACGTTTCGTGTCAAGACTCTTCTTCAGTCTGAAAGCCCTCCAACCCCCAATCATCCATTTCTGTCCCCCTCCCTCTCCTGGCTTCATCCACCCTCTACCAATACACTTGTCCTCGTTCTTCAGGGAACGGGGATTCCCCTCCGCCACCATAGATGAGGCTCACACCAGGGTCTCATCCATACCCCGTAACACTGCTCTCTCTCCCCATCCCCGCACACGCAACAAGGGCAGAGTCCCTCTGGTCCTCACCTTTCACCCCACCAGCCGGCAAATACAACACATAATCCTCCGCCATTTCCGCCACCTCCAACGTGACCCCACCACTCGCCACATCTTCCCATCTCCCCCCATGTCTGCCTTCCGCAAAGACCGCTCCCTCCGCAACTCCCTCGTCAATTCTTCACTTCCCTCCCGCACCACCCCCTCCCCGGGCACTTTCCGTTGCAACCGCAAGAAATGCAACACCTGTCCCTTCACCTCCCCCCTCGACTCCATTCAAGGTCCCAAGCAGTCGTTCCAGGTGCGACAAAGGTTCACCTGTATCTCCTCCAACCTCATCTACTGCATCCGCTGCTCTAGATGTCAGCTGATTTACATCGGTGAGACCAAGCGTAGGTTGGGCGACCGTTTCGCCGAACACCTCCGCTCAGTCCGCAATAACCTACCTGACCTCCCGGTGGCTCAGCACTTCAACTCCCCCTCCCATTCCCAATCCGACCTCTCTGTCCTGGGTCTCCTCCATTGCCAGAGTGAGCAACAGCGGAAATTGGAGGAACAGCACCTCATATTCCGTCTGGGGTCCTTGCGTCCCCTTGGCATCAACATTGAATTCTCCCAATTTGGCTAGCCCGTGCTGTCCCCTCCCCCCCCTCCCCTTCCTTCACCCTCTAGCTGTCTCCTCCCATCCGCCCGCCCTCGGGCTCCTCCTCCTCCTCCCTTTGTCCTTCTTTCTTTCCCCACCCCCTATCAGTCTGAAGAAGGGTTTCGGCCCGAAACGTCGCCTATTTCCTTCGCTCCATAGATGCTGCTGCACCCGCTGAGTTCCTCCAGCAATTTTGTGTACCTTCGATATTCCAGCATCTGCAGTTCCCTTTTGAACACTTGCCTTAGCTGGTTTCATCTCTTACTTACCGATTCCCATTATTGCCTTTCTCCTTTTTTTACAAGGAAGGATTGGGATAGGCGTAGTAAGTGGTTCTTGGCACAGAGTGATTAATAATTGCAGTGGTCTTATGAGTTCAAGCCAACCACTTGAATTGTTCAGGAACTAGATTGGTTCTAAGATTAGATTGTGATGGTAATTTTAGGTTACTTCTATGACAGGATGAAGTAGATTGGTTGTAAGTCTTTCTTCATCTATCTTTTTACCTTTGGCCTATTGTTTTGCAAGAGAGCTTAATTTTTTAAGGAAAATATGTTCTGTTTTGCTCTCGCTCTTTATTTATATGTGTATATGTACACATTTGGACAGGAACATGGAAAGGATAGGTTTAGAGGGATATGGGCCAAATGCAGGTAGGTGGGATTAGTGTAGATGGGACATGTTGGCCGGTTGGATCCATGCTGTAATACTAAATTACTCTATAAGTATATCATTATGTGTGTGTAATCCTAAATATCCTTGTTTTTATCTCTCTCATTCCCCTATCATCAATACCCTTTTCTTTGTTATTTTTCATTATTATTCCTCAAAATGGCTAGGAGGCAAAATAATTGAAACCCAAAGTGCTTGTCATTCATTTTTTCCATGTTGGAGAAACCTACTTCTTACCTTCACTATCTTGCAGTTTGAATAAGAATTGGCAGTATTTGGATCAATTAAAGTCAGGTTGGATCTCTAGCCAGTAATCTTCTTGCATATGGCGTACACAGCCTAAAGTTGGAGGTCAACTTGTTCTATTTGATCTATTTGTTTGTGCACGTCACGTTGATTGCATTAGTCGAAACAGGGTGGACCATGTGAAGGTTGTAATCTCCCACCCCCAGCAATCTTCTGATTAGAATTTGAATGTTTTCTCACTCATTTTACCTTTCCTATGTAAGCATTGTATAAATCTTGCGTTGGAATTTAAATACTTCTGTTATATCGTGTAATATATATAATGTGTGATGTTCTTACACTTCTTTATTTCTTAAACCATTTACCACTACAGTTTTAGATTTTCTGTACATATTTTTTTTTTAACCTGAAAAGGCTTGCACCTTTTAACTGATGATAGTTTGTGACGAGATCAGTAGGAGGATTATTAACATACATCTGTCCTTCAACTGTAAGGTTTAGAAATATAAATGCAAACGTTCAGGTTTACCAGAATGCTTTTTGAAGCTCCTCCTCTACTGAAATCCTTTCTTGCCACAAATATCTATTTGTCTTTTAAAATAGAAATGTATTTGTTTTATTGTACAGATCTCACTGGAGAATGATTATCTTGGTCCACGCAGAATTGAAAGTTTGAAGAAAGAAGATTCGGATTGGCAAAGAAAAGCCCAAAGAGCTGTGCTGTCTATACAGGATTTGACAGTGAAGTACTTTGAGATCACAGCCAAAGCTCACAAAGGTGGTTAACCTGAATTCACTATTAACTAATCATAGGCCTTGTCCATTAAATGTAGTTAGGAATTTGAAGCGTCCCTTTTAAAGATTTCCTTTAACCTGAAACTGTACACTGTGGACTGCTTGATTGTAATCATATATAGTCTTTTCACTGACTGGATACACAACAAAAAAGCTGTTTTCTCTACCTTGGTTCACGTGACAGTAATAATAAACTAAACTAAAGTTGAATAATAACAACAAATTTCCGGCAGTTGATATTAGATATGTGGATGCATACAAGGATTTTTAAATATAGGTTTGGTGTCATATTAGTCATTAATTTTCAGTGGGGAAAAAGTTTTTTCCTTGTTTAAATCTGTGCTGATTAAGGTAAAAATGTAAGTGTTCACTATCCCATAGTTTCCTATAGCCAATGCAGGATATAAATACATATTTGCCAGACAGGTCACAGGACAGAGTGATACAGTGTGGAAACAAGCCCAACTTGCCCGCACCAGCCAACAATGTCCCAGCTACACTAGTCCCACTTGCCTGCGCTTGGTCCATATCCCTCCAAACCTGTCCTATCCATGTGCCTGTCTAACTGTTTTTTAAATGATGGGATAGTCCCAGCCTCAACTACCTCTTGTGGCAGCTTGTTCCATACACCCAGCACCCTTTAGGAAAAAGTTACCCCATGGGTTCCTATTAAGTTTTTTCCCCTTCACCTTGAACCTATGTCCTTTGGTCCTCGATTCCCCTACTTTGGGCAAGAGACTCTGTGCATCTACCCGATCTATTCCTCTCATGATGTGGTACATCTCTATAAGATATCCCCTCATCCTCCTGCGCTCCATGGAATAGAGACCCAGCCTACTCAGCCTCTCCCTATAGCTCACACCCTCTAATCCTGGCAACATCCTCGTAAATCTTTTCTGAACTCTTTCAATCTTGACACTTCTATACTCAATACTGTGACTGATGAAGGCCAAAGTGCCAAAAGCCTTTTTGACCACCTTATCTACCTGCGACTTGACCTTCAAGGAACGATGCACCTACACTCCTAGATCTCTCTGCTCGACAACACAACCCAGAGGCCTACCATTTACTGTGTAGGTCCTGCCGTTGTTCAATGTCCCAAAGTGCAACACCGACACTTCTCTGTATTAAATTCCATCAACCATTCCATGCCCACCTGGCCAATCGATCCAGATCCTGCTGCAATCTTTCACAACCATCTTCACGATCTGCAAAACCACTCACTTTTGTATCATCAGCAAACTTGCTAATCTTGCCCTGTATATCCTTATCCAAATCATTGATGTAGATGACAAACAGTAACGGGCCCAGAACCGAGCCCTGAGGCACACCACTAGTCACAGGTCTCCAGTCCAAGAAGTAACCTTCCACCATCACCCTCTGCTTCCTTCCATGGAGCCAATTTGCTATCCATTCTGCTATTTCTCCTTGGTTCCCATGCGATCTAATCTTCCAGAGCAGCCCACCAAGTGGAACCATGCTGAATGCCCGACTGAAATCCAAGTACACAACATCTACAGCTCTGCCCTCATCGACGCTTTTGGCCACGTCTTCAAAAAAATAAATCAGATTTTGTGAGACACGACCTCCCACAAACACAACCATGCTGTCTATCCCTAATCAGCCTTTGGCCATACAAATGACTGCATAACCCATCCCTCAGAATTCTCTCCAGTAACTTTCCAACTACAGATGTTAAGCTCACCGTCCTATGGTTCCCAGCATTTTCCCTGCAGCCCTTCTTGAAAAGAGGCACAACATTTGCCACACTCCAGTCTTCCGGCACCTCTTCTGTATTGAAGGACGACTCGTAAATTTCAACCAGGGCTCCCTCAATTTCCTCTCTAGTTTCCCGCAATGTCCTCTGATATATCTGATCAGGCCCTGGAGATTTGTCTACCTTCATAC
Organism: Amblyraja radiata; assembly: GCF_010909765.2. Taxonomy (NCBI): domain Eukaryota; kingdom Metazoa; phylum Chordata; class Chondrichthyes; order Rajiformes; family Rajidae; genus Amblyraja; species Amblyraja radiata. Next base: position 111,903,358 of record NC_045958.1, on the reverse strand, counting down.
ACGACAGGTATTTGGAAGTTAAGTTTTAACCTACTGCAGTGCTTCTGAAGTATCAACAATATCACACTATCCATTTTCTCTCACATCAACCATGCTTACTTTTTGGAAATAAAAGACTAGTCTCTTCAGCTCAAGCTTGGTTTGAACTTTCTAATATATTTATAGTGTCTGCATAGTTGCCTTGCTAGCCAAACCAAAATGCTTGTCTGTTTTGTCTGTAATTTTATTGGGTCAAATCTATTTGCCCTTTCTAATGGAACGCATGCAAATCCCATGTTGGAGCACCACTCTCGATTTAAGTTGCCAGTTGTGTTTTCCACTGCTGGTTGCCCCTCTGCTGATGCAGTGGCACCACAATCTACTCAGGCTGGGAAATCTGTCGCTGTCCCTGCACAGAGTTAAACTAGCGCAAGCACACCAGTCCCCATTCAAATGAAGGAGAGAAATTGGCTCCCAGGAGAAAGATAACATTTTACTGTTTTATTAATTTTATTGATCTTAAAATGTTTCTTTAGTGTGTATGTACGCTTTCAATCATTTCATAGAAAATTGTTAAAATTCAGAGTTGTTTTTTAAGTATGTTCATAATTTTTTAACTTTTTAAATTTCCCATCACATTAACAGATTTAACATTTGAGATTCTGGGAAGTGTGATAGGTGTTGGGCGGCTCAGTTGTCAAAATGTTTTTTTTAGTTCAACTGGCTGTTTGTGCTGAGACCATCGTACTGGAGTGCTGGGAACTGATTCCTACTGGAAAACTGTTGGTGCCAAAGTCCAGCTAATGGACATACAAGCAATTTCAAAGCAGTGGTAGAATATGCCCCATTATTTTCTTTTCTCAGACATAATAAAATTTCAATCTGTCAACCCCATCTATGCCTCTCATAATGTTATATACTTCTATCAAGTCTCTCCTCAACCTCCAGAGGGGTTCCAGAGACAATCAAATTCAGGCAGCATTCTGATAAACCTCCTCTGCACCCTCTCCGCGCCCGCGGGCAGGAGCAGCTGGAGTGCTGCCTGTCCTGGGACCCGCGGTGTCCCTTGCCAGCGGGTAGACAGGGGTGCTCGGAGCTGCTCACTGCCCAAATCTCCCTCCCCCCCATTTCCATCAACCTCCTCCCCTCACTCCCTTTCCCTGCCCCAGTACCTACCCAGGTTGTAGAGCAAGGTCAGGGCCAGAAACTCGGCCTGGTTCTCATACTCGACCCAGCCCTGGCTGTAGGCGGCCGAAGCACTTGCGGACCTGGGCCTCGACGGAGCAGGGCTTGCTGTGCCGGGGGCATGGTGAGGGTGGCAGGCGGCCACGCCAGAGCTGCCCGCAGAGCAGGATGGCGGCGGCCCCCGAGGCGCTGGTACACCTTGACCCAGGCCCCGGGCTTGGCATGACACCAACCCTCAGTTCGGCTGCCGCCTGGGCTCTAGTCCAGGCCCCGACTTCGTCTCCGGGCTGGTCCCTGACCCTGGACCCAGGCTCGTCCTTGGTTCCAGCCCAAGCCCAGTCCCCGGGCTCGGCCCGCGGCACCACACTCCCCACCAGGTACTGGGCGGTGGCGCCACTCCTTCACCATGGCGATCTCCAGCCGATTGACAGCAGTCACGGCCAATCAGTGCGGCGATGTTGCCAGGAAGGAGCATCGCCGTCCCGGCGAAGCCCCTTCCTGCCTGACAAGAGAAGAGACCAATCTGGGTGGTGGCGACTAACTGCAATGTGAGCATGCGTTGTTTTTACGATTTTTAAACCTTAATAACTTTTACAATTTTCCATCTATCGGAACGAAACTTGCAGCACAGGAGAAAGCTGAGTAAGCTGGCAAAAAATCGTAGTGCTATCGCGTACCGTTTTTGCACAAACCACGCAAACCGGAAGAGCACATGATTCGAGTTTTAGTTATGTATAGATAGATTTGGACAGGTGCATAGATAGGAAAGATAAGGAGGGATACGGGCCAAATGCAGGCAGGTGGGACAAGCGTAGATGGGGCAGCTGATCTATATCCCGCTGTATCTTCTGACAGCCTTCCTCGCTGTTTGCAACTCCTCCAATTTTGGTGTGGTCAGCAAACGTACTCACCAACCCATCGACATTTATGTTCCAGTCATATATATACACATCACAAACGGGGGGGGGGACTGAGGGGAGTCAGCCACCAGGACGTAGTCAGCCTTCCTGATGAGCTTATTAATCCTGTTGGCGTCCGCAGACTTCGCCCTGCTGCCCCAGCACTCGACAGCGAAGAAGATAGCACTTGCCACCTCGGATTGGTAGAACATCTGCAGCATCTTACTGCAGATGTTGACGGAGCAGAGCCTTCTCAAAAAGTACAGCCACCTCTGTCCCTTCTTGCACAGGGCCTCGGCGTTCCTGGACCAGTCCCGTTTACTGTCCAGGTAAACACCAAGGTATTTGTACTCCTTGGTAAACTGCATATCCACACCATTGATGGAGACAAGGATGTTCCTCTCCTCCTAAAGTCCACCACTAACTCCGTAGTCTTGTTTTATCCGAGCAATGGTGAGGTGTTGCACTTTGCGAGGTCAAAAGGAAGAAAAAAATATACAATCAATGGCAAGACCCTTAACAGCATTGACGCACAGAGAGATCTTGGGATCCAAGTCCATAACTCCCTGAAAATGGCAATACAAGTAGGGCGGCACAGTGGTAGAGTTGCTGCCTTACAGCACCAGAGCCCCGGGCTTGATCCTGAACTACGGGTGTTGTCTATATGGAGTTTGTGTGTTCTCCCTGTGACTGCATAGGTTTTCTCCAGGTGCTCCAGTTTCCTCCCATATTCCAAAGACTTGCAGGTTTGTAGGTTAATTGGCTTCTGTAAATTCTCTTTAGTGTGTACATTGCGAAACTGTGACAACATTAATTAACAGCACATGCATGTCTAGATCAAATAGGTGATTTGGGTCATCCTAAGGTAATTCCTTTTTGAACATGGATGAAGGAAACTCGGTAGTCATTATCTTTTTAGACCAGAAGCTTTTACTTATTTTCTGTGGGACTTGCTAGTTAGGAAAGCTTTTATTGCTCTTTTTAAATCCCCTTGATCAGATAGCACGTTGCCTTCTTGAATTTCAGTTTTCCATCTTATCAGCTGCTTCATCAATGACTGTTCTGTGCTCGAACAGTGAACTATGTTTGAAAACTATGCTTGTGGATCCTGGTGAAAGACAGACTGTGCATTGATGAGCACAGTAAGAGTTGGACGACATCCTGTTTGGCACAAATATTGTGGGCTGAAGGGCATGTTCTATGCTCTAACAATGAACTAGCTCTCTTGATCTGATGGAAAAAAAGGTCATCGATGAAGTAGAAGGTAGACAAAAATGCTGGAGAAACTCAGCGGGTGAGGCAGCATCTATGGAACAAAGGAATGGGCGACGTTTCGGGTCGCGACCCTTCTTCAGACATTTTACATTTCAGTCTACTCTACTGCGAAATCTCCTCATGTATGCCTACTTTGAAGAAGTTCTCCTCCTCTCTCCGATCTTAAACAACTCATCGATGAAGCAGCTGATTACGGTTAGGCTTACAATGTTGCCTTGATTCCTGAGACAATTGAGTCCAAGAAGATAAACCTTCAACACCCACAATCACCTTCTTTACAGCTAGGAATAATATCAATCAGTGGAGATTATTCCCCTCAATACCCATTAACTTTAGTGATTATGGGTCTTAATGTTCATTGCGAGAGGATTTGAGTTTAGGAGCAAGGAGGTCCTACTGCAGTTGAACAGGGCCCTGCATAAAAAATGGTCCCCATGTTGGGGGGAATCCAGAACCAGAGGTCACAGTTACAAGCATAAGGGGCAGGCCATTTAGGACTGAGATGAGGAAAACCGTTTTCAGCCAGAGAGTTTTGAATCTGTGGAATTCTCTGCCACAGAAGGAGGCCAGTTCAGTGGAGGCCAATTCACTGGATGTTTCAAAGAAAGAGTTAGATATAGCTCTTGGGGCTAACGGAATGAAGGGATATGGGGAAAAAGCAGGAATGGGGTACTGATTTTGGATGATCAACCATGATCATATTGAATGGCGGTGCTGACTCAAAGGGCCAAATGGCCTATCCCTATGCCTATTTTCTATGTTTCAATGTTAAACTTTTTGTTACATTTCTCAGTAATTTTGGTCTATGTTTGAAAACTATGTTTGTGGATCCTGGTGAAAGACAGACTGTGCATTGATGAGCACAGTAATTGCTGCTTGACAGGACTATTGATGACATTTTCTATCTTGTTATGATTATGAGTAGTCTGAAGTGATTCAAATTAGCCAGATTGGATTTTCTGTTCTTTTTGTGAATGGGACAAACCTAAGCAGATGACATTATTGTAACTGTATTGAAACAAAGAGGCTTGATGTTTTCTGAAATGCAGTCTAGTAGATTTAGCTGGGATATTGTCTGCTCTCAGATGATTTTTGCTATCATTGAAATATTCTGAAATTGCTCTCTGATCACAATGTCTTCTCGTGATAGCTGGGAGGTATCATCTATACATTAAGTGCTTCGGTCTCATCCTTAGCAGTCACATGCTGGGCTCTACCAATATTGTGAATGGGGATTTTCTTGTGGAACTCTTCCTCCATTATCTGTTTAGCTATCCACCATTATTTCCAATTGTAGGTGGCAGGATCAGATTTGATATTTAGTTATGCAGTCACTGAGCTCTTCACTTGCTTCTTGCTACAGGTGCACAACCTTTTATCCGAAAGCCTTGGGACCAGACACTTTTCGTAATTCAGAATTTGTCGGTCTTCGGAATGGAATTTTTTTAGCGTAGATTTTAATGTCTGGCTCAGTGGTAGAGTGCTCGGCTCATATCCGCAAGGTCGCGAGTTTGCGCCTTGATCCTGGCAGTTACTCGATCGCGAGTTTGAGTCTTCAATGTCGTTTTTTCTTGCAGAATAAATGTTTGTATGAAATGCAGTGTAGGAGAAGTGTACTGACTGTGTGGGCAGAACTTTGGAAGTGATTGCCCACCAGTCTAAAAAGCCGCTGTGGCTCCCTGTCCCTGGGATAGCAGGGGGCGATCAAACAGCACAATACCCCCCTCCCCCTCCAACTCCAGAGGAATCCGCTCCCCGATGGGCCGCTACCAAAGATCATAGAGGAGCTCCTCTATGATCTTTGGCCGCTACGGCGACAAGTGGCAGTTTGCCCACAGCCCGAGCTGCGCCCCCTCATCCGCCACCCCAAGAACAAGACGTACCTTGCACACCATCAGCTTCTGCCCCTACGTGTTCCTCTGGAGTTGGAGCGGGGCTGGGCTGGAGTTGCTGTGGGTCTCTGGGATCTCCGTGCCTGGGGGTCGGTGGGCGGCGGTGGGAGCTGTGGACCTACGGACCTACCTCCGTGGAGCTAGCCAGCTTCGGAGCGTGGAGAGCTGCGGGGGCGAGCTGCTGCGACCCGACTCCGGTGGATGGTGACACCGGGAGCTCGCGGGTCTCCGGTGGGAGACTGCTTTGCGGGGCACCGGCAGCGGCGACTTCTCCCGCCCGAATTACGGGGTTGAGAGTGACCTGGAGCGGGGCCTTACAACGCCCGGCGCGGCTGTAAATTGCCGTGGACTTGCTAGAGCCCGCCAGGGGCTCCAACATCAAGACCGGGGCAGGGCCCTACATCTCCCGGCGTGGCTTTGAGTGGCCGCTCCCCGATGGGCCCCTACGACGCCCCGAGCTGCGCCCCGTCATCCGCAACCCAGGTTCATCTGTAGTTGGAGTGGGGCTGGGCTGCTGTTGGCTGTGGGTCTCTGGGATCTCCGTGCTTGCGGTGGGCCTGGTGGTCGGTGTCCAATTGGTCCTGAAGTCTCCGGTGACTGGGACAACCTGCTGCAATCCCCGACGTGAAGACAGTGCAAAGCCCCCGCGCCGGTGCAATGGGCGGGGAGCTGGAGAGGAGAGGGGAGGGAAGGGGTCACACACATGGCCGGGAAGCAGAGGGGTGTAGGTGGGGTGATACTGAAGCGAGCGACAATCTGCTGCTGCCTGCCCCGCTGAGTTAAAAAGTTCCCACGCAAGACTCACGAAACACTGTCTACCGTGGGAACTTTTTAACTCAGCGGGCAGGCAGCAGCATATTGTCAATTATTAACCGTCCCGCGCAATATACCCTCATCTTCTCTTTTATGAATGGGGATTTAGTTCCCCTTTCTTCGAGGACCGACCGGAGGTTCCGCTGTCACCTCTGCGGGCCGCCCTCGGTGAACGTTTTCAAGGACCTTTCTTCAAGGACCGAAAAAATGGCCGCTATTCGGAGGTTTTCGTTATTTGGATCTTCGGATAAAAGGTTGTGCACCTGTATTACTGTTTAATGCACATGTTGTCCAGACTAGGGGCTGCTTAATATCTATAGTGAATATTTTAGTATTTTATATTAATGGTAATATATTGAGTTAACTGTAGAATTGGTTGGATTGGCAAAGGGGAAAGATGATTGTTAGTGGCATTGTGTTTGTTCAGCAACCTGCCTGTAGTGATATACCAAAGTGTTAACACTATTGGTTAATATTATTTTCCTAAATGATATCCCAATTTGTGGCTGCTATGAATATTTGACAAAGATTAGAACTATTGACAACACTATAGAGCTTCAGGTGCTCTGGAAACACTTTGGAGATTGACCCTTCCACTGACAGATAGTGCTTAAAATGTTTTATGAATGATTATATATCCTTCAGCAAAAGGTATAAGTTTAGGTGAAAATTGAAAACAAAAGTTGTGTATTTTGGTGTACAAAGGAACACAGTGTTGTGTTAGGAAGACGTAACAGGGCTGTGAGGTGCATTTATAGCACCGTTGATCATAAGGTGGATAACTCCGCTTTATCCTTGTACAAACATTTGGTCAACCTTTAGATAGAATACTATGTCCAGCTTTTTTTAAGCATGTGATGAATGTTAGTTAGATTTTGAAAAGGATACAGTTTGAAGCATCTTGGTTACAAAAATAAGCTGAGAGAACTAGGAGTTTGCACTTCAGAGTTCAGAAGTTTAGTAGATGAAGAAGGGAATAGATTGCGTTACAGTAAAAAGTTATTTTCAATTTTTTAGGTTTCATAGCGCCATATCTGGTGTAGATTTCAGGAGATGGTTTCTCAGTGGAACTCTGGGATAAGCACCCGGCTTGTGCAGATGTTGCAGATTCAGTTTTTACAACTGAGTGCTGGTCTATTCCCAGCTAAGACAAATGTCATGTAAAATGTAGGAATCACAACCACAATAATACTTTATTAGCCAAGAATGTTTTGCAACATATGAGGAATTTAATTTGCCAAGTCAGTCATACAAATAAAATACAACGGAACACACAAAATACATTTTAACATAAACATCCACCACAGTGACTCCTCCACATTCCTCACTGTGATGGAAGGCAAAAACAAATCTCTTCCCTTCTTTCCCCTCCCACGGACGGGGGCCTCGAACCCTGCATTGACGGGACGATCTTGACTCCCGTAGCCGGCGGCGTTTTGGCCCTCCGCATCGGGGCGATCAGCTCCTGCATCAGGGGAATGTCAGCTCCCCGCGCCGGCGATCGAACCCCGCGTCGGGGCTGGTCGAGCCCCTGTGTCGTTGGAGCTCCCGTCTAGCCACTCCCGAGACTGAGAGTACCCGATGTAAAGTCCGCAGGACGCGGTCGGAGCGATCCCAGGCCAGGGATCGACTCCGATGTTAAGTCCACGCCCCGCAGTAGGGCCCAAAGTCAGTCCGAGGAGGCCTCCAGCTCCATCGATGGTGGGCCGCAGAGTGACCGGAGATGCTATCCGGAAAAAAATTGCATCTCCGGAAAAGTAAGAAACTGAAAAAAAGTTTCCCCAGATCCTCTCCCCCTCCCCCCACATAAAACAAACCAGAGAACATTTACACAGACTTTTAACACACACTAAAATTAAAAAAAATAAAATAAAACAGACAGACTGTTGGCGGGGCTGCCAATCGTGCAGCTCCCCTGAATAAATATTAGGACAAAACAGTCTACTTCAATCACATCACATCCATTTCCTCCAGCACTGTGAATGCAGCTATTACTATCTTTAAAATGCACCAGCATAGCTGCTCAAAGCTGCTGCAAAATCCGTGACTTCTGCTATCAAGTGTAGCTGATGTATGCAAACACCACCATCTGAAGATCTCCTCCAAGTCACCATTCTAGTTTGGAAATATGTCACTGTTCTCTGGGTCCAGCACAGAGTGAGCACCTTCACAATCGTGAAAACTGAAAAACGACAGGAGCAGAATTAGCCCATCAAGTTTACTCTGCCACTCAATCATGGCTGATCTATCTCTCCCTCCTAACCCCCTTCTCTTGCCTTCTCCCCATAACCTTTGACACCTGTACAAATCAAGAATCTATCTATCTCTGCCTTTAAAAAGAGATTATGGCCTGATGTAAAGCTAAGTGCAAGCTGGTCTTCCAGAGAAAGGCATGGCTGCAGCATTACAGCAATGAATTATTTTAATACAATGGATTTGAAGGAGAATAAAAATTAGTTTTTCAGAACAATTATTTCCTCCAATAATTGAAAAAAGCAATGTATAACTATGATGGTCTCAAAAAACACCCAAATTCCCAGTATCGTTTTTTAATGCTTTGAAGTTTTAGTTATGCAGAGAAATTTGCATCCACCTTGACAATATAGTGCGTCCTTTTCTGTATTCTTTGAGTGACTAGAACTGGATTGATCATGCTCAAGTAAAATTTGAGATTTTTTCATATTCACCTGAACTGGCAGATAGGCACGCTGAATGTTTTATTTGAATAAAGATGTCTAATCCAGTCATAATTTCTCAGTACTGTTAGTTTAGAAGCTTAACCACTACACTGCCATTTGTCTATGAATTGATATAACGGAAACATAGAAACATAGAAAATAGGTGCAGGAGTAGGCCATTCGGCCCTTCGAGCCTGCACCGCCATTCAATATGATCATGGCTGATCATCCAACTCAATATCCTGTACCTGCCTTCTCTCCATATCCCCTGATACCTTTAACCACAAGGGCCACATCTAACTCCCTCTTAAATATAGCCAATGAACTGGCCTCAACTACCTTCTGTGGCAGAGAATACTGTGGAAGTACACATAGAGAAGTTTACATAAAGAATTCGACAGACTAAATAGTGCAGAACAAAGCACCAAGGTAAGGGATGTCTTCCTACATTCAGAACAAAAGTTCAAATATATTGTTCTTGCAGCAATGGAAAAGCAAATCATAAGCTAAAATCGCAAATTGCAATGTGTACGAAAAGTAGACTCACAGCTAAGGTGGTAGAGACAAAGAGGGAATGATTTAAGAAGTAATTGCATGCCAGGGTTGGGAAGTTCAAACATTTGTTAACTAGGTTAGCCAAAATGAGCCCGAGTTCTTTGAAAATCTAAATGCTATTGATTTTCTTTTAGCTGTATATGATCGGATGCGTGCTGACCAGAAGAAATGCGGGAAAGCAGCCTGGGCCATAGCAGTGGGCAGAATGGAAAAGCTTCAATATGCGGTCGCAAAGGAAACCCTGCAGCTTATGCGAGCCAAAGAGATTTGTTTGGAGCAGAAAAAGCGGACACTTAAGGATGAAGTATGTTTGTACCATAATAACAGTGAAGAAGATAAAAGTAAATGCATATTGCAAATGAAATGTATGCGGGGGGGAGTGGGAGTGGGAGGGGGGGGAGATATTTTCTTGGGATCTGTAGAAAAGTATGCTGCAATTATAAACTGTAGAACCATCATTTTGTCATTTCAAATTTGGAATTCTGTTACACTTAAAATGCCAAGTGGTATGAAGTGTGTAATATAAAAGACACGGCATGAATCGGGCATGAAAGCAAAGATGTGATCTTGGTGAGAAGCATTATTCTTTGTTGATTTAAATCAACTTTATCTGATCAGTGAGGAAACATACCAATATCTGATCAGTAAGGAAACATACCAATCTCTGATTAATAGAGGGAAAAACAACGTTTAAAACTCTCAGTTTTAAATTTGACGTGGAAGTAATTTTACTTGAATGTACATTGTTATATTCAACCATGATTGTTAACACATGTAATTGACATGTTCAATACTTACTCATTCTCAACATGTTGGTAATGGTTTAAATTAAGAACATAGACCATAAAACATAGAAAATTACAGAGCAGGAACCGGTCCTTTGGCCTATAATGTCTGTGCCAAGTTAAACTAATCTCATCACATGATACACGCCACTCCATTCTCTGCATATCCATGTGCCTATCCAAAAGCCTCTTAAACACCACCATAGTATCTGCCTCCACCACTGTCCTAGGCAGCACATTCCAGGCACCCACCACCTTCTGTGTAAAATAAAAAACTTAATCCAAACATCTTTAAACTATGCCCCTCTCATCTTGAAGCTGTGCACTTTCCTCTTTGACATTTCTGCCCTGGCAAAATGTTCTGACTGTCTACCCTATCTATGCCTCCCATAATTTTATATATTTCTACCACGTCCCCTCTCGGCCTCCAAAGCTCCAGAGAAAATAATCTGTTTGTCCAACTTCTTTCTATAGCTCATACCCTCTCATCCAGGCAGCATTCCGTACCCTTTCCAAAGCTTCCACGTTCTTCCTATAATGGGACAACTAGAACTGTACGCGCAAGTACTGTAAAGCTGCATCATGTTTTCCTCACTCTTGTACTCAATGTCCCGACCATTGAAAGCACACCATATGCCTTTTTTACCACTCTATCTACTTGTGTTGCCACTTTCAGGGAGCTATGGACCTAAACCCCGAGATCCCTCTGTGCGTTAATGCTATTAAGGGTATTTGCCCCTTTGATTCAGTTGGTTATTTTTGTTTATTTTTTAACAATCAGAATTCTGTCCTTGGACATAGAAGGGTCCATTTGGACTCTCATAGTCTTATTTGTTTTATTTTTAATTGACTAGTAGAGATGATTAACTGTGATGCATCACAGTTACAAATGACTGAATAAATGATTGAAAGATACAGCACGGAAATGGACCCTTTGGCCCATCAAGTCCACGCTGACCATCGATCATTCGTTCACACCAGTTCTATGTCATCCCGTTTTCTCATCCAAACAAAATTGCACTCTAGGGGCAATTTACAGAGGCCATTTAACGTACAAATCCATACTTCTTTGGGATGTTGGAGGAAGCCGGAGCACCCGGAGGAAACCCATGTAGTCACAGAGAGAACATGAAAACTCCACACGGACAGCACCTGAGGTCAGAATTAAACCCAGGTCTCTGGCACTGTGAAGCCATAGCTCCACCAGCTACGCCACTGTGCGGCCAAAATCGTGGGCAGACATTTGTGTCCCTCATCCCACTGTAGGTTTCCAAACATTGTGTCTTAAAAAAAAGTACAATTTATACTGAAGAAGTCTGAAGTCCAGTCTGAAGAAGGTTTCGGCCCGAAACGTCGCCTATTTCCTTCGCTCCATAGATGCTGCTGCACCCGCTGAGTTTCCCCAGCAATTTTGTGTACCTACAATTTATACTTCCTGCCTGATTACTATTTATGTTTTATTACAGATGCAGAGCCTTCAGAATAGCACCGATGCCATTGCATGGCTGGATCGGCTAGAGGCTGACTATTACGATATACAGCTTCAGTTGTATGAGGTGCAGTTCGAGATCCTGAAATGTGAGGAACTATTGATAACAGCACAACTTGAAAGCATTAAGAGGCTCATTACAGGTGCGTTGATAAATCAATGTAATCCAGTTTTGGTCAGTTGAAGCAAAATAATCATACCGGTTGGAAGCCATTGAGATGCAATGTTTCCTTTATTCTATAGTTCATGTATTATTACATGTACCAAAGTACAGTGAGATTTTTGTTTTGCATTCAGATCAGTAAAATTATTGTCATACATAAGTACAATAATGCAATGAAACAGCTCACTGAGTCTAAATGCAAATGTATGGAGTTTACATGTTCTCCCTGTGATCGCGTGGATTTTTTGAGCACTGTGGTCATTTTGAATAAGAGAAAAATAGTACCTGTTAATTTTCCTTCAATGTTCAAGTAGTCTCATCACAGGTTGGAAAAAGTAAATTGTTTTAATGGTTTGATCTGTGGTATTTGTTTTCTTTAACAGAGAAACGAGAAGAAGTTGTCTACTATGACACCTACGAAAGCATGGAAGCCATGAAATCAACAGACACGGCTTCGTCAGTGCTCCCACAGAAAGTGGAGCTGGTGAAACTGCAGCAGAAGGTGCGTCAGCTTGAGGCTAGACGTAGTCGCATTTCAGCCAAGAAAGCCTACCTCAGAAACAAAAAGGTAAATATATCGTCTTAACCAACAGTAGCTTCTTTCATTATCTTTGAACAGTCCGTGTTTCATTTATTAAATGTAGATGTAAACCGCAAAAATTAGTTTGTATTTAAGATTTAGCTTGTGACCACCAATATATTGCTTTGTTACCAAAACAGGATACATTTCCAAATGTAATTTTGCACTTTTGGATTTAAATTGTCTTGATTATTGTACTGCGCTGTTGCTGTTTAGTTTAGTTAAATTTAGAGATACATCATGGACACGAGCCCTGTGGCCCACCGAGTCCGCGCCGACCAGCGATCCCCGCACATTAACACTATTCTACAAAAACTATGGACAATTTTCAGTTGTTTCTCCGTCATTTATGTCTACCTTCGCTGAGTTTCTCCAGCATTTTTGTCGACCTTCCAGTTGTACCAAGTCAATTAACCTACAATGGTGTACGTCTTTAGAGTGTGAGAAGAAACCGGAGCTCCCGGGGAAAACCCACGCAGGTCACGGGAGAGCGTACAAACTCCGTACAGACAGCACCCGTACTCGGGATTGAACCCGGGCCTCTGGCACTGTAAGGCTCTCTACCGCTGCGCCACCTGGTTGCCCAAGCTTGTTAGTCATGAATTTCAGACTGTCACAATAAACAAACTAGCATCACTGTGAAATTAAGTGTAAAGATTAGGATCAAAAACTTTACCACAGAGATAAAAAGAATTGTCTTATATATGAAATGTTAATGATGAACAATGTTTAGGGTAACTATAATCCAATATTTGCAGATAATCTACAGTACAAATTATGATTTAGGCTTTCAGTTAGTAAGAACAAAACCGTAATGTTTTAACATTTTTTTTTTAATTCATGAGAATTGATGTGTTTTGCTTATTGAAAAATGATGGAACATGGCATGTTAGACTCTCTGGTTTTCATCTCTCTGGCCTGAATTTAATCAACAATATATTGGTGAATAGAAAGTGTGTGTGTATGGCACAATTTGCATAGTTTTTAATACTTAATTTGGAGCAATTGTAAGATTGTTGTTCCAGCAATTCAGGTGTAAAGATTTTTCTTGGAGTTAAAGAGCATGATATAATTTAAAAATGTAAACATAAACATTTACTAAAAATGTTTTAATTTTAATGTCACAATTTTAAATAGTTTTTTTTAGTAAAGTTGTCCATAAACTTAATTGTGTAATATTTAGATGTTTTACTTGATATATAGCAGAAATGATCAGTGATAGACAAAAATGCTGGAGAAACTCAGCGGGTGAGGCAGCATCTATGGAGCGAAGGAAATAGGCAACGTTTCGGGCCGAAACCCTTCTTCAGACTCGAAACGTTGCCTATTTCCTTCGCTCCATAGATGCTGCCTCACCCGCTGAGTTTCTCCAGCATTTTTGCCTACCTTCGATTTTCCAGAATCTGCAGTTCTTTCTTAGAAATGATCAGTAACAGATTTTTAAAGGCAGATAGTTGTAGTTACTGATACTGTCAAAGTAGTAATATCTAATTATGAATCAATTGTATCAGTGAATGTCCATTTGCTATTTGGGGCTGGTGGAACTATGGATGTATTATTAAAAAAAACATTTTATTGGTTAGGAAAATTAGCATATGTTACAGAAGTTTATATTTAAAAAAATGTAAACCTATTTATTTATATGTTTGCATCTTAATGCATAACATTTGTTTCACAATCACTTCTGTCCAGCCAACCTCAATGAGCAGCTTACCTCTTCCACATCCACTGTTACTGTACAACCTCTACAAAGTAACGGAGTTTCCAGTATGGATGGCGATGGCTGGCAGAAACGTAGTACATCCCTTACTTAACCAGTGGCCTCCACTACCCTTCCTTCGGTGCTCATCCACCCAGAGCCATTGGCACATTCCAGGAATTATAAACCAATTGACCAGTGCCCAGGGTCACTATAAAGAAAATAAATAGCATCTTTATCAAATGGCTTAAGGCTATGTTTGCTCTGACCTATCAAGAACGTGCATTTATGTTCAAAGCTTGTATAACATGTAACAACTACATTGAAATATACATTCATGACAGATTAATACCAACCTGTAAAGCACCTTTCATGTCTTCAGAGCTAGCTGCTGATCTTCCTGCTTAAAATAACGTCTTGCCTCAGAACTTTAGATTTTACTTTAGAGATACAGCTTGAAAACAGACCCTTCGGCCCACTGAGTCCACGCCAACTGATGATCACCCGTACACTAGCACCATCCAGGGACAATTTACAGATGCTAATTAACCTACAAACCTCTATGTCTTTGTGGGAAGAAACTGGAGGACCCGGAGAAAGCTCACATGGTCATGGGGAGAACATACAAACTCTGTACAGACAGCATCTGCAATCAGGATCAAATCCGATCTCTGGCGGAGTAAGGCAGCAATTCTTCTGTGCCTCAGCCACTGTGCCATATTCTAAATGCTTTAAGATCTGACTAAGCCATGTTCCTAAGCCAAAGAGCTGTCGGAAGACTTTGAATGTCTGTGAATATTTTTTTAAAAGAGAGATTTTGTTCTGATAGAGTAAAAAGGCAAGATGTGTGACACTTTTCCATTTCCATAACTTAAATTGATTTTGATCCTTGAGTATAAAAAGTTGCTAAAAGTCACAATTCAGAAACATTCAAAACTATCAAAATCTATTGATCATGCTGATAAATCTTTAAAAATTATTGGAAATATTAAATTGTTTTGTTTAAAAATGAAAACATTTAAAACGCTGGAACTAATTTAAAAATGAGTATTGGTTCAAAACTCACTTTATGCAGCATAACTCTATGAAAATGCCCGTCTACAACGGGACTCCACAAACAGTTTAACTTTGAGCTATTGGAATGTGGACCTTGTGCATCTATTTAGGAGATTGCAAAATGCTTTATAACCAATAATGCTCTTTATGACACCTGTCATAATACAGCAATTAAAATGAATAATGATTAAGATAATTTTTAATCCATGCAAATGGTGACCCATGGCTGTAATGCTAAAGAACATAACTAAAACGCATCTGCCTCCTCAGCTCAAGCTGATCTCCAGCTCATCTGTGCAATTCTTTGCCACAGAAGGCTATGGAGGCCACGTCAATGGATAGTTTTACGGCATGGTAGATAGATCCTTGAGTAGTACGAGTGTCAGGGGTTATGGGGAGAAGGCAGGAGAATGGGATTAGGAGGGAGAGATAGATCAGCCATGCTTGAACGGTGGAGTAGACTTGATGGGCCAAATGGCCTAATTCTACCCCTATCACTTATGACCTTATGATCTTGCACTTTGGCATCTAAAGCAAAGGTACAGAAGTTAGAGACAAGCTGACATACAAACATGCGAATTAGGAACACTTGGTATCTGAATCCTATTACACCATTTAATAAGATAATGACACATTCAATTGTAACTTCAACTTTACATTCCTGTCTACGTGCTGTAATTTTTCACTCCCAAACTTCTCATGATTGTATCTACCTCTGCAAGGAATCTGTTGCCAGTGACTCTATGGCCAACATTAGGGTTTCGGCCCAGTGTCAATAGTTCGGTCAATGAGTTGCACCTATTTGTGGCAAGAACAAGAAGGCAGATTATTATCTGAATTATGTCAGATTAGGAAAAGGGGAGGTGCAACGAGACCTGGGTATACTTGTACATCAGTCACTGAAAGTAAGCATGCAGGTACAGCAGGCAGTGAAGAAAGCTAATGGCATGTTGGCCTTTAGAGCGAGATGATTTGAGTATAGGAGCTAGGAGGTCCTACTGCAGTTGTACAGGGCCCTAGTGAGACTACACCTGGAGTATTGTGTGCAGTTTTGGTCTCCTAATTCGAGGGAGGACATTTCTGCTATTCAGGGAGTCCAGCATAGGTTCACCAGGTCAATTCCCAGAACGGCAGGACTGACATATGATGAAAGAATGGGTTGACTAGGCTTATATTCACTGGAATTTAGAAGGATGAGAGGAGATCTTATAGAAACATATAAAATTCTTAAGGGATTGGACAGGCTAGATGCAAGGAAAATGTTCCCGATGTTGGGGGAGTCCAGAACCAGGGGTCACAGTTTTAGAATAATGGATAGGGCATTTAGGACTGATATGAGGAAAAAAGTTTTCACCCAGAGAGTTGTGAATCTGTGGAATTCTCCGCCACAGGAGGCAGTGGAGGCAAATAAACGAGTTCTGTGTTCTGAAAAACAGAAGGAATCATGGGATTTGTCAAAGGTCATTCACCATAAAGAAAAAGCGAACGAAGCGCTGGCTGAAGAAACTGTGTATAAAATCTTATCTTTATTTATAATTTATGTGTAAAGCTCTCATCCCCCCCCCCCCCCCCAAAAGAACAGGTAGCGGGTGAGCGGGGTGTTAGGCCATTTAGGATTGATATTAGGAAATACTTTTTCACCCAGAGAGTTGTGAATCTGTGGAATTCTTTGCCACAGAAGGCAGTGGAGGCCAATTCACTGGATGTTTTCAAGAGAGAGTTAGATACAGCACTTAGGACTAACGGAATCAAGGGATATGGGGAAAAAGCAGGAACGCGGGGAAGATACTGATTTTGGATAATTAGCCATGATCATATTGAATGTCAGTGCTGTATAGAAGGGCTGAATGGCCTACTCCTGTACCTATTTTCTATGTTTTTATTTCTTCCTTTACCCTAACCCCTTTCACCTACGTTCCTTCCTCTAGCTTCATATTTACAATTCTTCAATCCTTTTGTTTCACACCTCCTGGCTTTTCATCTCTGGTCTTTGTCTGCCTACAAAAAACTCTTCTCATGTATATGAACCTATTACCTGCCAGGCTTTGTCCTGCCCCAACACTCTTCCAGCTTTTTTTTCCCCTCTTACAATCAATTTCAAAAAGGGTCCTGGCTGAAACATCACCAATTTCTGTTCTCCAGGGATGCTGCCTCACCTGCTGAGGTACTCCAGCTCTTTTCTCAATAGCTGGACTGTCAGATTGTGAGGTAAAAAATATATGCATTTCTTTGGTATGGGGTGCAGCTAGAATGTTTGGAACACCTTGATGATGAAATATATGTTCGTTATTTTTGGATTATTACTGGTTTTGAAACTGCCACATCTGTAAATCTTCATTCCCATTAAAGGGATTTTCATGAATAAAATAGCTATCTTGCTGGACAGTGAAGTTGCCGCTAGATTTTTCAGATTCCCCTTACAGATCATCTTCTGCATACAGAAAATGATTGTAAACATTTCAATCTAACCTAATTTGCAATGCCTGCACTTTGAATCTATAGTAATTTTCTTACTGTTTCTATTCATAGGAGATTTGTATTGAAAGCCACAACGACAAGATGAAGCAGCACAAACAAAGTGAAGATTACAAATCCCGTAGTGCAGAGCAGCTGGTTAGTGAAATTTCCATTTGTAATGTTTTGGTGTAATGTGAAGTTCTGACAACTAAAGCTCATCATTGTCATTGTTGTTCCATGGTACAAAATCATTGACTAAATGTGATCTGAATCTTATAAAGTAGAATGTGATTTTTGCGAATGCACACACACCATCCTGGAGCGATGAGAGTCCTCTTGCAATACACAATTGAAGTGTCTCTTGGTAAATAAGATATTCACAAACAAGATATTGGGCCTGAATAACAGAGACCACGCATTACCGCTCGAGTCCCTTTTAAATCTTTTCCCTCTCAACTTAATCCTACACCCTCTGATTTTTGATTCCCGTTTTCTGCCAAAAAGACTGTGTATTCACCTCATGTCCCTCATGAGTTTCTATACCTCTGTACAAGGACGTTCCTCAGACTCTTATGATCCAAGGAATAAATAATAGATAATACATAATAGACAATGTGCAGGAGTAGGCCATTCGGCCCTTCAAGCCAGCACCGCCATTCAATGTGATCACGGCTGATCATCCCCAATCAGTACCCCGTTCCTGCCTTCTCCCCATATCCCCTGACTCCGCTATCTTTAAGAGCCCTATCTAGCTCTCTCTTGAAAGTATCCAGAGAACCGGCCTCCACTGCCCTCTGAGGCAGAGAATTCCACAGACTCACAAAAAGTAAGTCTGTGTGAAAAAGTGTTTCCTCATCTCCACTCTAAATGGCTTACCCCTTATTTTTAAACTGTGGCCCCTGGTTCTGGACTCCCCCAACATCGGGAACATGTTTCCTGCCTCTAGCATGTCCAAACCCTTAATAATCTTATATGTTTCAATAAGATAACCTCTCATCCTTCTAAACTCCAGAGTATACAAGCCCAGCTGCTTCATTCTCTCAGCATATGACAGTCCTGCCATCCCAGGAATTAACCTTGTAAACCTCTAAGCTGCATTCCCTCAATAGCAAGAAAGTCCTAGGCTGCCCAGCCTCTCCCTGTAACTCAGCCCCTCGAGGCCTGGCAACATTCTAGAAAATCCTCCATGCACTTGTTCCAGCTAAATGACAGCTTTTCTGCAACAGGGTCATCAAAACTGTACACAATATTCCAAATGAGGTCTTGTGCAGCTGTAACATAATGTCCCAACGCCTGTGCTCAATGCCCTGTGATGGCCAGCATTCCAAACAAAGCCGTCACCACCCTGTCAACCTGTGAAGACACTTTCAGGAAACCATGTAGATGTAGTCCTAAGTCCCTCTTTTCTACAACACACCCCAGAACCCTACCATTCACAGTGGAAAGTCCCCTGAAATCTAAGCTAAACAACGAAAACAATTTTAAACAGCCAATTAACATGACACCCAGTCAGCTGTTTCCTTTATCGTCGTTACTTTTTTGCATATCTTTCATTCATTTGTTCTACATCTATATCTCTGTCTGTATCTCTCATTTCCCTTTCCCCTGAGTCTCAATCTGAAGAAGGGTCTCGACCCTAAACGTCACCTATTCCTTTTCTCCAGAGATGCTGTCTGACCCACTGAGTTACTCCAGCTTTTTGTGTCTATCTTTGGTTTAAACCAGCATCTGTAGTTCCTTCCTACACATTAACATCACGTTGTTGCAATTTAGTAGTTCCTATTTTGCCTGTCTTTCTGTACCCTACCAATCAACCTGTCCCTGGGTAATGAACAGGTTCCATTTTTACGCGATCCATGTTAATATCCTCTGTAAGTCAGAAAATACACTAAAATCTCTTGACTTGGCAAGCATGCCTCCACAGTATTGTAATGAATGACATCAAAAGCACAGAAAACCATATAACAATTACAGCACAGAAACAGGCCATCTCGGCCCTTCAAGTCCGTGCAGAACACTTATTCTCCCCTAGTCCCATCTACCTGCACTCAGACCATAACCTTCCATTCCTTTCCCGTCCATATACCTATCCAATTTATTTTTAAATGATAAAATCGAACCTGCCTCCACCATTTCCACTGGAAGCTCCACTTCCAGTGGCTCCACCTGCCTCCATCACTTCCACTGGAAACTAATAAGAAAGAATTACTAAAAGTAAAGCGAGAGAGAGGAAACTAGTTCTTCCATTCATACGAATGAGTGAATATATATTTGTCTGATATTCAAATTGAATAATATTAAGGGAGCTTATATGTAGGGGTGTTCATAAATTGGGCAATCGTAACTTAGGTACAGCCTAGGTGTTCTGCCCTAAAAGTAGAGGAATTTGCATATGGCCTTTAGCAAAAGACCATAAAGGCAAACTACCCATAGCTTTGAGATTGATGGTCTTGGATTGACAATAATGGGAGCCTAGATTATGTCTTTATGAGAGAATTGCCGATTTTAATCCACACAGTCATGGCCATTCCCGCAAGCAAAGACAATCTGCTGTCGAACAAATCACTGTAGTGTTCTAACTCCGGCTGAGATCTGTACTTGCATGATATAATTCTGAACAAGTCTTGTAGCCAGTCAAGGAAGTGATAGCATCTGCAGTATTTTGCTTTTCAAAGTAAAGCTATTTTTTTTAAAGGAACAGAGAGGGATTTTGAAAGATAGATTTTTAACCACCTTGATTGCCTATCCTGCTACCCTCAAGGACCAGTGGCCATGTAAAAGATCCTTATCTCTTTTGGATGAGGCATCCAATGTCAGATCAAGGAAGTTGTGCTGGAAATGTATAACACCTGATAGTGCAGCTGAGCAGAGAGATGACACTCTGGGATTTCAGAATCTATGACTGTAGCAGACAGGTAAATGCAGACAGGTAGATAAGGTGGTTTAGAAGGCAAATGGAATACTTGCCTTTTTTTAGATGCATAAGAAATGTGAAGAAAACACAGTATGTGTTTGGGTTATGTAAACAGTTGTACAGAATATCTTGTACAGCTCTGGACACGATATAGCACACGACTTGTGGTTGAGTGAGAAAATGGTGCCAAGGATCTATATGAAGTGTCTGCTTCATAAAGTCTGCAGAGCTTTAATTAAGGAGTTATGAGGCTGTAGAGTTTTCTTCGAATAATAGGAGACTCGGAAGAATTTTTAATCGTAATGTATAAAAGCATTTTGAGAGACCGAGATGAGAAAATCATTTTCACACAGAGAGTGGTGAATCTGTGGAATTCTCTGCCACAGAACGTAGTTGAGGCCAGTTCATTGGCTATATTTAAGAGGGAGTTAGATGTGGCCCTTGTGGCTAAAGGGATCAGGGGGTATAGAGAGAAGGCAGGTACAGGATACTGAGTTGGATGATCAGCCATGATCATATTGAATGGCGGTGCAGGCTCGAAGGACCGAATGGCCTACTCCTGCTCCTATTTTCTATGTTTCTATGTTAAACATTTCCCCTAGCAGGGAGGTCAATAATCTGGTAATCAGTAGAAGAAGTAGATTTTTGCTCTGAGGGACATTATTAGTCTGAAAGTCACTGTTATAAAGGTAGTGGATGCAGAAACTCTAATCGCGTTTAAAAAGTAATTGGATAAACGTGAAGTTCTGCAGCGTACAAAGATATAAACTAAGAACTGGAATAGGAAGTAATCGCTTTTTCCCCTTGTAAATTCCTGTGACTCGATCAAATAATGTTTGATAATTGCTGCTCCTAAATGTTATTGTTTGATGCTAACTTTGAGTTTTGAAATCAACTATTTAGTTCATAGAAAGATTTGTTGTTTCTTCCTGGTGTAAACATTCTTAACCTTGAGCGCAAAATTTCATTCAATATGTACGTTTCTTTTTGAGCTACATGAACGATATTTTTGGTCTTTTGGTCTTTTGGAAAGTCATGATTGTTAAGATGAAAAGTACTTTGTGCAGTCTATATTAACTGTTGGTTTGTTTACAGATGCGTGATCAACAACAGGAGGAAGACAGAACTAGTAAATGGGTTTGCCAAGAGCGGCAGAAAACATTGGATAGATTGCGAAACTTTAAACAGGTGAAGATCCTCTGAATTCAGAAATGCATTCATAAATTCTATCCATACGATCACATTTAAAAATTCCAAAACCTTCTGTGCTGATACAGTCCAAAAATAGTTTTTTTAACTGTGAAGTTCTGTTGTAGCAATACATTAGCAAAACTAAACAGTGGGGGGGTGGAGTCAACAAGGTGGAAGCGCATGCGTGCAGTTAACGGGAAAGAGAGTGTAGGAAAGGTTACGTTTAAACTAACGGGGCAGGGTGATGGGAACTAATGCAAGGAGACAGAGGGGCATAAAAGGAGGACAGAAGGAAAAGGTAGAAGGGAGGTAAGAAAAACTAACCTGTAAGCTTTGTGCCTTAATGCGAGGAGCATTCAAAATAAGGTGGATGAATTGAATGTGCAGTTAGTAGTTAAGGAATATGATATAGTTGGAATTACGGAGACATGGCTCCAGGGTGACCAAGGCTGGGAGCTAAACATGCAGGAGTATTCGATATTCAGGAAGGATAGACAGAAAGGAAGAGGAGGTGGGGTGGCATTGCAGGTTAAAGAGGAGATTAATGCAATAGCAAGGAGAGACATTAGCTTGGATGCTGTAGAATTGGTATGTAATGGTATGTGAAATAACCAAGGGCAGAAAACGCTTGTTGAAGCTGTATACAGACCACCAAGCTGCAGGTGGGAGGTTGGGGATAGCATCAAGCAGGAAATTAGGGATGCATGTAGCAAAGGTACAGCAGTTATCATGGGTGAGGTTAATCTACATATAGATTGGGCCAACCTAATTGGTAGCAGCGCTGAGGAGGAATATTTCCTGGAATGTATAAGGGATGGTTTTTTAAAACCAATATGTAGAAGAACCGACTAGAGGGCCGGCCATCCTAGACTGGATATTGTGTAATGAGGAAGGATTAGTTAGCGATCTTGTTGTGCAAAGCCCCTTGGGCAACAGTGACCATAATATCGTGGAATTCTGCATTACGATGAAGAGTGACACGGTTAATTCAGAGACTAGGGTCCTGAACTTAAAGAAAGGAGACTTTGAAGGTATGAGACGGGAATTGGCTAGGATAGACTGGCACATTTTACTTAAGGGGGTGACGATGGAGATGCAATGGCAAAGATTTAAAGACCGCAAGGATGAACTCCAAAAATTGTTCATCCCAGTTTAGCGAAAAATTAAAACGGGGAAGGCAGCTCATCCGTGGCTGACGAGGGAAATCAAGGATAGTGTTAAATCCAAGGAAAGGCATATAAATTGGCCAGAGGAAGCAGCAAACCGGAGGTCTAGGATAAATTTAGAACTCAACAAAGTGGTTAATTAAGAGGGGGGGGGGGGGGGGAAAGAGCATGAAAGAAAGTTTAAGGGGAATATAAAAACTGACTATAAAAGCTTCATTGGATATGTAAAAAGGAAAAAATTACTGAAGACAAATCTAAGTCCCTTACAATCAGAGACAGGTGAATTTATAATGGGAAACAAGGAAATGGAAGAACAGTTAAATGAGTACTGAAGAAGGATCTCGACCCAAAACGTCGCCTATTTCCTTCGCTTCATAGATGCTTCCTCAGCCGCTGAGTTTCTCCAGCATTTTTGTCTACCTTCGACTTTCCAGCATCTGCAGTTCCTTCTTAAACAGTTAAATGAGTACTTTGATTCTGTCTTCACTAAGGGAGAAGCAAACAATCTCCGAGAAATACTAGGGGGCCGAGGATCTAGTGCGAGAGAGGAACTAAAGGGAATCCACATTAGTCAGGAAATGGTGTCAGGTAAACTGTTGGGACTGAAGGCAGATAAATCCCCAGGGCCTGATGGTCTGCATCCCAGAGTACTCAAGGAGGTGGCCCGAAGGAATTGTGGATGCATTGGTGATCATTTTCCAAAGTTCTCTCGAATCTGGATCAGTTCCTGTGGACTGGAGAGTTGCCCATGTAACCCCAATTTTTAAGAAAGGAGGGAGAGAAAAAAGGGGGAATTATAGACCAGTTAGCCGAGCATCAGTAGGTGGGAAGATGCTTGAGTCGATTGTTAAAGATGTTACAGCAGCGCATTTGGAAAACAGTGACAGGATCGGTCAAAGTCAGCATGGCTTTATGAAGGGGAAGTCATGCTTGACTAATCTGCAATTTTTTGAGGATATAACAAGTAGAATGGATAAAGGAGAGCCAGTGGATGTGGTTTATCTGGACTTTTAAAAAGCCTTTAACAAGATCCCACACAAGTGATTAGTGTGCAAATTTAGAGCTCGTGGTATTGGGGTTGGGTATTGACATGGATAGAGAACTGGTTGGCAGACAAAGCAAAGAGTAGGAATTAACAGGTCCTTTTCAGAATGGCAGGCAGTGACTAGTGGGGTGCCGCAAGGCTCGGTGCTGGGACCCCAGTTATTTACAATATATATTATCGATTTAGATGAGGGAATTAAATGTGACATCTCCAAGTTTACGGATGACACAAAGCTGGGTGGCAGTGAATCTGTGGAATTCTTTGCCACAGAAGGCAGTGGAGGCCAGTGTGAGCTGCGAGGAGGATGCTATGAGACTGCAGGGTGACTTGGATAGGTTGGGTGAGTGGGCAGCTGCATGACAGATGCAGTATAATGTAGATACATGTGAGGTTATCCACTTTGGTGTCAAGAACAGGAAGGCAGATTATTATCTGAATGCTGTCAGATTAGGAAAAGGGGAGGTGCAACGGGACCTGGATGTGCTTGTACATCAGTCACTGAAAGTAAGCATGCAGGTACAGCAGGTAGTGAAGAAAGCTAATGGTATGTTGGCCTTCATTGCAAGAGGATTTGAGTTCAGGAGCAAGGTGGTCCTACTATAGTTGTACATGGCCCTGGTGAGAACACACCTGGAGTATTGTGTGCAATTTTGGTCCCCTAATTTGAGGAAGGACGTTCTTGCTATTGGGGGAGTGCAGCGTCGGTTCACTAGGTTAATTCCCAGGATGGCAGGACTGACATATGATGAAAGAATGGGCTTGTATTCACTGGAATTTAGAAGGATGAGTGGGTATCATAGAAACATATAAAATTGGGCAGGGTAGGTGCAGGAAAAATGTTCCCGATGTTGGGGTCCAGAACCAGGGGTCACAGTTTAAGAATGAAGGGTAGGCCATTTAGAACTGAGATGAGGAAAAACTTCTTCACTCAGAGAGTTGTGAATCTGTGGAATTCTTTGCCACAGAAGGCAGTGGAGGCCAATTTACTGGATGTTTTCAAGCGTTGGATCTAGCTCTTGGGGCTAAAGGAATCAAGGGATATGGGAAAAAGGCAGGAACGGGGTACTGATTTTAGATGATCAGCCATGATCATATTGAATGGGAGGGTTCTGACTCGATGGGCCGAATGGCCCAATCCTGCACCTATTTTCCTGTGTTTCCATGCAGGGGGACTCTGCGTGAAGACGGCAAGTGAGCCTGCATCTAGCAGATGAGTTTTGCAATGTGTAGTGTACCTTCATGGGGGTAACTTTGAGTATGTATACACAACATATGCCGTTTTATGCTCAACGGTGACAAATTATACCGGAAAATTCACTGTAACTTTATTATCAGTGTTGTGACAATATAATGGGGGAAAAAAGAGTGTTGGGATTCATCACCAGCACAATTAGATTGACAGAAAGTAGCACTATCCTTAGTTTAGATTAGAAGTTGTTTGGCTTCTCTCATGTGAGGATATCGTGGTCCTTGAAGGCTCAAAGCATAGCTTCTAGATTGATGCATTGATGTTTGCAGGGAACTACATCTTTTGAAGGTACACAAAAAATGCTGGAGAAACTCAGCGGGTGCAGCAGCATCTATGGAGCGAAGGAAATAGGCAACATTTCAGGCCGAAACGTTGCCTATCTCCTTCGCTCCATAGATGCTGCTGCACCCGCTGAGTTTCTCCAGCATTTTTGTGTACCTTTGATTTTCCAGCATCTGCAGTTCCTTCGTTAACACTACATCTTTTGTATATCTTATAAATTGTAGACATTGAGGAGCATTTCTTAGTTACTTATGAGTATAGAAAAATGGATGCAGTTCAAGTGGATAAGCTGTTTGACTAGTTAGTTTAGAAATAGGAGCATAAATTAAGTAAGGGTGCAAATATATTAGTTTTTTTCTGGAGAATCGTGATTTATAATACGTTATCTGCATTTAGACTAGAGTTGACAACTTCCTGAGAATGACAAACAACT
The DNA here is from genome assembly GCF_010909765.2 of Amblyraja radiata. Classification (NCBI taxonomy): domain Eukaryota; kingdom Metazoa; phylum Chordata; class Chondrichthyes; order Rajiformes; family Rajidae; genus Amblyraja; species Amblyraja radiata. The sequence continues at coordinate 111,877,573 of NC_045958.1, read as the reverse complement.
GTGTTTATAGGAAGAGGATGTGAGGGATTGAGTCTTCCAGAGGGAGATTTTTTCCTAAATTGTTTAGTGTGTGATTAGATGTTTCCTCTTCCAGCATATTTTTAATGTTAAGAGCACTCCTGGCATCATAGACAACAAAGCCAGGACTTGACATGGCCAAGTTTTTTCCTCCCTTTAAAGGCGGAAAGGCGTGGAAGACTACAATATTTACTTGCTTACTACCAGTGACTATTGTTTGTGGCATGCTTTCAGTGTCATAGAATCCCAGAGCAGAGAAACAAGCCTTCAGCCCACTATGTCCACCCCAACCATCAGGCACTGTCCACTTTAGGTCAATGTGGAAATGGGAGGGGGAGTTTAGCAATCAGGAGATCAGGTAGGTTTAGGCAGACTGAGCGTAGGTGTTCATCGAAACGTTCGCCGAGCCTGCGCTTGGTCTCGCCGATTTATAGGAGTCCACACCTGGAACAGCGGATACAGTAGATGAGGTTGGAGGAGGTAAACACATTAACTCCCTCTCCCATTCCCACACTGACCTTTCTGTTCTGGGCCTCCTCCATGTCAGAGTGAGGCCCAGCGCAAATTGGAGGAACAGCATCTCATAATTTTGCTTGGGCAGCTTGCACCCCAGTGGTATGAACATTGACTTCTCTAACTTCAAGTAACTCTTGCTTTCCTTCTCTCTCCATCCCTCCCCTTCCCAGTTCTCCAGTCTTACTGTCCCCGACTACATTTTATCTCTGTTTGCTTTGTTGTTACCTTCTCCCAGCTAACAATGATCTATTCTACATTTTCCTTGATCTCCGTTCCCCTTGTCCTGTTTTCACACCTTACACTTCCCTATCTATGTACCTCCCTCTCCCCTGACATCAGTCTGAGGAAGGGTGTCGACCGGAAAAGTCACCCATTCCTTCTCTCCAGAAATGCTGCCTGTCCCGCTGAGTTACTCAGCATTTTGTATCTAGCTTCGGTTTAAATCAGCATGTGCAGTTCCTTCCAACACACAAAGTCTGATCAAAGATAGATTCAAAGATATATATGTAATGGAACAGTTTGCCCTAAGGTTGCAGGTTGTATGAAGCTTGCTATATCCTATGTTTGAGTTTCTTGTCTTTGTGGCAATAAGTATGAACATCCTTTTGGTCACAAAACAATAGATAATCCTGCATCCAACTGAAAGTAGAATGTCAAGTATATGGATAAGGACTAGTATGAGACAAATGTGAAATGTTGCATTTTGGAAGGTCAAATTTAAGGGAAAATACCCTCAACCTCAATGATATATGACGGGATCTTGGGGTCTAGGTCCATTGTTCCCTGAAAGTGGCCACACAAGCAGATGGAGCGGTGAAGAAGGCTTATGGTATGCCTGCCTTCATTTGTCAGGATGTCATGATGCAGTTTTATAGGACTTTGGTTAGGCCCATAGCATTACTGACTAACGTTTTGAATCTATTCAAAAGGAAAAGTATATATCTAAATGAAAGAACTTATTGTCTGCAAAAATGCAATAACTTACACCTTATCAGTAGTTCAGAATTATAAAGCTCTTTAAACTGATTGAGTTATTAGCGATGCACTTAGGAAATTTCACAGTTATTACTTCAGAAGTGCATTTTAAGTTTGAGGGCCGAGATAGAGTGTTGAAAACCAAGAGAATTGGATTCAATAGAATTGATAGGATTAGGCGAGAGATGAGAAAAAAAATCAGTTGTATATTTTATCTTACCCCACAATAATCTGTAAGAAGGTTTTTAGTTTTGTCAGTACATGCAGTTGTGAAGCAACATTCTCGAGTAAGCACCCCAAGCAGGTGTTAGCACAGTCACTGATAGTTTTGTTTATCCTGCTAAAATCTTCGACTATCTACTCAGCAAAGTGTGTTTGATATTCTTAAAGAATCACAAGTCCCACCTGGATTGTAGATAAAAGTAAAGCTTGTGTTCAATCATCATAGAGTCACGTGTGTTCGAAATAAATACAGGATGAAAGTCTCAATATTGGTCTTGTAAAATGAAGATTGTTTTGGTAGAATTAGTTTGAATCAGCTGGGTATGTCAGTACTACAAAAATAATCATACATTTGTTCTATTCATTCATCTTTATTTCAGAGACATACTGGGCAAGTTGTACTTAAATCGACAAGACTGCGATTCACAAATATCAGAAGGAGAGATAATACTGGTTCGGTGGCTTGTGCCGGCAAAGATCAAACATTGTCTCTTCCTGGAACCTTAAAATTACAAGCTGCTGAGGAAACCTCACTTACAGAAAAGGGGACAAAATCCACTGGAGCAACAGAATTGGAAAGCAGAGCGCAAAAACAGGAGACTTTGCAGACAGAAGAGGATTTGTTGCAAGCTGTTCCGAGCCCGTGTGCGGAAAAGTCCAGTGACATTGATGTTGTGCCTCCACCACCTCCACCTCCTCTGCCAGCTCCACCGCCACCACCAACGTCAGTGTGTGAGGAACCGCCTGAGACTCAGCCTCAAGTGGAGAAATCTGCTCAGCCCGGTGACTGCAAAGAAATATCGCAGAGCTTCAGTTTACCAACACCCCAGTTATTTGATAGCAAGCAGTTACTAAATGCCAGAAAAAAATTAAAGAAAACTGCATCGAGTGATGAACTGAAAAAACAAAGAGGTAAGTATTTCCTTTGAATGCTTTAAGATTTTGAAGACCTGCTTTTGTTTGAGCTTTTGAAAGCTTCTTGGATTGCTGCTCGAATGAGTAAATGCTTTCTCAGGTCATGGTGTAGTACTTGGTTCGATGGTGTACGTTGCTCATATGTGCATTGAAGAGCGCCTGTTTTATCACAGGAGTGGGATCATTACCACCTGCATGGGTTGGGCCAAGGAGCTTATGAGGTGCTTGAAATGAATTGCGTGTGAATCAAGACAAAGTTTTAAGAGAGTAAAGGGATGTTAAAGTCAGTCGTTTCATTGAGGTGGTAAAGGCTTTAGACATACCCATCCGCATGTGGTTTAATTTCAGAACATTTTTGGCAGGATTGGATGGAAAGATGCCTAGTCTTAGATCCTCTCGGTATTTCCCTTGGTCAAACTTTAGCTTTGAGTATCATCAGGTCTTGTGTAGAGCACAAAGTGCTGGGATAATAAGCGACGCTTCAGGTCAAGACCTTTCTTCAGATCCCATCGGTTATAATCAGCAAAGTCTTTGATTACTTTTAGTTTAGAGATATAGATTGGAAACGGGTCCTTTGGCGCACCGAGTCCAACACAATCACCCATACACTAATTCTATCCTACACACCAGAGACAATTTACAGAAGCCAATGAACCTACAAATCTGCACGTCTTTGGAATGTGCGAGGAGGACGGAGAAAACCCGCGCAGTCACAGGGAGAACGGTCAATCTCCGCAGATACAGCACCCGTGGTGAGGTTCGCTAGTGTATTGGTGGTGTGACAGCAAGAATATTGTGAGCAGTTTTGGCACCCATATCTGAGGAAGGATGTGCTGGCATTGGACAGGGTCCAGAGGAGGTTTACAAGAATGATCCCGATCATTGAGTTTATGGAAAAGGAGCATTTGATGACCATGGGCCTGTACTCGCTGGAGTTTAGTAGGATGAGGTGGGAAACCTAGCAAATAATGAATGGCCTAGAAGGAGTGGACGTGGAAAGGCCTTTTCCATTAGTGGGAGAGTCTAGGACCAGAGGGCACAACCTTAAAAAGGACGTACCTTTTGAAAGGAGATGAGGAGGAATTTCTTTAGCCAGATTGTGGTGAATGGGTGGAATTCCTTGCCACAGGCAGCTTGGGTATTTTTAAAACGGAGATTGATAGGTTCTTGATTAGTTATGGCAAGATTGAATGGCGGAGCAGACTCAATGGGCCAAATGACCAAATTCTGCTCCTATGTCTTATAACCTTATGAATCACATATTTTTAAACAAACCAATTTAAGGAGGCCAATTGCGTCTATTATTGTTTGAAGCCTAATAAGAGGCTGTATGTTAGAAGGCATTGGCATGACTTTAAGCTATTCTGTTGGTGTACTAATGTGCTTTTCCCTGTTGCAGTGAGCTCACCGATGGATGAAGTCCTAGCTTCCCTGAAGCGTGGTAGCTTCCATTTGCGAAAGGTTGACCTACGCTCTTTGCCTCCATTTCCGGGTGAAGATGACAGCAATAATATACTTGCACAAATTAGGAAAGGAGTGAAGTTAAAAAAGGTTCAGAGGTTTGCCCTGAGAGCGGCATCCATAGATCTGCATGATGCGGATCCTCTAACACGCAGCATCCACGAGGCGTTGAGGAGAATTAAAGAGGCGTCCCCCGAATCAGATGATGATGAGGACGAAGGTCTACCATATGCGGAATGGGACAACTAACTCCTTGGCCAAGGCTTTCTACAGCATACATTTTTAAACATAACCTCTGGTTCCTCCAATGTGCTGTTCACTTTTGATGGTCCTGTAGATGAGTGGGTGGTCCCTGTTTAACAGCGAGGTGTCCCCCTTGAACTTGTGCCTAATATGGAGTCAATTCATGTCTACACTAATGGGCAGCATATTTCCACTAACAGATGGAAAGTTTTGTGGCATTGGTCTGGTCAAATGATACTTTTTTAGTGGTTATGACTGAGTTCTCGTGTCCATTAGATTTACATGCATATTCCCGCCATTAATAACTGTCGATACTAACTGAAGAGGATCAAGAAAATAAATTAATCGGTTTTAAAAATAAAGCTCCAGGTTTCCTACTGCACATTAATGAAAAGTACAGTTTGATCTGACTCAAATATTAATTTGGTACTTAAATTACCAAAGTCTTGTTTTAATAATCTGAAAAAAGTAAAGAACAACAGCGTATTCAATCACACAAAGTGTTAATACAGGATTATTATTGAATTTTATTGCATTAATGCTTTGGAGCCCAAGTCAGCCTTCACAAAAGTATATTTGAATGACTTGCCAACTTTTTGATCAAGGTAATTGCAATAATTGGGACTATAACATTTTAGTAGTAAGTACAATAACTAAAATAGTAAAATAGGGTTAGAAAGTAAAATAATTTATTGCAAAATAATAGTTTTACAGTATTTAATAGTTACGTAGCACAATAATTTAAAGACATATTTTTGGTCTATTAATTTGATCAAATAAGTTGCAGATAGACTGACTTCTGTTGAAATTATCCATATATGTACAAAGTGATTGCCTTATGCATGTCTGAAAGATTTAAAGAAATTTAAGGGAAAAGTTTGTCTGTTGCATCATACATTTGACTGATAATTGGATGTCTCCTGAGTATTTTAAGACTTAAATTTAGCCTGAAGAGTTTGATTTGCCTTGTCTTGTCTCCAACATTCAAATTTGGCTGAAATTATATAATGGATCTCAGCCACTAACCTAGTTGTATATGGAAAATTGCATGGCTCAAGAACTAGAGGTAATGTCTGCAGGAATAGTTTAAATGTGGGAATCACGTTCCCCTTTTGTAATGGAAGACAAATGCGCTTAAATAGCATCTGAAGTACCACTAGATTTGTGTATGTCGTAAGCTAAAATATCAATTTTCTTGGCATATATACATAATTATTTTGGATATCTATTCAGGGAGACATTTTCTTTGAGACTTATATGGGGCTGAACCCACAAATTAGTGTTTTGCCTCAGTTTGGAAATGGGGGGGGGGGGGGGGGGAAGAAGAATGTGGCATTATTACACTTAAAATAGTCGAGTTTGATCTAAAAAATCCATTCAGCATTTTGGCAATACAAAAATAATTAAATTGTTCTTGAAAACGAGGGTCTCGTTTAAATTTGGATTTTAATTCATATTGAACTTGTATTTGTTGTATTTATTACAAGTACATTGTAGACTTTGAGGAAGGAAAATTGGGATAATTATCCCCACCCCTCATAAGATTTAGTTGTTTTCTTCCTTGGGCCAACATCATCTAAGGGTTTGGGAGTTCCACATGCCTGGCATGTACCTTGGTGTGACCAGTGTTGAAAAACAAGAATCTTTGACCACCCTACAAGTTTACAGTTTCACCAGTAGTTTAGTACATTCTAACCACATAGTTAACAATGGGCAAAATGCCATGACGATCAGAGAGTTAGTTGGACCAGTAGATAATAAGGCATTTATGAATAAAAACCTTCCAGTAAGTCAATGACTCACAGGTGAGGAAACTATCAAGTAAAACTGTGCCCGGGCATTCCTCAGTCGCTATGAATTCCAACCCAAATATCAAACTGTTTTGTCACATTGTACCTTTTAAATGCACTGATCAAATATACCCTAAAATGAAAATGAAGAATATGTAACAACTTCTGAAACAATATGTGGATATGGAAGTATCAGTTTGTGTGTCTTTTACACATGTACCATGCAGAATGCATTTTGCATCATTTTGTATTTTTGATCAATGCATGCTTTTGTATTAATTATTTGATCATTTTGCTGCATAAAAGTGTCTTATAAAGGAGCAGTTATTTATGTTCACAAGCATGAGTATGAGAAAAAGAATTTGCTTGTTAAATCAGGTTTTATTTTATTTGTAACAAAGCCTGAAGAAACTTTGTTTATAATGTATTTTTAAATGCATCCCTGGCACTGTGGCAAGAATCTAACCTTCTCGAGGACTTGTTGAGTTTTATTGAAACCTTTGTTTACATAATTCCAGGATAATCCTCTTTAAGAGGAGAAAAGAAAGTAAAGTACTCATTTCTGAGATGTGATGATGAGTATCTTGTACGGGATTATTTCCCAAAAGATGACTTTGCTTTATTCAAGTCGATAAGATTCTGTTTGAAAGAGCTCGCATCTCACCAAGTTGACAGATAAAGCACAACTATTACAATATTGTATTAAAAAAGGCCGCAAGTTATTTTACTCAATTTGATAAATTGAGGCATTGTACAATATTTTTTGCATGCTTTGTAATACTATATTCAATTTGGTTAAAGAGTTTGTGCAATTATCCAGGGCTAGGAGAAACACAAGCCCTTCAATGTTGAAATGTCATCCAGAATTGGGACGAAAAACAAAATATTAGCGTACAATGTGCATGAATTACATTTGACAAATTGAGTAGGGAAAGGGGAAGAAATTCAGCCAGTTTCATGATTACATCTTGATCATCCAAGGGATAATTTGCAATGATAAATCTATTCTCCAAAATTCAGATTTAATTATAATGACTGCATAATGTGACTGCAGGCAGCACATAATGCTGAATTATTTGGCTGCTGATTCAGATGCTTAGGAAATATTTATAACCATTTTGAAGTTGTCCAGTGATATGGTTTATTTACATGATGTTTTCAGGTACAATGTTCATTGGTTGTTTTAACTTCAATTCTAACTAAATTTAAGAGCTTTTTGCTGGTGGCTGTCATATCAGCTCATTTTTGTGACATTGGTATTTTTAGTAACAACAATTTCTTCAGCTATTAGTAATCAGCAGCCCTTGAGTGATGTACAATTTGAGTTTTGGATCTGATAATCCAACGTGATACCTGTTAACCAATGCAAAAATAACAAACTGACAATGCATAAAAGTAGCAAACTGCAACGGGGAAACTGCTTAAATAAATGATAAATCTGCAGCATTAATATTTTCACACAGGTAATGGTGAATTTAGTGAACACCTTTCCCCATTAATATTTCAATCTTTCCCCATTAGTTTTGCATGCATTTGCTACTTTGAAATGTGATTGATGTCAATGAATTAGTCAGTAAAAGACTCTGAAGGAAAATTCTAGGAATGGATTTTGGGCTCCCTAAGTCCATAATTACCAGTTGCTCACAAGCGTGATGCACTACTGAATGTCATGTTTGAAATAGACACAAAATGCTGGAGTAACTCAGCAAGTCAGGCAACATCTCTGGAGAAAACGTGTGAAATTATCCATTGCCGCATTTCAAATGTCTTGGTACAAATGAATAGTGCGTCTGAATATCCATGTTTCCATAATGTCTTTTAATGGAAATGTTCTATACTTTACACATTGCTTTCATGAAGGTATCTGTGAGTGACCTGGTCATGACTACGTCATTATGTCAGAAGTAGAATTTATTGTTCCTTATAATCATTAACATTATTTTATTAGTATATGTCCAGCACAGTTTGATTGCATATTACTGCCAGAGCAGTGGTCTGATGAATGAGGCTTGGTGTTTTTTAATGTTGTGGGCTTTTGCTATGGAAGCATTTAGAACGAGCCATGCACCGTGTACTCACTTTCTAAAGGCAGAGCAAACTGTTATGATATGTCATCATTGGCATCAATCATAAGTTATAAAAATCTGGGAATTGTGGCTTTGAACTAGGTAGTCTCATAAGCATTTTATAAATCAGATTCACTGGACAAAAATAACATGGTTTAAAGTGGGGAAGAGCCAAATTGAAGATTGGTATGGGGTAATTGTTTAAACAAAGCTTGACAAACATGAAGTAATCTTTAGGATGGTTTAATGAATTGAAAAACTATGGACCAATTTACGGAAATACTGGATGTGACGGTGGAAACTGTGTTCTTTAAGAATCAATGAAATAGGACGAATGGCATTCTTTTTAATTATCTGAAGCAATACAATGAAATGTCCAACACATTACTGGTCACTGGACATTAATACATGAAGAAGAGAATAGATAAAATATCCTCAAGTTACCATGCATTTGTATGTTCAGCACTAAATTCGGTTTATATGTAGGTCTTTTTCTCAAAAAGGTGGTGAATTATTTCAGCTGCATGTGTCGGGCAATTATTTGCATCCTGAAGTATTCATGTTGTAAACGTAGTTCATTTTAATCTAATAATTTATTTATTTGGGGTTCATCAGTATTCTGACAAAACACTTGTTATCACCTGGATGTTATGCTATTAGAATTTTGTAAGAGATAATGTGATTTAAAATATCCAGTTCATGCCTGTAATTTTCTAGATTACATATGAGTTTAGGCATGATTCGTTCTCCAAGAACCAGTTATCACATCTCTTCAAGCAACGGATTAGACTAAAGTTTAGGAAAGTTTCCACTTCGATGCTGCTCAGTATTTGAGGATGTCTCCAATTTTAGTGTTTATCTGTTCGGACTTTTTATTGTACATTAGTATGATGTGTGGCTTAACTTCAAAAGTGCTGATTCCACAGTTTATTTAATTGGGGGCGGAGGGAAAGGAGATGTAGACCCAGTTATGTGTTGGAATCACACTAAAGATGTGCTGTTAAATTGGACACTACTTTTGATGGAATTCTGTATTTATTATCACTTTTACCAGCGAGCAAACAAAATGACTCAAGAACTATGCTTGTGGTATTTTAGATTGCAGCAGAAAATATTTTTATCTCATAATCTAAGCCTAAAGATATCGATTAGAATCATGGTTATTTATTCAGAATCCTGACATACTGAAAATATGATTAGGCAAATGATCATGCCATGAAGGAGTGTGCAGTGAAAGGGTTTTGGATAAGTTGAAACCGTGTAGTAATGCAGATGATGCACATTACAATCAATTTTGGAACCAAACCACAGGGAACGTAAGGAAAGAAGGGACCATGGGTTCTCTGTTCCTCAAAATCAGTGTGATTTATTCCTGCTGTATAAACTGACATTTATTTAAATCATTTAAGTGAAATAACCTCATGTAGCAAGTGGAAAGTTGAGACCAGAGAGAGAGAGAGAGAGAGGTGATTGTGGTTGGCAATGAGATGAATCCACCCAGAACTAAAGATCTGTATGAGCCTAGCCTTCTGCTAGGCACCTAACAATTTGTGGTGTTAATGTTTTGAGGATTTACATTTTTTTGAGATTTTAATCGTTATAGAAACAAAACGGTGAAAGGATTTCTATTAATGTGAGTTTAACAGAAATATTTTGCATCAAGATGCAAAGTTATTTTGACTTCATAATTTAAACTTTATACAGAGTCTACATGAGTAAATGTGGAAGAAGGTATGATGCACGTTTATGATGGGTATGAATATGCATTATACTCAGAAAATAGCAGTGGATGTGCATAAAATAGGTTGGTGAATGATTTTCTCCACCCTCTTCGGGCAGTTGATGCTTTAGTGTTGAAAATGAAGAATGAGTTGTATTGCTGAAATAAAATGCAACCACACATTTTATTATTTTTCTCTTTCAAATAATCAGAGTATTTTAAGTCTCCATTCCAAAAGCAGCATCTATGTAAATTTGATTTTAATTTCTTTTTAAATTGCTTGCTTGAAATAATACTGAATGATGTGATAATTTGCATTATTTAGACCAGTTTTATGAGCTGATAAGACTAAGAGCTTTACAGTTATTGCCACAAGGGAACCAAGCTGGGAGTACAAGTCACAAGTTTGGAGCATAACTTTGATGCTCTTGTCTGATCTATGTTCCTACGCATGATCATACCTTTAAAGAAAGAACATTCTCTTGGCACTGTCTACAGTCGTTGACTTAAACCAAACAAGATCTTGCTCTAGGTGTTTTGTTGGGTCGCTAAGTAACACAAAATGTCTTCCCTTGACTGACAATTACAATTTTTTAATAATGAACCTAAACTTGTACCTTAATCACTGTAATGCAATAATTCTACTAAAATGGTGGCATTTGTTAATTTTACAGAAATCTCCTTTAGACGTAATTGAAAAGTCATTTGATACGAGTTCTCTTTGTTTGCTTTTAAATGTAGTTGGAGTAGGAATCTTGGTGTGCTTTCTCTGTCCCCCTGTGCCCCGTTTTGTTTTAGATGTATTCACAAAGCATATACTGTGTTGTCATGTTGTCTCATCCCAAAATTAAGCTGCAATTCAGCCCAAGGTTTAACATAGTTTTTTTTTTTGCACTTACTATATAAATATATACTCTATGTCGAGAAAAGGTCTACTGCATGGTGTGGTTCTACACCATGCTTGTATTACCCAAGTGATGGCATTTACAAATCGAGCCACTCAGAAACTGTAGTTTGCAGAAGCAAATGGGTGAAGGAAAAGACTGACGAAAGACTGACCTTGTGCAATATTTGAATTCACTCAACGAAGAAACACACTAGCACAATGTTTTAACTTTATGACATTTAACATATTTAAAGCAAATTGTATTCTGAAACAGTTATAACTAAAACCCATAGTACGTAATATTTTAATAATCAAATAATATTTATTGAGCAACAAATATAAAATGAATCTTGAAACTTTAAGGAGTCACAGCAATATGAAATTTTAAAATACCTGCTCTAGTTGTCTTCATTTATCCTATGTCCTTGACATCTGTATTTTACATAGATTATTTAATCTTGGTATTATGTTCTACTTTATTATTTTTACTTTATGTTTAAGGCTAAAGTCCTCACATACTGTAACCACCCTTTTAACATTGCGTTCACTGTTTTGGTGCTGAAATCTTGTTTCATTCAATAAAGTATGATATTTAATTTATTTTCTGCTTTTTGGAGTATATCTATATGACTGATCTTTTTTCCATTTTAGGAGTTTAATTTTTGCACTGATTTGCTGTAGAAAAGGCTTCCTCCAGAATTTGGTGTTTATGAATTGAATTCTCTGCATGGAAAGAATTGAAATCCTGTTCGTGAGATTTTAAACTCAAACACTAAAACACAAACTATTAATTAGAAATGCACTCCAAACACCTGCTACCTGGATGTCATTAGCTCCCAAGAGCCAGCTTTTGTCCTTGTTTTCAAAGGAAAAGCCTCATGTATTTATGTCCAATCTCCATAGACAAGCAAAAGCTAATTCTAAAATATAAATGTTAATAAGGTATGTCACACAACAACTCCCTAAATAGTCCTGACTATGCCTAATCTGTTTTTGAACATTCAAATTGAGTCCACTCTAAAAACTGGCAAAATCGTTAAATGTGATATCTGACCTGGGTCGCACTGTTTTAACTTGTTACGAGTTGTACAACATGGAAACAGACCCTTCGGTCCGCCCAATGCCGACCAAAATGCCCCATCTACACTAGTCCCATTTGCCTGCATTTGGCTCATATCCCTCTAAACCTTTCCTATTTATGTACCTGTCCAAATGTCTTGAATGTTGTACCTGCTTCAACTACCCCTGCTGGCATCTTGTTCCATATACCTACTCCCCTCTGTGTGGAAAAAGTTGCCCTTCATGCTCCTATTAAATCTTTCCCTTCTCACCTTAAACCTATGTGTCCTCTGGTTCTTAATTTCTTAATTCTGAATAAATAGGCTTGATGCACAATCTTTTACCCAGAGTTGGGGAATTAAGAACAATAGGACCTACTCTGGGTAAAAGACTGCGTATCTACCCTGTCTATTCAGAATGCAGTATTTGTTAGAAGGAACTGCAGAGATTGGTTTACACTGAAGATAGACATAAAATCCTGGAGTAATTCAGCAGGTAGGCAGCATCTCTGGAGAAAAGGAATAGGTGACGTTTTGGGTCAAGACCCTTCATCAGATTTCAGAATGCAGTCTTTTACCCACAGTAGGAATCAAGAACCAGAGTTACTTAAGAAACAGGGAAGTGAAAGATATTCAGTTGAAATGCCCATAGTTAAAATGGAAGTCTTGGGTAAGAATAATCAAAAAGTCCAAAGCAGAGGTGGGAGAACAAGAAGGGGTGTAAGTCTTTCTGTGACACTAGTTTGTTATTGGTTGAGTAAGAGCAAACATATGAACAATGATTACTAACCACACAGTAATTATGAATGGATAGACACGAGAAAGGGTTTATTAACCTGTGAGAACCAAAGGCAAAAATGGATGGGGAACCAAATAAGTTCAGTTTAGTTTATTGTCACGTGTACCGAGGTACAGTGTTGCGTGCTAGCCAGTCAGTGGAAAGACAATACATGATTACAATCAAGCCGCCCACAGAGTACAGATACATGATAAGGGAATAACGTTGAGTGCAAAGTAAAGCCAGTAAAGTCTGATCAAAGATAGTCCGATGGTTGAATTGCCTGAAAACAGCTGGGAAGAAACTGTCCCTGAATCTGGAGGTGTGTGTTTGTGTGATGGTCTGGGCTGCATCCAAAACTTCACTGCAATTTCTTGCGGTCTTGGATGGAGCTGGTCCCAAACTAAGCTGTGATGCATCCTGACAAACTGAAAGTAGAAGAATAAAGAAATCATAAGCACCCATAGGGAGGGCAGAAAAAGGCTTTGCTTACACTTTTGAAAGAAATATTTGCTGTAAAAATGTGAAGTGGCTTCCCAGAATATCATGCAGGTGTCCATAGCAAGAGGAACGAGCAATGAACTCCTGAAGGGTCTCGGTCTACAATCCACATTGAGTCCATTCATCTTGGCAGCCAGGGGAAAGCTTCTCCAGTGGCATACTTTAAAAGGCCTTTGCAGTGGAGCAGTTAAAATTGGAGGAAGGTTCAGGAGGTAGGGCCTCAACTCAAAACATCAACTGGCCATTCCCCCTCCACTCACCAGCTTTGCTACTTGGCCCACCGATCTACAGCATTTTGGTTCTTGCTCCAGATTCCAGCATCTGCTGTCTCATGCCTCCAAGATAAACAAGCAACTGGTTTATACAGAAGATAAAATATGGTTTCATCTATCATCCACTCTGGGTAAAGGTTTCAAAATTATTAGCATGAAAAAGAGAATAGACATAACGATCTGACATAGGCAGAGTTATGGTCAAACCTTAAAACACAATCAATCATACACAGGGCACAGGGACAGGCCCTTCAGCCCGCAATGCCCATGCAGAAAATGATGCCAAGGTAAACAAGGATTCACCTTTCCAACATGAACAGGATCTACAGGAGGTGCTGCCTCAAAAAGGCAGCTCATATCAAACCTCTACATCACATCGGCTACCCTCTCATCTTGTTCAAACCATCAGGAAGAACATACAGGAGCCTGAGAACCGTGACCTCCAGGTTCAAGTTTACAGATGATACAAAAGTGGGTGGTTTTACAGATAGTGGAGATGTGAAAAGTTGCAGCAGGATCTTGATCGATTGGCCAGATGGGCTGAGGAATGGTTGATGGAATTTAATGCAGAGAAATGTGAGGTGCTGCATTTTGGGACGTCTAACATGGTCAGGGACGTCCTACACAGTGAACAATAGGGCTCTAGGTAGTAGACCAGAGGGAGCTAGGAGTGTAGGTCCATAGCTCCCTGAAGGTCATCACCTCAGAATTAAAGGGCGCTCATTTAGAAAGGAGATGAGGAGGAACTTCTTTAGTCAGAGGGCAGTTAATCTGGGGAACTCATTGCCACATCAATGGATATTTTTTAAATGGAGATAGACAGATTATTGATCAGTACAGGTGTCAGGGGTTGAGGCAGGAGAATGGGGTTAGGAGGGAGAGAAAGATCAGCCATGACTGAATGGCGGAGTAGACTTGATGGGCCAAATGTCCTAATTCTGCTCCTATCACTTATGGACTTATGAAGGACAGCATCTGCCCAGCCACCATTAGATTCTTAAACACTGCACACTAATCGCAGCCCTACCTCTGCAACTATGAAATACTCTGGACTTGGTTCTGGTTGCACCACGGATTTGACATTTATTTATGTTATTGCGGCGATGGGCCTGTAAAGCTTCAGCAAGCAAGAATTTCCAGTATATATGACAATTATACACTCATTTATAGACTTTAGGATAGGTTTCGAATCTGGAATAAGATACAAGTATTAGTTACGTCTACTGTTAAACTAGATGATTCAAAAATCCATATTTGGTTCATTAATGTTCTTTAGGGAAAGTAATATAGGGTGGCACGGTGGCGCAGTGGTAGAGCTGCTGCCTGACAGCACCAGAGACACGCATTCAATCCTGACTACTGGTGCTGCCCATCCCCCGTGATAATGCACCCTCCCCCATGGCTCTTCCCCGTCTTTTCTCCGAACTCTCTCTCCCCCTTGTCCCCTCCGCCCCCACACCCCAAACCCCCCACACACCCCTCCCTCCCACAACCCCTCCCCACCACAACCCCTCCCCACCACAACCCCTCCCCACCACAACCCCTCCCCGCCAACACACCCCCTTCCTCCCACACCCCCCCCGCCCACACATGCACACGCCACCTCCCCCAAACACACATCCCCCCCAAACACCCCTCCCTCCACAACCACCCCTGCCCACACACCCCTCTCCCTCACGATCCTCCCTCTCCCCACACAACCCCCCTCCCCACGAACAAACCCCTCCTCCACAACAACCCCTGCCCACAACCTCCCCACCCACAACCCCCCCTCCCCCCCACAAACCCCGTCCACCCATACCCCTGCACACACACACCTCCCCTCCACACCCCTCCCCCAAATCACCCCTCCCACATCCTCCCTACCCCCCACACCACACCCCCCTCTCCCCCCCTCGCAAACCCCTCCAGCCAATATACACACTTCCTCTCCCACCCCCCACACCCCCTGGTGACAGGGACCCAACGGGCCCCACTTAATCTAGTTAATATAAATAATGTAAATAGCTGCGGTCCCAGCACCGAGCCTTGTGGTACCCCACTAGTCACTGCCTGCCATTCTGAAAGGGACCCGTTAATCCCTACTCTTTGTTATCCATGTCAGCACTCTACCCCCAATACCATGTGCCCTAATTTTGCCCACTAATCTCCTATGTGGGACCTTATCAAATGCTTTCTGAAAGTCCAGCTACACTACATCCACTGGCTCTCCCTTGTCCATTTTCCTAGTTACATCTTCAAAAAATTCCAGAAGATTAGTCAAGCATGATTTCCCCTTCGTAAATCCATGCTGACTCAGACCGATCCTGTTACTGCTATCCAAATGTGCAGCTATTTCATCTTTTATAATTGACTCCAGCATCTTCTCCACCACCGATGTCAGGCTAACTGGTCTATAATTCTGTTTTCTCTCTCCCACCTTTCTTAAACAGTGGGATAACATTAGCTACCCTCCAATCCACAGGAACAGATCCTGAATCTATAGAACATTGGAAAATGATCACCAATGTGTCCACAATTTCTAGAGCCATTTCCTTAAGTACCCTGGGATGCAGACCATCAGACCATCAGGCCCTGGGGATTTATCAGCCTTCAGTCCCATCAGTCTACCCAACACCATTTCCTGCCTAATCTGGATTTCCTTCAGTTCCTCCGTCACCCCAGATCCTCTGGCCACCAGTACATCAGGAAGATTGTTTGTGTCCTCCTTAGTGAAGACAGATCGAAAGTACTTGTTCAACTCATCTGTCATTTCCTTGTTCCCCATAATAAATTCACCTTTTTCAGTCTTCAAGGGTCCAACTTTGGTCTTAACTAATTTTTTTCCTCTTAACATAACTAAAGAAGTTTTCACTATCCTCCTTTATATTCTTGGCTAGCTTACCTCATCTTTTCTCCCTGTATTGCCTTTTAAGTTATCTTCTGTTGCTCTTTAAACATTATCCAATCCTCTGGCTTCCCGCTCATCTTTGCTACATTGTACTTCTCTTTCATTTTTATCCTGTCCCTGACGTCCCTTGTCAGCCACGGTCGCCCCTTACTCCCCTGGGAATCTTTCTTCCTCTTTGGAATGAACTGATCCTGCACCTTCTGTATTATTCCCAGAAATACCTGCCATTGTTGTTCCAATGTCATCCCTGCTAGGGTATCTTTCCAGTCAACTTTGGCCAGCTCCTCCCTCATGGCTCCATAGTCCCCTTTGTTCAACTGTAACACTGACACCTCCGATCTACCTTTCTCCCTCTCCAATTTGTCTAACTGGGCATTATCTTATCTATTATAATTATTTGCCAAATAAAACAACTTTGGAACCATACTCACCTGTGATTTTATCTTAAATATGTGGAAAGTAGAAATAAAATAGAATTTTCAGTTTTTCCTTCTCTTTTCCAACATCTGCAGTATTGTAGTTTAGTTTGACAACGATTGATTTGGATTCAACGCTCCAATGAAATATATTTAGCTTGGAACTGCAAGTCGTTTACACCAGCAGAGCAAACTGGAGAACACAATATCTTGTAACTTCCTTTTCATTAAACACAACGCTATTCCATGCAAGAGAAAACAAAACAATTTCAGTGTTCCGTTTCAAATGCCAGAGAATGAATCCTGGCAAAATGTCCAGAAAGCTGTACACTAATTCAATATGTCTGCTAAGATAACATTTTTATTTCTACAATTCTATGGTTGACAGAACCTAATCAACTGCAAAATTAAAAATAATCATTGGATCCTTGTTCGTTTCTTGGCAAGGGGTACGAAAACTATGGCAGCAACGTTTCTCTAGATTACCTGGAACAGAGGTTTAAAAAGTGCTTTAGGAACCGAGTGACTATATCCAGAAACTGGGACTTTGGGCAGTCCAACCTCTGTTCAATTTATATGTTGCATTGAACAGCAAACCACTGGAGTGCCCACATACCCACCCACCAGGCACCTTCTTCCCCATTTATAGAAGATCCTGCAGATCCCACATTGGCCTGAACAATCCATCTCTGAACCTGGACTGGACGCAAGTTACCAAAAGGTTGCTCAGTGCGGTGAGTTGGGCAGGGTTGACTCATTCAGAGGCAAAGAACTGCAGATGCTGGTTTATACCAAAGATAAACACAAAATGCTGGAGTAACTCAGCGGGCCAGGTAGCATCTCTGGAGAAAAAGGATGGGTGATGTTTTGGGTCAGGACCCTTCTTCAGGTTGAGGGGGGGGGGGGGGGGGGGGTGGGTGTTAAGAGCTGGAGGCAAGAAAATACAAGGATCCATCAGGGACGGCCACAGATGACCTCAGGCAGGGTGGTGCCTGGTAGGCCCATTGTTGGCTAGGGAAGGTGTTGGCAATGATTAGGTAACAGGCTCATTGACAGGCAATTTGTCGAATTGTCACTCCTTTAATAATGGAGTGATGACACCCAATAAAGTGAAAGGGATAAAAAGGTGAAAATTAATCCCAGGCTCCTGCCCGAATTTCTGCTACCTTTCTAAAGCTCTATTTTAGATTGCTCATTGATCATGGCCTCACTACAATGCAAATGTGTGCAGTGCAATCTGGATTTCCAGGATTAACCTTGTAATCTGCTTTATTTTCAGTTAGGGACTCAACTCTTTACAGCAGAACCTTGACTTCCACACCAAGTGCCCTGTTCTCCAATGTTGTGATGTTTGGTGGACTGTGTGGGTGGGAGGACCCGTTGCTCCTCCCGTGCAGCAGGTGGCGCTGCACAGGACAAAGGGAGATGTCTTGTATATAGTTTATCCTGTCTGTAGACAGTATGCGGGCAGCCATTGTGACCAAAGATCCTGTAGCGAGCAAGATAGATCACTCGAAGAAAAAGACGTAGTACGGTCATGGGCAGATTCATGGGTAATTTTCGGCCCCATTTCCGTAACCGGCTTCAGTCTCCACGCCAAAGATCCCATAGGATACTAGTGCGGAGACGGAAGCCGGTTATGGAAGCATCATCGTAAAAATAACAATTATTTGGGAAAAATCTTCTCATTATCAGAATTATAATTTATTAACACAAACTGTTCCCCCGCAACGTTGATTACACTGCGAGTCGGGTGGGGTCGGGTCACTGAAATGGATGAAAAAAAGGCCGACGTTCCATTCCGTTGCGTACTACACGTCAGCCCATTGCATTTAGAAGGAGTGGTCTCTCTTGCTCTGCTATAGGATCTTTGATTGTGACTGGTCTTGCTGCCAGCAATGAGTGAAACATTAAAGACTTCTGTTGTAAACCAAAGACTCAAGTTTTTGTGCAGACCTAGAAAGCGAACACGAAAAATGTACTGATAAACGTTAAATACTCTCAGTCTTTCAGACTGTAGCTTGAAGAACACTCAATTGAAAGCCTAAACTGTAAAAAGACACAAAATGCTGGAGAAACAACGGGCCAGCAGCATCTCTGGAACATAAACTGTAACCTACATTTGAATGTGGATGTTAGACATTTCCATTTTCAGTCTTCATTTGCAAGTGATCAGCTCTCTTGCAATGGAAACTAGAGCCGGCTTGATTTCATTCACTGGACCATCATTTGCAGTAGTTCAGCTGAACCCCAATATTCCATTCAAATTTCGAGTACACTAGAAGGTGGTGGTCACAAGAACGCTGAAGTACACCAACAAGTACACAAATTGAAACAACGCACCAAGTGGTGGTAAATGAGATGAGTCTAGATGGTTACTGGACGGTCAGCGTGGACATGGTGGGCCGTAACTCTGGTCACCATGTCCATGGTCCTGTGCTCTACGACAATTTGGATAGGGCATTATCATCTAGAATTCTGGGGCCTCGCATTAATACCAAGCATGAAATGCTTGTGGCAAGGATTGCTCTCTAACGGACAACAGTGTGAAGTCAGGCAGTATCGATTGCAAAGACACATCCCACCCTGATGAGCTCCATGCATTCTATGCTGGCTTTGAATAGAAGGTGGCTGGAATGATGTCTCCTGCTCCGACAGCCTTGGGTGTACCTGTTCCCATGGTCCATGTCACAGATGTCAGATCGACCTTCCTGAGATTAGCCTGTGGAAAGCAATTGGCCCGGGTGGAGTTCCCAGCCTCGTTCTTGGGACCTGCGTGAATTAGCTGGCTGCGGTATTCATAGACTTCTTCAACCTCACACCACTCCATTCTGCGATCCCCATCTTAATGTTGTTGTCCATAGTTCCGGCAATAACCATCTTTCTAGTTTTATCGTGTAGGAAGGAACTGCAGATGCTGGTTTAAACTGAAGATAGACACAAAAAGCTGGAGTAACTCAGTCTCGACCCAAAACGTCACCGATTACTTTTCTCCAGAGATGCTGCCTGACCTGCTGAATTACTCCAGCTTTTGTGTCTATTGCCTAGTCTTATCAATGGATTAGTGACAAAAAACGCCAAATGCTTTACAACAAAATGCTTTACAATTTGGATTACATTATCCTCTATTTTATAAAGATGTTCATAAAAATCAATCATATCAGAAAAAAAACTACCAGTAAAATAGTTAAACTCGTCTACTAGAAAACATAATGTTAAGTTTTACTCCGATATTCCACATTATTATCCTGGTGCTAAAGCAAAGCAAGGTGGCATGCCTTAATGACTATTGTCCAGTGTTCTGAAGTGCTTTGAGAGACTGGTGATGCACATCCAGCCTCCCAGACAGCCTGGATCCAATGCAGTTTGCTTACCATCGTAACAGGTCCACAACGACCAACTTCTCACTGGTTCTAATCTCAGCACTGTAACTTCTAGATTACAAGACACCTATGTCAGACTCCTATTTATTGCCCATAGCTCCACTTTCGACACCATACACCCAAGTAAACATCTCTAAAGAGCCGACACCAGTGCCCTGCAAAGATGCGGTCTTGGCTTCATTCCACTGGATGGCGCTTCAATGACAGCCTCGCCCACAGTCTGTCTGTCCTATTCGTCGCCGTTTTGTTATTTTTAGTGTGTTTTAAAAGTTCGTGATGTTAAAAGTTTCTAATGTTCTCTAGGCTGTTTTATGTGGGGGAAGGGGAAACTTTTTTTCAATCTCTTCCCTTGCCGGAGATGCGATGGTTTTCCGGGTCGTATCTCTGGTCGCTCTGCGGCCTAACATGGTGGAGCTGGAGGCCTCGCTCGAGACTGACTTTGAGCTCCACCGCGGGGCTTGGACTTGCCACCCGAGCCGATCCCTTACCCGGGATCGACGCTTCAACCGTTACTCCAACCGTATCCAACCTGCGCACTTTAACATCAAGGAGCTCGCAGTCTCGGGTAAGAGACTGACGCCGGGAAGCTCTAAAAGCCACACAACGTTCGACTAGCTCTGACCCGGGGTAGATCACCCAGCGCAGGGGAGCTGAGATATCTCCCCCCCACCGAAGCAGGAGCTGGATCGCCCTAACGAGGAGGCCCGCCGCTGGCTACAGGAGTAAGATCGTCCCGTCAACGGAAGGTTAGACGCCCCCGACCGCCGGAGGACAAAGAAGGGAGAGATTGAACTTTTTTTCGCCTTCCATCAGTGAGGAATGTGGAGGAGTCACTGTGGTGGATGTTCATGTTAAAATGTATTTTGTGCGTGCTGTTGCTTTTTATTGGTGTGACTGTGTGGCAAATTCCTTGTATGTTGCAAAACACACTTAGCTAATAAAGTATGATTATGATGATTATACTTTCTGTATGCTCACAATTGTTCGGACAAATTCTGCATCGACTCCATTTACAAGTTTGCAGATGACATCCCTGTAGTGGCCACAATCTTGAACAGTGAGGGTACAGAGTACTGGAAGGAGATGGAGACCTTGGTAACATGGTGTCTAGACAACAATCTCTTCCTCAACATGAGCAATACAAAGCAAGGCCCCTATAAATCGGCGAGCCCAAGCATAGACATGGCAATCACTTCGCTGAACATCTATGCTCATTCTACATGATCTCCCAGTTTCCAAACACTTTAATTACCCTTTCCATAACCACACTGACCTTTCTGTCCTGGGCCTCCCCCACTGTCAGAGTGAGGCCACACACAAATTGGAGGGACAGCACCTCATTTTCGCTTGGGGAGGTTACAATCCAGCGGTATGAACGCTGATTTCTCCAAATTCAAGTAACTCCTGCATTCTCTCCCCTCTCTCCCATCCTATCTGCTCCACTGTTCGCATCATTGTGTGCCTTATCACACCTTCCCCAGCCAACAATGGGCCATATGGACTCCACCCTTCCTGAGGTCATCTGTTGCTGACCCTAATCTGACCCTTTCTCACCTTCAGTCCCGACCCGAAACTTCACCTATCCATGTTCTCCAGGGATGTTGTCTGATCCGCTGACTTACTCCAGCACTATGCCTTTTTTTTGTAAGAAAGCATCTGCAGTTCCTTGTTTCAACATAATCATGACTCTTTTCACCCGGGTCATTCCCTCTTCTCTCTCCTGTTTGGCAGAAGACAAAAGTTTGAAAGCACATACCAACAGATTCAGGAACAGCTCCTTCCCTTCTGTTAATCAGATTTCAGAACGGTCCTCCCATAAGCTTTGGTGTTGTACAATATTCCACTCTACCTCATCATGGACTGATTCCTGGGATGTCAGGACTTTCATATGAAGAAAGACTGGATAGACTCGGTTTGTACTCGCTAGAATTTAGAAGATTGAGGGGGGATCTTATAGAAACTTACAAAATTCTTAAGGGGTTGGACAGGCTAGATGCAGGAAGATTGTTCCCGATGTTGGGGAAGTCCAGAACAAGGGGTCACAGTTTAAGGAGAAGGGGGAAATCTTTTAGGACCGAGAGTGGTGAATCTCTGGAATTCTCTGCCACAGAAGGAAGTTGAGGCCAGTTCATTGGCTATATTTAAGAGGGAGTTAGATGTGGCCCTTGTGGCTAAAGGGATCAGGGGGTATGGAGAGAAGGCAGGTACAGGATACTGAGTTGGATGATCAGCCATGATCATATTGAATGGCGGTGCAGGCTCGAAGGGCCGAATGGCCTACTCCTGCACCTATTTTCTATGTTTCTATGGACTTTGAACTTTTTCTTTGGAAATGTAATGCTGTAATACTATTTTCTGAACATGTTTGATTTGATTGTACTCATGTAGGGTATGTTCATATTTGGTATAGCGCGGAGCAAGGGCCGGCAGGAGGGTGAACCGAGGTAATGTCTCCAACGCCTTAAGGTCGGCTGCAGGAGGCGCTTCCAGGACACAAAGATGGCTGGGTGAGGAGAGGAGAAGGACGTTGGTTCGTGGGAACTGAGTACATCCAGTACATGGATCCAGTACATCGAGCGCGCGGCCGATCGGACTTTGAATAATGGCGGTGCCCGCATGTGTAGTATATGCAAAAAGAATTTAACTGTGCGGTTGGACAGGTGACAAAAAAGCTTCATTGACTATTGATTTGACTGGATAACAAGCAATCAATGCTTTTCATTGTATCTTCGGACACGCGACAATAATGAACCAATACCGATAATTTAAAAACAAAATGTACGGCAATTATCTGGCGATGCATTTATGATATTAATGGTGGAAAACATGCACAGCAGCAGTTACAAACAAAATGGAACACCAAGGAGATTTTAACACAGATCATCAAACGCTTGGTCAAAGACGTGCGTTTCATAATGCATCAGAAAGGAGGAAAGAGATAGAAATAAAAGGTGCAGAAAGGGTGGAAATCCAGAGGTTAAAAATCTTGGCTGTCAAGGAAGGAACTGCAGATGCTGATTTATACCGAAGACAGATATAAAATGCTCGTGTAACTCAGCGGGTCAGGCAGCATGTCTGGAGAAAAGGAATAGGCGATGATTCGGGTCGGAACCCCTCCTTCAGACCAATAGGTGAGGTTTAAGGTCAGAACCCTTCTTCAGGCAACATCTTGGCAATTGGAGGCATGGTAGACAATTAAAAATAGGAAGCACAAGAGTTCAGAATTAAAAGTGCAAACATGTTTTAGTGTTGTACAGGTCAAACATATTTTTAGCATAGTATTAAAAATCAGGACAAAGTTCAATTGAAACAAAAAAATCATAAACCACTGCAAACAAGCGGCAGATCAGACAGAATCTATGAAAAGAGAAGCAGAGTTTCAAGGTGAAGAGCCTTGGCCTGTTCTGATGAAAAGTCTATAACCTAAATATTAATTCTGTTCCTATTTCCATGGATGCTGCCTGACTTGCCGGGCATTTCCAGACACTCAAGTAAACGGTAGATGCTGGAATCTTGAGCAAAACACAAAGTGCTGGAGTATCTTCGCGGATCAGGCAGCATCTCTGGAGAGAATGGACAGGGTGTTGTTTCAGGTCAGGACCTTCAGTAATGTCCAGCATTTTCTGTTTTTGTTTCAGATTCACAGCACCTGCAGATTTTCTATTTACATTCAATGCTCAGTTGGAAGCTGGCGTAGGTCAATGTGGCCGGGAATGACGAGAGAGGGGGGGGCCTTGTTGGACGCAGCCATTTGGCCAATTGAGTCTATGCCAGCTCTCAGAGCAAGTCCATTCTGTCCACTTACTTCACTGTCAACTATTCTGTCGCGTGTCCAATAGCATTCCTTGCCACTCCTTGATTCTCCCAACAGCACATTTCCCGAGCACATTTTGGGGAATGGGAGAAAAAGTGGTTAAATTCACCTGCAAAACTCAATCAAATAAAACCAGAGGCCAGAATTCAATTCTGGGTTACTGAAGCTCATGACTAGCAACATCGCTATTTGAGGTTAACCCAAGGGTTAGCACCAGGCTGCAGGATTCTGCATGAGCTAAATTTACACATGGTCGAATAATATAACCCTGAGTCACCAAGTAAACATCTACTGACCACAAAATCAGAAGTGACTTAATATCCCCTTCTCATATTTCTAATTAATGTCGACAAATGAAATACCAAATCCAGAATGATATATCTATTTATTGATCAAGCTGAATGTTGTATATGTGAAATAGATGAACTAGAATCACCTTTGAATTTTTCAAATGATCTTAAAAGCATTAAATTGCTGTGAATCTTTACTTTAGACATACAGCATGGACCCAGGCCCTTCGGCCCAACGAGTCTGTGCCGACCCGTGACTAACACTAACGTACACTAACACTAGGGACAATTTTTACCGAAGCCAATTAACCTACAATCTTTTACATCCTTGGAATGTGGAGGGAAACAGGTTCACCCAGAGAAAACCCACGCTGTCACGGGGAGAAGGTACAAATTCTGTACACACTACACCCGTAGTCAGGATCAAACCTGAGTCTCTGGCACTGTAAGGCAACAACCCTACCACTTCACCATTGTACCGTCCTCAATCTCTTTCTGCATTAGTATGCCCAGGTTTAAATTTCACTGTGTTTACTTGTGATAAAAAATCATTGGCTTGAAACATCAATGCTTGTTTCTCATTCCTGACTTGAGGATTTCCAGATCTTTATTTTTATTTAACATTTTCCAGTGTTGCATTGAATTAGCAACTCCCTGGGTAATTTGCTGAATCATCGGCATAAGCAGTACCCCCACGAGCATTGTGCTTGAATTCAATTACCCTGGTGATACACAATTAGAACAAAACGTAGCTGTAATGGGTGCTTATTTTAGTGGATGATAATCTACCAATACGTATTCCATTTATTTACAGTCAGGTCCTGATCAATTGTACTGGTTTTCTTTTACAGAAACCGCAACTCATTTTACCCCTTATGAATCACTTTTTTCTTTTTAAAAAACCCTCAAGTTACTTGACCTCTCAGTGTCTTCAGAGGTGCTCCATAATACTGAGATATTAATTGTGCTTTTTGTGCGTTGGATTCTTCTCCCTTCATTTTAATCCGACATAAATGTGACCATTATTTTAATATAAATTAAGCAACAGCAATAGAAGTCTGCAATGTTGCAGTTTTTAATACAGTACAAACAGATTCTTTTGGCACAAGGGCTTACATGGATTCTAAAAGAATAAAATCCACCTTAAGACACACCATAAGAATATTACAGTATTGCAATAAACCAATGACTCCATATTTGGAAAGACATTCACATATAAAAAAGAATCACTGACAGTTTCTGTAAAAAGGACACTGGGTTTGTCAATTCTGGCACTGCTGTTGTCCAGCTACACTTAGTGTTGGAGACAGTAGTTATACCCAAACAGTGGCATAACAGAATAGCCTAGAGCATTGAGCCACCATACTTAGCATGCTTGGAACAGGACGGCTCTATAATATACACTCGAGTAGATTTGTACCCACTTGTAAACCAGAACCCCACCTGTTCTCCACTAGAATAGTGGACTTGAAAGCTCAAGGTACATCATTCAAGTGCTTTTAACCTCTGTCCTCATGTCCGATTCTAAGCCATCATTGTTATAGAATTGTCAAAGCATTACACCCATTTAATTCAAAGATTCAACATGCAATTTGGTAACATAAGTAATAGGATGCTACCAGCCCGAGACACAATTGTATTTCACCCATCATAAATAATGTTAACTTTGCCTTCTTTCAAAATATAGGCTCAAATTGTAACTGCAGAAGGTTGGCTTAAAATGGTAGAAATAGATTGTTGTGGAAGTGTAAAACTGCAGGTGTGCTTGTGGTTTGTAACACCATTGTTCGGACTACTACTGAACACCGAAAAGGAAGAAAAAGAGGATTGTTCAGTTTAATTTAGACCAGACTGTTTGGCAAAGGGGGAAAAAAAGGACACCACTTTTACCAAGTCACCAATATTAACCAGCTTTGATCGAGCATGTCTTCCTTCTGAAAACAACAGAAGTGTTTTTACAGACTTAATAATATTACATAACTTACTCCAAAAAAAAAATCTAAATACTAATGGTGTTATCTTATGAAAATCAATCGAAAGTATTCATTTAAGTTCATTAATAAAACAATAACAAAGTACAAATATGAAGCTGCAGTTTCCTTTTCCTTGATCAAATCTTGTTCCAACTTGCCACATAAAACTGAGCACCATCTATTTCTTGCAACATGTAGTAACGTAACCCCTGTTTCACAAGCATGCAGTATGGGGTCAAGACTCTATTACATTTCCTGAGCCCAGTGTAACAATAAACTTTAAAAACACGAGAAACAGATCTGACCCCTGCTCTATGAGCATATGAAAGATGACACAATTCTCCAAGACTCATTAGGGGCAGGTGAATATTCCGTTTTCTCAACTGAGGGCAAGTTTACCTGTGACCGGTTTGTATACAAAGCAACATACTTTTGCTAACCTGGGCACAGCATCCCTATCAGTACGTGGACCAGAAGCTGGTATAATTCCCAGTTGTTTTTGTTTAAAAATGCATGGGTGATCCAGAAGTGAGACCTGTCCTGAATCTGCTGCAGGCCACTATATATCCAAAAACTCTTGATGGTTATCTCCCCAGTTCTTTACTCTTGCTGCAGGAGGTTCAACCTTTATGGAGTATATTTCTTTCCATTTGAAGTCCATGCTCATCTGGCAACTATCCAGGTCCAGTCAAGTGCGAAATGTTCATTTCTCTTCCAGCAAACCTACAGCTTTGGTAAACTCCGCCAAACCTCGATTGGGACTGAGAAAGTATTAATTCTCAGAAAATAATATCTTACATTGCTTTACTGCAGTATTAGGAAATCTGTACAATTGTCCTTTAAACATTTCTTAAATAAACATTAATTTGTTCATTATGTCATATATATATCTCATCAGCAGGCTTGATCAAGATCTATTCTAGACTACAACTCTAGCAGCGTCAACATGTTGAAGGTTACATTTGTGTTTCTGTTCACCAACTTGGCTTTATGGTTCCTCAATACAATCATTATATAGCCATTGTCATGGTTCCTTTTTCCGTTGCAAACAATTTGCAACAGAAGCACCTCTTAATAAACCATGTTAATGTTGTCTCATCTAGTCTGCCAATTATTGCAACATCAATCAACATTTCCAATAGTTTACAGGCTGTGATAAAAGACAGGTACATGTTTTCCGGGAGCTCAATAAACATTAAAAATGTGTAGCATTTCAATACTACCGTATTATTTTAGATCTATAAAGGTACACTATAAACCACCATAGCTTTTGCAACTTATACAGTAGATAGGTTTCTCACAACCTGTACCCTCCACTTATTTTCTTTTTGAAGTCAGCTATTTATTGGAGTCTTCAGTGAATGAAACTTCAGACCTTTACAGCACCTATGCTGAAACTAGAGTTTCATTTTAAAAAAATGCATGTTCTTTTCCAAGGTGCAAGCAGCTTCATAATCCCTAACCAAAATGCACCATCTCTCATAATATCATGGTAAATAACCAATTAACCATTATTTAGGTTTGCTTACACACCTAGAAATTCCGTAAATGCACAATAAAAAATGATACTCTGAATAAAACACATACTTAAACTGATAATGGTAATTGATTATTGCTATATAGTACACATCTTAAAAATTGATGCCTGCCCAATATTTCTTAGATTTTGATAAATTTACTTCAGGATTCACGTATGGTTAGTGTATTAGCACTACTTTGGAAAAAACACAATGCATATGTTTCATAAAGAACAATAGTTATAACAAACTTACATGTTTATTAAATTTAAAGAGACGTCATCCCTTTTATCAATTTGCACAAGTGCATCTCAGAATCAAAGTATATACCACATTCAAGCATTTCTTAGCCTTCTTAGAGAACTAATTAGTGTTCTTAATAAGTCGTAAAATTCTTATAAAGAATCTCTTTGGAGCCCGTAAATAAATGCATCTATCAGTGCATCATTTTTCACTGTTATAATAATGTGACAGCAAAAATGAATTAAACTTGGTTAAGATCCAAGTGGATGTTACCATTGACAGCTTTTACATAACTGCATAGAGAAAGGGATACTGTCTCCTTCATTCAGTAAAATCCATTTGTTTGCATTTAAAAGGCTTCAATTTTATATATATATATATATATATATATATTATAGACAACTTGGAAAGGTTTATGATATATATATATATATATCTATATATATAATACAAGTTGTCAAGTGTACATTTTGGTGCAGTCTCCTGAAATATTGGGAATTTTAAAAATTAAATGTACAAAATTCTTGACGAGCATCAAAGAGAGGAAATAATATGGGAAAATGTTCATTTATAATTAGACTTTATGTACTTGCTCCTCCTTAATAATGGATATAAAACACTAAATAAAGAGTGCAAAGCACATCTAATGCCATTATAAGTTGCTACAGGGAGCCTACAGTATTCCACCACCTTCCACTGGAAAGAAAGGAAGATTTCAATCTGGCATTTATGTGTACTGTATCAGGATGACAATGCTGATGTCGAGATTCTTGTTTTAGCTACCTTCTATCAGCTTTGCCAAATTATCTCGTAATTCCGTTAGTTCAAATATTTTTCCGTCTAGAATTTCTAGAAGTGTTTTTAAGTTATTGCGGAAGACCCCTTGCTCGTTCTGGCTCTTCTCCAGGCGATGTTCAAAGTCGGCCAACTGTTCCACCAGGTCTCGGTTACGGCTTTCTACTTCCTGCAGGAAGACAAGATAAAAGCAAGAGTTCGAAGAATTCAATGGAAGGTCCATGTTCTCAGTATTATTTGCACACAAACATGTAACATATGAATGGACAAGGTAGCTAAACATTAACTCTGCTGAGATACTCCAGCTTTTTGTGTCTATCTTCGGTTTAAACCAGCATCTGCAGTTCCTTCCTACACACTAGCTCCCCCTCCCTGTTAAAGTGAGGCCAAATGCAAATTGGAGGAACAACACCTCATATTTCACTTGTGCAGCTTACAACCCATCGATATGAATATTGATTTCTCTCTCTTCCAGTAACCCTTGCTTTCCCCCTCTCTCCATCCCTCCCCCACCCTAGTTCTCCTTCCAGCTTCAATGTCCTCCTGATTAATTTTACTGTTTGTATGCCTCGTTGTCACCTTCCCCTCAGCTAACAATGAACAATTCTACATTTCCTTGTACATTGTCTGCTTTGATCTGTCCTTTTCACATCTTGGATGCTCTTTGTACCCTTCCATATCTCTTGTTTCCCTCTCCCCTGATTCTAAGTCTGAAGAAGTGTCTCAACCCAAACTGTCACCCATTCCTTCTCTCCAGCCTGTCCCGCTGAGTTACTCCAGCATTTTGTGTCCATCTTCTGTGCAAACCAGCATCTGCAGTTCCTTCCTAAACATATGAATGCACACTGGTATTTTTTCGATTGCTCAATCCAAATGACAATTGTGTTATAACACGGTTTATCCCGATCAGGAGGGTACTGCGACTGTTTGACACTTTCACATTTATGTTCTCCATAACGATTACTGCACCATTAACCTCAGGCGATTGAAAGGGGGGGTTCCATGATTTGAACAAGAAGAATTTGAGATCAGTTACAAGTTTCCCAAGAGGTTGTTGCATAACCCCGAACTAGATATCAATCCAGATATAACAATAGTTCAGAGTTCTTGACTGGACTCAATGATCCTGCAAGACTATTTTGGAGCAGGGAGGTGAACATTTTATCCATTGACTTGTTGGGAAGTATCAAAATGCAGTGCGCCAGAATAACAAGGAATTTTTCTCCTACATGTTGAAATATTAAAAGAAGAATATCAATGAAGACCATAGTCAAAATATGGTTACTTCTACGCAGTTACAATACAATATACAATACAATATTTTATTCCATGTCATTTGAACCTCAGTGAGGCTCAAACGAAACTCCGTTTCCTCAGCCATACAATCAAAGACAATTCCTACAAAACACACAAACAATTCAATTTACACAAACATCCATCACAGTGAACCTCCTCCTCACTGTGATGCCTGATGTGCAGAGTTTGGATAGATCTCCGTATTGAACGTTGAGTGTAGTTTAATGTCAAGTGTAGAGAGGTACAGTGCTGCGTTCTCTCCAGTCAGCAGACTGACTTCACATGATTACCTTCAAGCCACCCACAGTGCACATATATCAGGATAGAGGGAATACAGTTGAGTGCAAGATAAAGGCTAGTGAAGTCCGAGTATTATAAATTTGTTTGATCACATAAAGCCTAACGTTCGGAATAGTCTGGATTTTTGGGCATTTGTTATCACTCTAAAGTTGGCAACACAAGAAACGACAGTTGCTGGAATCTTGGGCAAATAAAAAAGTGCTGGAGGAACTTAGCAGGCAAGGCAGCATAGACCATAGAACAGCACTGCACAGATGCAGGTCCTTCGGCCCACCATCCATACTGAACATGATGACCAACCCTTATCGCCAGAATAAACAACTAGAACGGTCCTGAGCTACCATCTACCTCATTGGAGACCCTCAGACTTTACTGGACGTTACATTGCACTATACCTTATTCCCTTTATCCTGCATCTGTTCACTGTGGACGGCTGGATTGTAATCATGAGTGGTATTTCCCTTAACTGGATATCCCACAACATACAGCTTTACACTGACCTCGGTACATGTGACAATAATGTAAGTTAATCTGTCTGCATACGGTAGATATTCCTCCATTCCCTGCATATTCAAATGCCAATCCAAAAGCCTTGTAATGGCCACCATCATATCCCCCTCCACCACCATCACTGGGCAGTGCAGTCCAGGCACCCAACTGTGTTAAAAAATAAACTCTCCTTGCGCATCTCCTCTCAACTTAGCATCTGTGGAGGGAATGGACAGACTGACAGGAGTGGGGAGGGAGAAAGCTGAAACGGTGAGGAGGGACAAGACCCTTCTTCAGACTGGGGTTTATGACTTCAGACTTCATTATGCACCTCATCTACATTTCCTATGCTCCTCAAAAGCATCTACAGCTGCTCTCCCCAAATCATTTAAAATGCATTTTCAAACTTCAAATTTGCTTTCCCTTTACTCCATAATTGTCTAAATTCCTTTGCAAAGGACCGACTCCACCAACGATGCTTTTGCTACCATCGGCATATTAATAACATCAGATGTAGCTCTCCACATTTACCGTGACGGCTTCTGTCCTTAAGACATCAACAGATAAACGTACCCCAGTTTGCACAGGTGCCGAAGTAGAGATGGTTGAAAGCCTCAAATTCCTAAGTGTCAAGATCACCAGCAACTCCTCCTGGACCACCCATATTGATGGAATGGCCAATAATGTACACCAACGCCTCTATTCCTTAGATTGAGGGTACAGTTTAGGGTACACACCTCCAGATTTAGGGTACAGTTTGTTCCCAGCTATTATCAGGCAACTGAACCATCCTACCAACAACTAGAGGGCAGTCCTGAGCTACTATCTATCGGACTATCTGTGATCGGACTTTACTGGCTTATCTTCACTATTAACTTTATTCTCTTTCTCATGTACAGTGCATTCAGAAAGCATTCAGACCCCTTCACTTTTCCCTCATTTTGTTATATTGCAGCCTTATTCTAAAATGGCTAAATCTAACTCTCTTGAAAACATCCAGTGAATTGGCCTCCACTGCCTTCTATGGCAGAGAATTCCACATATTTACAACTCTCTGGGTGAAAAAGTGTTTCCTCATCTCAGTCCTAAATGGCCTACCCCTTATTCTTAAACTGTGACCCCTGGTTCTGAGCAGCAAATACAAGCCCAGTCGACCCATTCTTTCAACATACGTCAGTCCCGCCATCCCGGGAATTAACCTGGTGAACCTACGCTGCGCTCCCTCAATAGTAAGAATGTCCTTCCTCAAACTAGGAGACCAAAATTGCACACAATACTCTAGGTGCGGTCTCACCAGGGCCCTGTACAACTGCAATAGGACCTCCTTGCTCCTAAACTCAAATCCTCTTGCAACGAAGGCCAACATGCAATTGGCTTTCTTCACTGCAAGCTGTACCTGCATTGCCACCCATAACCAATCAGGCATGATATCGTCTCACCCACCTTTTCTGTCCTTGGCTGTATATTCAAACACTTCCCACCAGATCCTGTGGCCGTGGGTTTCACTCCAGTAATAACAAGTAATTAGGGTGCAGTATTAAGGGAGAACGCTGCAATCTCAGATCAATCACCTTATGTAAAAACTAATAGCCTAGAGTTTAATTTAGTGATACAGCATGGAAACAGACCGTCTGGCCCACCGAGTCCATGCCGACCATCGATCACCATAGACCAGTTCAGTGTTATTCCACTTTTGCAACCTAGAGGCAATCGACAGAAGACAATGAGCCTACAAATCCACACGTCTCTGAAAACCCAGGCGGTCACAGAGCGAACATACAAACTCCACACCGGCACAGTGCCCGTGGTCAGGATCGAACCCGGGTCTCAGGCGCTGTAAGGCAGCAACTGTACCACTTATGGAACTATTCAACGAGAGGGATCTCCCCAGTATCCTTGCTCACTGTACAGCTCAATCACTCGAGCACAGGCATCTTGCATTTTACCCGGGGGTTACATGCATGAAAAGCAGCCCGTAATTCAAAGACGTGTAAATCAAACATATACGTTACTACGTTGGCAGCGGTAGATTTGAGCAAGTTATTTCAAAAATACCCATGCATAAATCAATCGTTGGTATCAAAGGAACAGGTGTGTTATTTTAAAAATGCACAAATCACGTGCAAAACATGAAGTGCCTGTTCTCTAATTGTTATAGGTTCAAAGTGCCACACCATCTGCCACACAATACAATGAATTTTCCTTGTTTAATGATCTTGCAATAGGAACCACTGAACATGACGACTCTACTAGTGATAGACATATAAATACCATGAGTAAATACCATATGACCTAAAAGATTGACGAGGGCAGAGCTGCAGACGTTGTACACATTGATATCAGCAAGACATTTGACAAGGTTCCGCATGGTAGGCTGCTCTGGAAGGTTAGAGCGCATGGGATCCACTGAGAGATAGCTGAATGGATAGAAAATTGGCTTCATGGAGGGTGACGGTGGAAGGTTGCTTTCGGACTGGAAGCCTGCGACTAGCGGTGTGCCTCAGGGTTCGGTGCTGGGCTCATCGCAGTTTGCTATCTATGTCAATGAGTACAAGAGTACAAGAGTAGGTCAGAAGACGGGTATCCTTCACTTCCTAACACCCCAAACATTTCAATGTTCACAGAGCAAACAACAGGAGTGTGATTAAATGCACTATCTAGCGGTGAGGATGTTTCTACACATCTGAGAGTCTAGAACCACAGAACAAGCCTCCGAATAAAAGGACGTACCTTTCCAAAGGAGGCGAGGAGGAATTTATTTCGTCAGAGGGTGGTGAATCTGTGGAATTCATTGCCACAGACGGCTGTGGAGGCCAAGTCAATGGTATTTTTAAGGCAAAAATGAACAGATTCTTGATTAGTAAGGTTGTCAAGTGTTTATGGGGAGGAGATAGGAGAATGGGGTGGAGAGGGAAAGATAGATCGGTCATGATTAAATGGCAGAGTAGACTCGATGGACTGAATGGCCTTATTCTGCTCCTATGACTTATGAACTTGAGTTTTTTGAAAGATAAGTTCATAACCTCATTATCCAAGATAAAGCAGCTGCTTGGTTGATATCCCATCGACCACCCTAAACATTAATTCTCTCCAGCATCACAATTGCTTGCCTACACTGCACCACAGAAGATTTTAAATGTGCCTCTTCTAATGAAGCAGGTGCATGTAAAACAAGATATTTCAAATTCAGGATAATGTGCAGCTTGAAGCTGCAAGTGCCTCCACTAGAAGGACAGCAATGTTTCAAGGATGTATCCCACCACTTTCCAAGAGCAAAAATTGGCAATAAATACTGATTTCCACCCCCCCCCCCACTCTCTCCACCAAAAATGCAACGCCAGACCCACTGCAAGTGGTTACTTCAAGGGCAATTACAGAGGGGAAATGAAATCTGGACTGCAACATTCATATTATTTGAGTTATTACAATGCACTGTACACTTTGGTGTGTCAAACAAGGTCAGAGCTAGCACAGTAAATGGTGGAGCTGTGGAGAGTGTTACAGAACAAAGATCTGGAAATACAGGTGCATAGTTCCCTAAAAGTGGCGAGTCAGGTGGACAGAGTGGTGGTGAAAGCGTTTGTTGCCTTCATTGGGAAGGATATTCAGTTCAAAAATTGGGTCATCATGATGCAGTTGTATAAGTCGCTGGTAAGGCCACACTTGGAATATTGTGCATAGTTCTGGTCACCTAGCTACAGGAACGGTTAACCAGGATGTTACCCGGGCTTGAGTTGCAGGGTGAGGTTGGATAAACTGGGATTTTTTCCTTTGGGGCATGTGAGACGAAGGGACCTTATTGAGGTGCACACAATCGTCAGGGTCGGATAGTGAATGCTCAGTCTTAAGATGAGTAGGGAGAGATTTAAGGGGGACTTCGGGGGCAACTTTCTCACTCAGAGGATGGTGTGTATATGGAACAAACTGCCAGAGGAACTAGTAGATGGGGATGCTATTATAATATTGAAACAACACTTGGACAGGTAGAAACGTAGAAAAATAGGTGCAGGAGTAGGCAGCACCACCATACAATATGATCATGGCTGATCATCTAAAATCAGTATCCCGTTCTGGATTTTTCCGGTACATGGCGAGGAAAGATTTAGCAGGATAAGGGCCTGGTGCAGGCATATGGGACTAGCTTAGTTAGATAACTCAGTTGGCATGGATGAGTTGGACCATAGGGCTTCTTTTTGTGCTGCATACCTCCATAACTCTATGAAAGCATCACAAATAATTTTTTTACAGAGGAAAGTGATAAATCTCACAATCCTCCAATGTAGGTAAAAGTAATGTGTTACACCACACATCCTCTCCAAACTTAGAGATTCCAAAAAAATAAAATAATTTTGCTGCCAATTTTTCTGCTAAAGCTAATGCAAACATTGGTGCCAACAACCAAAGAAAATGCCAGCCAGATTTTTGCCATTCCTTTTCAAGTATTTTTCCATTTACTCAAGCCAAATAACGGTTCCATGACAATTTTCCTCGAACTGAACTCCACTTCTCAGCCAAGCCAAACAGACTGATAACTTCAAAAAACACATTATGACAATTGCACATACTTCCCTTCAATTTCCTTTTTTACATTTTGTCTGTTTTGCTTCCAGTTATCTCTGCCTCTGAGCCATATTTACCTTAATTGTTTGTGCATTTTATTGCAACTTACAAACTATTTCCCCTTTTAGGGATGCAGAAGGAGATTGCAAAATGGCTTCTGACCTTTCTTTAAGCTTTTATTCTTCATTATTATCAATCTGGAAAGATATCACTCAACTGTTGTGGCGATCTTCGTGTTGACTTTTAGCTGATCAAAGCAATAAAGGATCTGCAAAGTGTTCTTTGCATTTTGCTTCATCTATCTATACTATTACTAAAACTCTCATCTTGACCACTTCCGGTTTGCTTTTTTTTTAAATTTGTGCAAAAACGGTACCCTATATCGCTAGGATTTTTCGCCACTTTACTCACCGTTCTCCTCTGCTCCAAGCGCACCAAGTTTTGTTCCGATCGGTGGAAGATTACAAAAGTTATGAAGGTTTAATAAATCGTGAGATCAGAGATTGGTCTTCTCGCCTGTCTGTCACCATGAAGGTAACGCCCATTCCAGTACCCGCTGGAGAATAAATCCCTGGAGGCGGGGCTGAGTCCACAAGTGCTGATTGAGTCCGCAAGAGTGGAGTCGGGAAAGTCGCTGTGTGGAGTCGGGAAAGTCGCCGTGTGGAGTCGGGTAAGCTGCTATGTGGTCGGGAGGTGCTGTGTGGTGTTGGAAAGTCGCTGTGTGCTGTCGGGAAAGTCGCTGTGTGCTGTCGGGAAAGTCGCTGTGTGGTGATGCGGCCGGTGGCCGCTGAGTGGAGTCCCTCCCCCTTTCCCCCCCCCCCACACCCCGCAAACCCCTCCTTCCCCCGCCCCCTCCTCCCCACACATACCCCCTTCTCCCCAGACAAACCGCCTTCCCCCTCCTCACACCCCCCCAACTCCACCCCAGCCCCCCCAACACCACCCCAACCCCGAACACCCAACCCCACCCACCCCTCCCCCACCACCACCCCTCCCCCACACCCACCACCCCTCCCCCCCACCTCCTCCCCCCACCACGACTCCCCCTTCCCCCGCACCACACCCCCCCCACAATCACACCCCACACACCACCCCCCCCCCACCCCACCCCCCAACCACCCCCACACCAGCCCTCCCCCCACATCAACCCCCCTCCCCTACACCACCACCCCCTCCCCCACACCACCACCCCCCTCCCCCTCCCCCACAGCTTTTTGGCTGACCGAGGAATAGTTTTGTTTAGAGATACAGCGTGGAAACAGGCCCTACAGCCCACCGAGTCCGTGCCGACCAGCGATCCCTGCACACTGGCACTATCCTACACACAATAGGGACAATTTTTACAATTCATCAAAGCCAATTAACCTACAAATGTATGTCTTTGGAGTTTGAATAGTGTTGGAAGACAATATTTCAGACAAGATTTCTCACCAAGCTGAGCAACAGTGATCTTTTTCCACAGGCAGCAACTAGGTACTTACTTCACAGTACAGAAATATCAGTAATGTGTCAACGTATAAAAAAACCTTCCAAATCCGTTGATAGGATCGGCAACCAAATGCTAGTTCTTTCCCAGGCCTACGTTTCCAACAGTTTTTGATTAGATTCAACCAGATGGAGTGGGCAGACCAGAACACAACACCATCCTTATTCGACATTGCTCTGCATACATTCATTTAGTACGCACATGTCCCAAATATTCCTACATTGGCATATATTCCAGAAATTCATCTGGTCCACCACACACCTAAACTTACTGAACAACAACTGTGCATTTCAATCAAATTAATATGAGGCAGAGTGCAATATATTGTTATAACATATTCTTCTCTCTTGCAGATGAAGAGACAGTGACCCCCATCCAGCTCATGCATTGATGTATGATTTCCACTCACAAAGTCAGCATGCCAAGTCTTTCATCAACAGTCGGCAACCAAAGCTGGGTCTCTGTCCTAGCATCGGCCACGGTGCAACACTCAGTGCCACAAGCAATTTGAAAATTAAGAAACAGCAGCTTTTGATTTGTTGCACCTTGAAGAATTAAGAACTAGTCTTTTCAGGGTGCACTGTAGATTAGAGACAAAGTGCAGGTGCTGGACTCTTGACCAAAGCACTCGGAGGAACTAATCTGTGGTAAAGCACTGGAGGAACGTGGCAGTCAGGCAGCATCTTGGGAGGGAACGGACAGGTGACTCAGAGTCTGAAGGGTCCCAACCTAAAACATTGGCAGCATTCCCTCCCTAGAAGCTGCCTGCAGGATGGAACTGCAGATGCTGCTTTAAAGCAAATATAGACACAAAATGCCAGACTCAGAAGGGTCCAAACCTAAAGCATCACTTGTCCATTCCCTCCCTAGAAGCTGCCTGATCGCTACATTCCTTTAGTATTTCACTACAGATTAATCATTTGAGTGAAAAAAGAGGATTGAAGGCAATGTTTAAGTTTGACTTTGGTAACTATTTGGCATTTGGGTCTACAGTTTCAGGGCAACTTTTACATTTGTTTAGATGTTGCCTGAATCATTTTTATTGGCTTTAATGTAAGATTGAGAGAGTGAAGGAGGATGCATTGAAGATTTAAGCAGCAGGTCTCTGTGCAAGATCAATGGGGAGGAACAATAGTAGTCAACCCAGATTAAATCATCAATAGACAATAGACAATAGGTGCAGGAGTAGGCCATTCGGCCTTTCGAGCCAGCACCGCCATTCAATGTGATCATGGCTGATCATCCCCAATCAGTACCCTGTTCCTGCCTTCTCCCCATATCTCCTGACTCCGCTATCTTTAAGAGCCCTATCTAGCTCTCTCTTGAAAGCATTCAGAGAACCTGCCTCCACTGAGGCTGAGAGGTTACCTTGCACAAATGTATTAAATATTACTCGAACAAATGAGTGAGACTGTTCTCTATTTATGAATAGCATGTGTTAAATCAATGACATTCTGCGTGTTGATAAAGACCACTGCTAAGAATATGTGCGCTCAAGTTGATTGCAGAGGTCAATAGGTAAGATATGCTTAAAGATATGATTTAAGATATGCTTGTTCACTCATCCAAAGAAAACCGCACTTGTTTACTTCATGCAGTTTCGACTGCTGCCCATTAAAGAACAGTGACGGTCTCTGTCAGATGGTAAAAAGTTAAAGGCACTGGTGACCTTGGGAGGTACAACATTATAGTCTCCTGACCTTATAGACATCCCCTGCTTTCAACAGTCTGATTGGAACAGCACAGCCAGCTGAAGCATCACTTTACAAATAGACTATAAGTGAGTACACACTACACTGCTCCTGAAAGCGACCCATTGCTCACGAGTGGTTGTGCCCCTTCCTCTCACTCTTATTGTTGCTGCCTGAAGAAACTACCCAGAAAAGTGGGAGAGAGATTGCAAAGGGAGATAAAGCAACAAAGGTATGCATCCCACTGTTGAAAATGTAATAGTGTGCTGAGTACACCCGGGTCTCAGTTATATTCAGGGCTAGCACCGTACACATATATATGTTTATTTAGTTATTCAACCTCCATCTTCCATGGATGTTGATTGATGTCTAATGAACACGGAGAGGTGGAGGAATGGAAACTGTAAAACAGGCAGAGGATGTAGTTTGTAATTGGTAATTTAGCATCTTCTGAAGGTTTTTTAAGTGTAAATTAACAAATTTAGCGCATCTAAATCGTCAACACCATTGTACTAACAAACCCATGCTACTGGAAACTGCCATCTTGTCAATCCCTTTCAGAATTACCAAGATCACCTCATTCAGCTAAACTTTAGCATACATCGGCAATCCAATCTAACTCACTCTCTCCAAGATGAGTATATACTTTAAGGCACTGCTTCTTAAACTATTTCAGTGTCATTAACCCTTGAGTCTTTATCACAAAATTTCACCATCGACTAAATTTTCTTATGTTTTTTGGTAATTTTCTTCTTATTCTCCCTGGTGTATAATTTGATATATCATTTATTTTATCACATGAGCAGAAAACATAAATTAACTCATTTCTTAAGTGTTTATTTTATTCACCTTTTTGAACATCCTAAAAATATGTAAAGAAAACTAGGAGTGAATAAAAAAGTTTAATTACCACTGGAGTTGGAAAATCATTCTATTAGAATGATTAAAAAACATTTGAACATTTAAACACTGGGCTTCAGCCCCATCCTGCCCTTTCGGGCTTTGATTACAGCAGTTTTTCTCTTGGAAAACTAGCTCAAAAAACCATGGAGTATGTGATTTAATATATTAAATATTAATATATTAAAGCAAAGAGGTCCTTCTGCAGTTGAATAGGGCCCTAGTGAGACAACACCTGGAGTATTGTGTGCAGTTTTGGTCCACTAATTTGAGGAAGGTCATTCTTGCTATTGAGGGAGTGCAGCGTAGGTTTACAAGGTTAATTCCCGGGATGGCGGGACTGTTATATGGTGAGAGAATGGAGCGGCTGGACTTGTATACTCTGGAATGTATAAGGATGAGAGGCGATCATATTGGAAAAATATAAGATTATTAAGGGTTTGGACACGCTAGAGGCAGGAAACATGTTCCCGATGTTGGGGGAGTCCAGAACCAGGGGCCACAGTTTAAGAATAAGGTGTAAGCCATTTAGAACGGAGACGAGGAAACACTTTTTCTCACAGAGGGTTGTGAGTCTGTGGAATTCTCTACCTCAGAGGGCGGTGGAGGCCAGTTCTCTGGATGCCATCAAGGGAGAGCGAGATAGGGCTCTTAAAGATAGTGGAGTCAAGGGATATGGGAGAAGGCAGGAACGGGGTACTGATTGGGGATGATCAGCCATGATCACATTGAATGGTGGTGCTGGCTCGAAGGGCCAAATGGCCTACTCCTGTACCTATTGTCTATTAGTATCTAACTAATATAACTTTCTATAACTCTCCCTGACGAAAGCTCACAATACCACCAAATATCAACTTTGGTAGCTGCATTGCTGCACAAAGTAAAGTTACAGATCAACAGTTGCCTACGGCGATCCTCCAGTGTTGCCATTTATACATTTGTGATCTCACTAGCTCATCTTGCCTTCCCTAAAAGGTTATATTACAGTACATTTGGGAATATCCTGCTACTTTGAGATTGGAAAAGATAGCGGAGTTAGGGGATATGGGGAGAAGGCAGGAACGGGGTACTGATTGGGGATGATCAGCCATGATCACATTGAATGGTGGTGCTGGCTCAAAGTGCCAAATGGCCTACTCCTGCACCTATTGTCTATTAAAACCATAGGAGGCTGCAAGGTGACTTGGATAGTCTGGGTGAGTGGGCAAATGCATGGCAGATGCAGTATAATGTGGATAAATGTGAGGTGATCCACTTTGGTGGCAAGAACAGGAAAGTAAACTATTGGTGGCTGATTAGGAAAAGGGGAGATTCAACGAGACCTGGGTGTCGTGGTACATCAGTCGTTGAAAGTAGGCATGCAGGTGCAGCAGGCAGTGAAGAAAGCGAATGGTATGTTAGCATTCATAGCAAAAGGATTTGAGTATAGCAGGGAGGTTCTACTGCAGTTGTACAGGGCCTTGGTGAGACCACACCTGGCGTATTGTGTACAGTTTTGGTCTCCTAATCTGAGGAAAGACATTGTTGTCATAGAGGGAGTACAGAGAAGGTTTACCAGACTGATTCCTGGGGTGGCAGGACTTTCATATGAAGACTGGATAGACTCGGCTTGTACTCGCTGGAATTTAGAAGATTGAGGGGGGATCTTATAGAAACTTACAAAATTCTTAAGGGGTTGGACAGGCTAGATGCAGGAAGATTGTTCCCAGTGTTGGGGAAGTCCAGAACAAGGGGTCACAGTTTAAGGATATGGGGAAGTCTTTTAGGACCGAGATGAGAAAAAGTGGTGAATCTGTGGAATTCTCTGCCACAGAAAGTAGTTGAGGCCAGTTCATTGGCTATATTTAAGAGG
The DNA here is from genome assembly GCF_010909765.2 of Amblyraja radiata. Taxonomy (NCBI): domain Eukaryota; kingdom Metazoa; phylum Chordata; class Chondrichthyes; order Rajiformes; family Rajidae; genus Amblyraja; species Amblyraja radiata. The sequence continues at coordinate 111,836,257 of NC_045958.1, read as the reverse complement.
GAGTTAGATGTGGCCCTTGTGGCTAAAGGGATCAGGGGATATGGAGAGAAGGCAGGTACACGATACTGAGTTGGATGATCAGCCATGATCATATTGAATGGCGGTGCAGGCTCGAAGGGCCGAATGGCCTACTCCTGCACCTATTTTCTATGTTTCTATGTTACCAGCATCTGCAGTTGCTTGCTTCACCAATTCAATTATTCATGCTGTCTGCCTCCCCCCCCCCCCCCCATTCAATCATTATTTATCAGCCTTGTATGGTATAGTATATTACGATTTACAATGGGGAATTTGCAAAATTATATCCTCAAATATACCCATTAGAATTGACAAGCACCATGTTTCCCTTCATAAAACCACTTTCTTTTCTCTTCCCAGTTATTGCATGCGGAACAATGGATTACAAAATTTGGCTGAGGACAATCGCCAGGCTAACGAAATAATAGTTCCCTAATTTTCTTCTCTCTTTCCTGAAACTGTGATTTATAAAAAAAAAAAGGATAAAAACCAAAAGAACAACCAACCTTTGGGTGACCAACAAGGTTTAGTTTTAGCGTCAATAGGTTAAATTCAACAGAAGTGCAAAATATTTAAGGATCTCCACTCTCATAACTTAAGGTCATAAGGTCACAAGTGATAGCAGAATTAGGCCATTCGGCCCATCAAGTCTACGGTGTTTAATCATGGGCGATCTATCTCTCCCTCCTAACCCCATTCACCTGCCTTCTCCCCATAACCGCTGGCATCCGTACTAATCAAGAATTTATCTACAATGCCCCCCATAATGTTTGGGACAAAGACCCATCATTTATTTATTTGCCTCCAAAATTTGAGATTTGTAAAAAAAAATTTAAATCACATGTGGTTAAAGTGCACATTGTCAGATTTTAATAAAGGCCTTTTTATATATTTTGGTTTCACCATGTAGAATTTACAGCAGTGTTTATACATAGTCCCCCCATTTCAGGGCACCGTAATGTTTTGGACACAGCAATGTCATGTAAATGAAAGTAGTCATGTTTAGTATTTTGTTGAATATGCTTTGCATGCAATGATTGCTTGAAGTCTGCGATTCATGGACATCACCAGTTGCTGGGTGTCTTCTCTGGTGATGCTCTGCCAGGACTGTATGCAACCATCTTTAGCTTATGCTTGTTTTGGGGGCTAGTCCCCTTCAGTTTTCTCATCAGCATATAAAAAGCATGCTCAATTGGGTTCAGATCAGGTGATTGACTTGACCACTCAAGAATTTACCATTTTTTAGCTTTGAAAAACTCCTTTGTTGCTTTATCGGTATGTTTGGGATCATTGTCTTGCTGTAGAATAAACCCGCCGGCCAATGAGTTTTGAGGCATTTGTTTGAACTTGAGCAGATAGGATGTGTCTATACACTTCAGAATTAATTATGCTGCTACCATCAACAGTTGCATCATCAATGAAGATACAGTGCCCTCCTTAATATTTGGGACAAAGACCCATCATTTATTTATTTGCCTCTGTACTCCACAATTTGTAATAGAAAAAAATCACATGTGGTTAAAGTGCACATTGTCAGATTTTATTAAAGGCCATTTTTATACATTCTGGTTTCACCATGTAGAAATTACAGCTGTGTTTATACATAGTCTGCCCCAATTCAGGGCACCATAATGTTTGGGACACGTGGCTTCATAGGCATTTGTAATTGCTCAGGTGTGTTTAATTGCCTCCTTAATGCAGGTATAAGAGAGCTCTCAGCACTTAGTCTTCCCTCCAGTCTTTCTATCACCTTTGGAAACTTTTATTGCTGTTTATTAACACGAGGACCAAAATTGTGCCAATGAAAGTCAAATATGCCGTTATGAGACATAAACAAGAATAAAACTGTTAGAGACATCTGTCAAACCTTAGGCTTACCAAAATCAACTGTTTGGAACATCATTAAGAAGAAAGAGAGCACTGGTGAGCTTACTAATTGCAAAGGGACTGGCAGTCCAAGGAAGACCTCCACAGCTGATGACAGAAGAATCCTCTCTATACTAACGAAAAATCCCCAAACACCTGTCCAACAGATCAGAAGCTCTTCTGGAGTCAGGTGTGGATTTGTCGATGACCACTGTCCACAGAAGACTTCATGAACAGAAGTACAGAGGCTACACTGCAAGATGCAAACCACTGGTTAGCCACAAAAACAGGATGGCCAGGATACCGTTTACCAAGAAGTACTTAAAAGAGGAAGCACAGTTCTGGAAAAAGGTCTTGTGGACAGATGAGACGAAGATCAATTTATATCAGAGTGATGGCAAGAGCAAAGTATGGAGGAGAGAAGGAACTGCCCAAGATCCAAAGCATACCACCTCATCTGTGAAACACGGTGGTGGGGGTGTTATGCCTTCTCCCCATATCCCTTGATTCCGCTAGACTCTACAGCTCTATCTAACTCTCTTATAAATTCATCCAGTGCATTGGCCCGCTACTGCGTTCTGTGGCAGAGAATTCCACAAATTCACAACTCTCTGGGTGAAAAAGCTTTTCTCATCTCAGTTTTAAATGGCCTCCCCTATATTCTTAGACTTTGACCCCTGATTCTGGACTCCCCCAACATTGGGAACATTTTTCCTGCATCGAGCCTGTCCAGTGCTTTTATAATAAGCGAGTATGGCATTACGAAAAATGCAAGGAATCATGGGATTTGTCAAAGGTCACTCGCTAGAAAGAAAAAGCAAATGAAGCGCTGACTTCGCTGTATAATTCTTACCTTTATTCATGATTTATGTGAAAAAATATGTTTAATACGAGGTAGGGGGTGCCAGGTAGTGGGGTGTAACAGTGAGAGAGAGGGGGCAGATGCGAGCGGTGACGGGAGAGCGAGCACACAGACGCACGCCTCATCCGCAGCCAGGATCGAACCCGGTCCCTGGCGTCACAAGCACTGCCGAACCGCCACTGGACCGTTACCCCCCCCCCCCCCCCCCTCCATCTCCCACTCGAATCTGCCCCTCCTCTCTCTCGCTGTTACACCCCGCTCTCCGGCTTGGCTCTGCCCGTCCCGCCGGGTTGGCCGTCAGCCCCGCCGGCCCAGGGCCACACCAGACAGGGACGGGACACCCAGGAGGGGAGGGTCCAACAGCACCCGCAGCACCGGAGACCCGGGCCCGACCCCAACCACGGACGAAACGCAAGCCTGCACACAACGCAGCGCCACACTTGCCGAGAATGTTTATAGCGAGTGACCTATGACCTGGGCATGCGCAGTCAGAATACCGAACTAGCTTATTTTATGTTTCTATAAGATCCCCCTCATTCTTCTAAATTACCCTGAATACAAACACAGTCTTTCCAATTTTTCCTCATGCCAGTCCCGCCATCCCAGGGATTAACCTCGTGAACCTACGCTGCACTGCCTCAATAGCAAGGATGTCCTTCCTCAAATTAGGAGACCTAAACTGCACACAATACTACAGATGTTGTCTCACCAGGGCCTTGTAAAACTGCAGAAGGACCTCTTTACTCCGAAACTCAAATCCTCTTGTTATGAAAGCCAACATGTCATTAGCTTTCTTCACTGCCTGCTGTGCCTACATGTTTGCTTTCAGTGACTGGTGTACAAGGACACCTAGGTCTTGTTGCATTTTCCTTTTTCGTAATCTAACATAATTGAGATAATAATCTGCCTCCTTGTTCTTGCCGCCAAAGTGGATAAACTCACATCTGCCCACTCACTCAATCTGTCCAAGTGACCCTGTAACCTCCTAGCATCCTCTTCGCAGTTCACGCTGCCACCCAGCTTTCTGTAATCTGCAAATTTGCTAGTGTTACTTTTAATCCCATCATCTAAATCATTAATAATTGTAAATAGTTGGGGCCCCAGCAGAGCCTTGCTGCACTCCACTCACCACTGCCTGCCATTCTGACAGGGACCAGTTTATTCCTACTATTGACAGGGACCCGTTCATTCCAACTCTAAAGCATTCTCCAACACTTTGTCTGTTTCAGGTATAAACCGGATTCAATGTGGCATTCTTTGCAACAGACAGCAGTCAATGGATATTTTTAAGACGGAGATTGATAGGTTATTGATTAGTACCGGTGTTCGTGGTTACAGGGAGAAAGCAGGAGAATGGGTTTGAGCGGGAAAGGTTGGTTGAATAGCAGAGTAGACTTGATGAGCCGTATGGCCTAATTCTACTCCAAGAACATATCTGCAGTTTTTTTGTTTACAAGTATTAAGAACAGTTGATTATGTCTCATTGGGCAATGAATTTAAAAGTTGCTGCTGGAAGTTAGAGAACTGCAGTTTCCCCAACCATGAGTTGCAGAAATTATGGCCTAACCAATGCTGGATGTCAGGCAGCGAGTTTGGCAGCATTGGAGATAGGGTGCGATGTGCACAAGCAGATAAAACCACCACCATCGTCCCCGTCAGGTCATAAATAATCCTGAAATGTATCACTGTTCCTAGGGTCTATATCACTGTCTTTTTCTTAGAAATTCCTACACACAGTGAAAGAAGCTTCTCAAGACGAACCAACATCTGACGCTGCAGCAGTTTATCATCTCCGCCAGAATGATGAAATCTCATCAAGAAATGGTTAAACAGTTCACCCTTTGCCAGCTTCATCCCAAATTTGTATAAACCCTTGAAGACTTTGCTGTATAATGCAGTTTCTGATTTAGAACAGCCAGAAAAAAAAATTGCAGGACCACACTACAGGAGGTTTGCAAATGTTTATTGAGTGCAACAAGAAGTCCAGAAATATGTTTCCTCGTCTGTTCTTATAACATTAATCGGCAAACTCAAGTAATTTAGTTTCACATTCTAAAAGTTGTCCCATTGACGAGGGAGTTTGGACTTCTGTATGAACATAGAAACATAGAAAATAGGTGCAGGAGTAGGCAATTCGGCCCTTCGAGCCAGCACAATGGCTGATCATCTAAAATCAGTATCTCGTTCCTGCTTTGCCCCCCATATCCCTTTTTTTCATTTAGTCCCAAGAGCTAAATCTAACTCTCTTGAAAACATCCTGTAGCGGCCTGGACGAGGTCAGGAAAAGGCCAGACGCCAGGCGGGTTCAAACAGTAGTCTTTTAATCCCTACAGCGAGAGTATGCCACACACACACCTCGAGAGCACTAAACCCAGGGTCGTCTGGAAACCTCGTGGCAGACCAATGCCCCTGTCCCATAATCAGCGAGGGGGATGATCCAATGAGTGGCCTACGCCCCAGGGACCGCCACAATCCAGTGAATTGGCCTCCACTGCCTTCTGTGGCAGAGAATTCCAGATTCATAACTCACTGGGTGAAAATGTTTTCCTCAACTCAGTCTTAAATGGCCTACCCCTTTTTCTTAAACTGTGACCCCTAGTTCTGGACTCCCCCAACATCTGGAACATTTTTCCTGCATCTAGCCTGTCCAATCCTTTAAGAAATGTATATGTTTCTATAAGATCCCTTCTAATCCGTGTAAATTCCAGTGAATACAAGCCCAGTCGACCCATTCTTTCATACGTCAGTCCCGCGATCCCGGGAATTAACCTGGTGAACCTACGCTGCACTCCCTCAATAGCAAGAATGTCCTTCCCCAAATTATGAGACCAAAATTGCACACAATACTCCAGGTGCTGTCTCACCAGGGCCCTGAACAACTGCAGTAGGGCCTCCTTGCTCCTTAACATATCCTCTCACAATGAAGGCCAACATGCTATCAGCTTTCTTCACTGCCGGCTGTATCTGCATGCTTACTTTCAGTGACTGATGTACAAGCACACCCATGTCTCCTTACCCCTTTTCCTAATCTGACCCCCCCATTTCCTAATAACCTCACATTTATCCACATTATACAGCATCTGCCGACTCACCCAACCTATCCAAGTCACCCTGCAGCCTCATAGCATCCTCATCGCAGCTCACACTGCCACCCAGGTTTGTGTCATCCGCAAACTTGGAGATGTCACATTTAATTCCATCATCTAAATCCTTAATATATATTGTAAATAACTTATCATATGTCAGTCCCGCCATCCCAGGAATTAACATGATTCATCTTGAAAGATCAGGTTATATCTTCAAGCTCTGGGGTTTCCTAAAGAAAAGCTATGACTTTCAAAAACAACAGCAGCAGCCTCTAGCCATGTTCCATGTCAAAGCCAAGCTGCAAAGGCACAAAATTAGCCAAAATGGTTAGGCTACCCAAAAGACTTGCAAAAACGAATCGCTCATATTTATCTCCTTTTGTACTTTAAAAAATAAATTGGTCCCGTTTGTAAACAGCAACAGTATAGACAAAATAGAGTTAAATGTTCATTTTGCAGAATAACACTAACTGTTTCCATCATGGACTTGGCTATATTTTTACATTATTTTAAACATACATGAATTACTAAACATTAAAGATTCAAGAGTTTATTAATTATACATCTTTCAAACAAAATCCTTAAAATGTATCATAAATCCCAAATTCCAAGTCCCAGTTCATTTGTTCCAAGATGCTGCATCTTCACAGGCAAATGGAGAGACAATCTCCAGCATGGCAACGATTCTTCCTGGTTTCAGACAGTTATTTCGATTTGCAAAATGAAAGCAAATCTTTTGCGAAATGCTGAAGAACCTCCAAATCTAAGCACGTTTCTTCATGATTCAGCAAAGTATATTAGTTTGGACAATCACATTATTCTTCATCCATGTGAATCTTCGTCGAGAAAGTGAGAATAGCCGAAGCTTGTAATTTGACTTGTAGCATCATTTACAGGAATTACCACATATCATGTTGAACTCTCTTTGCAATACCATTTGATTACAATAATTGCACGTATGACTTTTTGGGACCTATTTGGCTGTTGTATTAATTTCCTTATGGAGCCTTTCCACATTTTACTTTAGCAAAAGCATTTTAGTAAAAATGTGCTCGTCGACCAGAGGCTCAGAAAAAGGTGCATCAATTTTTCTTTATATACCTTGTGGTTGTTATTGCTGAATATACTGGGAAATCAGATAATTTGCACTCCATTGCTGCTTTACTAACAAATTCTTTCAAATAGTTAGCAAAATAAAATCAATTTCAGCAACCGTTTCCATTCTCTGAGTATTTCCATTTCCAACTTTCAAGCAACTTCAAGATCGACACTTCGCAACAACTCCAACATTCGCACTTAAACATGTTCATCGTTAATCTTCCACGTTAATTAATTTCCACTATCATAAATTACCTAATAAACTCAACATTTACAAATTTCAAATTTGCCTCAATGCTTCAAGACAATTTTATGTATGTGCTTCTTCAAATGGTTTCTACACTTGGACCAGAACAGACTTCCATGTAACTCTGGCCATGCATTCCAAATGTCGAGCTGGACCAAAGCACACTAAGCTTAATGTTATAACTGGAACCAAGTTTTAAAGATGTTAATGCAGAATATTACAGATATTACAGATTATTACTTGCATTTCAATGGGAATTATGTTCCTAACAAGAACAATGTACAGCACAATGTGCAGCTATGTATCAAATGGATAAACAAAGCCCTAACCAAATAGTTTATTTGGAATACAAATGCAAGCTGATTTTTAAACCTAAGCACAAAGAAAGTTTTCTTTCAAGCAAGTGAAAACATGGTGGAATGTGGTTTAACACGACATTCACTGGTACACTGCGAACCCCTATTCAGGTGATCTTTTGCCAGCAGGCAGTACAGAGAAAAGTGCATTCAGAAACTAAAAGGAGGTAAATCTGTGGAATTCATTGCCACAGAAGGCCGTGGTGGCCGTCAATGCATATGTTTAAGGCAGAGATGAATAGATTCTTGATTTGTACGGGTGTCAGGAGTCATGGGGAGAAGGCAGGAGAATGGGGTTGAGAGGGAAAGATAGATCAGCGATGACTGCATGGTGGAGAAGACGGTGGGCCGAATGGCCTAATTCTTCTCCTGTCACTTATGAAACTGATACTACTCTGAAAGTGTCAATATTCAGCAAATCATTTGAGTCAAAATGATCAAAATTTTCTTTAAATGGCCCAACATTTTTAATTGAAATGCAGCACAGGTTGTTTTACTATATCATCCTAGAGATTGCTACCAAACCTGTTATCTATTCCATATTCATAGATGTCTGAATTTTGAAATCTTAATCACAAGATTAAAATTTTGTTTCAACGAACTCATCTCAATTTGTAACATTAATTATGTCATGAAAGTAATCTTCAAATAACTTTACTGGAATACCTTTTAGATTCTACACACGATTCATGAATGCTTCAACAATACCATCACCCGCCTAAAAATGATTGATGAAGCATCTATTAATGACCAAAATTATGGTAACATTTGCTATTTTTCTGAAGAACAAGGAAGGCCAATGTGTGGAAATTATCTCAGTAGTTTATATTTCAGTTCCATCAATTCCAGTTTTTAAACAAAGTAGAACTATTTCAAACAGATGAACAATAATACACTAGTTTGCACTTGATCAGTTTGCAGATTAGGCCATCTTTCATCCAAAGATTGAATTGCAGGCGATTGGAAGAATGCGTCCAGTCTCTTTGGAGTATTTGCTATTTTTCACTGTTCAGTGTAGGCACATTACACAACAATGTTACATTATGGAAAGTGTGCTAACTAACCACACATTGAGCCATATGTGGTAGTATTTTCTTGAAAATCAGTGCCACTTAATGATAATGATCCTGTGGAAGGGTTTCCATCAACTAGATATCAATTGCAGAATCAACCATTTTTGACCTCGTTTCCTCTCCCAGAAACTTTTGTGCTTGATCAAGAAAGCACCATCTCGTTGGAACGTTGTTACATCGTTAACAGAAGGCACTCATTGCTTATAAATTTCTAGACAAAGTTCAGAGATTTCTACAAATGCGCACTTCCGATTAAAAAGTTGAAATATAGCGGCAACAATGGTCGGGAACTATAGAGAAGTCACACATGAATGACCAAGAAATCTGAATGGTTGGGGACCAGCTGGAACATGTACCTGTAATTGTTGTGACAGTGTGTCCCTCTGTGCCTCCAACTCCCTCGCTCCTTCAATATCTTTCTTTAGCCGCTCAATTTCCTAAACAAAGAGATACCAGCGTCAGTTATCATATTACCATCATTCAATGACTTGCCCCATGAACCATTCCAAGTATTAAATGTTCTTTGTACAGAACCACATTTTTATTTCTCACTTTCTGGGGGAAAAAATGATTTTTTTAGAATTACAATTATACTTTTAATTGCAGTGAATTAAGTGAATTAACTGGAAACCATGTAATAAGCATGTATAATATTTTTGGAAAACCAAAATCTTATCGTACAATTTTTGCAAAACCAGCTCATTTCTAGAGTGTAGAAACAAGGAACTGCAGACACTAGTTTACCAAAGAAAGATAAAATGATGGAATAACTCAGATCAGGCAACATCTCTAGAGAACATGGTTGGATGACATTTCGGGTTGGGACCATCCATCAGACTGAAGGGTTCTGAACAGAAACGTCACCTATCTATGTTCGCCAGGGATGCTGCTTGATCCACTTAGTTACTCCAGCAGTCTCTTTTCTTTAATTTATATTGAGTTGATTTGCTCCCGAAATTTAATATTGTCTATTTCAACCTCAGACTTGGGCATAACTCAGCTGTGTTCCTGTATATTCAATAAAATAATTGAAGAGCTACATTAATTTGCCTTTTTTTTTTGCAACAGACTGAATCCCATGTCTCTTGCCCAAGTGGATATTTGGATCCTCAAGAATCAGGAGAGAATTCCACCAACACTGTGGTCTATAGATTTAATCACTGACGTAACTAGTTTCAGACCCGCTGAGTGGAACAAATAAAGGAATGCAAAATTACATGCAATGAAAAGTATAATTGTAAACAAAAGTGTTGCTCAAACCAGTACAGAAAGATTCAAGTAATTAGTGCATCCCTATTGTGTGTACCAAGGTAAAGTGGAATCTTTTTAAAATCTAAATATCAATCTGCCCTCATTTAATGTAGAAATAAAAAGATGTTCAGAAAATATGATGTCATTTGGTTCTTAACCAAGTGAAAGGGAAGGTGGGGGGAGGGGGGGACGAACTGTTTCGGAAGCATCAATAGGATCAATAATACATTCATCCAAACGTAACAACACAAATGTCGAAAATCAGACTACCTCTGATAAATGTCAATGGTCGACAATAAACAAACAATAGTCGAGGTAACAAGTAATTACAGTGCCCTTCATAATGTTTGGGACAAAGACCCATAATTTATTTATTTGCCTCTGTTCTCCACAATTTGAGATTTGTAATAGAAAAAAAAATCACATGTGGTTAAACAGCAATAAAAGGTTCCTAAGGCGATGGAAAGACTGGAGGAAAGACTAGGTGCCGAGAGGAGTCTTATACCTGCATTAAGGAGGCAATTAATAGGCAATAGGCAATTAAACACACCTGAGCAATTACAAACATCTGTGAAGTCATGTGTCCCAAACATTATGCTGCCCTGAAATGGGGAGACTAAACACAGCTGTAATTTCTACATGGTGGCAGCAAAATGTATAAAAATGGCCTTTAATATGATCTGACAATGTGCACTTTCACCACATGCGATTTGTTTTCTATTACAAATCTCAAATTGTGGAGTTCAGAGGCAAATAAATACATGATGGGTCTTTGTCCCAAACATTATGGAGGGCACTGTACAGTGTATTAGTCGTTGTTAGACAGAAGATACCCAAGACATAGCGCATTTTGGAATGATTAAGAGGTGAGATGAGCAACCATTTAATAGCTAAAAGGGTATTTAGATGCTTCATAAGACCATGGGTAGACAAGGTAGCAAGATGTGTCTTTGGACCCAGAGGTTGCAAAGGAGGAAATTACAGCAACATTTGAGATCTACTGACTGCAGAAGAATGCTGTACAGAACCAATTTTTAGGAGTCACTATTGTTCCAGATTGTGGGAAGGAAAAATGTAAGGAGAGATTACAACAAATCTAGAAAAAGGGGAAAATTTAGGATGAGTTGAAGGTAGACACAAAATGCAGGAGTAACTCAGTGGGCCAGGCAGCATCTCTGGAGAGAAGCAATGGGTGAGGTTTCGGGTCGATACCGTTCTTCAGACTTATTCTTAGGATTAGTTGACTGATTTCCAAAGCAACAACTGGTCTTTAGACAATTTGAATGTTGTGGATGCAACAGGTATTACTGAAAGGAAATGGCATGAGAAACCTTGAGGAAAATTGCAGAGAAAATTGAGATTTTGTAAGACGATGAAATAAAGTTTCAAAGGATCGTATTTAATGACAACTGCTCAAAAATACATTAGGGCTAAAGGAATCAAGGGATATGGAGGGAAAAGCAGGAACAGGGTACTGATTTTAGATGATTAGCCATGATCATATTGAATGGCGGTGCTGGCACGAAGGGCCTACTCCTGCATCTATTTCACTAAGTTTCGAAAAATGGTCATAAGTAGCAAGTGGACTCCATTCCTGCAGTCATTTATGGGTACTGATCTGTGTAAAGGCCTTGGAGGGAATAGCAAGATCATTTAAACGACAACTCTATGTAAAGTTTATTAATTACTTAAAACCAGTGGAAACAACAACGTTACGAGTCTGAAGAAGGGTCTCAACCCGAAAAGGACAGGCAGCATCTCTGGAGAGAGGGAATGGGTGATGTTTCGGGTAGACATCCTACTTCAGACTGGTGGCTGGAATGTATTTTTGTGATGATATGTAGATGTACGTGTACCAGTGGCTCCAAAAAGTTAAAACTAGATTCAATTTCAAACTTTTATTCACAAAGATTAAGTTTAAAAATAAAATATATTGAATTAGGCAGTCGGGCCCTTGAACAGCGTATAGGATGGAGATCTACCGCAGACATTGATAGCAAGGAGCATGTGTGTGCTAGCACCTGTGTCTACAAAGCAAAAGCACTGCATCTGGATCAAGCTGAGTGCCAGGTCAACATGTCAGTTACTGGACTCTATAGAAGCCAAGCTGTGCTGTGAATCTGCTCCTGTGATCTTTTGCCCGTCAGACCTAGCAAAAGATCAGAATCCCATTAATTTGATCAGGGCAGCCAGACCTGGAAATAAGTTAAAAAATGGCAAGCAACTGGGAGTCAGAGTCATAGCAATATGGAAAACAGCCCTTCGTCCCAACTTGTCCAACACTGTCAAGCTGAGCTTATCCCATGTATCTGCATTTGATCCACATCCTTCAAAACCTTCCCTTCGTACATGTCGATGTCTTTTAACTAAACTAAATATAAAGGGGATATGACACATAACTTTTCATGGTTTATTGTCACGTGTACAGTGAAAAGCTTTGCTGCGCGCTATCCAGTCAGTGGAAAGACGATACATGGTTACAATCAAGCTGCCCAGAGTATACAGATACAGGATAAAGGGAATAACATTTAGTGCAAGATAAAGTACAGTAAAGTCCGATAGTCCAAGGGTCTCCGATGAGGTAGATGGTAGGTCAGGACTGAACTCTAGCTGGTGGAAGGATGTTTAAGGGTTTCGGCCCGAAACGTTGCCTATTTCCTTCGCTCCATAGATGCTGCTGCACCCGCTGAGTTTCTCCAGCACTTTTGTCTACCTTTGGTGAAAGGAAGGTTCAGTTGCCTGATAACAGCTGGGAAGAAACTGCCCCTAAATCTATGCGTTTACACACTTCTGGACCCCTTGCCTGATGAGAAAAGGGAGAGGTGGGAGTGAGGCTGAGAATCGTCCTTGATTATGCTAGTGGCCTTGCCAGGGCTGAATGAAGTGTAGATGGAGTCAATGGAAGAGAGGTTGGTTTGTGTGATGGTCTGAGCTTTCCCCCGCACTATAAACCCCGTGCCCCCTTGTTTTCTCACCTTATCTTTGCCCCTCATACTTTATATAATTCTGTATGGTCACGCTTCAGCCTCCTATGCTCCATGAAAACAGATTCCAGCCTATCCATATAATCAAGCCCTGCAGTCCCAATAGCATCCTCATGAATCTTTCTGCATCCTTTCCAGCTTAATGACGTCCTTCCTATATCTGGGTAAGCCGAATGGCAAACAACTTATTGCTAATTTTTTTTTTCTCTAATCTATTTTTAAGGTCTAATGTGGTTTATAATGCATTCAAAAATTGATATCCATTTTATAGTTAACTTGAAATAATCTGAAAATTAGAGAAATGTAATTGTAAAAAAGCTTGCCAACTTTGACAGAAACCAAGACCATGACCCGTCAGCACTGGGGCCACAAGTATGAGCAAGCGAAGACAATGTACACTACAGCACAGGAACAGATCCGACAGCTCACTTTGTCTGCACAAACCAAGATGTGAAATCAAACTAATCCCATCTGCCTCATAACCCTCTATTCCCTGCCTGTTAACACAACTGTCTAAATGCCTCTTAAATGATGCTGTAAATTAAATGCTTCCATCAACTCCCCTGACAGCACATTCCAGACATTTGCCTTTTCTGTATAGAAACTTTACCTTGCATATCTCTCACGTAAACCTTTCCCCTCCCACCTTAAACGCATGTTCTCCGATATTTGTCATTTCCTTACTGGGAAAAAAAACCTTCGTAGACAAAAGTGCTGGAGAAACTCAGTGGGTGCAGCAGCATCTATGGAGCGAAGCAAATAGGCAACGTTTTGGGCCGAAACCCTTCTTCAGACTGATGTAGAGTGGGAGGGGGGGGGGGGGGGGGAAGAGAAGAAAGGAGAAAGGAAGAGGAGCCAGAGGGCTGAGAAGGGGAGGAGAAGAGGAGGAGAGAGCAAGGGCTACCGGAAATTGGAGAAGTCAATGTTTATGCCGCTAGGGTGCAAACTGCCCAAGCGGAATATGAGGTGCTGCTCCTCCAATTTCCGGTGGTGCTCACTCTGGCCACAGAGGAGGCCCAGGACAGAAAGGTCAGATTCGGAATGGGAGGGAGAATTGAAGTGCTGAGCCACAGGGAGATCAGGTTGGTTAATGCGGACCGAGCGGAGGTGTTCGGCGAAAAGGTCGTCAAGCCTACGCTTGGTCTCACCGGAAAGGGGGGAGGTAAAGCGACAAGTGTAGCATCTCTTGCGGTTGCAAGGGAAAGTGCCCGGGGAGGGGGTGGTGCAAGAGGGAAGGGAAGAATTGACCAGGGAGTTACGGAGGGAGCAGTCTTTGCCGAAAGTAGATGGGGGGGGGGGGGGGAGATGGGAAGATGCGACGAGTGGTGGGGTCACGATGGAGGTGGTGAAAATGACGGAGGATTATTTGTTATGTGACGGCTAGTGGGGTGAAAGGTGAGGATTAGGGGGACTCTGCCCTTGTTGCGAGTGTGAGCGGATGGGGAGAGAGAGCAGTGTTACGGGGTATTGAAAGCCTCATCTATAGTAGGGGAGGGGAACCCCCGTTCCCTGAAGAATGAGGACATTTCCGATGCCCTGGTGTGGATAGTCCTCTGTCACTTTCGCCATCTCCAACATGACCCCACCACTCACATCAAAAAAAAAAAAGAAAGAATATGGGATGTTGATGCGCAAATATGATTAGAACTATATGGTTGTGTGATGGGCAACACCAAAATAGTCTTTTGTTTGAATAAATGGCCAGTTTCATGTGTAACATTTGGGCATTCCTTAAAATCAAAGAGATCAAAGAACAAGAGATCACCATTGTTCAAATCCAGATTTTCATACTGTAATTGCATGGTAATAAAAAGGCAATCCAATAATCCAAATTTGACGCTGAAAATTGTACTGTTCCACTGTTTTGCAATAACATACAATTGCACAAATTTGATTTATACTTGGAATGTGTATTATTTTCTGGATGTCTTTAGGTATGCATCTCCCATAATTTACAATGTTACACACTTGTATGGCCATGGACTGCGATTGGACACGGAAGGTAGACTTAATGCAAAGGAATCAATCATTTTTACTGTTCAGAAACAATTCAATTGGTAATTGTGCAAGAGTTACCCAGTGTCAATACACAACTCTGTGGCCTTACCTCTTCTTTGTCTTTCATCTGTGCCTCGAGTTCTTCTATTGTTCTGTTCAATTCTGTTTTGTGTGTCTTGAGTACATTTGCCTGCCCACTTAGACATTCAAGTTCTGAAACCTGAATTTGGACACAAAAAAAAAAATCAAATACATTTACACAATTCCAACAGTTTGAACCGATTTTTCCAGGACTGTATATATTATAATAAAACTAATTTAACGTTGAGTGCTACTATTCCTGCATAGGATCCTTGCATCTGACAAAAAATTTTTAACATGGTTGAAAACAGACTTTTCTGCCTGGATATTAGCATTAATGAAGAGGAATAAAGTTTAAAGGAAGGGAAAAGCTCCTGCAGATCTTTCATGAGACAAGATTATTTTGCCTTTGCAAAGAAAAATACAAACGTAAAAAACATTATATGCATGTCAACATACAACAGGTTTCTTCTTGCATTTGCCATTCCTTCCTATTTCTGTTTAAACACGGAACAAACAAATACCACCTTTTCCTCTATCAATTATCAACAAACTAAGTTCAAGATTTTCAGCATGCATCAGAAGAATTGTTTCTCTGGAGGCTGAGGGGAGACCTGTTAGAAGTATATAAAATAATGCTAGACAGGGGAGACAGTCAGAACTTTTCCCTCTGGATAGAAATAATAAAACTAGAGAGCTTTAAGGTGAGGGGTAAAGTTTAAAGGGGATGCGAGTGAGAAGTTTCCACCCCACAGCAGGTTGGTTGCCAGGAACACCGAGGCAGATACAAAAAGGGCATTTAAGAGGCTTTTGGATAGGCACACAGATATGAAGGGAATGGAGGGATATAATTAGTGTAATATAATTATAATTTATATAATTGGTTGGTTTAACTTGGCATCATGTTCGTCACTGACATTATGGGCAGACGGTTCTGCTCCTGTACTGTTCTTCATTCCATCTCAAATGTACAATCGAAAAGCTAAAACAATGGTACAATCAGAACACAATTCTGATGTAGAAAGAGGATTGTTCTACCTTAAATAATCAGCTGAAATTAGAAAAATTGTAAAACCCAATCAAAACTTCAAAACTATGAATGCATGTATTGCTATAACTAACTAGATATCTGTGAGGGAGGGGTGGGAGGAATGACTAAACCCCAAACCTTATGCTTGAATTCTTAAAACATCAAGATAAACAAGTGAATAGTTGCAAACTATCCAGTTAACTCTTTCAACCTTACACCCTGCTTGTAGCAAAAAGCAGAAGGCATTCTCAGCTGGGCAACCCAAAAAGGTTGTCATTCAGAACCCACTAGCCTACTTATTCTGTGTTTAAGAAGGAACTACAGATGCTGGGAAACCGAAGGTACACAAAAAAGCTGGAGAAACTCAGCGGGTGTAGCAGCATCTATGGAGCGAAGGAAAAAGGCAACGTTTCGGGCTGAAACCCTTCTTCAGCCTATTTATTCTGTTCCCTCATTCATGCCAAAAGAGATCATTTCAACACAAGGGGGCAGACTAACAAAAGTAGAATAGCAGATATCAAACCTTTGCTTCTACCCAAGTAGTCTCCAAGAAACAGCCCTTCAAAACCACATGTGAACAAGTCCTTAGTGACAAGTGCGCAATCTGATATGCGTTAGCTAGTCTCTAGGTCAGCTGATGGCACATCAACAGAGTATTAAATTTTAAATTACTGCCCTAGAATGCACACAGCTGACACCTTCAGAAAAGCGGAGCATCAAGTTCAGTTATGGTGCAATCACTTGAAGCAATCGTTCTACTTTAAAAACATAGAAGGAATATAGAGTTCATTTAAACCAGGATTTTTCTTATAAATGTCAGATAACGCTGCAGGCTCGATGCATGTTGATACAATTCCATAGTTGTACAACATCCCTCAATGTAACCAAATCTACTGCTTCCCTTTTTGTACACATGCAAGTCTGAAGAAGGGTCTCGACCCGAAACGTCACCCGTTCCTTCTCTCCAGAGATGCTGCCTGTCCTGCTGAGTTACTCCACCTTTGTGTGTCTATCTTCAAGCCAGATGTTTCCTGATAATGCCCATTTATAATGGTGGATGTTTATGTTAAATTTTATTCTGTGAGGCTGTTTGCATTGTTGCTTTTCACTTTGTATGGATGTATGGTAACTCAAATTTCACTGTACCTTGCCATTTACTTTAAAACACCTTTATTGGTCACTAATTCCTGGCTCAATGAAAGTAAAAAAATCAATAATTATCCCCAATATGCATATCCAAAATGCACATATGTCATTAGTGTTCTTATTCTGGCATGGGATTCCACAGAATAGACAAGTGACGATCTCTCTCTCCCTTGCCAATCTTATACAACTTTACCCAATTTACAATTTTACACACAGACCGTTCTGTGCATTGAAGACAAATCTGACTTCCAAATCCACAAGTCAGCTGTAGTACAAGGTGGAGATTAGCGACCTCAACAAACCTTGCCAGAGGAGGCAGTTACTATCGCAACATTTAAGAAACAGTTGGACAGGTACATGGATAGGACAGGTTTGGAGGGATATGGATCAAACGCAGGTAAGTGGGTCTAATATAGCTGTGACACGTTGGCCGGTATGGGCAAGTTGGGCTGAAGGGCCTGTTTCCACGCTGTATGACTATGACTCTTGGCACTGAATTCTAGGAACTGGGCTACCTGATCTCAGAGACTGAATTAGTTCCTTTCCCTCCCAGTGGAAGCATCTGTCCTCTTCATGGGAACTGCCAAATTAGCAGCACAAAACATGAAGCTAATCCAATATTTTTAGTGCTGGAGCTTTAATGAACTGCTGCAACTTACATTTAGTTCCTGCAGATTACGAATGTAAAATCAAGGACACTGGCTATACTTCTGCAACTAAATCACTAGATCAGATAAACGTATGAACAAAGAGCTTACATTTCCTTTAAATGCTTTCTTATAACTTAACATGATACAAAATTGACCACCAACACAAAAGTTGCTACCTAGATATACAGTTTGTTCAAGAAGGAACTGCAGATGCTGGAAGATCGAAGGTACACAAAATTGCTGGAGAAACTCAGCGGGTGCTTTACTTTACACCTCCAACGTGACCCCACCACTCGCCACATCTTCCCATCTCCCCCCATGTCTGCCTTCCGCAAAGACCGCTCCCTCCGCAACTCCCTCGTCAATTCTTCCCTTCCCTCCCGCACCACCCCCTCCCCGGGCACTTTCCGTTGCAACCGCAAGAAATGCAACACCTGTCCCTTCACCTCCCCCCTCGACTCCATTCAAGGACCCAAGCAGTCGTTCCAGGTGCGACAAAGGTTCACCTGTATCTCCTCCAATCTCATCTACTGCATCCGCTGCTCTAGATGTCAGCTGATTTACATCGGGGAGACTAAACGGAGGTTGGGCGATCGTTTCGCCGAACACCTCCACTCAGTCCGCAATAACCAACCTGACCTCCCGGTGGCTCAGCACTTGAACTCCCCCTCCCATTCCCAATCCGATCTATCTGTCCTGGGTCTCCTCCATTGCCAGAGTGAGCAACAGCGGAAATTGGAGGAACAGCACCTCATATTCCGTCTGGGGACCTTGCGTCCGGATGGCATTAACATTGAATTCTCCCAATTTTGCTAGTCCTTGCCGTCTCCTCCCCTTCCTCAACCCTCTAGCTGTCTCCTCCCACCCTCCCATCCGCCCGCCCTCGGGCTCCTCCTCCTCCCCTTTTCCTTCCTTCTCCCCCCCACCCCCCATCAGTCTGAAGAAGGGTTTCGGCCCGAAACGTCGCCTATTTCCTTCGCTCCATAGATGCTGCTGCACCCGCTGAGTTTCTCCAGCAATTTTGTGTACCTAGATATACAGTTACTTTGCCTGAAAAGTTTCAAACATCTGCAGTTATTCTTTGTATAAATGTAGTCATAGCTCAAAGCAGCATAGTGTATCATTATTCTGGAAGGGATACCTTCTAGCTTAAATTCAATTGAAGCACATTTTAAATATAGCAATACATTCATAACTTTGCAAATATTCATTTCATAGACAGTAGCTTCTGCCGAAAATTAATTACTTCTATTTTAATCAATAACGAAGCTTGTTCAGTGGTACCTCAACTATAAAGCTGCAGGTAACTACAAATTCTAGCATTGGCAGAAAAGCAAGCAAGCAAGAGTATTCACAGACATCCTTCACCTCTCCCAGCTCCCACTGGTTTTATAAGATCACTATTATAAGAGCAAGGTAGCATGCCTTAATGTCAACCATTCAGTGGCTCCGAAATCCACTTTCGTGAAGTGCTTCAAGAGACTGGTCACGGCACGTTAATACCCCCTCCCAGGTAGCCTTGATCCACTGCAGTTCACCTACCATCACAACAGGTCGAAGGCAGATGCCATCTACCTGGCCCTTCACTGGAACAAGGACACCTTTGTCAGACCATTTGTTGACCATAGCTCTGCCTTCAATACTATCATCCCAAACAAACTCCACTCCAAACGTCTGAACTCAAGAGTCAGCATCCCACTCTGTCACCAGATC
Source organism: Amblyraja radiata (assembly GCF_010909765.2). Taxonomy (NCBI): domain Eukaryota; kingdom Metazoa; phylum Chordata; class Chondrichthyes; order Rajiformes; family Rajidae; genus Amblyraja; species Amblyraja radiata. Next base: position 111,816,798 of record NC_045958.1, on the reverse strand, counting down.
CTCGACGTCCTGATCCATAGACCACAGTGAGAATGGGTGACAACTGACCACACCGATAATTGTCAATGCCAGTGCCCCACAAGGATGGATCTGCAGCCCTTTATTACACTCCCAATAAACTCACAACTGCTCGAACCCCACTTACAAGTTTGGAGTTTACACCGTTGCAGTGGGCTGGATCTCACACGATGACGAGACAGTACAGAAAAGAGACGAAGAGCTTTGACACATTGTGTCAAGTCAACAATCCAGTCAGCATCATGCTGCCAAAGTGGAGTTGGTTGAGAGCTTTCGGTTCCTAGGCGTAAATATCACTAACATTCTGCCCTGAACTAGCCACGTTGAAGCTAAGACTAAGAGAACTCACCAATGTCTCTACTTCCTCAAAAGACTAAGGAAGTTCAGCATATCTTGAATTGCACTTAACTTGCACAGATGTACCGCAGAAAGCATTCTTTCTACGGTGCATCAGTTTAGTTTGGCAACGCCTCTGCCCAATAGCCAAGAAATTGCAGAAAATCTAGATGTAGCCCAGCCAACACACAGATCAGTCTCACCACCAATAACTCCATCTACACACCATTGGGAAAGCAGCCAACAGAATCAAGGACCGGTCGGTCAATCCTTTTCCCCCGTTCAAAGGATAGAAGATACAAATGCTTGAAAGCACATACTACCAGATTCAGGAATAGTTTCTTCCCACTGTTTTCAGACTACTGAACAGAACTTTCATAAGTGCATGGTCCCAATCTCCCAACCTCGCTCATTGTAGCCCCTGCACTCTTTAACTGTGATGCCATAACACTGCAACACTATATTATGCATTCTGGCAATTTTCTCTGCGCTACCTATTGTGCTTATGTATAGCTCGATTGTACTTTAGAGAACTATTTAATTGGATAGCAGGCAAAGGGTTTTTCCACTGTATCTCTGTACATTTGACAAATCAATAAAACTACTTTTCCAGGATGCAAGCTATATTTATCACTATGGATACTCAATGAGGATTTGGATATTTAACTGAGTCAGAACTTAAGATGCACTCACTCAAACAAGTTTGTTTCCGACCATGCAATCTTCACTCATTCTTTCAACACAAAATTAGATTTTGAACTACACACAAGATCCGTTTGGACAAGAGAACATTTAACATTTCTAGAAATTAATAGATTATAATTAAATGCAAATCAGACTCTGCTTACGTGCAATTACTTCTTTATTGAACTTCTGACTACAAATGTAATGCATCAATACGTACTCTTTTGTGTAGTCGTTCGGCCTCATCCTGGTAAGCAGCGAGTTGCTGCTTCCATTGTTTAACATTGGCAGTAGATTCCAGGAGGGCTGCTGTGAGTTTAGCATTGTTGGATTTTAAAGTCGCCAGTTCGGACTCCCAGTGCTTTCCTATTGTCGTGCTAAAAAAGGAAGCAAATTGTTACCATTAATCATTATGCAAAATTTCAGTAGGGACCTAAAGCCTATTGACATTGAAGACAAAGAATAAATTCTCCCCTTGGCTTTGCTATCCACCAAAATACAATTAACTCCTTGTCCCACAAATTCTCACCAACTTCCTTGCAAGTTATCCCAAAGCTAACATCTCCAGCTATTCTAATATCTTTGGGGTACACGGCTGACCTGTTGTGTGCACTGGATGTAGACTCCAAACCCATTTCTCACACTCGACCTGCTTTATCAGGTGGGCATTCAGCTGCTTATCCCACACTTTCTGCTTTCCCATTCTATAACTCACCTTGAAATTAAAAACCCAACGCTCTGGCCAAGCTTGAGCAAACTCTCAAAACGATTTCCTTGTCAAATCTAATTTTCTCCTTGTTAGAGTTTGTTCACCATTGAATTGACAGTGGAATTTGTTGCTGTTATTAAGAACATGTCAGACTTTATGACTTGTTCTTAATAACAGCAACAACTTCACTTGGAGCTCTTCTGCACTCAAGTGTAGCTCTTCTCTGCCTCATTATCTCCCCAGTCACGTGCACAACACAAGGATGAGCAAAATCATTCAGCTTTTCACTATCAGCATCAATTAGCTTGACAATTTACCATGAGCATGCATTAGCATTTGAAAATGGGTCATGTCAGAAGGTCTAACTCCGACAATCTGACCATCTGTGACCTGAACTCCAAAGCGGTTTCAGAAATGGGCAGAACTAAGTGGGTCACTAACAAAAACAGAAGCAGAACAGTTGGTAATTAATGAGCTTGGACATTACACTACCAGAAACAGAAAACAGAGATGTGAAAGTCAGGAATGTTTTGGATTCATAAGATCTGTGGGTAACAGTACCCTCAACTTACACTGGTACGTTCCAACTCAAAGAGCAATGCACATTCATGGATAATACCAGTATTGATAATAATAGCACTGCTTGATGGCACCAATTCATACAATCAAGTTTTACAGCAATGGTAAGTTCATGCAGTTGCAGCATTTAAAGCTAAAATAAACACCAAGAAAACATGGGAGCGATCTTTATTTGCATTTACTACTTATTTTAATATTTACAGGTAGTTCTGCAATAGTTGTGCCCGTAAAAAACTTTGCATTATAGAAAATTGCATTGTAGATTGCATTGCATCCAGAGAGGAAATGGAGTTTGGAGCTAGAGGACTTCAGACTTGCAATAAGTTATTTTTTCCGCAAGGACTCCAAAAAAGGTTTCTCAATAGCAATAAATATTGCATATTATATTGTTTAACAGTATCATTGCACAAGGCCTAATAGAAGCGCGTAAGAAAGAACTGCAGATGCTGGTTTAAATCGAAGGTAGAAGTCAGAAGAAGGGTCTCGACCCGAAACATCACCCATTCCTTCTCTCCAGAGATGCTGCCTCACCTGCTGAGTTAGTCCAACATTTTGTGGCTAATAGAACTGATTGTGTGCTAGTTTCAATGGGCCACCCAGAGTTAAAGTAGCTGCTATTTTCTTGAGACAGTGGTGTTTGATCATGGTAGGGAGGTTTAGTTTAAGTTTAGTTTAGAGAAACAGTGCGGAAACAGGCCCTTCGGCCCACCAAATCTGCGCTGACCCGCGATCCCCGCACAATAACGCCAGGGCTGCCAACTGATGTATTAAAATCATGTTTTAGTGCACTGTAGAAGTATGATTTCAATGTTTTTTGTATTTTTAAGAGGTAACTTTATCCACACAAAGGGTGATGGGTCTATGGAACAAGCTGCCAGAGGAGGTAGTTGAGGCAGGGACCATCCCAACATTTAAGACAAAGTTAGACTGCTACATGGATAGGACAGGTTTGGAGGTATGGACCAAAAGCAGGTAGCGTAGCTGGGACATGTTGGCGGGTGTGGGCAAGTTGCGCCGAAGGGCCTGTTTTCACACTGTATCGCTCTATGACTCCATCATACCTCCACCATGCATGAATGATACAAAATCAAGTGATCAAGCTTTATTGCCATATACTCATGCATAGAAACATAGAAAATAGGTGCAGGAATAGGCCATCAGCCCTTCGAGCCTGCACTGCCATTCAATATGATCATGGCTATTCATCTAAAATCAGTACCCCTTTCCTGTTTTTTCCCCATATCCCTTGATGTTGTTAGCCCCAAGATTTAAATGTAACTCTCTCTTGAAAACATCCAGTGAATTGGCCTGCACTGCCTTCTGTGGCAGAGAATTCCACAGATTCACAACTCTCTGCGTGAAGAAAGTTTGTTCTCATCTCAATCCTAACTGCCCCCCCCTTTATTCTTAAACTGTGACCCATGGTTCTGAACGCCCCCAACATCGGGAACATTTTTCCTGCAGTCACAGTAAGTGAAAATCTAGCAGGCAAGCAGGATGCTTTCTCCATCCACCCCCATTTGAAGTCCACAATCTTCCACCGTTTCTACCCAGTGCTTGGTACTTACTTCCAGCAGCAACTGGTTGTCCTCCAGGATGCACTCTTTCTACTCTCAACCCCCCTCTCTCTCTCCCCTCCATCTCTCTTTCCCCTCTCTCTCTCCCTGTTTCTCCTCTCACCCCTCTCTCCCCGTCTCCTCCCTCACTCGCTCCCCTTCCCTCTCTCTTCCCTCTCTCCCCGTCCCACCTCTCTCCCCCCTCTCTCGTTCCCTCTCTCCTCTCCCTCCCCTAACTCTCTCTCCCCTCTTTCTTCTCTCCCCCCCCTCTCTCCCTCGCGGCCCCCTCTCTCTCTCTCTCCCTCCCCATCTCCCTCTCTCCCTCTCCACACACTCTCCCCTCTCTCTCTCCTTCCACCCCTCTCTCTCTCATCTCCCTTTCCTCCTCTCTCATCCTCTCTCTCCCTCCCACCTCACTCTCCTCCTGGCTCTCTCTCCCCTCTCTTTCTCCTCTGTCTCTTTCTCCTCTGTCTCTATCTCCTCTTTCTCTTTTCCCCCCCATCTCTCTCTTTCCCCCGTTTCTCTCCTTCCCCCTCTCTCCCTCTTCCCCCTCTCTCTTTTACCACCCCTCTCTCTCCCATTCTCTCCCTAACCTACAAACCTGTACGTCTTTGATGTGGGAAGAAACCCAAGAACAGGGAGATAGCCCACGCAGGTCACAGGTAGAACGTACAAACTCTGAACAGACAGCACCTGTAATCAGGATTGAACCCGGGTCTCTGGCGCTGCAAAGCAGCAACTCCATCACTGCATCACCGTGCTGTTACATGGATACAGTATTGTTCCCCGAGACAGTTTCGTTCTGATTTTCACTTTACAAAGTAGCTCTTTACTTCAAGAACAAAATCATGTTATAACCAACCTTAATAGCTCCAGTTTTCATTTCTTCATTCAAAGCATTACTCTGACAGACCAATATCAAACTTAAAAATACGCTACCAAGAAATGGCCTTGCATTAAAACTTCGCTTAATGGTCATTCTAAAGGAAAGGAATAGCAACATAGCAATGGTCATGCAGCTAAGCAAAACCTTTCACATTCCCCATGCTTACCTGTGAGTGAAGGGCAGAGAACTCTGGTTAATTTCAGCTCGTGGTTCAGCCTGGTGTGGCACATCCTGAATAGACCTTTCATCATCTGTCCCATTGATGCTCTCTGGTGTCAGAGGCGACTGCAAGTCACCGCCGGCAGACTCCTGTGAAGCAGATAATATTCTCAAAGTGTCTGTTTCAGACTGACATGAACAGCTAACCATCGACTGGATAGAGAGGATGTTTCCACTAGTGGACCAGGGGTCACAGCCTCAGAATAAAAGGACATTCCTTTAGGAACGAGATGAGGAGGAACTTCTTTAGTCAGTGGGTGGTGAATCTGTGGAATTCATTGCCACAGAAGGCTGTGGGGGTCACATCAGTGGATATTTAAGGCAGGGAGATAAGATTCATGATTAGTACGGGTGTCAGGGGTTATGGGGAGAAGGCAGAAGAATGGGCTTGAGGGAAAGTGAGATCAGCCATGATTGAATGGCAGAGTAGACTTGAGTTCAAGTTCAAGTGAGTTTATTGTCATGTGTCCCTGTATAGGACAATGCAATTCTTGCTTTGCTTAAGCACACAGAACATAGTAGGCATTTACTACAAAACAGATAAGTGTGTCCATATACCATAATATAAATATATACACACATGAATTAAATAAACTGATAAAGTGCAAATAACAGAAAATGTGTTCATAATAATCAGAGTTTTGTCCGAGCCAGGTTTAATAGCCTGATGGCTGTGGGGAAGTAGCTATTTCTGAACCTGGTTGTTGCAGCCTTCAGGCTCCTGTACCTTCTACCTGAAGGTAGCAGGGAGATGAGTGTGTGGCCAGGATGGTGTGGGTCTTTGATGATACTGCCAGCCTTTTTTGAGGCAGCGACTTGATGGAACTAATAGCCTGATTCTGCTCCTATCATTTATGAATTTATGACACCAAATATTTCAAATTTGAGTAGAAATATAATCAGAAGTACATTATATTCAAGGTACCTTTTCTTCACCACACAACTGGTTGGCATGGATGGTAGATTGGGCATTGTAAATTGCCCCATGTGTGTAGGTAAGTTGTACAACCTGAGAAGAGTTAATGGCAATATGGCGAGAATAAAATTGAATTTGATTTGGGGGATTAGTGTAAATGGGTGGTTGAAGGTCAGCGTGGACTCGGTGGGCCAAAAGGCCCATTTCTAGCCTGCATCTCTCGATAAAATGAATTTAAATTCACACCCACCTCTCCACTTCATTGTAATGAAAGATCTGCCGAGGGAATTATTTTAGGTGTTTTTTAGGATTGAAATTCTGATATAATTTAAATCAGGTCTATTTACCACATAAATGAGATCACAAAATTGAAACAGGATTCACTATCCCCACCATTATAGACGGGCTCCACAATGTACCCAATGGATGTAGTCTATTTAATCCATTCTCATGAACCAGTGGTCCCATAGGTTTATGGGACATAGGTTTAAGTTCGTAAGTTCCAGGAGCAGAATTAGGCCATTCGGCCCATCAAGTCTATTCCGCCATTCAATCATAACTGATCCATCTTTCCCTCGCAACCACATTATCTTCTCTTCACTCCGTAACCCCCTACACCCTTACTAATCAAGAATCTGTCAATCTCCGCCTTAAAAATATCCATTGACCTGTCCTCCACAGCCGTCCGTGGCAATAAATCCTTTACTATCCTTAACCATCGTTTACTAAAGAAATTCCTTCTCATCTCCTTTCTAAAAGGTACACCCTTATATTCTGAGTCTATGACCTCTGGTCCTAGACTGTTCCTTTCTCCCCACCTCATTCAGGTTAGGGGGAAAGATTTAGTAGGAACCCGAGTGGCAACTTTATTCTGTTCCCCCCCATCAAGGGTGGTAGGTACATGCCAGAGGAGGTAGTTGAGACAGGTACTATCATAACAGTTAAGAAACATTTTGACAGGTAAATGGATAGGAAAAGTTGAAGGATATAGGCGAAGCACAGGCAAGTGGGACTAGTGTAGATGGGGCACATTGGTTGACATGGAGAGTCAGTATGTCAAGGAGGACTCTCTCGAACTTCTACAGGTGCACAGTAAAGAGTATACTGACTGGTTGCATCGCGGCCTGGTTCGGCAACTTGAACGTCCAGGAGCGGAAAAGAATGCAGAAAGTTGTGACCACTGCCCAGCCCATCACCGGCTCTGACCTCCCCACCATCGAAAGGATCTATCGCAGTCGCTGCCTCAAAAAGGCAGCCAACATCAAAGACCCACACCATCCTGGCCACACACTCATCTCTCCGTTGCCATCGGGAAGAAGGTACAGGAGCTTGAAATCTGGAACATCCAGGTTCAGGAACAGCTGCTTCCCCACAGCCATCAGGCTATTAAACACAACATTAAACAAACTCTGAACTATAACAGCCTATTGCAGTTTATCTATTTATTTATGTGTATATACATGGTCTATGGTATAGACACACTGAACTGTTCTGTATTATGCTTACAATATTCTGTTGTGCTGCAGCAAGCAAGAATTTCACTGGTAGACAAAAATGCTGGAGAAACTCAGCGGGTGAGGCAGCATCTATGGAGCGAAGGAAATAGGCAACGTTTCGGGTCGAAAGATAAGTCTTCAGACTTATCTATCATGCGTCCTATCTGTCTTGTATCCTATCTGGGACACATGACGATAAAACTCTTGACTCGATGGGCAAGTTGAACCGAAGGGCTTGTTTCCATGCTGTACGACTCAGGCTATTCTATAAAGAACAAATGAATGTTTTATTTGACAGAAATGATTTGCATCTTAAAAATGTTTTCATTGCATGTATAGGAAATTATTATTGGAAAACATTGGGAAGTTTTTTTTTCTTTTTTAAATAGAATTTTGTTCTATTTAGTCTGTTAAGTCAGACATTACAGTAGTTGTAGTACTTTCTCTTTATCCCTCAATTTTCCAAGCACTTATCCAACACTTGCTGTAAGTATTGATTTGAGTACCACTATTGTGTCCTCTTCCTACCTATGTTTACAATAGGCTTGGATTTGAACCATTCCAATGTGCAGAGGTCTTGACTGGGAATTTTTTATTGATGGCACGAAGAATCTTAATTCAGTGGCAAAATATTTTCACTCAATGTTGGGATATTAGTGATTTTTTAAATAACAACTGTCACTCGAATACGCTTCTCTTTCTCTCTACCCAGCCAAGCCGAGCCAAACCTGTCCAGGGAGTCAGTCCAGCAAAGACACAAATAAGGCATGACTTCCAGTGCCAACTAGGTCGCCTTTCCTGACTGCACCTCCATTGTGGCAGAGTGGTCATAGTTTTATAGTGAAAGCCTATTCTCATAGAGTGTAGCTTTCCCTCTGATCGAAAGATAGGTTTCTCAACGAAACCCTGCTCTGCTGACCTGAACAAACCAAATTTTAGCTCTCGCCCAATTCTGTCCTGATTCTGTGCCAGCCGTTTGATGCAAACTTTGAAATGTTAAAGTCGCAATTTTAAATTACATTCCAGATAATTAAACACATTCTGCATGAGTCATAATGGGTTACTTTACATAATAAGACCAGAATGAGCAGCCAGTTCAATACAATTACAGGAGGAAATAATTTAGCTGGAGAAAAACTTAAAACTATCCAGAATCTGCTTTGCATCGACCCAATTTAGCCCTGTTTAGTGTAAATTGACAAATATTACATAATAATATTTTTTAAAGCTTAAGATACAAGGAGCCAGTAATACTGTGACTGCCCTAGCTCTGTGGACAATGGAATCCAAAGAGCAAGTCAGACACATTTACTCTTGCTGTGCCAGTATTAGTTCATTCACAAAACCTAGGGAATCTCACCCTCGATTTATTCAAAACTAATTATATTTGCCAGACGTACCTCAGTTTGAACCGCTCACAGGGTCTGAGTACTATGAACTAATGGTGCAACAGCGTAACAGCGAGTAGTAACAACATTACATCAATGTTAAAGCACACCACATGGCTCTCATTCAAGATCCATGGCAGCATGATCATTAGTGGTACCCACCTCAGAAGGTGTGCTGGTTAATTCCATTTTTTCTTGCATTTTCTCTTTTGCTATTCGAGCTGCATCTTTAAATTCCTGGAACTTCTCTGCAAACTGTATTGGAAAGGTTTATTTTTTATTTAGAGAACAGCAATCTTCTGGTTCAAGTTACAACATCTACAGATATCTGAACAGGACATTGAATACGTGAAATAGCAAATTCTAAACAATGGGATTTCCTGACGTTTAACTCTGCTGAGTGAGAAGCCAAATATAGTTGGTACGAAGTAGGAAGTAGGTTTGGTACAAAGTTATGTTGCTCATTTAGTTGCAACAGGTTTAATTTACTCAAGTTTGAAGAAACTAGGTCTCATGGTCTCAGATTAACACCAGAGGCACCACTATAGCTATCTTGTTCATAGCTGGTTCAATAAGCCATCTCAATTACATTTACGTTTAGTAGGTTCTGCCATCAATACCTCCTGCAGATAAAATTTACTTAGCCAATGCACGTCCATCACCCATGAATGGTTTTGGGTTAAAGGGAAGCCAGGAAAGCTGCCACATAAATGCAGGACTGTCCATTCATCTCTTGTGTAATTGAACCAAATCTACAGGGAACTGGTTGGAACTAAAGATTGTCAAAAACAAAAGCGCTGCACATCTCCGAGCACTCTCAGTCGACCTGCAGGTCAGATGGCTCCTCAAGTATACACCCACCATATTAAAATGTAATGCGGATTCCTGCCTCTACACATTGGGCATGAAAATATAATTCTTCAGTTTCCCGCCAATTTTAAGTTTAGGTTGATATGGATTAAGTGAAACAATGGCAATTCATGTCTCGAGATGATATAGAAGACTTGTGCAAATATGGACAACATGCCACATTGCAGTGTCGGATTAATTCAGACCGCTCACCCAAAGTATCATCTTCGCCTCCTCAGTTTCAAGGCCAACAACCACAGCTTCTTATCTTTACTCTGATATCTTATCTATATTCAGAACTAACATTTGAATACTGGCAACATATGTACAGATGATCTCTGTATTTAGAACATAGCACAGGAACAGGTTATTCAGCGCACAATGCCCATAACGAACATGATGCCAAGTATAACTAATCTCCCCTGCCTGCAGATGAACAATATCTCTCCATTTCCTGCATGGGGTGGAAGATTGCAACCCTCACGTGGTCCGCTCTGTTTCGACTAATGCAATCAACTCGACATGCACACACAGAAGATCAAATAGAACAAGTTGTCCCACAACTTTAGGCTGTGCACGCCACACGAAAGAAGAAGATTTCCTGCATATCCATACATCTTTCCAAAAGCCTCTTACATGCCACTTCTGCCTCCACCAACACCCATGCAGCACATTCCAGAAACCCATCAAAAACATGCCCCACACGTTTCCTTTAAACTTTGCCTCTCACACCTTTAAGCTATGCCCTCTAGTCTTTGACATTTCCACCCTGGGGAAAGAGTCTTGTGCTGTAATGTTCTGTGTTCTAAATACAGAGATCATTGATGCCTCTCAATTTTATACACTTCTATCAAATTTCCCCCAAGTCTTCGATGCTTTAGAGAAAACAGACATTTTTGTCCAACCTCCGCCGATAGCCAATATCTTCTAATGCAAACATCTTTCTGGTAACATTTCCTCCAGACCAATCACTTTTCCTGCACTATGGAGACAGAGCTGTATGCTATACTCAAAATGTAGTCCAATAAATGTCAAGTACCTTCCAAGCTTTGTCCTGCACCTCCTCTCTTTCAGCTTATTTCTCCTCTTCCCTCACCCCCCAATCCAAAATGTCACCCATGCATATTCTCCATAGATGCCGACTGACCTGCCGAGTTACTCTAGCACTGTCTTTTTTTGTGTCAAGTGCTGTTCCACCATAATCTCACTGTCTCGTTGTTCTACGCCTCAGGTGGCACTGCATCCCAAATGCCCATTTAAACAGCCATTCTGCCTTTGAGTCCGTAGACAACAAGGCCCCCCTATTCCAACAAAAGTTGACATTCTTCCATTTGTTATGTATTCCTTCAACTTGTTGGAAATGGAAATAATTCTGTGGGTCAAACTTCATGTACCATAGTCTGCCCAGCTGACCTGAACATCTATAATCTTCATGCAGTCTACATTTTTTCTTCACAGACAATCACATAGCCGCTTTATGCATCATCTGCCATTTTCTTCATCATGCCATCTACACAAATCCAAATCATTGATAAACATAAAAAAAAGAAACTGAATTGAGTCCCACTGGATTTACCCATCACAAAAGCACCAGTCAATCGACCCGTTGCTTCTTTCCATTGAGCTACAGTTGCTGCAGCTCCTCTAGTTAATCTTCCTCACTCCATTTCTTTGCTCACATTTTTTTTTTTTTTTAATTGGGTATAAGTGAACTTACCATACCAATGCAGAACATTCCAAATATCACAACTGGTAACAAAAATATATGAACATCAGCCTTGTTCAGTTCTACATTATAAAATCAATATTTTGCCAAGTAATTTTCACCACGTTCTCCACTATTACATCTACTGTTTTCTAAGCTTAATCCAATATGAAGAGGAAAATACTAACATCTCAATTTTGACAGCTTGGTTATACTGTTGCTAAATGGCATGGATTAAGTGAAGAACTGGAAATTTCTGTCTTGTCAAGGTGAAGGTTTTTATGCAAATACCTGGATAATATGCCTCTGCCATTCTTTCTATCAATTAGCTTTCTGAATGTTGCATTGATCATTAACTACAGAAGTACAGTCCCTGGCTGGCTTTACTATGAAGTAGAAAAAACACAAATTGGTAGATTGGAATCATGTAGGTATCAACATACAGATGCCATAAAGACAACTGCTAATCATAACATGCAACTCAATATCCTGGGATGTTAAATGCTATATGTAAATTAAAGTTACTGAACTATCCAAGTAAAATACATTTTCTATATTAATTAATTTATAACTATTAATTTCTTGTCAATGCGCTTGATATTAGTCTCAAATTTTCCAGAATTTAAAGCTAATCCAATGACAATTACAACTAGGCAAATCAGAACATTTATGTTATAATTTCCCCCAAATTAGTGCACAATGGAAACAATATACAAACAATAGCAAAAAGAAAAATCATCACGTACTTTTGTCAGATGGTGCTCGGAGGAAAAACCTAGACCATAGACTGTATTGGCACGGCTGTCTGGCCATTGACCAAACTTCTGAGACGTTTTTGTAAATGTCATATTTGGAGTAATTGTGCTGTTGATTATTGCCTGAAAGAGAAAAATGTTAATGTTAAGAATCATATCATTCAAAACACATTTTGAGAGTTTAAAGAAAGATCATTGGCTCTGCATTCTGTAATCTTGCTAATTGACCACTTGGAAGTTCAAATCTCAACAGGGGTATTTCATAGAACATAGAACTGCATAACACAAACAGGCCCTTTGGCCCACAGAGTGCATGTGAACCAATTCAAAGTGCAATTAGCAGAAATTGGCATCCATAAATAGTACAGGTGTCAGAGATTATGGGGAAAAGGCAGGAGAATGAGGTTAGGAGGGAGAGAAAGATCAGCCATATTGAAAAGCGGAGTATACTTGATGTGCCCAATGGCCTAATTCTACTCCTATCACTTATGACCTTGTTATCCAGAAAATCAAAAAATGCCAGGTTACCAGAGTTTTACTATCTCAAAGCCAGTATCAAAAGTGGATAGCATGTAATATTCCCATGCACCACTGTGCCCCTCTGCCTTCATCTTGGAATACGCTTGTGGAAAACTATTTCTCAGTCGTCATTATAGCGTAGGTTGGGAGAGATCACAATTTGTTAATCAAAATATTTCACAATTTAAAAAAGTTAAGATCAATTATTAATCTACAGAATATCTGTGGATCGGAAAAAACTTTACAACAGATCCCCGTTCCCACGATATGTTAATTTAAACTGATCACATCTATACCCTTCTAGTCCCTGCCTGTTCATGTGCCTGTCTAAATGCCTGGTAACCATTGCTATGGTAACAGCTTCCACCATTTCCCATGGCACCTACCATTTTCTGCTTGCTTTGCAAATTTCCTTTAAATTTACCCCCTCTCACCTTAAAGCCATGCCCTTACGATTTGACAGTTCCGTCCTGGGAAACAGATAGTCTATGCCCGACTTGATAATATATACTTTGTGAGGGAGCCCCTCAGCCTTTGTAACACCAAAACCCATCCAGGTTTGCCCCACCTCTCCTTACAGCTAATGTAGTCCAATCCAGGCAACATTCAGGTGAACCTCTTCTGCACCTTCTCCATTCACCATATCCTTAATGTAAAGTGGGGCACCAGAGCTGCATAACACTCTAAATGTGGCCAAACCAAAATGTTAAGCTGCAAAATGACTTCCTGATGAGTATATGCAATAGCCCAACCGATAAAGACAATTCTGACGCAAGCCTTCGTTACCACCTTATCCATATTACCACTTTCAGGGAGCTAAGGACTTGCACCCCAAAATCCCACTGAGTATCAATTCCCCTTAGGGTTCACCCGGGTTTTCTAAATAATTTCCGTTTAAATTTGACATCCCAAAGAGCAACACCACACTTTTTTCCAGATTAAGCTTAATTTGCCATTTCTCGACACATATTTCTAACTCAGACAGCATAGAAACAGGCCCTTTGGGGCCAGCCCATCCATGCCAACCAAGACACCCATCTAAGATAGTCCCATATCTCTGTTTGCTCCATATCCCTTTAAACAATAGCTATCCATGTACAGTCTATACCTTGTTGAATCATTTGCCAATCTTCCTCATTATCTTAAACTCCAATGTTTGTGTTGCCTGCAAATATAATCAGCCATCTCTACATTTATGTTCAAATCATTTATATATTTCAAACTACGAGGTCCCTTGACATGTTCCTTGCAGAACATTGCTCTGAACACCTGCAGTCAGAATAACACCCCTCCAACATTACCCTGTCTTCTAATACCAGGCCAATTTTGATTAGTATGAGTGTCAGAGGTTATGGGGAGAAGGCAGGAGAATGGGGTTAGGAGGGAGAGATAGATCAGCCATGATTGAATGGTGGAGTAGACTTGATGGGCCAAAAGGCCTAATTCTACTCCTATTCCTTATGACCTTAATTTCAGAGAACAGCTTATTTGTGAACATTTAATGATTTTAACCCTTAGGCAGTCATTTGGTTTACTGAACTCTGAGTGAAGTCTAAAGTGGCCTCACAGCTTATTCTTGATCATATTACATTAGGAAAACAAATTCATTTTAAAGTATTGAACAGAAACATAGAAAATAGGTACAGGAGGAGGCCATTCGGCCCTTCAAGCCAGCACCGCCATTCATTGCAATCATGGTTGATCATCTACAATCAATCAAGATTTATTAATCACATACACAATAAAGTGCAGTGAAATGAATTTGCCAGCAGCGGTACAATAAAAAAGAACACACAATACACAATAAACATTTAACACAAACATCCACCACAGCATTCTTCACTGTGGTGGAAGGCACAAAGTATAGTCAGTCCATTTTCCCCTGTGGTCGGGGCCATAACCTCAGTAACCCTTGCCTGCCTTCCCCCCTATATCCCTTGATTATAACGGAGTCAGGGGATATGACGAGAAGGCTGGAATGGGGTGTACTGATTGGGGATGATCAGCCATGATCATATTCAATGGCGGTACTTGCTCAAAGGGCCGAATGGCCTACTCCTGCACCTATTGTCTATTCCGCTATCCCCAAGAGCATTATTTAACTTTCTTTTAAATTCATCCAGTGAATTGGCCTCCACTGCCTTCTGTGGCAGAGAATTCCACAAACTCACAACTCTCTGGGTGAAAAAGTTATTTCATCTCAGTTTTAAATGGCCTCCCCTATATTCTTAGACCGTGGCTCCTGGTTCTAGACTCCCCCAACACTGGGATTATTTTTCCTGCACCTATCTTGTCCAGTCCTTTTTATAATTGTATATGGTTCTATAAGATACCCTCATCCTTCTAAATTCCAGTGCAGGAGTAGACCATTCGGCCTTTCGAGCCAGCTGGAGTAACACATATTGGAAAAGGTGATGATATGATGTATGATTATAAGGAAAACTACTCCAAAGCCAAATAAATTTACTGGGAACGAGAGGCAAAATGTAGCCAAGGTTATCACTCTTCTGGTGGATAGTTCCAATTTCAGCTTATCAAATTAAATGGCCAATTTCAAGGAACTATGCTTGCACTCAAGACCCTTCGGAATATTAATGTCCCTGACATTCACTAGTTATGTGGTTGCCAAAACATACAATTAGAACAATAATAATTGATGGAAACAAACCATTGAAAAATTGAGACAAAACTGGCGTGAGACTTCAAGACATTATGTCAGTGTGCAAGGGCAATCCAGGCATAAACTAAGATTAAGGAAGCCCAAAAGACAATGCCAATTTAAGTCACAAGAGACTGCAGATGCTGGAAACTGGAGCAAAAGAAAACTATTGGACTAACAGTAGATCAGCATCTGTGGGGAAGAAAGGAACTATCCATGTTTCAAGTCATGGCCTTTCATGATTCTTGATCCAAAACATTCACAAATCCTTCTCTTCCTTGTTAATGAAAAAAATAAATAAAAGAAAATACCTTCAAAAAACAAGGTACCTGTACTGCAAACTTAATTTTTCAAAGTCAAGAATTGAAAAAAGATTAGGATTTATGATTGATCAAACAGATATCTTCACAGTGCAAGAGTCACTGAAAAAGGGTATAGCTGGGACGGTGGAGAATGAGAGCCCATATTTCTTATCGATACAAGCCACGGTGGGCGTGAGAGATCAAATTATATCCTTCTGCCATAATGATTGGTCTTGCCTCAAAAGAGACTATAATGGCAGGGGGAAATTACCAGATTGGCTTCAGGTGTTTAAATTACAAAAAACAAATCTTTGTTAATCCATTTATCGACTTGTATGCTTTTGCACTAATGGCCTGAAGTCAGGGAAACTAAATGGTGTTGCATGAGAAATTGTACTTGCAAGCATTTCTCACCTTTGAACCATCAAGGCTGATTATTCTGTAGACATTTCTTGTACTGTCATAGAAGTAGGACACAGTCACAGCATGTTTGCTGGTGGGAACCCAGTTCTTCTTTGTAGTGGGATCAATCTGGAAGACATGGGCTCGTGTGCTGAAAATGGGCTGTTCCCTGAAAAGCAAAAAGGTAAGTCGCTCTGATAAGTTGTTCTATTCACTACAGTCTTCATTAAAAGCAAACAATTGAAAGTCTTTGAAGGTCTCAATTACACTTGAGCTATTCATTCATTCAGCACATTTAACAACTAAAAGAGACACAGAATAAAGCTCTACCACTTGCAAATGAACATCCTGCTAATGTTTCGCAACGTCAATATTCAGGAATGATTCCATTTCTTTTCTAAAATAAACTTGCTTTATTAAAAAATATTATTAGACGATAAATCTGATAATTGGTAAATTGTGGCGAGGCTGTAAATAAGAGCGATATAATTCAGAGGGACATAAAACGGATGGGAAAATGAGGGATAAGGATAAGATCTTTACAGGACACCAGGACGCTATGAGGTAGAGCTAGTTATTCATAGGTGACTAGTGGACACACGGTAGAGTTGTTGCCTTCCAGCGCTGGAGACCTGGGGTCGATCCTGACTACGGGTGCTGTCTGTACGGAGGTTGTACGTTCTCCCCGTGACCGTGTGGGTTTTCTCAGAGATCTTCAGTTTCCTCCCACACTCCAAAGACGTACAGGTATGTAGGTTAATTGGCTTGGTGTATGTGCAAATTGTCCGTAGTGTGTAGGATAGTGCTAATGTGCGAAGATTGCTGGTCAGTGCGGACTCGGTGAGCCGAAGCGCCTGTTTCCGCGCTGTATCTCAAAATTAAAACTAAACCTTGTGGTGGTGGTGAGTGGAGTAGTTACGTGCCGATCAATGTGCGCGGTGGTTGAAACAGGTTGGTGTTAAATTGTATCAAAAACTACAGCGAAGTCAAGAAAGATTTCTCCATCAAAGCTACATAGGGCAGCTGGCAGGCACGGAAATTGCTATCAAAACATGAGGGGGACCGGGGGACACAATTTCTTGGCGGCTGCTCGCGCATGCGCATACTCACACATACACGCGAGGCTTCGGAGGCTTCAGCCATGGGCCCTGTGGACGGTAATTACGGGAATAACGGCCCAGGCTTACGGCCAGCGCGGAGAAGCAGCACTAAATGCAGCTCAACTCTGCCTGTCTCGCCGGTTAACCTACAGCCCTGCCTGGACTGACGGGACACCAGTCCGGAGCCGTGGAGCTAGCGCTGGCTTCTCCGCGCTGTCTGTATACCTGGGTTGTCGTTCCCGCAAGTCCAGGCAGGGCTGTAGGTTAACCCGGCGGGACAGGCAGAGTTGAGCTGGGTTTAGTGCTGCTTCTCCGCATTGGCTGTGGGCCTGGGGGCACCGCTCCCGTCTGACTCCCGATGTCTCTGGCCACCCGCGGGCGTGGGGGGGCACGGGGATGGTCCGGTGACGGTTCGGCAGCAATTGCAGCGCCGGAGACCCGGGGTCGATCCTGGCTGCGGATGAGGCGCAGGTCTGTGTCCAGGGCTGCCGAGATTGTTTTTCGCTTGTGACCTAAGACCTGGGCATGCAATTCAAGCTCCGCTCTGATCTTTGCTCCACCAGGACGTCTCCCTCCTCCAATCACC
Source organism: Amblyraja radiata (assembly GCF_010909765.2). Classification (NCBI taxonomy): domain Eukaryota; kingdom Metazoa; phylum Chordata; class Chondrichthyes; order Rajiformes; family Rajidae; genus Amblyraja; species Amblyraja radiata. The sequence goes on along the minus strand of NC_045958.1, from coordinate 111,799,134 downwards.
GCGCTCTATCCTCAGTCTCACCCCCTACTTGCGCGTCTGACCGACACCTCCCTCCTCCAATCATCGCGTTGAATCATCATATCCCGCCCCCATTGCATACTGACTAACGTCTCTCTTGTCCAATTGGCCCTCGATCATCAGTCTCACCTCCACTCTCGTGGAAAGCAGAGATTTCACTGAGTTTTAAATTACGGATTACAAACAAATGGGGGGTTTGTCCCCCACCTCTCAAAACAGGGGGGGGGGGGGACACGTGTGTCCCCTGGCTCCCCCAGGATTTCCGCCCCTGGCTGGTAGAGCGATAGAACCAGTGTGACCGGGTGATCAAAGGTCAGAGTGGACTAGGTGGGCCTTGGCGCCCGTTTCCATTATCACTAATCTAAAGTGCATATTTGTAATATTTGTTACAAGGCATTCACTGCCAAATTTGGACTGCGAACAGAGTTTGTACAAGCGCACCAAGGCCCATAAAATAGCTTTAAAGCATCAGCACTCCCTGTTAGAAGTTTAAGGGAAACTTGGGTATGGATGAAAACCAAAGTTAAACATTTTAAGGATTGATGAAAGGCAGCCACCTAATTTCATATCCAGTATTAACGCAAGCTGCTGTCACATCAGCTCAGCACTTAAGTTTTGCATCAAGACAAAATCAATAAGACTAGGCAATTAAATGTTTTATCACACAAATTATTTAAACAAGCTGTTAATCAACAACCAAAGCTATAGAACACATTCAAATTATTTTAAAAGTGTTCCTCAAAATGCTGGCAAACAATTTTCCACCCGATTCATGATAAGGGAATAGTTTTTTAAAAAAAATCAATTCTATTGAAGGTACTGTACTATTAACAGGCCTTCGGGACCACTTTTAAACAACAACCACACAGGTGGAATTTGTTTTCTCTTGGTCCCCACCCTGTCACAGACATTGCTCTGGTATTTAAATTGGTGGAGCAGGTTAGGGGATAAATGTGTCAGTTTTCAGAATTGTACTAGTTCCGCAGAAACGGTCACTAGCCTGGAACATCATCCACTGCATTCACCGTAAATGTTGCCCGACCTTGAATATTCCCAAATTTTTCTTCTTTTTTTTTTTAAACGACAATTAACTTTGGTTGTATTATCTGTAGTGTGCAATCACTTGATCGGAAACTAACTGATTACTATGCAGCCAAATTAAGCAAAGTATCCAAACTCATTGTTTGATGATATATCAAGGTATGGTGCATTTGAAAAGACTGCAAAGTGTGCAATTAGGATTGTCTGACTATGCCGTTTCCAAAATAAAAGTTAATTTTGCTGGTATCTGTCTTATGGCAGTCCAAGTTACTTTGCCACAGCCTACAACCAAGATGTATAATCTTTCATTAAACTTTTGAAGTTAAAATGAAGACACTCACTGAAAAGTGCAGTGTTTGATTCAACCTGCAATTCCACAGGTATTGAGGACACTCATGTAACCACATTTGTAAATCACCACCTCTAACCCCTCCATTGCCTTTTAATGCATTACAGATGCTGAATCGGCCATTACCATCATCTTTGGGAATACAAATGAACGGAAATGTAATGGGACCAGCAACACACGCCGTTTCAAGAACGGGCATTCAAGAACAGCCTGGGAATTCTGTAGACACCAACTCCAAAGCCTCCGCAGTCAAATTCGTGAAGGTCCCTCTATTTAACAAATATATGCAAATATATTCACCACACGGACAAAAGTGACAAGTTATCAATACCTTAAACAACAAGTCAGCATGGACAATTTGGGCTGAAGTGCCTGTTGCCATGCTGCATAGCTGTGACTACAACAATTAGATGTAGGTAGTGAATGCCGGCATGCCAGTAATACAATGATCCTGCATATTTAGAGAGTCATAGACTCAGAGTAACACAGTGTGGAAACAAGCCCTTCAGCCCGACTTGCCCACACCAGCCAAAATGTCCCAGCTACACTAGTCCCACCTGCCCGCGTTTGGTCCACATCCCTCCAAACCAGTCCTATCCATGCATAAAGATATTTTAATTCTTGAACCGAGCCAATAGATTCAAGTACTTACATTGATATTGTGCTTATCACAATTGAATTTAGAATACCAATGATTTTGGCTCTCATTTTCATAATTGTAATACATCAAAATCCTTGAAAGTTTACAACCACTGCCATGCTGTTCCGAACCAACTTGATTCATACATTCAAATACACTGAATAAAATTACAGCTGAAACAAAAGCTGAAACAAGCTTTCATTCAATCCTGCAAAATCACCACGGTTGACTGGAACACACAGCTGCAGCCCAAATTACTACAATCAACGCTCCTGAAGTGTTCATGGAAGCAAGGCAAGATAGGAGGTCACACTTTACATGCCCAATTCATTTAAAAATAATTCTCCAACAAATCTTTAAATGTTTGGTTTGCATAGAACAGAACAGTCAGCACTAGAACAGATAGACACAAAATGCTGGAGTAACTCAGGACAGGCAGCATCTCTGGAGAGAAGGAAGGAAGGAATGGATGATATTTCAGGTCAAGACCCTTCTTCAGACTGAGTTAGGGGAGAGGGAAGCGAGATATGGAAGGGTACAAAGAACAGGCGAGGTGTGAAAAGAACAGATCAAAGCAGACAATGATCAAGGAAATAGAACAGACTTTTTGGCCCACAATGTCTGTGCCAAGCAAGATGCCAAATTTAAATAATCTCTGCTGCCTGGACCCGATGCGCATCCCTCAATTCCCTGAGTTTTTGAGTGCCTTTATTAAAGCTTCACCAGCATCCCTGGCAGCACATTCCAAGCACCCACAATTCTGTGTAGAAAATATGGCCTGCAAATCTCTTTTAAAATTTCCCCCCACTGACCTTAAAACCATGCCTGCGACTCTAATATCTCCACCCTGGGTGAAAAAAGGTGGTGTCTACCTGATGTCTTCAATTTTATATATTTCTATCTGGTCTCTTCCTTAACCTTCGCTCTAAAGAAAACTAACCAAGTTTGTCTAATCTCTCCTTGGAGATAATAGTCTAATCCAGGTAGCATCCTGGTCAACCTCTTTTGCATCCTCCTGCTATCATGTACTTCCTGCAATGGGACAACCACAACTGCAGACAATACTCCAAATACAGTTTAAACAAAGTTTTAGAAAGCTGCAACATGCCTTCCTGAATCTTATATTCAATGCCCCGACCGATGAAAGCAAATATATCATATCTCTTCTTTATCACTATCTACTTTTTTTAGTTTAAAGGTACAGCGTGGAAACGGGCCCTTCGGCCCACCGAGTCAGTGCCGATGAGGCTCACCCATACACTAGTTCTATCCGAGACTAGGACAACTTACAGCAGCCAATTAACTTACAAACCTGCATGTCTAGAATGTGGGCGGAAATGGGAGCACCTGGAGAAAACGCAGTCACAGGGAAACTCCGCACAGACAGCACATGTAGTTAGGATTGAACTGGAGTCACTAAGGCAGCAACTCTACTGCTGTGCCATCCACGTAATACTATTTCCAGGGAGCTATGGACCAGGACACCATGATCCTTCTGTTAAGCATCTTAAGGGCCTGTCCCACCAGCATGCGATTGCATGCGTCCAGCGCGAGCAAACGTGGTTGCTTGAGGTGTACGGCCTCGCGGGGTCGGTTCCACTTCGAACCGCGGAGGCGTATGGAGTTGTGCGGGGCTGGTCCGAACATCGCGTGGGGCTCCAAAAATCTTGCGCTGTCTGAAAATTCTGTGCGCCAATGGCCTGTCGGCCGCAGGCACATTGAGGGCGTATGCAGCGTCTCGACGGGCGTACGCAGCGTCTCGACGGCGTACGCCTAGCGCGTGGCATTGCACGATGACGTCACCCGACGCCGTGCGACGAACAAATTCAGTCGGCCCGCCTCCTGCCCAGCTGATTGGTGAGTTTGACGTAAATTACATCACACGCGAACTTTGTGCGTACTTACCGCAAACTTAGCGTGAACTCCGCTTTCGTTTCGTCGCGCTAGACACATGCAATCGCATGCTGGTGGGACAGGCCCTTTACTGTTAGCCGTATACTTTACGCTTACATTCAATGCCCCGAAGTGCAGCACTTCGCACTTGCTCGATTCAACCCCACCAGCCATTGTTTCCATCCATAATCTGTTACTGATCTATATCCTGTTGTAACCGTTGACAATTTCTTCACTATCCACAACTCCACTGATTTTTGTGTCGTATGTAAACTTACTAAACCAACCCATCCACTTTACGTCCAAGTCATTTATATATCACAAACAAGAGGTGCCGCACTGTTCCCTGCCTGCATTAGACCATTGTTCACAGACCTCCAGTCGGAATATTACCGTTCCACCACTATGATGCTCATCCCAAAGCTTTTTTTTAAAAAACGCTTGAAACTGAAATCAATTTATTTCCCATTTTCCAATTGGAAGATTTATCGAATTACTTCCCCATCATGCTCATTTTTGATGTTCACACTGCTTCAGAGGCAAAATAATGCCACTCTTTTCTGCATCTCCCAACTGGAGTTCAGCAAGCAGTATTGAGAGTTTAGTCTCAATGAATCTACTTGATAATTAATACCTCAACGTTTATTACTGGATTGCTTGAAGCAGCAGCTCAGAGATTTAGAAACTCAGCAAGCAAAACATTTAATTTAAATTGAGTGAGTAATGATCACAGACATTTTCTCTTTCCCTTGGGATCGAGAATGACTTGCTTCCACTGAGGAGTGCATGGTGCTTGTGCGATTTCCATTGATGTGGAATAGCTATTGTTCACCTACTATCACAGAGTCTTAACAATGATAATCCAACATAATCCAGGACCTTTTCCACCGATCATTCCCTCCTCTTCCTGCTCCTGTTGGGTAGAAAATATTAAAAGCTTGAAAGCATGTACCGCCAAACTCAGGAGCAGTTTCTTCCCTTCTGCTACCAGCCTGATTTAGTTGAGATTATTTTCACCTGTACCGAGGTACAGTGAAAAGCTTCCCGTCCCAATTGTCCAATCTACCTCTTCGCAGCCATTAGATCCTCTCTTGAATTTCTAGGCTACAATGCTGAGAAACTATATTCTGTACTTTATTTCTCTTTGCTGTACCTGTTGTACTTGTTATGGTTTAGTTGTGTTCATGTACAGTTTTATCTGTTTCAATTGGACAGCACAAAAGATTATCAGTATCTCTACTGTCATGACAATAAACCAATACCAACTACCTACCGAGGGCCTGTTCCCTCAGCTCCTACATACACCCTCCTAGTTACTCTGTTCCTTTTCCTTTCCAGTCTCGATTGCCACACATCCACTCCACCCTCTCCAGATGCTGGCTATTTTGCCCCCTTTTCTGGGGTTGTCCCCCTATATGCCAACCAATTACTTGTTTAAGAAGGAACTGCAGATGCTGGAAAATCGAAGGTACACAAAAATGCTGGAGAAACTCAGCGGGTGCAGCAGCATCAATGGAGCGAAGGAAATAGGCAACGTTTCGGGCTGAAGAAGGGTTTCGGCCTGAAACGTTGCCTATTTCCTTCGCTCCATAGATGCTGCTGCACCCGCTGAGTTCCTCCAGCATTTTTGTGTACCTGCCAACCAATTACCATTGACACCAGCCAGGCTACCCAAAGCATACAGCCTTTCCCATGAGCATGGAAGGGTAGGGCCAGTGGAGTGTAAAAGGGATGTGGGGGCATAAAAAGAGTGCAGTATTCAGATCCCCCAAGCACAGGGTCACTTTCTGCAGAATGCAGATTTCTACTGGATTTTCTCACCTGCAGGAAGTATATGCCATTCGCTTGGGGGGGGGGGGGGGGGGGGGAATCATACACTGGAGCCCAGCGGGAGATCACAGAGTGCCACCCTCAGTCAAGGCATCAAAATATTATTTTGATGACTAGGTGGCTGTCGGGAGAGGCAAGGGAAAGATGGAGGATTAATAGAAGTAAAACAAACGGCAACACAAAAAGTACCTACATCAATGTTCGATTTTAAAAGCTTGACTATAAAGTGTATTTATTGAAGGTTGCGCCCAATCTTCCCTGCTTAGGAGCAAATCCTCGACGTCAGCCACCAATAACCCCCTCTCAGCAGATTCAAATTATCCTCCTGGAGACTGTATAACCATGGAAACACATTCCCAGCAACATCAAACCTCCAGCATTAACCCCGTTGATCGTGGGGAAAAAATTCTCCGCTCTTCTAAAGGATACATTTAACATGAGTTCCCCCTAAACAGATCCACCAAACATAAACATAACACAAAATTAACCATCAACCTTGCTTGATATAATTTGCTTGATACAAAAACATAATTTTGTATTTACAGTGTCAATGTCACTGAGCATGTGTTTGCAATACAATCCATTCTATAGCAACAGTTAGAAACATAGAAAAACAGATGCAGGAGTAGGCCAATCGGCCCTTCGAGTCATTCAATATGACCATAGCTGATCATCTAAAATCAGTACCCCGTTCTGGCTTTTCCCCCCCATAATCCCGTGATTCCTTTAGCCCCAAGAGCTAAATGTAACTCTCTTGAATATCTCCTACTAAATGAAATTGGATCATAAAACTCTAACCAATTAAAATGTTGATATTAAACTTGCATAAGCTTGTCGTAAGAATAGTTCAATGTCACAAGTACAGTGATTTTGTTTTGCATACAACTCAGTAAAATCTTACGAAACACAAGCAGAATTATACAAGAATGCAACAGTAATAAGTTATACCAAGGCAGTCGACAAGTGTCGGCATGTTTCTGGCACCATCTTGTATCCTACAAGTTTAAACCGCAAAATAGTAAAGAGTCAATAGTAATATGGATTTGTAGCCATTTCAGCACTTTGATAATAGGAAACCCATTTGGCGGTCTAGAAAAGTTAAGGAACAATTCCAGGAATGGATGAAAGAAAGGTTGGAGGTGGAGTAGGAATTCATGAGGGCAGAAAAGTCAAGGCACCAGTTCAATAAAATGAATAAAACATTGGGTACATTTTCAAACATGCATACGTTTGCGCTATGGCAAAAAAAACCTGGAAGGCCGCAATGCCAATGTAGTTTTGGTCCCAAGGTTGATATGATATGAACTGTGCAGACTGGGTTAATCTAGGCTCTGCAATCAATCACTCCCTGCATTGTTCCATTAAAGGCAGCAAGTGTTGGTTCAGTAAAGTGGGAAATTGCACTGGATGCCAACAGGCAGTTACTGATTGGTTGGCACACAATTTACATTTTAGCTGCTGACTCCAGTACATTATTGCTTAAATTAGAATTGACAATAAAGGTTTCCACACAGTAAAAATGCTTTACACAATTGGTTTATTTGGTGATAGTGAGAGGTCGCGGGAGGGAAAAAGAGAAATAATCGAACAGGGAAACTGAAAATTGTTCTCTTCCATCTCCAAATTTGACAAAGCACAAAGTATTCTAAATTAATCAAATGTTATTATGGACTACATCAAAATACAGCAGTTAAAATATACTGTACAGACACGCAGATGGCAGTATTTGAATAGTTGTGGTTTTGGAACATAATACTTTTTTTCTATTTTAACCCACATTAAAATTAAAATACTGATATAAGTGTATCATAGAGTCATAGGACAGTCATGCAGTACAGAAACAGGCCCTTTGGCCATGCCAACCAAGATACCCCATCTACACTAGTTCCATGGCTATGTTTGGCCCAAATGCCTCTAAAGGTTTTCTATCCATGAACCTGTCCAAATGTCTTTTAAATATTGTTATAGTATCTGCCTCAATTACCTCTTCTGCCAGCTCGTTCCATGTACCCTCGACCCTGTGTGGAAAAAGCTGTCTCTCGGGTTCCTATTAAATCTTTCCCCTCACTTTAAACTTATGTCTCCTGGTTCTTAATTCCCCTACTTTAGGGAAAAGACCATTTACCCTATCAATTCCCCTCATGAACATAGACACCTCTAAGATCACCCAGCCTCCTGTGCTCCAAGGAATAAAGTCCAAGCCTGTCCAACCACTCCTTATAACTCAGGGCCTCAAGTCCTGACAACATCCCCAGATCTTTTCTGTGCAACTTATAATATCTTATATATCTTGATATAATCTTATTTATATATATTTATATACTAATCATCTTAATCTTATATCATAATAACTAAATATCTTGAATAATTACTCCCCCAAAAGATTAAAATGTTTGCATTGCATATTTCTTACAATTTAGCCTCCCGGAGAATAAAGTTCTTTCTAGAGGTGGACAAATAGTTCCATCCTGTATATGCAATCTCACTTTGAGGGTATTCTTGTTGTACAAAACAACAAATGCCAGAAAATTTTAAGTCATTACATTGAAAAATTTGTTGAACATGAAAGTTATTAAATGTGTCAAACACTATAAACATTTTTCTACTCTTCAATATGTTCTACTTCTCAACTCTTTCTAACGCATATCTTGGTCCATCTCAAAAATATTTTTAGACCAAATATTCAATTTTTTTACCAAGGTAGATAGAGTGGAATGCTTAAGAAAGAACTGCAGATGCTGGTAAAACCGAAGGTAGACACAAAATGCTGGAGAAACTCAGCGGGTGGGGCAGCATCTATGGAGAGAAGGAATTGGCGATGTTTTGGGTCGAGACCCTTCTTCAGACTGATGGTGGGAGAGGGGGTAGGACAAAGAAAGAATGTAGGCGGAAACAGTGGGAGAACTGGGAGGGGGGGGGGGGAAGAGAATGAAGAGAGAGAGCAAGGGCTATCTGAAGTTAGAGAAGTTAATGTTCATACCGCTGGGGTGTAAACTACCCAAGCAAAATATGAACAAAATACTATGTTCTGTGTGCTGAAGCAAAGCAAGAATTTCACTGTGCCATCAGGGACATATGACAATAAACTCACTTGAACTTGAAGGTAGACAAAAATGCTGGAGAAACTCAGTGGGTGAGGCAGCATCCATGGAGCGAAGTAATAGGTGACGTTTCAGGTCGAGACCCTTCTTCAGACTTCAAGTGAAATATGAGGTGCTGTTCCTCCAATTTGCGCTGGGCCTCGCTCTGACAATGGAGGAGGCCCAGGACAGAAAGGTCAGATTGGGAATGGGGGGGAGAATTGAAGTGCTGGGCCACCGGGAGATCAGCTTGGTTAAGATGGATATAGTGGAATGCCATTCAGTTGCACATATCAATGCGAGTTCTACACAAGAGCATAAACAGGAGGAATAGACTGACTCTACTTACCACTGGATCCACCCACAAGCTTGGCCATACACTCGACCTGGTGCTACCGTCCGGTCTCCCAAATTGTAATATAGACATTATTGATGCTTGTCTTTCAGATCATAGCGCAATCATATTTGATGCATCTCTGCCTTTCTCTCCCTCAAAATCTCATCTCCCTGTTCGCTACTCCTGCTACATAAACTCATTGATTGCCAGTAAGTTCTCTGAGGCTCTCATAGCTGCTCCCGACATCTGCACCATCGAGGCTTCTCCCCCCCCCATCTCAGCACTGACAATCTCATTCTTCTATTCAATACCACTTGCTCTTCCATCCTGGATTCTGTTGCTCCTCTTAAAATGAAAAAGCCTAAGCCTAAAGGTTGGCCTTGGCTCAATGATTCCACCAGAACCCTAAGAAGAGAGTGCAGAAAATCAGAATGGAAGTATAAATGTGATAAGCTTCAAATTTCATTCGAACTTCTGAGAAACAATCTTCTCAAATACCAGGAAGCAGTAAAGCCTGCGAGAACACAATACTTTTCCGACCTTATTTCCAAATACGCTCATAACTCCATGATCCTATTTAGTACTATTACCTCTGTCATATGTCCCGCCCCCAGTACCAGCTTAAGTGCGAAGAATTCTCTACATTTTTCACCAGCAAAGTTGAGAACATGAGAACGAATATTTCCCCTCCCATCCGTGACCTAGCTGTCTCATTGGTCTGTTCTTCTAAATTAGACTGTTTCCAACCCGTTACTCTACCCTCCCATGTAAAGCTGGTCTCCACTATGAAACCTGCTACCCGCCCCCTTGACGCTGTCCCCACTGCCCTTCTGAAGGATGTCATTGCAATATCCGGTCCCAGCATCCTCTCTATCATCAACAGTTCTCTGGCCACTGGCACTGTTCCAACCTGTTTCAAGCACACGGTGGTCCAGCCCCTCCTGAAAAAATCTAACCTAGACCCCACCTTGCCTAGTAACTACAGACCTATTTCCAACTGCCTTTCCTCTCAAAAGTCATTGAAATGGTAATTCTAGACCAACTAATACCTTACCTACACCAAAATACCATCCTGGAAAGTTTCCAATCATGTTTCAGGGCCCACCACATCACAGAGTCCTCCTTGTTGAAGGTACACAATGACCTGCTTCTCGCCATTGACTCCGGCGACTGTGCAATCCTGCTCCTTCTCAACCTCAGCGCAGCGTTTGATACAGTGGACCACACCATCCTAATTGACCGTCTCCGGTACGGGGTTGGTGTTGATGGCACTGCCCTGAGCTGGTTCATTTCCTACCTCAAAAATAGGAGTTTCTCTACCAAATTAGGCAATTCTTTCTCTTCCCCAGCTAGCCTTTGCTACGGGGTTCCACAAGGCTACATCCTAGACCCCATTCTCTTCTCTCTGCACATTCTCCCCCTTGGCCAAGTCATTCAAAGGCACGGCATTTCTTTCCACTGTTATGCAGATGACACACAGCTCAATCTCCCCCTGAAACCCAACAACCGGTCAAATTTAATCAGCCTCATGCACTGCCTCGAGGACATGCGTTGGATGGCCCAGAACTTCCTGCAACTAAACGAGAGCAAGTCTGAGGTAATCCTACTCGGCCCCTCCGACTCCATCTGAACAATAACAGGCAGCCTTGGAAGCCGAACCTCCTTAGTCAAACCGCACCTCAAAAACCTTGGCGTGATATTTTTTTTTAATTTTATTTATTAATTTATTGAACATGTTAAAAAATACATACACAAATAAACTTGTAAGCAATAAAAAAAAAGAAAATAAAACACAAAGGAAAACAAACAAATAAGTAACTCAAATAATACAAATAATATCGTTCATGTTCAAAAGGAAGTTCGAAAACTTTTCTGGTCCTACCCCCTCTTATTTTCTATACATTTTCATGGAAAAACAAAATAATGGGAACAAATGGACCCAAAATCTGTTGAACAGTCCATAAACAAGAAATAACCAAACAGAAAAGAAAATCACTGGTCCAGCTCATAACCATTCAATCTTTTGTTTCTGAAGAGTGTTTTTAGTTTGAATAGAGTCTTACATTTTTTCAGCTCATCATGGCAGTTATTCCAGAGACTAACACCCTTTGCTGTAACACAATGGAGTTTTGCATTAGTTCTCATTGTCGGTTTTTCGAATATATAGGTTCCTCTCAGGTTGTGTTTGCTTTCTCTCCATTGGAACAACCCCTGGATATTACAAGGCAATTGCTGATTAGCTGCTTTGAACATAATTTGGATAGTTTTATAATCTGTCAGATCTTGAAATTTTAATGTTTTTAGTCTGATAAATAATGGTTTTGTTGATTGTCTGTAGGTGGTTTTATGTATAATTCGTATTTGACTCCACATTAAAGTTTGACAAGCAAGTCAACTCTGTAGTAAAAGCTGGTTTCTTCCAGCTTCGTACCATAGCTAAAATCAAACCATTCCTCAAATTCGACGACCTTGAAAAAATCATCCACGCATTCATCTCCTCCCGCCTTGACTACTGCAACTCCCTATATACTGGCATCAGCCAATCATCCCTGTCCCGCCTGCAATTGGTTCAAAACGCCGCAGCGAGACTTCTGACGGGTACCCGTAAAAGGGACCACATCACCCCGATCCTGGCCTCTCTCCACTGGCTCCCAGTACGGTACAGAATCAACTTCAAGCTCCTCTTATTCATATACAAAGCCCTTACCGGGCTTGTCCCCCCCTTATATCAAAAATCTTCTAACCCACCATTCTACCTCCAGGTCCCTCAGGTCGGCCGACTTGGGGCTACAGACTATCCCGCGGTCTAGGTTTAAGCTCAGGGGTGACCGTGCTTTTGCGGTTGCAGCACCTAGACTGTGGAACAGCATCCCTCTCCTCATCAGAACCGCCCCCTCCATCGATTCCTTTAAGTCGAGGCTCAAAACTTATTCTACTCCCTAGCGTTTTTGAGGCCCTCTGAGGGGGCGCTGTAAACAGTTTATGTATGTATGTATTGTTAGGTCTGTGTACCATTGTATGTAGCACATTAGTACCTGCACTGATGTACAGCACTTTGGTCAACGCGAGTTGTTTTAAATGTGCTATACAAACAAAATTGACTGAGATTGACTGACCTCCCATTCTTCCAGACTCCATAAACTATCCTGCTCTAGGTAAATGAACGGTTTGCTGTATGTCCTCTAAACCAATTATTGCCTTTTTAGACAAGGCAACCAAATATGTACGCAATATTTTAAGTGTGTTCTTCCACGTGAAGTGCCCCTTTCCCAAGGTACGTCTCTCTCAGTCTCTGACAAATGAAGAATCAAACAATGTAGTATTTAAAAAATAAATAAACAACCAGACAAGTGAGCCCCAAAACAGAATGTCCAAGGACATAATGAAAGTAGAATACAACACAGGAACAGACCCTTTGCCCTCAAAGTTGGTGTGAACATGATTCCAAGTTAAACTAATCGTCGCTGCCTGCGTGCAATCCATATTCCGTACCCCCCTTTCCTTGCATATCCTTGTGCTGTAGGAAAATATGCTGATTGCTGTGAGGAAGGGCCTGTTTCCACACTGTATCGCTCTACATTTGTGCACTAATCCCATTTTATTTGCCTCACATTCCCTTCAACCCCCCCCCCCACTACTACAATTCTACCACTCAGCTACTCACAAGGGGCAACATGTAACCTTATAAAAAATACAGCACGGAAACAGGCCATCTCGTCCGTGCCGAACACTTACTCTCACCTAGTCCCATCTACCTGCAATCAGACCATAACCCTCCATTCCTTTCCCGTCCATATACCTATCCAATTTATTTTTAAATGATAAAATCGAACCTGCCTCCACCACTTCCACTGGAAGCTCATTCCACACAGCTACCACTCTCTGAGTAAAGAAGTTCCCCCTCATGTTACCCCTAAACTTCTGTCCCTTAATTCTCAAATCATGTCCTCTTGTTTGAATCTTCCCTACTCTCAATGGAAAAAGCTTATCCACATCAACTCTGTCTATCCCTCTCATAATTTTAAAGACCTCTATCAAGTTCCCCCTTAACCTTCTGCGCTCCAAAGAATAAAGACCTATCTTGTTCAACCTTTCTCTGTAACTTAGGTGCTGAAACCCAGGCAACATTCTAGTAAATCTCCTCTGTACTCTCTCTATTTTGTTACATTGTGCAATTGACCTACCAATCTGCACATTTTGGGGATATGAGAAACAGGAATGTCCAGAAGAAATTACTAGAGTAAAAGTAAGACTGTGCAAACTTCATACAGACAATATGAAAGGTCACGTTTGAATCTGGGTCTCGGGCATAAAGGCAGAATTCTACTAGCTGTGACACTGTGCCACCTACTGCACAGGAACCTTAGTTCTCCAGTATTGTCTATAGTGTTTTTTCCCTGGTCTTCTACCATTTGGCAATGTTTCTATAACAAATGAGGAATCAAAGAATGTACTCTTAGTAAAATAAAATTACTAGACAAGCAAATGCATGCGTATACTTAAAAAGGAAAGCATTTCTCTGCATTAAATTCCATCAAACATTCCTCAGCCCACCTGACCGATCAATCAAAATCCTGCTGCAATTTTTCATAACAATCTTCACTGTCTGCAAAACCACCCACTTTTGTATCATCTGTAAATTTACTAATCTGCAGATGATAGATAAAATCACTTGGGCCTGATCCAGTATATCAGAAATACTGTGGAAAGCTTGAAACTAAATTGTAGGAGCCCTGGTTGAGATAAACACAAGATAGTCAGCCACAAGGTGCAGGAAGACTGGAGGGTGGATAATGTCACGTCTTTATTTAATACGGGCTGTAAAGATCAACTGGGAACTTACGGGTCAATATGCCTAACATCTGTAGTAAAGTTCAGGAAGGAATTCTGAGGCTTTAGATACATATATATGCACTTGAAAGACAGAGGATGATTTTGAATAATCGACATAGCTTTATGTGTGGGGAATCTTGTCTCGCAAACTTGCTTGAGTTTTTTTGTAACAATGCTGGTTGATGAGGGTGGAACAGCGCACAGTCTACAGGGACCTCGACAAGGCGGGTTTCTGCACGGTAGGCTGCTCAAAGGTTAGACCACATGGGATCCAGGGAGAATTAGCTAATTGGATATATAATTGGCATGATGATAGGAAGCTGAGGGTGATGATGGAAAATTGTTTTTTAAATAGGAGGCCTGTGACTAATGGTGTGCTCCATGGGAGTTGGTGCTGGGCCCATTGTTGTTTGTCATCTTCAATGATTTGGAGGAGAATATGGCATTGTTAGCAAGTTTGCAGATGCCCCCAAAATAGGTGATATTGTGAAGGTGGTTATCAGAAATTACAGCAAGATCTTAAACAGGTGGGTAATTGTGCTGAGGAATAGCAAGGGGAGTTTAATTCAGATAAGTGCGAGTGTTGCATTTTTGGGAAGTCAAACCAGCGTCGGACCTTTGCGGTGAATGGTAGGCCTCTGGCAGGTGCTGTAGAACAGAGACACCTAGGAGTGCAAGCAGATAGTTCACCAAAGGTGGTGCCCACAGGTAGACAAGGTGGTGAGGAACTCTTTTGGCATGCTGGCCTTCAGTTAGGGCATTAAGTTTAGGAGTTGGGACATTATGGTCTAGTTGTACAAGATGTTGGTGAGGCCACTCTTGGAGTAATGTGTGCAGTTTTGGTTATCCTGTTATAGGAAAGATGCCATTAAGCTGAAAAGAGTGCAGAAAATATTTACAAGGATAGCTAGAACTCAAGGTGAATGCACAGAGTCTGCTTCCCGGGGTTGGGGATTCAAAAACTGATGAGCATTGGTTTAAGGCGAGAGGAGAACTATTTAATAGGAACTTGAGGGGCAACTGTTTCACTCAGAACGTGGCGGGTTTATCAAACAAGCTGCTAGAGGAGGTAACAAAATAACATTTAAAAGACATTGGACAAGTACACAAATAAAGGTTTAGAGGGATACGGGTTAGATGGGCATCTTGGTTGTAATGAACAAGTTGGACCCAAGTGCCAGACTGAGCTAAGGGGAATTCCTCTCTCACTTATGATTAATATATTTGTTGTTTCCCTTTATGTAAAACTGCTCCTTACAGCACTGAAAAGACGCAAATGGCGTAGCAGGGGGTGGGAACATTCTTCATGCACAAATTTCCAAAGGTGCCAGAACAGGTTTAAAGAATTGGGTAATAAACATAAGGTTTTGCAATTAGAGACCAAGTACAAAAACAGGAAGGAGAGTTAAATCTGTGCAAAACACAAATCAGGTTTCAAGTGCAGAACATTGTTCATTTTTTGGTGCCAAAGTCAAGAAAGGACAAGCAGCTTTCAGACAGTGCTGGTAGAATTTCCCCAAAACAACCCAGGGATGAAAATTACAATTTGATGCAGTGTGGTTATTGTTTTATAAAGAGGATTAACAAAAGATCTGACGGGACTATTTAGAATGGACACAAAGTGCTGGAGTAACTCAACGGGTTAGGCAACGCCTCTGGAGGACATGGATGGGGATGTTTTGGGTCGGAACCCTTCGGGCTGAAGATGAAGGATTCAAATGAAGTAAATAAAGCCTAAATATATGTCCAACGATTGAAGGCTTGATAAGTACAAGGTACAAATTGTGGATGACCTGAAATAATCCAGGGCCCACATCAAGAAAAACGATTTTTTAGATTAGGGTGGTGAATACCAGCTCAATATTATCCATCAACTAGGAATTAGATAAATAAGTGTCAGAAATAAATACTGCGAGACGATCTAGAGTGCAACTGACTGGATTACTTATCAAAACTGCCAGCACTAATTAAAACAGGCAAACCTCTCCTGTTCTGTACTGATTCATATTTACAAAACTAACACAATAGGCTTAATTCAACTCCCTTTCAATCTTAAATAAAGGTCATACATTGGAAAACAAGCCTTTTAAAGCAATTTCTTCCCGAGAATAACACAACGCAATAATACAAAGATTTCTTGATAAGATTGGAAGTTTAAACAACTTGGTGGACAACTAGTTCAGGATTGTTTTGAAAAATGTTCTCTTTAAAAATATGTAAGATATGGATAATGAATTATGGGAACATTTTTGGATACCAGAAACTAGGATTCACTGATTGAGATTGGCAAAACCTCATGCAACTTTAACAGATGACAACCGCAATGTTCCACTTTGGACCGTGACACAGCAGGATCTTGAACTATATGTGGACAGGATCATATTACATTTTGAACTACTACTTCAAACAAACTAGTCTTATTACCGAATCATTCTCAAAGTTTTAAACAAAGCCTATGTTGTGAAGTTCAGATAAATCCATTTAATTGTTTAAACCAAGAACAAGCTTTGAAGATAGGAATTCAACCAGCGCAGATCATTTAAAGCAATCAAAAAGTTAATTATTAGCATGAGAACATTAAAAGGAGGGAAATTGTGCTTTCAAGTGTAAAAATTACACTCATTTCACCAACTTCATATTTTAGTTACTACAAGCGGGGATCATAGTGAAGGACTCAGAAGGTCAAGCAGCATCTCTAGAGAGAACCATAGGCTAAAACCAAATTGGCCGAGCAACTAATGTTGGACCACCACATTTCAATGTGCAGGACGACCAAACCACTATAGGGAGGTTTCACGGCAGTCGGGTCACGACCCATGACCCGTACTGTTGCTACGCTACTCCAAATGGATTACACGCGATGAACTGCAGGTAGGCACTTACCATTGTTTCCAGCGTAGCGAGCCCGTTAAAACCCGCTGAAATTGTCCATTTTTGCGCTGTAAATAATTATGTTAATCGGGATAAGCGCGTGAGACATTTAGCCTACTTCAGAATTCCAAAAGTGAGGAGAAATGACGGTAGATAAAAACGAGAGCTGAAGGGACAACAACAGCCAGAGTGCCTGGCGAACACTGGCCGTTTGCTCACTGCATTTCATCAACGGTAAGGCATTATTTGTGGTTTTACTTGATTCCTTTGGCATCTAAAAAGTTTCAGAAGTGATAAATCTGGCTGTAATTTTTTTAAATCGCCCATGGTTCTCGTGGGTTTTTACATACAAAATGAAAATGCATCTGAAGAAAAATTTAGCCAGATTTATCACTTCTGAGAATTTTTAGATACCAAAGGAATCAAGAAAAAACACAAATAATGCCTTACTGTTGATGAAATGCAGTGAGCAAATGCGATAATTCCCAATATTTTCAATGTTTACCAAGCACTTTAGCTGCTGTAGTCCCTTCAGTTCTCGCTTCTCTATACCTTCATTTCGCTTCATGTTTGGAATTCTAAAGTTGGGTATATGTCTCTCACACTTACCCCAACTCCCACAATCTTTTTCAGCGCAAAAATTCAACATTTTGGCGGTTTTTAACAGGTAGGAAAGTACGTGTTTCTAGCATTAATAACATATACCGGAAGTGACGGATGTCTTCCAGTTGGATTTAGCGGCTCCGTGCGTCGAGCCCTATGACCCAGTGACCTTACGTGCAACCTCCCTATACTTTAATTTCCCAGACATACTTTTACTTTGGCCTCTTGGCTTTTGATGCAGGGAAACCACAATTTAATACGAGTCCAAGCTTCTTGTTAACTATGCTCTTACTATCGTTTTATCATTTATTCTGTCTTTCATCCCACACATATTCTCCTTTTATCCCTTCTACAACATCCTAAAACATGTCTTTCCAACTTCCCCACACCAAAGCCCATTGAATGGGCTGAATTATCCATTTCTGTCCCCTTAAAAGAAGCCCAGCTTCAGCATCCAAGCTTTTGTACGTATTTCAAATTTCCAATCTCCTGTGTATTTAAATTCTACAGAGCAGTTGCTGAGCACTTTTGCTATCCACTAGTTACCATTTTAAACGGTACATGAAGGGTGGTGGCTATATGGAACAAACTGCCAGAGGAAAGAATTGAGGCAGGTATTATCCCAACATTTATGAAATAGTTAAACAGGTACATGGATAGGACAAGCTTGGAGGGATATGGACCAAACATAGGCAGGTGGGACCAGTGTAGCTGAGACTTTTTTTTTTTAGATACAGCGCGGAAACAGGCCCTTGGCCCAGCGAGTACGCACAAACCAGCGATGCCCGCACATTAACACTATCCTATACACATTAGAGACAATTTACCCATACACCAAGCCAATTAAGCTGCATACCTGTACGTCCTTAGTGTGGGAAGAAACGGAAGATCTCGGAGAAAACCCACGCGGTCACGGGGAGAAAGTACAAACTCCGTATAGACAGCACGTGTAGGCGGGATCGAGCCCGGGTCTCATGCGCTGCAAGCGCTGTAAGGCAGCAACTCTACCGCTGCGCCACACTGTGGGCACGTTGGGGCAAAGGGCTCGTTTCCATGCTGTATCACTCTATGACTTTAAAAGTGGTCAGAAAAAAAGGGGAAGAATGGATGCAAATGCAATTTCTGCACAAGAATGATGCAGCGGCATATTACCAGAGGCCACATAAATAAATCTTACTCAAGCGCGGCATCCTGCAGCTTGCACAGTTTGACTTTTTCTTCCCACTTCAGCTCCAATATTATTTACGCTACAACTTGCCGTAAGGGTGAATGAAGAATTGCAACAAGAGAACGAGTGGGTTAACAGTAAAACCTGTTGGTTAAGGAGATACGATGGTTGAAGGAAGGATAAAAAATGGCAGGCGGCGTAAAGTCATACCAGGTGGAAAAGTAGAAAATAAGTGGATAATTAAATGGAGAGAGAGAGAGATGGGAGAGGAGTGAGGACAGAGGAAAATTGATTTTGTTCAAAACTTCATCCCACCACCTGATAAACTACCTCATGATTCCACTGTCAGAATATTCATTATGCTACAAGCCAAATTCTTTGGCATCTGCTCAAAAAGGGTATTAAAACATAAGACTACTAACAATTTAAATGGGTCACTACAAATTTTTAATATGCTATCTTACAAATCCACCACAAAGTAATAAAAAAATCCATGTTTCTGGATCTCCTGAGAATTGTTCTTTCTCCAATTTGAAGCATCTCTTGATGATTGTGAAGGCACAAATTAATGCAGTCAGATTGCGACAATTTTATTCACTGGCTTCCTTATTCTGGCACACGTCCCTTTATACAAAACCTCATTCTGAATAGATGCAGATGTTTAAGAAGCTGCTTTCCTTATTGTAGCATCAATATAGTGACAACACACGCTCCACCTACTCCCATTAATTTCCTACATACAAGAAATACAACTGTCTACAACAAGTTATGTAAGCTGCCTGCAGCTCATACAGCGCATTCAGTAAGTATTCGGACCTCTTCACTTTTTCAACATTTTGTTACGTTACCAGCCTTATTCTAAAATGGATAACATTCTTTTTTTAACTTCAATCTACACACAATACCCCATAATAAAAAAGCAAAAACAGGTGTTTAGGAAATTGTGCAAAGTAATAAAAAAATTACTGAAATATCACATTAACATAAGTATTCACTCATAAATTGAGCTTCGGTGCATCCCGTTTCCATTGATTATCCTTGCGATGTTTCTACAACTTGACTTAACACCAGTGGTAAATTAAATGGATTAGACATGTTCTGGAAAGGCATACGCCTGTCTATATAAGGTCCCACAATTGACAGAGTATGTCAGAGCAAAATCCAAGCCATGAAACGAAGGAATTGTCCGTAGACCTCCGAGACAAGATTGTGTCAAAACACAGATCTGGGGAAGGGTATAACACAATTTCTGCAGCATTGCAGGTCCCGAAGAGCACAGGTCCCGAAGACCATGAGAAACGAGATTCTCTGGTCTGATGAAACCAAGATTGAACTCTTTGGCCTGAATGCCAAGCTTCACATCTGGAAGAAACCAGGCACCGCTCATCACCTGGCTAATACCATACCTACGGTGAAGCATTGCGGTGGCAGCATCATGTTGTGGGAATGTTTTTCAGCGTCAGGAACTGGGAGACTAGTCAGGATCGAGGAAAAGATGTACGGAGCAAAGTACAGAGAGATCCTTGATGAAAACCTGCTTCAGAGTGTTCTGGACCTCAGGCTTGGGCGGAAGTTAACCTTTCAACAGGACAATGACCATAAGCACACTGCCAAGACAACGCAGGAGGGGCTTCATGACAAGTCTGTGAATATCCTTGAGTGGCCCAGCCAGAGCCCGGACGAACAACTCTGGAGGAACCTGAAAATAGTTGTGCAATGACGCTCCCCATCCAACCTGACAGAGCTTGAGAGGATCTGCAGAGAAGAATGGGAGAAACTGCCCAAATATAGGTGTGTCAAGCTTGTAGCGTCACACCCAAGAAGTCTTGAGGCTGTAATCGCTGCCAAGGGTGCCTTAACAAAGTACTGAGTAAAGGGTCTGAGTACTTATGTAAATGTGATATTTCAGTTATTTCTTTAATTATTTTGCAAAAATTTCTAAACCTGTTTTTGCTTTTGTATTAGGGGGCATTGTGTGTAGATTGATGATAATTTAAAAAAATGAATTTAATCAATTTTAGAATAAGGCTGTAATGTAACAAAATGTGGAAATAGTGAAGGGGTCTGAATACTTTCTGAATGTACTGTAAACAGAATACCCTATACCCCCCCCCCCCCCCAATCTAATCCCGAGGGCTAACAAAATTAGGAGAATTCAATGTTCAGAACCTTCGATGTTAGCCCTTGCTGTCTCCTCCTCTTCCTCAGCCCTCGGGCTGTCTCCTCCCATCCCTCAGCCCTCGGGCTCCTCCTCCTCCTTTTTCCTTTCTTTTCCCCGCCTCCCCCCTTCAGTCTGAAGAAGGGTTTCGGCCCGAAACATTGCTTATTTCCTTCACTCCATAGATGCTGCTGCACCTGCTTCGTTTCTCCAGCATTTTTGGGTACCTTCCATTAAGTTCCTATCTTCCAAATACAGATGCGACAAGGGAGAGCAAAAACTCTGTGCAATCTCATTCCATATGACCGAAAGATGCAATATTTTTGCATGCAGCAGACATGTTTGCTCAGTATAAAACACTGAATTACAGCAAAGACAAATTGAAACAATTTTTCAAAGTACCTTAGAATTAGCAGACAAACAAAAAAGCATAATGCAAAAGCAAGATGATAACCTACTTGAGACTGCCATCTGGTTAACCAACTTCGTTAAAGCATCTATATTACTAAAAGTCTGATCTTGACCACTTCCTGTTGTTCTGTATATTGATTTTAGAAAAAATGCTGCCACTTACGGCTGTGATTTTTGGCCATCATACTCAGAGTCCCCCCCTCCGGTGCGCTGGAGTGATTTTTCCCATCGATGAAAAAATAAGAGTTATTAGTGTTTAATGGGCACGCCCCTACCGGAGGGACTATAAAACCCGGAAGTGTTGAGTGCCTCAGTCAGTCTCTGCAAGATGGCGGAGCGAGAGGGTCACGTCTCTCAGTCTGAGCTGTGAATAACACTGAACACATGTCTACTAAACTGTGAATGGTTTTACTGACCTACCAGTGCCCTTAATGTGGGTTGGAAATAGTTTGGAAATGCTAAAGCTGTGTTGCCTTTGGTTTGGAAATGCTAAAGCTTTGTTGCCTTTGGTTTGGAAATGCTAAAGCTGTGTTGCCTAATTAAAGTTGCCTTGCCTTCTATATAATTAAAAGTCCAATCTTGACCACTTCCTGTTTGCTATTTATATTGATTTTGGAAAAAACGCTACCACGTACGGCTGTGATTTTTGGCCATCGTACTCGGAGTCCCTCTCCGCTCATTAGGTGCCGAGGATTTTTCCCACCGATGAAAAATAAACGAGTTATCAGTGTTTAAAAAATGTTGAGATTCTCTTTAATGTCAATCACGCCATGAAGGCCATGCCCCTTCTGGTGGGACCGGGGGGGGGGGGGGATGGACTATAAAACCCAGAAGTGTGGGTGTGTCTCAGTCTCTGCAAGATGGAGGAGGGAGAGGTCACGACTCGCTGTCTTTAGTGGCCTTGCACCCTGCTTGAAATGGTATGAAACTGCACTTGAATTTGGTGGCCTTGCACCCTGCTTGAAATGGAATTTCAAGGAATAGCCGTGAGTCAACTGCCAGCCCACCAGCCGTGAGTGAGTGAGCGAGCTGCCAGCACAACAGGCTTGAGTGACTGAGCCACCAGCCCAAGAAACCATTCGGCCCACAATGTCCATACTAGTCCTCTGGAAATCAGTCCTTTCAGCCCACAACACCCATACTATTGCTCCAGAACCCCCCCCCCCCCCACCACCACTGGCCACCAATATTGGAATTGGTGGAGAGGTGGAATATTGCGTTGGGGGACCAACCCTCCCGTGTGATGCTGGGACCCAATGGGTCCCATTTAGTCTAGTTTTAGCAGTAAACATACAGATTCTGCATTTGGCTTTTGGCGAATATGGACAGTCAATAAAACCAAATGTAATTCTGGAAAGAAAACACTGATGAGAAAGCAGACCAAATTACTTCAGTTAACATGCCAATTACATCTTGGGCTATAGTCAAAATGCCAAATATCTAGGGATAAGCAAGCTGTTAAAATCCAAGAACTTGATTAAAAAATTAATTAAAAGTGAAGATTTAACAATGTTGCTAAAAATGTGCACAAGAGTGCTTGAGGTCATATTTGATTGAGATTGAAACATTCAGTAAGTTTAAACCTTTATTAATGAATGTGTGTTTTATTTACACATCTTCATTTTTATCCAAGAAACCAGTAAAAGAATGTCACTGTTTGGCCATTTCTCATACAAAATCCACTGTCAGACTCAAAATTCATCATCTGATGGTATCCGCTCCAATTGCTGCCAATATATCTACCAAAGAATATTCTTTATTTATAGTTTATGTATGACTATTCGTAAAATACTTAATAAAGTTGCAATTATTGCCTTATAATGTTTAGCAATATTTTCAATAGCAACAATATACTGCTTGAATCCACGAACATAAACATATCCTTGCGACTAAATAGCAGGGTCTTATAATTTATCATATTGTTACCTTTCAAACCACTAAAAACACACATGCCAGATTTTCATACTTCTTTCCAAAATGTTATCCAAAAGAAATACTCTGCTTTAATGATACCAGCAGTTTCTAGACTAAAGTTTACACCCACTATTAATGGGACAATGTTGTGGTACATTATTATGATGCAAAACTGATGCTTTTTCCCCCGCCACAAGGTAGCTGGCTTTTCTATCTAAAAAATAGCATTAATAAACTTTACTACACACTCATCTCCCTGCTACCTTCAGGTAGAAGGTACAGGAGCCTGAAGACTGCAACAACCAGGTTCAGGAATAGCTACTTCCCCACAGCCATCAGGCTATTAAACGTGGCTCGGACAAAACTCTGATTATTAATAACCCATTTTCTGTTATTTGCACTTTATCAGTTTAGTTATTCATGTGTGTATATATTTATATCATGGTATATGGACATACTTATCTGTTTTGTAGTAAATGCCTACTATGTTCTGTGTGCTGAAGCAAAGCAAGAATTTCATTGTCCTATACAGGGACACATGACAATAAACTCACTTGAACTTGAACTACTAGAATAATTGTTTGTAAGCTAACATGTACTGACATTGAAAATTTACGAAAAATGGGAACGATGGAAATGATGAGACACTGGAGAGAACATACAAATATAGTAAACTGTCACAAGTACAAATACTATCCAAGAAACAGCTGTAGTTTAGTTTAGTGATACAGCGTGGAAACAGGCCCTTCGGCCCACTGACCAGCGATCCCCGCATATTAACGCTATCCTACACATACTAGGGACAATTTTACATTTACACCAGGCCAATTAACCTACTGTAAAGAGCTCAAACTCGCACAGGTTGAAACACAAGTCATTATATTCTAAGCAGGTCATTACACGTTCACACTGCTACTGCTACTGGCAGGCAGTGGGCCAATCTACATCTCTTCTAGTATAAATGAAAAGCATTACAACTACAACGAGTAAATAAAATGTTAAATGCAA
Organism: Amblyraja radiata; assembly: GCF_010909765.2. NCBI lineage: Eukaryota > Metazoa > Chordata > Chondrichthyes > Rajiformes > Rajidae > Amblyraja > Amblyraja radiata. Next base: position 111,774,980 of record NC_045958.1, on the reverse strand, counting down.
ATCGCCACATCTAATAATAACGGTCGCCATATCGAACAGGTGGCTTGCTAATCCACCCGGTCCTCGTACGGCAAGGAGCTGCCTCATCAACCTTTTCCTCCGAAAAGTTGAGGGCGCGGTTTGGTGAGCACGATGGGCTATGGGGAGACACCATGGGAGAGCCCAAGGAGGACCGTCGCAGGGGCACCGGAGAGTGGATGTGACTGGCGGCAGCAGGTGATGGAACAGCGATCACTTTAAACTTGAGTGGTGGGGCATCTGGACCCTGGAGCGCCGGATGCCGTTCCTTCACAGGAAGGAGGTGTTGACGGTTGCATCCATAGATGGTACCACCAACATCAACCAGGTAGGAACGCGGTTCCTTTGCGGGGCCATAAATGTACCCGAGTTTGGTATGTCCTTGGTCCATCTGTAGTCGGACCACTTGGCCTTGAATGAGTGACTTAAGTGGTTTGCTGGTCTCGATTGGACTGTACACGCTCTTGAACTACAGCGGGGCTGGAAGACTTTAGGTTTTAAATGATCCTGGGTGACGGGCAGCGGAGGTCGCGTACGGCGGGACATAAGGCGCTGTGCTGGAGAACCCAATATGTTATCTCTTGCAAAATTTCGTAGGTTCAACAGGTCCAGGTAGATATCAGACTTTGCTAGGTAGGAGCGCTCCATGAGTTGTTTGGCACTCCGAACACCATGCTCGGCAAGTCAATTGGAAATAGGTACCTGGAAATAGGGTCGCAATTCGAAAGGAGTGTTGGACTGCTTGTTTGGCCACCCACCTTTGATGATAGAGGTTAGCAGCTGGGAGGTTTTATCTGCAGCGGTGTGTTCGGCAAGGCGGCGCAGCCGGTCGTTGTAACAAATGATACTTTCAGGACGGAGAATTTGTCTTGTTCGAATGGGTGTTGTTTGCTGGTGGTGCGTGGAGCTCGGGATAGAGTGTCTGCGATGTGCATGTCTTTACCTTTTTTATAGACGATGCGAAAGTCAGTCCGTTGAAGCTGCATCATCATGCGTTGAAGTCTAGCAGGGGCAGCATGGATTGGTTTGCTCAGGATGGTGACTACAGGTGGTGGTCAGTCTCTACTGTGAAGGTCTTGCCAAAAACAAAGTCTTTAAATTTCGAGCAGGCGAAAACCACAGCAAGCAGTTCCTTCCCTATCTGTGCATAGCGTTGCTCAGTGTCCGTTAGGGTGCGCGACGCGTAGGATACTGGCATCAAGTCGCCATTGAAGGAAGTCTGCAGGCATGCTGCGTCTAGTCCATACTGGGATGCATCGCAGGTGATTGTGACTGGCAGGTTGATGTTGAAGTATGCGAGGGTAGGTGCACTAGTGAGCTGTAATCTGGTCTCCAATTGGAGGCGTGGGTTTGAATCCCACTTCTGACACCATGTAGAGCTCAAACTCACAGGTTGAAACACAAGCATCTTTATTGTTCTGGTCATTATCTTCTAAGCTGGTCATTACACATTTACACTGCTACTGGCAGGCAGTGCGCAGGCTCTTACACTATGAATGTTATAATTAAGCGGAGTTATAATTACTAAGCATTCTAATTGGCTAGCATGCAATAGCCAATCTACACCTACAAACCTGCAAGTCTTGACTGCGGGAAGAAACCGAAGATCTTGGAGAAAACTCACAGAGGTCACAGGGAGAACGCACAAACTCCGTGCAGACAGCACCCGTATTCAGGATCGAGCACGGGTCTCTGGTGCTGTAAGGCTCTACCGCTACGCCACCGTGCCGCCCTGTAGCAATTATTGTTATTAACTCACTCTTCTCCCTCGTTTCTACAGTACTAGCCAGCTCTGGGATTGATTCCTACAAAATGAAATCATTTGATTTCTTTGAGGGAAGAGAAAGAGGTGGGCAGAATTTGCAAACGTCAGGACATGATAGAAACATTTACAAAGATTAATCATCAGGATTAGCAGGCTTTTGCAAATACTTAGTTCACCTGTTTAGCTCAATAGTGTAACTCTACACCCTTTGCAGATGAAGACGCTCAAGTACTTATAGTTTCCAGCAATCTAGTTATCAACCTCACTATTTTGTTCAAACTATTTACATTGAGTGAAACATCGAAAGAAACAACTGTTGCCACATACTATTTTAGATTAGTTTAGAGATACAGCATGAAAACAGGCCCTTCGACCCACCAAGTCCACGCTGACCAGGATCACACATGCTAGTTTTATCCTGCACACCAAGGACAATTTACAGAAGACAATTAACCCACAGGATCGAACCTGGGTATCTGGCGCTGTATGGCAGTAACTCTACCGCTGCGCCCTGTATTGTAAATGTACATCGTGAAAATTCCAATCTTGTATGCATCAACTATTGAATGTCCGTCTGCATTTAACTATTTAGTCTACACGGAAGATGCTTCTATGAGGTACATTGAAGTAAACTAACAGATCCAATATGACCTGTTCAATCAATAACTATGCAAATGATGCAACTAAATATTTATTAGTTACTAAACTTAAACTATAATTTGAACCACAGCTCGAAAGATAAATGCCTGACAGAGGAAAGAAAATCTCTTATTTTCTATGTGATTTCCAAGGCTTACTGATGTAATGCATGGCTAAAAATGCTTTTATTAGATTTCTAATTCATTGCAAAACAGTTTAACGAAAAGTGGCATCAGATGGTAGCATCTTCACTTTTGAATCAGGAGACAAAGTACTGTATAGTGATTACCGATTACACAAACTCAATCTAACAGAAGGGATACATTAAATTTAGGCAGATTTGCTTATTCTAACAGTTCCGGTGGATGTTAAAGACGAGATAGAACCATTTCCAAAGAGGAGGTGTCTCTTGGCTAATGTTTCTTTCGCAGTCATGAATACAAATTTATATCTATCCAAAAAGTTATAGTATTGACTTGCATAATAGCAGACATTCTACTCCAAAGAGTAATTCAATGCTTTGAACATTTCTCAGAAGAACGGTTAATTCCTCTTGACAAAATAATGTTCTTTCTTGACTTTTTCCTAAATGTGTTAGTAACTAAAATAGTGCAGTTTAGTATAGTAATACTAGTGCTTACTTATTCAATCTAAAAACCACTTCCAAATCTTACAAGTTGCCAATTAATTCCTATTAACTTGAAATTTTAAATTAAAATGCTGGGGTTTTAGTTGTTAATGTTAATGTGCAAAACCATAATCATAATTTATTAGCCAAGTATGTTTTGTAACAAATGAGGAATTTGATTTGCCACACCAATAAAAAGAAACAAGACACACAAAATACATTTTAACTTAAACATCCACCAGTGACTCGTCCACATTCATCACTGTGATGGAAGGCGAAAAAGTGCTCAGGATCGAGAATTTTTATGCACTTTGAGGATTTACATGTCTCCTGTTTTTTTTATGCTAGATATTATCATGGAGTTGAAAAAGACTGGCTATTCCAAATCATTATTTCAAAGTTAAATATTCATTATTTGACTAATAAACAAGATCCTTACACCCAACAAAATGCTCTGCTGTCTTCACAAGGAAAAGACACAAGGCAGAAAATTATTCAATGCATGATAAATTCTGAAGCAAGTTTAACCATTTACCTCCCCCATGCCAGATATGATAGAAGTGTTTTTTTCAAAGAAAGACTTTATTCAAAGATGTTGGCTATTGCAATTCAGCTAGTTGACATAATGTCAGATTGACTGAAGTTCAAAGTAACAATACTACTTAAAAGAACAAAGAAATGAATGAGGTTCAGTGATAAGTCTTGGAGCATAATGCATACATTACAGGTCAAGCTCGAGTCTTTAACAATCTTGTAGCCAGATGATGCTGGCTGTGCATTTCAGATCGCACTGGGTTGCAGCTGCTGTTGCAGGAGGCTGATGTGTACCAAGGCACTTCAGTTGTGCCGATCTATACTCTTAACAAAATAAAAGATGGGTGAAAAGGCTGAGAGGTTAGGGGAACATGATAGACACAAAATGCTGGAGTAACTCAGTGGAACAGGCTGCATCTCTGGGTGCCGTTTAAGGGGAACTGGGATTGCCCTCAGAAACAAGGAAGCTAGACAGAAAATGTGATTAGAAAACGAGTTCAACTCTCTACTATTGTCAACAATTGTCTACCTTCAACTTAAATTAAGTTTGACAGAGGCAAAGTTTTACAAATTATTACTGTACAAGGAGTTAAGGTTTATTGAGAGTCTATGGTTTGTCAAGATACCCTTTGAGCGTATGGTTCAAATTGGGTTACAGCTTGTTTGCGCAGACTTCACTTTCCTAATTTTGACACAAGAAGATACAGACAGAAACGCTATAGACAACAGACAATAGGTGCAGGAGTAGGCCATTTGGCCCTTCGAGCCAGCACCGCCATTCATTGTGATCATGGCTGATCATCCCCAATCAGTACCCCGTTCCTGCCTTCTTCCCATATCCACTGACTCCGCAATTTTTAAGAGCCCTATCTAGCTCTCTTGAAAGCATCCAGAGAACTCGCCTCCACCGCCCTCTGAGGCAGAGAATTCCACAGACTCGCCACTCTGTGATAAAAAGTGTTTCCTCGTCTCCGTTCTAAATGGCTTACTCCTTATTCTTAAACTGTGGCCCCTGGTTCTGGACTCCCCCAACATCGGGAACACGTTTCCAGCCTCTAGCGTGTCCAACCCCTTAACAATCTTATATGTTTCAATGAGATGCCCTCTCATCCTTCTAAACTCCAGAGTGTACAAGCCCAGCTGCTCCATTCTCTCAGCATATGACAGTCCCGCCATCACAGGAATTAACCTTGTAAACCTACGCTGCACTCCCTCAATATCAAGGATGTCCTTCCTCAAATTAGGGGGCCAAAACTGCACACAATACTCCAGGTGTGGTCTCAATAGGGCACTGTACAACTGCAGAAGGACCTCTTTGTTCCTATATTCGATTCCTCTAAAAGGCCAACATGCCATTCGCTTTCGTTATAAAGGCCAACATGCCATTCGCTTTCTTCACTGCCTGCTGTACCTGCATGCTTACTTTCATAGACTGATGTACAAGGACCCCCAGATCCCGTTGCACTTCTCCTTTTCCCAACGACGCCATTTAGATAGTAATCTGCCTTCCTGTTTTTGCTACCAAAGTGGATAACCTCACATTTATCCGCATTAAACTTAATCTGCCATGCATCTGCCCACTCCCCCAACCTGTCCAAGTCACCCTGCATTCTCATAGCATCCTCCTCACAGTTCACACTGCCACCCAGTTTTTTGTGACATCTGCAAATAGACTATCGGAATAAGGAAAAAGCATGCATCAGATTGTTAAGGGATTGAAGATAACACTTATTCAGAAACTCTGCTCAAAAATTAGTTGGATGTCCACACAAGAGAAGTTGTGTTCTAAGGTGGATAACTTCAGAGAAATTACTATCTATCTTGCTATAATTGGGATAGAAAACTGGTGGGCATGGCTGAATTGACGATTCATTCGAGGGTTTACCTCACCTCTCAAATCACTATAAAAACAGGTCGGCCAAAGGAAATTACGAGAGGAAAGCTCCGAGAAGAGAAGAAGGCTAATTTAATACTTTGAGGCAGTCAAATTGAATGACTCAATGACAAATGGTATTCATGAAAGAGCTGTGTGGTATATCACCCGTCATGTTGCATTACCACTTTTTAATAAACTAACAACTTTAATACTGTTAAACTTTAGTTAATCCACAATCTGCTAAGGAATATTAATATTTTACATAGGGTTGATAACCAGAGGATACAGATCAACGACAATCAGCTAAGGAAGTAGAACTGAAAAGCAAAAGTAGTTTTGCAAATCCACAAAATAACTATGATTTGAAATGCATTTCCATCAAGTGTTAGGAAGCAGAGTCAACAATACATTTCAAAAATAAATCTGGGTGTACAGTATGTGTACAGTGCCCTCCATAAGTTTGGGACAAAGACCCATCATTTATTTATTTGCCTCTGTACCCCACAAATTGAGATTTGTAATAGAAAAAAAAATCACTGTTGTTAAAGTGCACATTGTCAGATTTTAATAAAGGCCATTTTTATGCATTTTGGTTTCACCATGTAGAAATTACAGCTGTGTTTATACATAGTCCCCCCCATTTCAGGGCACCATAATGTTTGGGACTGCAATGTCGTGTAAATGAAAGTAGACATGTTTAGTATTTATGTTGCATATCCTTTGCATGCAATGACTGCTTGAAGTCTGCGATTCATGGACATCACCAGTTGCTGGGTGTCTTTTCTGGTGATGCTCTGCCAGGCCTGTATTGCAGCCATCTTTAGCTTATGTTTGTTTTGGGGGCTAGTACCCTTCAGCTTTCTCTTCAGCATATAAAAGACATGCTCAATTGGGTTCAAAGCTTAAAAATGGTAAATTCTTCAGTGGCCACTTGACTTGGCCACTGAAGAATTTACCATTTTTAAGCTTTGAAAAACTCCTTTGTTGCTTTAGCAGTATGTTTGGGATCATTGTCTTGCTGTAGATTGAACTGCCGGCCAATGAGTTTTAAGGCATTTGTTTGAACTTGAGCAGATAGGATGTGTCTATACACTTCAGAATTTATTATGCTACTACCATCAGCTGTTGGATCATCAATGAAGATAAGTGAGCCAGTACCTTCAGCAGCCATACATGCCCAGGCCATAATACCCCCACCACGTTTCACAGGTGAGGTGGTATGCTTTGGATCTTGGGCAGTTCCTTCTCTCCTCCATACTTTGCTTTTGCCAATACCCTGATATAAGTTCATCTTCACCTCATCTGTCCACAAGACCTTTTTCCAGAACTGTGGTTGCTCTTTTAAGTACTTCTTGGCAAACTGCAACCTGGCCGTCCTATTTTTGCAGCTAACCAGTGGTTTGTATCTTGCAGTGTAGCCTCTGTATTTCTGTTCATGAAGTCTTCATCGGACAGTGGTCATTGACAAATCCACACCCGACTCCTGAAGAGTGGTGCCCTGAAATTGGGGGGGGGGGGGGGGGGGGCCAGTACTATGTATAAAACCCAACTGTAATTTCTACATTGTGAAACCAAAATGTATAAAATGGCCTTTATTCAAATCTGACAATGTACACTTTAACCACATGTGATTTTTTTTCCTATTACAAATCTCAAACTGTGGAGTACAGAGGCAAATAAACAAATGATGGGTCTTTGTTCCAAATATTATGGGGGGCACTGTATATTTGTTGGGCTTCACTGAGAAAAGGAGAGTTCAACTAATTAGACAATCCCTTGAAAGTGCAAGGACACAAATGATGAGCTAAATGCACTACAGAAACCTACAACCAACACTAAATTAATACACAAATTATCCACTACAGAATTTTGACATTTATATTGCTTATAGTGATGAAGAAAACCATCAGTTTAGATATTATAGTGCTGCACTCATATATTAAGTTAAAACCATGTGCAGTAAAGAATCGCAGTTAATTACTTTGTTGTGCAGCTTAAATCAAGGATGCAATATATCAGCCCAACAGTCACAAAAGCTTTGGTGAAAAAAATTGGAAACAAATTTAGTACCATAGAATTGCAAGAGAAACATCTACTGAAATATTTTTTCCTAAATACAAGGTCATCCCGAAGTTACACGAGGGTTATATTTCCAAGAACTGTCCATAAACGGATCTCCCCGAAAATCAGAAACTATTTCAATGAGGGTTGATTAACATTATCAGTTATTTACTGTCCTCCAGTATATTAAACGGGCACAGAAACAAAATGTCCTACATCCAATAGCTAGTTTCAATGTCCTTGAAGTATCAATGGATGTTATATTGTCAGTGGAAGAGATTGCCTTGTCAGTTTCCAAATCAAATCCTTTATTTTACCTCCCGCTACGAACTGGTGCCCATGTTCTTAAAGACAATGGTACATTTTTGATTGCTGTAGAGGTTACATATAAAGTTTTTTTTTAATACTAGTGATCATCATTTGAATTAACTAGCTGTAAGTCTACTACACAACTTCTGACAGCATTTGCATTTCTGTAAATAGCCTTCAAATCTTGACAAATTATTTAAAGTTTATGGAAGAACTTGTGTAAAGTTAGATTTCTGTGCATCGGATCTTCTATAACCTGGGGTCTCTCCCTACATTTTGTTTTGATTTAGTTTCTTTGTCAATGCCACTTCCACTAGCATTCGCATCTGTGCTTAGCTTGGTGAGCGATATGTAGAAATAACTGTCAAAAGGTCAATTTTTGGAATTATTTTCCATTAAATTTACTACACTGACTAATCTGCATTTAGACGTTAATAATTGTTTTATGCAAATTCACCCCACGCTTATTGTGCCATGAAAATTTCACTATACCTTATGAACATAATCCAATTGTTTAGGCTGTCAACTTTGACCCAGTGCTGGCCCACTCAGAAATCCAAAAAGCAAAAATCTGTATTTGATGGAAATCCAAAATAAAAACAATATTGAAAATACTCAGAAACTTCTGTGGAGAGCAAGAGAACTAAACTTCCATCCATGGCTTTGTCAGCTCTGATGAGAGGTCAACCTAACCTATTCAGGTATATTATGGGAGAAAGCATGCTGTTTGGGGTTGATATCTCCAGGAGAAAATCTAAACTTTCACTTGCCTAAACAAAATCAGCAAGACCTCGACTTCAGGTGCTGGCAAACACAGATATCCAAGACGACTTAAATCCTAGCTGGTACATCTGTCATAGACAGCACAGCAACTGGTGGAGCTGCTGGCTCTCAGCACAAGAGACCCGGGTTCGATCCTGTCTTCAGATGCTGCGTGGGTGGAATTTGCACATTCTCCCTATGACTGCGCTGGTTTCCTCTGGGTGCTCCGGTTTCTTTGCACATCCCAGAAATGAGCAGGTCTGTAGGTTAATTGGCCACTGTAAATTATGCCCCTTGTGTTGAGTGGGATAACACAGAACTAGTGTGAGTGGGTGATCGATGGTTGACGTGGACTGTGCACTTAAGGGCCTGTTTCCATGCTATATCTCTAAACTCAATTTACACATGTGGTTCAACACCACGTGGAGGCTAAAGGCAAAGCTCTTTAAGGCAGCATTACATGAGCAAAAAGCAACATTTTAATACATCGGAGGTCATTCCAGAATAGCGACTTGAAGTGTCGGTATTTATCTTAGTTGCGGGATTCTACAGATGAGCCATGGCTGGGAAGGAAACAATTAAAATGAGAGCTCTGAATAAATGGACTTCTTGATGGAGAGATAATGGGGTCAGAAACGAAACTCAGTGTGAAACAGGATACCGACCGGATCGAGCGTAGATTGCGATAATGAAGGGGTTAGAGGCAGTGACTTGGAAATAGCTTGAGGCAGCGGCTGTAGACCAGTGGCTAGGATCATCTCATTTAATATAGTTAACCAGTACTGAATGTTGAATGAGTAATGTGGCAGGCAAGGTGCTTTGGAAGAGCCAAGAGAAATCATTGTGAGCTATAGCAGGGTGCCCACCGTGCACATGTGAAGTTAGGCATTGTATTCTCAGGTGATGCTACCAGCAATAAAAATTCCTATTGGCCAAAACTACTACCATTCACAACAACGCCTGCCAAGAGAATAAAATGTAGCAGATGACAAATTCATTGAACAGGTCCAAATGTTCACAAAGAAAGTGAACATACATCTCCCACCACAATCTTTCCACCTCTTTCATGCCAGGATACTCCTCCCATGCCCTATATTAATGTTAATATCTTTTTACAATATGCACTATATCAATGTTAATATCTTTTTACATGTCTCCGTAATTTGGCAATACCTGGTAGATTACTTTAGGAATTTTTAACGCGTCAAAGATGGTATCATTACCCAAATCTTTGCTGTTCTCATACAAAGAGATTACCATTTTATAAACTGCAGAGAAAGTGTGTATAATTTAAACAGAAACAATAGAATAATGATGGAACAGGTCAGAGGTTGGCCGAAATTGCGAGGGTGGAGGCGGGTTGGGGGGGGGGAGATGCAGTTCGGGTGGTAAAATTGAAATCGGGATAAGGAAGTGGAGAATCAGTAGAATTGTTCTGCTCTACAAAGTGCATCGACCATTGTGCGGGTGAGTGGGGCCTATTTTGTCTGAAGGGTAGCAGTTGAGAATGCACTGTTTATGCAATTTCAAATTTAAGCTTCTTTTCATACTCCCTCTGCACTCTGTTCAAATGGATCAGGCCACCAATCAACTCCATTAAATAGATGCCCTCACTTAAAGAGCGAACCCAGAAGTATTTTGTTGCATCACAATCAGAAAGTAGTTTAAACAATCCTAGGTAAAGATGTCATGGCCATAAATACATTTTAAGAAGTGTTTAAATTGTTAAAAAAAAAAAATCTTTACTTTGATTTTCATGTTAGTGCAGCATGACACTTAATATTTGGTGATCAAAAGCTGCTGCTGTTTTCATATATGAATGGAACTCCACCACACACACACACACACATATATACAGAAAATGGGCCTATCTGAAATAATAAGGTACTGCACCTATTTTCTATGCATAACATTGTGACTTAGTTGCAAGGAGGCAAAAAGAAATTCAACTGCAGCAACCAAAAGTGTTCAACAGAAACAGGAATGTAATGCTGAGGCCACATTTGGAGTATTGTGAGCAATTTTGGGCCCCATATCTGAGGAAGGATGTGCTGGCTCTGGAGGGTCCAGAGGAGGTTCTACAGATGCACGGTGGAGAGCATTCCAACTGGTTGCATCGTGGCCTGGTTCGGCAACTTGAACGCCCAGGAGCGAAAAAGACTACAAAAAGTTGTGACCACTACCCAGTCAATCTCCGGCTTTGACCTCCCCACCGTCGAAGGGGTCTATCGTGGTCATTGCCTCAAAAAAGCAGCCAAAATCATCAAGGACCCACACCATCCTCACCACACACTTATCTCACCATTGCCATCAGGAAGAAGGTACAGTAGCCTGAAAACTGTAACTTCCAGGTTTAGGAACAGCTTCTTCCCAACAGCCATCAGGTTATTAAACACAACAACGAATAAGCTCAGAGCTCTGTACTGCAAAAGACTATATTATTATTTGTTATTTGCACTATCTTTGGTATTTATTGAATTTTCTTTTTTTTCCTCTTCCCCCGTTATGTACTATGTTTACACATTCACATATTCTGTTGTGCTGCAGCAAGTAATAATTTCATTGTTCCATCCGGGACATATGACAATAAAACACTCTTCACTCTTGAGGTTTACGAGAATGATCCCAGAATGATGAGGGGGACCTCAATTAAACTTACCGAATAGAGGAAGGCCTGGATAGACTGGGTGCAGAGAGGATGTTTCTACCAGAGGTCATAGCCTTAGAATTAAAGGACATTCCTTTAGGAAGGAGATGAGGATTTTTTTTTTGTCAGGGGGTGGTGAATTTGTGTAATTCATTGCCTCAGAAGGCTGTGGAGGCCGTCAACTGATATTTGTAAGGAAGAGAGATATATTCTTGGCTAATTGGGGTGTCAGGGGTTGTGGGGAGAAGGCAGGAGAATGGGGTTAGGAGGGAGAGATAGATCAGCCACAATTGAATGGTAGTTCAGATTTGATGGGCCAAATTGCCTAATTCTGCTTCTATCATTTATGAACTTATGAAACATACATTGATAATATTTTCAGTAACAACCCAAGCTCCAGAGGCCGATTAACTAATTATTTGCAAAGCAAAAGTATATTTGTTAATAATTGTGATAGCAATATTACATACAATGCTTTTGTACCTTAGCTGGCTACACACACACACACACACACATCTATTCCATTGATAATCTAACTTAATTCAGATTTATAACTCTGATTTTACAAACTGAATAACACCCCATGGTATTACAGAGATTTGTCATTCCATATAAAAATGTAAAACTTGTAAATACAATCCAGAGGAAACACAGGCTAATATTTCAAATCTCAAAACAAGATCAACCTCAAAACATAATAAAACAGGCAAAAATAAAACAAGGGACCGTGCATATTTTATAGCACTTGCTATGGGATTATGGTGAATGGATCAACTCGTGGTAACACGTCTAAAGTGGTGTACAATTCCAGCATTTTCTTTTATCGTTCAGCTTAAAAATGTGACAATTTATTTCGAAGAATTTTCAGAATATCAGATTGGTTTTGATGGAAAATGGTCGCTTTATGGATACCACTAACCAAGAGGACAACACAACATAAACAGAACACACATCAATCTAGATAAGCACACGTAATTCACCTGTAGGTGCATAAAAGCTTTGGTGAGATGACGAGTACGAAGCTACAAGACTAATGCTACTTCAAGTATTTCAAGAGCAACACACCAATCACCACCTTATGTTATAGTTCAAGGGATTGCAAATAAATACCTCTTCCCTCCACCACCCAGAGATAGCAACGGAACTATTCCCACATTGCAGGGAAACACAACTGTGCAGGGGAAATATTTTTAAAGATTAATCGGCCTTTCCTAAGACAGTGATATGTCTTTGCTTATCCAACTGGAGTTAGTGCCAGAGAGCCAAGTTCAATCCTGACATTGAGTACGGTCTGTGTGGGTTTTGCATATTCACTCAATAATCCTGTGGTTTTTCTCCAGGTGCTCTAGTTTCATCCCACACCACAAAAATGTGCAGATTGGTAGGTTAATTGGCCCCTGTTAATGACTTCTAGTCAATATGAGAGTGGGAAAATGTGAGAGGAGTTAATCAATGTGCAGGAAGACTAAAAAGATGGGATGAAAGCAGGAATAATGTAAATGGGCAATTGATGGTCCAAAGGGCACTATATCTGTGTTGTATCTCCCTAGGAGTCCAAAATGGTAGAGACTATAATTTAAGGGATTAAATTAAATTCAAATGGAAGTGGGCAAAGTTAACATGGTTTTACAAAAGATAAATCATACTTCACCAAACTCTCTCAGTTCTTTGAAGTGGCGACATATGCGGTGCATCAAAAAGGAACTGTGGACATATTACACTTAGACTTGATATGGTTCTGCATCAAAAGTTAGCAAAAAAAATAAAAAGCACATGGTAAAAAGAACGCATTGGCACGGATAGAAGATGGACTACTTCATGGCAAAACTTTACGCATAATTGGTTCGGAGGCCTCAACCTTTTCCAAGTTAGATAAATGACCTGGATGAAAGCACTGGGGTTTGGTTACTAAATTTGCTGATGATGCATAGATGGATAGGTAGGTCATGAAGGGGGATAAATTGGTTATTATGCAATTAGTGAATGAGCAAAATTCTGATGAATGGAGAATGATGCAGGAAAATCACGAAATTGTAATTTCACAGGAAAAATAACAAAGCAGCATGTTCTCTGAAAGGTGAGAAATTTCAGAGTTTGGAGATAGAGTATTCTGGGCGTGATTTCCAGAAGGACATGATAAAGGTACAAAATGTGTAAGAAAGAACTGCCGATGCTGGTTTAAATCGAAGGTAGACACAAAATGCTGGAGTAACTCAGTGGGTGAGGCAGCATCTCTGGAGAGAAGGAATGAGCGACGTTTCGGGTCGAGACCCTTCCTCAGACTGATTAATGATCAGACTGAGGAAGGGTCTCGACCCGAAACGTCGCCCATTCCTTCTCTCCAGAAATGCTGCCTCACCCACCGAGTTGCTCCAGCATTTTGTGTCTACCTTTGATACAGGTACAACTTGTATAATTAGAAAAGTTAACAGGATGTTACTGTTTATTGTTAAGTGAATACAATAATACAGGTCAGGATCCAGAAAGCATCTTGGGCATTGGCAAGACACATTTAAAGTACTGTGTACCAGTCTGAGCATATCATTTAAGGAATAACGTAAATGCATTACATTCAGTTCATAGATGGTTAACTATTCTGATACATAGAATGGCGGTGAAACATAGGTTGGCAGACAGTCGGCATGTAAGGAAATACTATTGAAAAATAGGTGCAGGAGTAGGTCATTCGGCCCTTCGAGCCAGCACCACTATCAGATAGATTACATTTGTATCTGCTGAAGTTTTGAAGAGGGAGAGAAAATTTGATTGAAAAATTCCTCAAAGGCCTTGATAATGAATCTGAAGATGATTCCTCCTCCAGAGAGAGAATAGAGTATTTAAAACAGGGGTCACCCATATAAGACCAATGAGGATCAGAGGCGCGAGGATATTTTCTCAAAGGGCATAACCTTTGAACATATTTAAGGCTGAAGGAGATAGATCCGAGATCCACAATGAAGTTACAGCGAAATAAAGGAATGCTAATTTGAGGTTACAACATATTAGCCATGATAAAACATGTTAGAGGGGTTCAGAACAAATACAAATCTGAATGGATCATTCAATAGCAAACTACATAAAAGGTTTAGAACTCAAAAATTGCATAGTACTCCATAGTGAAAATATTACACATACCACATCTAAGGAAGTTGCATGAACAAATCCACTCCAAAACAGTTGCTTGAACTATTGGCATTAAAAAACTTTGCAAATGCAACACAAATTGTTATTAAAGAAAAGGTAACATTATTAATAACTGCTCTAACAAAATAATTATGCACCCCTCAAGTGTAAAATGTTGCATCTGCACAAGTTATTTACACACAATTTCAACACTCATGCACCTTGTTTAGCTTTTTGACCTGTCTTGATTATTTTTCTTTTTTAAATCAAGATTCAGAAGTTTGAGTCTAAAACCTTTGAATCTGAACCATCAGCCTAAAATTAATGTAGAATTTGAACTTTCAATATACCAGAAATAGTTTACAGTATATGCCAAATTATGAGCAAATAAATATTTAAGATGTAGGTCGAGTTGGTTTATAATATAAATCATTCAGCTAGATTTAAATTGATCAATCAATCCCAGCTGTTTAGAATTTTTGTGTAACTAACTAAGTTTTACTTCCAAGAATGTGTACATTTAAAATCAACTCAATTAAGTAAAATATCACTGAATTTGTGTCACCAACTATTGACCTTCGAAATGTAATCAGGGGGAGTGCTTCGTTTTGGATGGAAAATAATCAAATGCAAAAAAAAGACGAATATGTTGAATAGCAACGATTGAAATGTTGCTTGGTAGTCGGTTTCTACAAAATGAAAATACATGTACAGTCCAGAATCCATGGAACAATAAAATGGCTTCAAAGCAAATCAAGTCAACTTTATTTGTCACATACACATACAAGATGTGCAGTGCAGATTTGAGTGCAAATTAAAATATGTAAACTTTACCAAAGTTGAATTAAACAAGCGTTATTTAAAATATTCTGCTAGCCCAATACACTTGATCCCGTGCAATGAATACTTAGAACACACGTTTGTTTTTTTAAAGAACTTCGCGTCCTCGAATGACACGGTAAATATTGAACATGGTAACAATTTAAGTTCTGAATATTATGAAGCTGATTAGTACGATGTCTGAACTTTCTTGGGCAGCTACCGAAAAGTCAAGTTAATTTTCGAACCAAAATTATTTTTTGAATGTTACATCTTAATCGTTTGGGGATGACTTCGCAGACTGACAAACCTCAGACTCGTGCGATCAATACCTATTTTAAATTGCATGTATTTCGCATCAGGCGGGGAGAGGGGGGGGGGGTGCAGCTAGTTGCGAGTTGGAGGTGGTTGTAGAACTGATCCTCAGCTACAAAAGTGCCAGGGCATGTGAATCACCTGCGTCAGCGACCCTTAAAGCCCCGTTAGCTGCCGAATAGAGGGGGGGAGCGGGGGGCAAACGAGTAAGAGAGAGAGAGAGAATTGAACTGATTTAAATCAACGTTGTTACAGCAATAAACAAACGCTTGTCTCACCCCATTTTTCCCCTTCCTGCTGAAGACACGCCGACTATTCGCTTGCGAGGAATGTTGTCGCCCGGTTTGCACTGCCTTGGCCGTGGAGATAGAAGAAGAAGAAGAAGTAGAAGGTGCTCGCTTTCTCAGCTCAGCAAGGCATTGACTGTCGGTTTCATCCCCGCGCCGGCCGGCCGCCTCGTCAAGTCCCTCAGATCTCCCTCACTCCCTCCCCACGGTGTGGCTTCAGTTCCTGGTGGTGGTGGGATGGTGGAGGAGGGAGAGAGCTGGAATGGTATTGGAGTGAGGGAATGGTTGGTTGGTGGTGGTGGTGGTGGTGGTGGAGAGGAGGGAATGGTGATGGAGTGAGGTTAATGGTGGTGGGGGGGTGGAGAAAGGAGGGAGAGGGGAAAATGGTACTAGAAGAGGGGATGGTAGTGGTGATGGTGGAGTGTGGGGGGAGAAGGGGCTGTTGGTGAGAGGGAGTGTGGAGAATGTGGTAATGGTAATGTGGAGAAAGGAATGAGGTAGGGAGGTAGAGATATGGTGGTGGAGTGAGATAGGAGAGGAGTTGGAGGTTGGAAATGGAGGGGTAGAGAGGAGGAGGGAGGGAATGTGGTTGTGGAGTGAGAGGGGGTTGGTGGCGGTCGGGTGTAGAGGGACACACACAGAGAGAGACAGAGGGAGGGATATGGTCGACTGCGGCCAGTGGTTGAGGTGAAGGAGATCAATAGCGAAGTCTAGGGACGTGAGAGATCGATGCAGGGTTTGGGTTTGTCGGGGCCCGGGTCGCGATCAGACGTCGGCGGTGTCGGCAGTGTCGGTGCCGTCTGTCCCTCAGCAGCGTCGCCGTGACCGTGACTGTAACCGCGGCCGCTCCGCTCGCTTCTGCCCGGCCATCCTCCGCTCGGCCCACCCTTTATATAGACGTCATGGCGTCAGCACGCAGCGCCGTCCGCTCCGTCAGCCGCCCCTGACGTCAGAGGCCGCCAATTATGCGGTGACGTCAGGCCCTCCCTCCCCCCCTCATCCCCCGCCCCCCAGCACTCGCTTCTAATTATAACCCGCAGCATCCTGCCGGTGCGATGCCCTATTTTGGTAGCAGAGGCAGCCCAGCCCAGCCCAGCGCCGCCGGCAATGGTCCCAAGCAGCAGAACAGGAAGTAGGGACGGACTTTTGGGGAGAGAGATATAAAGGAACTTTTAACATTTGGAACCAAGTGTTTAATGCAAAGATGCTATAGGATCTTTGGTTTAATCTGCCCGCAATTCTTTCCCATTTGCGAACAGGCGGGGTGTGCATTAGATGCAATGTTAGTGTGCATTAGGAAATGCAATGTGAAGGATGCAGCACGAGTGTGCATTAGAAGAATGTGCATTAGAAAATGCAATGTGAGTGTACATGAAAAGATGCAACATGAATGTGCATTAGAAAGTACAACGCGAGTGTGTATTAGATGCAGTGTGTGTATTAAAAAGTACGTGAATGGGCATTTAGAAAGTGTAACGTGGGTGTGCATTAGATGAGGGTTGCAACAGAAGCTGCAATATTAATACGCATCAGAGGGCAATGTTCATGTGTATTTTATTTCCCCCCCACTTTTAGATAGACACAGATATGGAGGGATATGGATCATACGCAGGTCTTACAGTGTGGAAACAGGCCCTTCGGCCCAACATTCCCACACCAGCCAAAATGTCCCATCTACACTGCATGCATTTGGCCCATACCCCTCCAAACCTGCCCTATCCATGCAGCAGTCTCATTATTCTTAAACTTTGCAATAGTCCCTGCCTCAACTACCTCACCCGCTAGCTCGTTCCACACACCCACCACCCTTTGTGTGAATGGGCAGATGAGACTAGCTTATCTTGCATTATGCTAGAAATATGTTTGGCACAGGTCCTGTTCCCGAGCTCAACTATTCAATGTTCAGTTCAATCTGGTTTCCGAACACCTCACTCACTGTCTCTGACAGATTGTGTCGCACTATCCACTATTTGAATATTCTTTTGCAGATCTAGTCCAATTTCCACATCTCTGGAATTCTCTTGACCATTATTTTTGAACGACATATATTCAAATTTGTGTCAAATATGATGATTGGCATAAACAGGCAAAACTTTCAATTTCATGAATTGCAGCCTAATAATTCCTATTTGTCAGTGGCAAAGTCAGATTACTACAGCCATTCTTCTAAAATATAGTACAAAGGGTCATATTTAGATTTATTATTGTCACATGTACCAAGGTACAATGAAAAACTTTGTTTTGGTTGCTGTCCAATCAAATGGGCAGCACAGTGGCGCAGAGGTAGAGTTGCTGACTCACAGCGCCAGAGACCCGGGTTCAATCCTGACTACGGGTGCTGTCTGTACAGAGTTTGTACATTCTCCCCGTGACCTGTGTGGGTTTTCTCCGGTTTCCTCCCACACTCCAACGATGTACAGGTTTGTAGGTTAATTGGCTCCGGTAAAATTGCAAATTGCCCCTAGTGTGTGTGTGTAGGATAGTGTAAGTGTGCGGGGGTGGATCGCTGGTCGGCGTAGACTCGATGGGCCAAAGGGCCTGTTTCCACGCTGTATCTCTGAACTAAACAAAACTAAGATGTTGCTATGCATGAATACAATCAAACCAAACTCGGGTACAACGGGTAAAGCGAAGGAAAAGACAGAGCACAGAATACAGTTCTCTATATTATAGCACGATAGTTCCAGAAACACAAGGTCTGAAATGAGATCGAGGGGATTTGGACAATACCCTAGCTTATTGTAGGACCACTTGGAAGCTTGATAGTAGAAGAGAAGAAGGCGTTGGAGTCTGATGCTGCGTGCTTTCAAGCTTCTGTATCTTCTGCCTGACCGGTGTGGGGAAAAAGGAGGATTGAGCAGGTTGGGAAAGGTCTTTGATTATGTCGGCTGCTTTCTCCAAGGCAGCGTGAAGTGTGGATGGAGTCAGTGATGGCGAGTCCGGTCTGTGTGGTGAACTGGGCTGCATCCACAACTGTCGTTTCTTGCGGTCCCAAGTTGTTCCCAAACCAGGCCGCAATGCAACCCAACAGTGATATCGGCCACGTTTCACAGCTTGCACCATGCTGTGGGATCAGGAAGGTCATGGACAATGTTCCAGGAGATCACCATTCATATGTTCCTCTCTGGGCAGAGAGCAGCAGGCAGCTGGGACAAGAGAGTTTGGCAGCCTCGCAGAATAGTCAACAGTGCTGAAGTTATTAACTGCACGTTTCGTTTAGAGATACAGCGCAGAAACAAGCCCTACGAGTCCGCACCGACCAGCGATGCCCGCACATTAACACTACCCTACTCACACTAGGGGCAATTTTACATTTATAACCGAGCCAATTAACCTGCAAACCTGTACATCTTGAGTGTGGGAGGAAACCAAAGATCTTGGAGAAAACTCACACAGGTCACGGGGAGAACGTACAAACTCCGTACAGACAAGCACCCGTAGTCAGGATCGAACCCGGGTCACTGGCGCTGTAAGGCAGTAGCTCTGCCTCTGCGCCACCGTGCCGTTTGAACGCTGGGACAGTTTGCAATCAGAACGTTTTCCTTTTACTATTTGAGGAGCTGATGTGAAATTATAACCAGAGCTTCATGAATATCCAGCTACCAGTTCCAACACTTTTACTTTGAGCATTTCTATACTCCCTCTATCTTTTGGTCATTTTGTTTAGTTTAGAGGTACAGCACAGAAACAGGCCGAGTCCGCACCGACCAGTAATCCCCACACAAACACTATTCTACACACACTAGGGATAATAACGCACACCCCCATCCACATTAACGGGACGGAGGTGGAACGCCTTTCCAGCTTCAGGTTTCTGGGGGGTCAACATCTCAGATGACCTCTCTTGGACCCACAATACCTCAACTCTGGTCAAGAAGGCTCACCAGCGTCTCTTCTTCCTGAGGAGACTGAAGAAGGTCCATCTGTCTCCTTAGATTCTGGTGAACTTCTACCGCTGCACCATCGAGAGCATCCTTACCAACTGTATCACAGTATGGTATGGCAACTGCTCTGTCTCCGACCGGAAAGCACTGCAGAGGGTGGTGAAAATTGCCCAATGCATCACCGGTTCCTCGCTCCCCTCCATTGAGTCTGTCCAAAGCAAGCGATGTCTGCGATTGGGTGCTCAGCATCGTCAAGGACTGCTCTCACCCCAACCATGGACTGTTTACCCTCCTACCATCCGGGAGGCGCTACAGGTCTCTCCGTTGCCGGACCAGCTTCTTCCCTGCGGCTGTTACATTACTCAACACTACCTCGGTGATTGCCAATCACCCCCACCCCGGACACTCCTTCCACCAGGAAAAAAAAAATTGCACTACTATGACTATGCAAGTAAATATATTTATTTATTGCTCATATTCTATGTCGCTCTTCTAGGGAGATGCTAACTGCATTTCGTTGTCTCTGTACTGTACACTGCACAATGACAATAAAGTTCGAATCTGAATTTACATTTATACCAAGCCAATTAACCTACAAACCTGTACGTCTTTGGAGTGTGTTACATCAGGCCGAAATCTAGGTCCTGGAAGATAGTGGCTAGGCCCTTATTCCTTGGAGCACAGGAGGCTGAGAGGTGTTCTTATAGAAGTGTACAAAGTCATGACACAAATAGATAGGGTGAATGCACAGACTCTTTTACCCAAGGTAGGGGAATCAAGAACGAGAGGATATAGGTTTAAGGTGAGAGGGACAACTGTTTCCATTCCAGTGTGGTGGGTATATGAAACAAGCTGCCAGAGGAGATAGATCATAAGATCATAAGTGATAGGAGTAGAATTAGGCCTTTTGGTCTAATCAAGTCTACTCCACCATTCTTCAATCATGGCTGATCTGTCTCTCCCTCCAAATCCCATTCTCCTGCCTTCTCCCCACAACCTCTAACACCTGTGCTAATCAATAATCTATCTATCTCTGCCTTAAATATATCCACTGACATTGCCCCCACAGCCTTCTGTGGCAAAGAATTCCATTCCAAAGACGTACAGGTTTGTGGGTTAATTGGCTTGGTAAATGTAAAAATTGTCCCTAGTGGGTGTAGGATAGTGTTAATGTGCTGGGATCACTGGTCGACGTGGACCCAGTGGGCTGAAGGGCCTGTTTCCATGCTGTATCTCTAAACTAAAAAGATTCATCACCCTTTGACTAAAGAAATTCCTCCTCGTCTCCTTCCAAAAAGAACGTCCTTTAATTCTGAAGCTGTGACCTCTAGCCCTAGACTGTACCACGAGTGGAAACATCCTCTCCACATCCACTCTATCCAAGCCTTCTACTATTCTTTACGTTTTAATGAGGTCCCCCTTCATTCTTCTAAACTTGAGGCAGGTAATATAACCGCATTAAAAATACACTTGGACAGGTACATGGTGGGAAAGGTGTAAAGGGATCCACTTTCTTAGGCTGCCTTCGGTCATGGCTGACCATGGGTATCTCCAGGGTGCTATTCCCTATATGGTGGACGCCTATGCAGGACTTTGTTTAACGTGGGGAGACTGGTGCCACCCCACGGTCCTCGACAGATCTGGGTCAGGATCCAGTGGCGTGGAGTCCAAGACGACCAGAGACTCTTTTCTGCTGCAGCCTTCATCCGCCTTCCCAGCCGTTGTGATGCTCCACTAAGGTCAGCCATTGTCCTCCGCTTATTCCACCGTTGAGGTCTTGACTGGATTGTTCTTTGTCAGAGTCCTTCCCCTCGACCTTACCGCCATGGATGGCCCTACCAGGAGCGTAGCTCCAGACGGCATCGCTCTCAGGATCTCAGGCCCACACAAGCTTTTCCACCACGACAAGGTGACAATCCATGGAGAGGTTAAAGGGATGTGGGCTGAACAAAGGATGGGGGGGGGGGGACCTTATTGAAGTGGATGTGGAGAGGATGTTGCCACGAGTGGGAGAGTCTAGGAATAGAATTAAAGGACATTCCTTTAGAAAGGCGATGACGCATAATTTCTTTACAATGGGCGGTGAATCTGTGGAATTCATTGCCACAGAAGGCTGTAGAGGTCAAGTTAATGGATATTTAAGGTAAAAAGAAAGATTCTTGATTAGTACGGGTGGTAGGGGCTATGGGTGGAAGGCAGGAGAATGGGGTTAAGTGGAAAGGATAGATCAGCCATAATTGAATGGCAGAGTAGACCCGATGGGCCGAATAGCCTAATTCTGTTCCTACCACATCTTATGAAACACTGGCATATGGAACTAGATGAGATGAGCCATCTTGGTCAACATGGATGAGTCGGGCCGAAGGGCCTTTGCCATACGACTCTGTGACTACAGATTTGGAGTGACTGCCTTTGGCATCGAGACAGCATTTAATGAAGTATTGCTTCAAACAATCCTGTTAAAACTCGAGTCATTAAGGAATAAACATAATTTGGAGAACGTTGTATCTGATAGTAGGAGGCCAGATTTCTCAACCCCAGGTCACTATGTAGGACTGCTCAGGTCAAGGCCTTGGACCCAAGCCTTATTCAGTTGTTTAATCAATGACCTTACTCTTGTAAAATCTGCAGTGGGAATGTTTGCTAATGATTTACAATGTTCAATTCCATTTGCAGTTTCTCACGAAAACATAAAATAGTTTATGCCCGTAAGCATAGAGCTAGTTAATATTCAGCATGGTCTGATTAATGCCAGATTACAATCTGAAGAAGGTTGCCAACTCAAAGCATCACCTGTCCATTCTCGCCACAGAATTAGCTGAGTTTAGAGAAACAGCATGGTAACAGGCCCTTCGGCCCACTGAGTCCACACCGACCATCGATCACCTGTTCACACTATTTTTATGTTATCCCACTTTCTCTTCCACTCCCCACACACCCTGGGAGTAATTTACAGAGACATATTAACCTACAAGCCCACACGTCTTTGGGATGTGGTAGGAAACCCATAGAGTCACAGGAAGAAAGTGCAAACTCAACCACAGTCAGCGCCTGCGGTCTGGTCTCTGGCGCTGTGAGGCAGCAGCTCTACCAGCAGTGCCACTGTGAGCCGCCCATATAACCATATAACAATTACAGCACGGAAACAAGCCATCTCGACCCTTCTAGTCCGTGCTGAACACGAATTCTCCCCTAGTCCCATATACCTGCACTCAGACCATAATCCTCCATTCCTTTCCCGTCCATATAACTATCCAATTTATTTTTAAATGATAAAAACGAACCTGCCTCCACCACCTTCACTGGAAGCTCATTCCACACAGCCACCACTCTCTGAGTAAAGAAGTTCCCCCTCATGTTACCCCTAAACTTCTGTCCCTTAATTCTCAAGTCATGTCCCCTTGTTTGAATCTTCCCTACTCTCAGTGGGAAAAGCTTATCCACGTCAACTCTGTCTATCCCTCTCATCATTTTAAAGACCTCCATCAAGTCCCCCCTTAACCTTCTGCGCTTCAAAGAATAAAGCCCTAACTTGTTCAACCTTTCTCTGTAACTTAGTTGCTGAAACCCAGGCAACATTCTAGTAAATCTCCTCTGTACACTCTATTTTGTTGACATCCTTCCTATAATTAGGCGACCAAAATTGTACACCATACTCCAGAATTGGCCTCACCAATGCCTTGTACAATTTTAACATTACATCCCAACTTCTATACTCAATGCTCTGATTTATAAAGGCCAGCACACCAAAAGCTTTCTTTACCACCCTATCTACATGAGATTCCACTTTCAGGGAACTATGCACAGTTATTCCCAGATCCCTCTGTTCACCTGCATTCTTCAATTCCCTACCATTTACCATGTACGTCCTATTTTGATTTGTCCTGCCAAGATGTAGCACCTCACACTTATCAGCATTAAACTCCATCTGCCATCTTTCAGCCCACTCTTCCAACTGGCATAAATCTCTCTGTAGACTTTGAAAATCTACTTCATCATCCACAACCCCACCTATCTTAATATCATCTGCATATTTACTAATCCAATTTACCACACCATCATCCAGATCATTGATGTACATGACAAACAACAGTGGACCCAACACAGATCCCTGTGGCACCCCACTAGTCACTGGCCTCCAACCTGACAAACAACCATCCACCATTACTCTCTGGCATCTCCCATTCAGCCACTGTTGAATCCATCTTGCTACTCCACCATTAATACCCAACAATTGAACCTTCTTAACCAACCTTCCGTGAGGAACCTTGTCAAAGGCCTTACTGAAGTCCATATATACAACATCCACTGCTTTACCCTCATCAATTTCCCGAGTAACCTCTTCAAAAAATTCAAGAAGATTAGTCAAACATGACCTTCCAGGCACAAATCCATGTTGACTGTTCCTAATCAGACCCTGTTTATCCAGATGCTTATATATATTATCTCTAAGTATCCTTTCCATTAATTTGTCCACCACTGACGTCAAACTAACAGGTGTATAATTGCTAGGTTTACTCTTAGACCCCTTTTTAAACAATGGAACAACATGCGCAGTGCGCCAATCCTCCGGCACTATTCCCGTTTCTAATGACATTTGAAATATTTCTGTCATAGCCCCTGCTATTTCTACACTAACTTCCCTCAATGTCCTAGGGAATATCCTGTCCGGACCTGGAGACTTATCCACTTTTATATTTCTCAAAAGTGTCAGTACTTCCTCTTCTTTGAATCTCATAGCCCGATCTGCAGAGTTCCACCAGCACTTTGTGATTTTGTCAAATTAAACCCCTGCCTGAGAACAAGCCCCCAACAAGAGAGTCTAACTACTGCATTTGATCTTCACTGGTATTATCAGAATTGGAACCCACTATCACCCGACGCTTTCCAGCAAGCGGGCCTGGAAACATCGGACTGCCTGCGGAGGCCACAATAGGCCCGACTATGGGTGAACAGGGGATGGGACTGGACTTTGCTGCCTTCCACCACAGTGGGAACCATTGTGGGGGGGGGGGGGATGTTTTTTATGTTAAATTATTTAATGTGTCTTATCTTTATTCGTGTGCTGCATTGGCAAGTCAAATTTCACTACACCATTTGGTGTATGTGATAATAAATGTCTTTTGTATCCTTGTAACAGAGTCATACAGCATTGATACAGGCTCTTCAGTCCAACAAACAAGCCCCATCTACACTAGTCCCACCTGCCTGCATGTGGACAAATTCACTCTAAACCTATCCTATGCTGTTATCCAGTAAATGAATCATCCTACCACAACCAGAGATAAGTCATGAACTACTGTCTACTTCACTGGTGATCCTGGACTATCCTTGATCAGGCTTTGCTGGCTTTACCTTGCACTAAATGTTATTCCCTCACCATACACTGTAAATGGCTCAAGTGCAAACATGTATTGTCTTTCCACCGACTGGTTAGGACACAGCAAAAGCTTCTCACTGTACCTCAGTACACATGACAATGAACTAAATGGACCTCCTGATGTTGGGGAAGTCCAGAACAAGGGGTCACAGTTTAAGGATAAAGGGGAAGTCTTTTAGGACCGAGATGAAGAAAAAAATTTAACACAGAGAGTGGTGAATCTGTGGAATTCTCTGCCACAGAAGGTAGTTGAGGCCAGTTCATTACCTATATTTAAGAGGGAGTTAGATGTGGCCCGTGGCTAAAGGGATCAGGGGGTATGGAGAGAAGGCAGGTACAGGATACTGAGTTGGATGATCAGCCATGATCATATTGAATGGCGGTGCAGGCTCGAAGGGCCGAATGGCCTACTCCTGCACCTATTTTCTATGTCTATGTTTCTAAACTGTACTATGCATGTACCCGTCTGAATACTCTATAGTCATCGTTGACTAGGATTGTAATTGGATCTATGACATTAATTTAGGGCGACAAAAATAATTAAGAGCTACAGTATCCAATGGTGAGAGATCCAACACTTTATTAGTCAAAGTTTTAAAAATATATATAAATGCAGAATGTGATTCTTGTCATGATGAGTACAGTGCCAGCAAAAATCAGAGAGCAAGCCTGATCAACCATTCTAAATATTCACACCTTGTGGCACAGGCACTGTGTGTTCCCATCTACAAAATGCACTGCAATTATTTGCTTACAACTTCCTAAAACCATGACACCATCAGGAAGGGAAAAGTGGCAAGTACATTGCAATGTCATCACTTGCAGGTTTCTCTCCAAATTACACACCATCCTTGCGTAGAGATACGTTAGTGCTTCTTGATCACTGTCGCATCAAAATCCCTACCCACCAACACTTCATCACCAGGGGGGTTGCAGCATTTCAAATAGCCTGCCCACTCTTCACTGCTGAGGGGAATTAGTGATCAGCAGTAAACGCCACTGTTGCCAGTTAACTCACATCCTGTAAATGACATTTAAATTAAAAAAACTATTGTAGTCAAACAATGTTTCATCTTTGAATTCTTCAATATTAGGTAACCTCTAACTAAACCCACCTCTCTCCCCTCACTTTCCTCCCCCTGTGCCCCACCTGGACTCTCACCTGTTTCACCCCCCTCTCCTCCCCTCCATCTATTGTACTCATTTGAAATTATTCTCTATGTATGGCATATCTGATCAGGTAGCATGCAAAACAACACTTTTCACTGTACCCCAGTACACATGCCAATAATAAACCTAAACCTGTTTCTCCAGAGGTGCTTGTATTTTTAGGACCTGTGGGGTGTGGCATAGATCATGACACCAAATCAATAATGAATATACTGGCACACACTGCAAGGTGAACTCACCTAACGGGCTTTATTTCCAGAGACAAACAAGACCATCTTGAATCTCTCTCCCACCCCCACCAGGCTCCAGCATTTATAAGGGGTTGTCTGTAGGATCAGGTTAATTGGTCCAATTACCCTTAAATGGACTTGGCTGTGGCTCATTTGCCTGTGACCAGGACAGGAGCGGTCCTTAAAGAAGAT
Source organism: Amblyraja radiata (assembly GCF_010909765.2). NCBI lineage: Eukaryota > Metazoa > Chordata > Chondrichthyes > Rajiformes > Rajidae > Amblyraja > Amblyraja radiata. The sequence continues at coordinate 111,748,341 of NC_045958.1, read as the reverse complement.
GGTACTTTACTTGTCACACGTACCAAGGTACAGTGAAATTCATTTTTGTATACAGTTCAGTACAAGTATCACTATACATAAGCAATTAGATACAACTTAGATAAGCATCTCAGATACAGTACAAGTGTGTAGAGACAGTATAGAGAGTCGCCAGTTTGGGGCCATTTTCAAGTCCCAGTTGTTGTAAGTGCAGGGTTGTTCTTCTTCTTCTTGCATATGGCGTGCGCAGCCTAAAGCTGTAGGACAACTTGTTCTATTTGATCTTATTTGATTGTGCACGCCAGGTTGATTGCATTCGCTGAAACAGGGCGGACCACGTGAAGGTTGCAATCTCCCAGCCCGCAGGGTTCTTGACCTGACCACAAACATCCCATCGTCATTGGTGCTATACATGTTAATAACCATGGTGAATGAATCGTTGCCATCAGGAGGAAAGGGACAAAGAAAAGGAAGAGAGGAGGCAACATCTAGAAGCTCGTGCAAATCATGACCAATTCATCAACTTCAGAGAGAGTAATCCCAATTCTCAATTCTTTCTTTCCCTCAGTTTCTGTTCGTTACAGTTTGACCTCAGAAAGATCACAGGAATGTAAGAAATATCGGGTGTCGCAGCGGTAGAGTTGCTGCCTTACAGCGCCAGAGACCTGGGTTCGATCCTGACTACAAGTGCTTGCCTGTAAGGAGTTTGTACGTCTCCCCGTGACCTGTGTGGGTTTTCTCCGGGATTTCTGGCTTCCTCCCACACTCCAAAGACATACAAGATGAACATCTCCAAGTTTGCGGATGACACATAGCTGGGTGGCAATGTAAACTGCAAAGAGGATTTAATGAGGCTGCAGGGTGACTAGGATAGGTTGGGTGAGTGGCCAGATGCATGTAAAATATGGATAAATGTGAGGCAATCCACTTTGGTGGCAAGAACACAAAGGTAGATTATTATTAGAATAATGTCAGATTAGGAAAAGGGGAGGTGCAATGAGACCTGGGTGTCCTTGTACATCAGTCACTGAAAGTAGGCATGCAGGTACATTAGGCAGTGAAGAAAGCTAATGGTACGTTGCCCTTCATAGCGAGAGGATTTGAGTATAGGAGCAAGGAGATCCTACTGCAATTGTACAGGGCCCTGGTGAGACTGCACCTGGGGTATTGTGTGCAATTTTTGTCTCCTAATTTAAGGAAGGACATTCTTCCTATAGAGGGAGTGCAGCGAAGGTTCACCAGGTTAATTCCCGGGATGGCGGGACTGACATATGATTAAAGAATGGATTGACTGGGCTTAAAGTCACTGGAATTTAGAAGCAAGAGAGAAATTATTAAGGGATTGGACAGGCTAGATGAAGGAAAAATGCTCCCCATGTTGGGGGAGTTCAGAACCCGGGGCCACAGTTTAAGAATAAGGGGTAGGCCATTTAGGACTGAGATGAGGAAAAATATTTTCACCCAGAGAGTTGTGAATCTGTGGAATTCTCTGCCACAGAAGGCAGTGGAGGCCAATCCACTGGATGTATTCAAGAGACAGTTAGATATAGCTCTTAGGGCTAACGGAATCAAGGGATATTTTGGGAGGAACCAGGAACAGGTTACTGATTATGGATTACCAGCCATGATCATATTGAATGGCAGTACTGGCTTGATGGACCGAATAGCCTACTCCTACACCTATTTTCTATGTATCTAGGTTTGTAGGTCAATTGCCTTGTTACAATTGTAAATTGTCCCTAGAGTGTGTAGGATAGTGTTAGTGCGTGGGGATCACTGGTCGGCATGGACTCGGTGGGCCAAAGGGCCTGTTTCCACGCCGTATCTCTAAAACAAAAAAAAACTAAAACTAAAATAGGAGAAGGAAAAGGAATCCTAATTTAAGGAAGGACATTATTGCTATTGAGGGAGTGCAGCGAAGGTTCACCGGGTTAATTCCCAGGATGGCGGGACTTACATATGATTAAAGAATGGATTGACTGGGCTTAAAGTCACTGGAAGCCAGCCCTCCCATTCACCAGGGTCCAAGCTAATCCTCGGCACCAAATTCAGGGACATTTTCTTCCCAGCTGTTTAAGAAAGAACTGCAGATGCTGGAAAATCGAAGGTACACAAAAATGCTGGAGAAACTCAGCGGGTGCAGCAGCTTCTATGGAGCGAAGGAAATAGGCAACGTTTTGGGCCAAAACCCTTCTTCAGACTGATGGGGGGTGGAGGGGGGGCGGGGAGAAGAAAGGAAAAAGGAGGAGCTGAGGGAGAGATAGGAAGGGGAGGAGATCAAGGGCTTCCCAGCTGTTATCAGGCAACTGAATCACCCTACCAACAACTAGATAGCAGTCCTGACCTACAGTCTACCTCATTGGTGACCCTCGGACTTTGCTAGCTTTACCTTGCACTAAACGTTATTCCCTTTTTATGTATCTATACACTGTAAATGGCTCAATTGTAATCATGTATTGTCTTTCTGCTGACTGGAGAGCACGCAACATAAGCTTTTCACTGTACCTCGGTACACATGACAATAAACTCAACTGAAATGAACTAAGCCGAACTGATGTGGACTCAGTGGGCTGAATGGCCTGTTTCCATGTTGCATGTTGCATCATTTTGGGACGACAGATGGCACAATGGGCTAAGTGTTCGGCTGGCGACCGGAAGGTAGCCGGTTCGAATCCCGCTTGGAGTGCATACTGTCGTTGTGTCCTTGGGCAAGACACTTCACCCACCTTTGCCTGTGTGTGAATGTGTGTGAGTGATTGGTGGTGGTCGGAGGGGCCGTAGGCGCAGAATGGCAGCCACGCTTCCATCAGTCTGCCCCAGGGCAGCTGTGGCTACAGAAGTAGCTTACCACCAACGAGTGTGACTGAGGAGTGAATGAATAATGCGATGTAAAGCGCCTTGAGTATTAGAAAGGCGTTATATAAATCCCATCCATTATTATTATTATCAGTAAACTAAACTAAACTAAACTTTATACACCAACCTGAAATGTCAGCTGGACAAGTTCTTCACAAATGCTGCCTGATTAGCTGAGTTACTCCAGCAATTTGTGTATTTTTTTAATAAACCAATATCTAACAAGTTCCTTGTCTCTTTTATACATTTCTATCTAAATGGCATCGTTGGGAAAAGGGGAAGTACAACGGGATCTGGGGGTCCTTGTACATCAGTCTATGAAAGTAAGCATGCAGGTGCAGCAGGCAGTGAAGAAAACAAATGGCATGTTGGCATTTATAACAAGAGGAATTGAATATAGGAGCAAAGAGGTCCTTCTGCAGTTGTACAGAGCCATAGTGAGACCACACCTGGAGTATTGTGTGCAGTTTTGGTCCCCTAATTTGAGGAAGAACATTCTTGCTTTGGAGGGAGTGCACCATAGGTTTACAAGGTTAATTCCCGGGATGGCGGGACTGTCATATGCTGGGAGATCATCCCCAATCAGTACCCCGTTCTTGCCTTCTCCCCATATCCCCTGACTCCGCTATCTTTAAGAGTCCTATCTAGCTCTCTCTTGAAAGTATCCAGAGAACTGGCCACCACCGCCCTCTGAGGCAGAGAATTCCACAGACTCACAACTTTCTGTGTGAAAAAAGTGTTTCCTCATCTCCGTTCTGTACATCTCACACTGTGCACTAGCACTATCAAACAAACAGGACACTTTACAATTTTTACCGAAGCTAATTAACTTATAAACCTGTGCATCTTTGGACTGCGGGAGAAAACCAGAGCACCCAGAGAAAACCCACGCAGGTCACGGGGAGAATGTACAAACTCCATATAAACAACATCCGTGGTCAGGATCGAACCCGGATCACTAGCGCTGTAAGACAGCAACTCTACCACTGCACCACTGGCCCGCTCAAGAATTAAGGAGAATACTATTGTGCTGGAGAAAGCTGGAGTGATCTGGACAGAAGCAATCTGCTCGGAAGGTTAAAAAAACGTGTAGTTATGATTACAATGCAGGGACTAGTCTATAGGCCACCAATTTATGGGAGGATATTGAAAAGAAGACCAAATATAATTGCGGAGGTGTGCAAAAATCATGAGTACTGAAGATGGCAGATATCAACCAGTTACATTCCGTCTGTGATAGCAACAACACAAGGGGCAATGATGGGTAAGAGTCTCCGAGGAGAACGTTCTTGATCAATAGGTCTCTGGCCAAACATTGCTGAACTTGGCTCTGGGAAACGAGCCAGGCCAAATGGAGCAAATATCAATGGGGAAATGTCTAGGAAACATCTATCAAAATACCCAAAGGTTAGAGCAGCTATGAAAAAGGATATAGACAACTCAAAGGTTAAAACAGTCAATTGAACAAGGGCCAATTGAAAGGGATGAGAAAAGATCTGGCTTGGGTGAATTGAAATCAAAGTCTGGCAGTCAAAACAGTAATTGCACAATGTAAAGTCATTAAAGTGAAGATGTTTTAGCAGGAGTTGCGATACATTTCTACAAAGGAAAATGTGTAGAAATACTTACGCCAAACTTCCACATATAATTAAAATACACAGAGTATTGTAAAGCAATAAAGGAACGTCCCGTGACATAGACTAGGCTGTGAACAAGTGACAACCATGCTGGTTACAGAAAGTCCAGAGGGGATGTAAAAATAGGACATAAGAGAGAGACTGTAAGAGAGAGATGCATCGTAGAAAGCATTTTATCGAGATGTATCGCAGCTTGGTTTGGGAGCAGCTCCATCCAAGACCGCAAGAAATTGCAGCGAATTGTGGACGCAGGCCAGTCCATCACACAAACCAACCTCCCTTCCATTGACTCCATTTATACCTCACGCTGCCTCGGCAAGGCCAGCAGCATTATAGAAACATAGAAACATAGAAAATAGGTGCAGGAGTAGGCCATTCGGCCCTTCGAGCCTGCACCACCATTCAATATGATCATGGCTGACCAAGGACGAGTCATACCCTGGCCACTGCCTCTTCTCCCCTCTCCCATCGGGCAAAAGATATAGAAGTGTGAAAACGTTCACCTCCAAATTCAGGGACAGTTTCTTCCCAGCTGTTATTAGGCAACTGAACCATCCTGCCACAACCAGAGAGCAGTGCTGAACTAAGTAAGTAAGGAAGTAAGTTTATTGGCCAAGTATTCACATACAAGGAATTTGCCTTGGTGCTCCACCCACAAGTAACAACATGACATACAGTGACAGTTACGAATGACTCAGAAAACACTAAACATTAATAATAACAAAACATTCATGATAAAACACCATTGATCAAGCATGTGAACCAACAAAATACCAGATCAAAAGGAGGCTACAGATTTTTGGCTGTTGAGTAGAGCAACTACTCGTGGATTAAAAGCTGTTTTTATGTCTGGCTGTGGCAGCTTTGACAGTCCGGAGTCGCCTTCCAGAGGGAAGTGATTCAAAGAGTTTTTTGACCAGGGTGAGAGGGGTCAGAGATGATCTTGCCCGGTGCAGAAGGGGTGTATTATTGGTTGGTTATGCAAGAAAGGTGAAATTTGTACAATTGGCTCTAATATTCCAAATATTACCGTATCCATATAGACTCTGGGATGGTGCCTGAGGATTAGAATATTGTAAAAGTTACCCCCTTGCTCAGAAAATGGTTTGGGGGTAAACTCAACGAATTTGACAGAGGTTGTGGGGAAGGTTCTGTAAACAATAATGTGTAAGGAGTTTGCTGTCAATTGGACAAATGCAATTGATCAGAATGGATTTGTGAAAGACAAACACTGAAGAGAGACACAAAAAAGCTGGAGTAACTCAGCAGGTCGGGCAGCATCTCTGGAGAGAAGGAATAGGTGACCTTTCGGGTCGAGACCCTTCTTCAGACTGTCTTTGTAAAAGATAATTTGAGTCCAACTAACGATAGAGATTTTCCAATGAACATAGAACATGGAATAGTACGGCACTGGAACAGGCCCTTCAGCCCACAATGTCTGTGCCAAACATGATGCCAATGTCACCACCTTCCTGCCTGGACATAATCGGTATCCTTCCTTTCCGTATACACGTGCCTATCCAAAACTCTCTACAAAGCCATGTTCCTATCTGCCTCCACCACCACCACTGACAATGTATTCCACACGCTCACCACCCTCTATAGAAAAACTTGCTCTGCTCCTCTAAACATTGCCCCTCTCACCTTATTAATGATCATGTGATAGGAGCAGAATTAGGTCATTCGGCCCATCAAGTCAACTCCGCCATTCGATCATGGCTGATCTATCTCTCCCTCTTAACCCCATTCTCCTGCCTTATCCATATAAACCCCTGATACCCGTACTAATGGGAATCTTTCTATCTCTGCCTTATAAATATCAATTGACCTAGCTTCCGCAGTGTTCTGTGGCGATGAATTCCACAGATTCGCCACCCTCTGACTAAATAAATTCTTCCTAATCTCCTTCCTAAAGGAACGTCCTTTTATTCAGAGGTTATGACCTCTGATCCTGGACTCTCCCACTAGTGGAAACTTTCTCTCCACGTCCACTCTATCCAGGCCTTTCACTATTCGGTAAGTTTCAATGCGATTCCCTCTCATCCTCCTAAATTTCAGTGCCGTGAAAAGCTCAGTGCCGTCAACCTTAAAGCTATGCCCAGACAGTATTTGATTTTTTTCATCCTGGGGAAAAAAGGTTCTGATTGTCTACCCCATCAATCGATGCCTCCCATAATTTTGTATACTTCAACCAGGTTTCCCCACAAACCTCTGTTTGACTCAAGAATAAGAATATCCTACCAGCAAACCAAGGGATGTAAAATAATAATGCCTGTAATACTGATAAAAGACTGTCTAATGATATTATGTTCTTCAAATCTATGAATATCATTGCCATGTCCAATTAATTAATATATAAAATAAACCTTTTGAATTCTACAGGATTTCCGAATTAATCAACTGAAACTTGTACAAGTGACAACTCATTATTAATTCGTCCTTTTAAATCTTGATAAAACTTTTAAAGTTTATCTGTTTAAAGTTGCATGAAAGAGTGTCAGATTTGCCTCCATGTACATTTTAGTTGGATTCAGTAAAAATATAATTATTTAATTGAAAACCACTTCATCTGTGTAAATCAAGGAATCGTTTTTGCCTAAACATCATGAGGTAGATTTTAAATTATTTATAAAGGCTTACAGCCAGCGTTGTAGATCAGGGCCATATATAGAAACTAACAATTTTGATTTCCAGTGCTTTCAACGAAGATGAGCATCAGATGTTTTTTGCAACAGGTGGGCGGCACGGTGGCGCAGCAGTAGAGTTGTTGCCTTACATCATTTACAGCACTAGAGACCCAGGTTCGATCCCGACTAAGGGTGCTGCTATCTGTACAGAGTTTGTACATTCTCCCCGTGACCGCGTGGTTCTTCTCCGAGATCTTCGGTTTCCTCCCTACACTACAAAGACGTACAGGTTCGTAGATTAATTGACTTGGTATAAATGTGAAAATTGCCCCGTAGGATAGCGTTAATGTCCGGGGAATTGCTGGTCAGTGCGGACTCGGTGGGCTGAAGGGCCTGTTTCCGCGGCGTATCTCTCATCGAAAAACCAAACTAAAGGTGGTTGTTCCAGAATACCATCGAAAATCCAAATTACAGTTTTAAATTCTCCCTCCTGGACTCCATGGGCGGCTTATACCTGTAACTTAATCAGTGTTTCTTGCAGGTGGTGAGGATTTGTAACGTATTTCTTAAATCAAATTTTGAAGATCCGTAGAGAATTGCACCACATTATTTTCTGACAAGAAGGGAAGCTTCTGTGTTAATATTAAGATTCTCCACCTAATGTGTTACTTCCCGACTCACAGTTAGCACAACGTTTGTAAATGCCTTGCCTTGCAGATGCAAATCTGATCTGCTTCATTTAAGTGCCTGAAAAGTAGAAATATGCGTTTTCCTTCAGGCAAACCTACTCATTGTTGGGGTTGCAGTTCAATTATACAACTTAGGGACTATTCTGGACGATCAAGGTAAGACATTGGTCTTTGCGAGCTCTGCTTCCATCGAAGAATTTTACTCAACTTTCTGTTCACGATAATCCATAATCAACAATATTGTAATTAATACAGAAACGAGAGCAGAAGTAAATTAATTAGCTCCTCCAAAGTGGTCTATCACTATAAGGCTATGAGACATTGGAACAGAATTAGAACATTTGGAGTATTGTGTGCAATTTTGGGTACCATATCTGAAGAAGGATGTGCTGGCCCTGGAGAGGGTTCAGACGAGGTTTACAAGAATGATCCCAGGAATGAGTAGGTGAACATATGATGTGCGTTTGACGGCACTGGGCCTGTACTGGCTGGAGTTTAGACGAATGTGGTAGGGGGGGGGGGGGGGGGGGGGGGGGAACCTCACTGAAATGTACAGAATAGTGAAAGGCTTGGATAGAGTGGATGTGAAGAGGATGTTTCCACTAGTGAGAGAGTCTAGGACATAGCCTCAGAATTAACGGACGTTCCTTTAGGAAGGAGATGAGGAGGAATTTCTTCAGTCAGAAGGTGATGAATCTGTGGAATTCTTTCCCATAGATGGCTGTGGAGGCAAAGTCAGTGGGTATATTTAAAGCAGAGATGGATAGATTATTGATTAGTACAGGTGTCAGGGGTTAAGGGGAGAAGGCAGGAGAATTGGGTCAGGAGGGAGAGATAGATCAGTCATGACTGAATGACGGAGTAGACGATGGATCGAATGGCCTAATTCTACAGCTATGGTGAATTTATGGAATTCCCTGCCACAGAGGGCAGTGGAGGCCAAATCACTGGATGGATTTAAGAGAGAGTTAGATAGAGCTCTAGGGGCTAGTGGAGTCAAGGGATATGGGGAGAAGGCAGGCACGGGTTATTGATAGGGGACGATCAGCCATGATCACAATGAATGGCGGTGCTGGCTCGAAGGGCCGAATGGCCTCCTCCTGCACCTATTTTCTATGTTTCTATGTATGTTTCTATCACTTATGATCTTATGATCGAGTCTACTCGAACATTTGATCAATGATCTACTCTACATTTTCCTTGAACAGCATCTCCTTTGATGTCTCGTTTTCACACCGTACCCTTTCCTATCTCTATGTCTCCCCTCTCCCTTGACTCTCAGTCCGAGAAGGGTCTCAACCCGAAACGTCACCCATTCCTTCTCTCCAGCGATGCTGCCTGTCCCGCTGAGTTACTCCAGCACCTTGTGTCTACCTTTGATCATGGCTGGTCTATTTTTCCCTCCAACCCTATTTTCTTGCCTTCAACCCCATTCTCCACTTTATTTTACGCCATTGATTGCTTGGCACCGGTGACAGGAGAAGCAAAGGAGACGGCTCCCTACAGAGTCACGTGAGCTTTTTCAGTTTAGTTTGGTATATTATTATTGCCAAGAGTACCGACCGAGGTACAGTGAAAAGCTTTTTTCCTGTAGCGTGCTATCCAGTCAGCGAAAAGACTGTACATGATTACAACCACGCCATACACAGTGAACACAAAGCGGATAAAGGGGATAGCCTTTAGTGCGAGATATAGTCCGATTAAAGATAGTCCTAAGATCAAGATGCATGTTCCCGATGTTGGGGGAGTCCAGAACCAGGGGCCACAGTTTAAGAATAAGGAGTAAGCCATTTAGAACGGAGACGAGGAAACACTTTTTTTCACAGACAGTGGTGAGTCTGGGGAATTCTCTGCCTCAGTGAGTGGTGGAGGCGGGTTCTCTGGATGCTTTCAAGAGAGAGTAAGATAGGGCTCTTAAAAATAGCGGAGTCCGTGGATATGGGCTACGAAGGCAGGAACGGGGTACTGATTGGGGATGATCAGCCATGATCACATTGAATGGCGGTGCTGGCTAGAAGGGCCGAATGGCCTACTCCTGCACCTATTGTCCATTGTCGATTGTCTATAAGATGGTGCCCTATTTGAGAATAGATAACAGGTTCATTGCCCTCTGTAAAGTGCCTCCAGTGTGTATGGAGCGGATGCAAAACGGGATTAGTGTGAATGGGGGAAGGATGGACTCGGTGGGCCGAAGGGCCTGTTTGTATGCTGTACCTTTCAACCAATAATGATATCCAGGAAAGGGACAAGCAAGTATATACAAGCGCACCTTTGGAGTGGGAGGCGAATGCATTGAAGCTGTATTCTAAGCGTGCCTCTGCACTGCTCCAGTGGAACCTTGCAATACTCAAGTTGCAAAATCGTGGTAAGTTGCATGCCACATAGTTTCACAATCATAGTTGCCCAGTGAAAGAGATCCATGCTGAATCGATGGGTGTGTTGGGCAATTTAAGGGCGGCACGGTGGTGCAGCGGTAGAGTTGCTGCCTTTTATGCCCCTGTCCCACTTAGGAAACCTGAGCGGAAACCTCTGGAGACTTTGCGCCCCACCCAAGGTTTCCGTGCGGTTCCCGGAGGTTGCAGGTGGTTGTCGGTGGTTGCAGGTAGTGGAAGCAGGTAGGGAGACTGACAAAAACCTCCGGGAACCTCTGGGAACCGCACGGAAACCTTGGGTGGGGCGCAAAGTCTCCAGAGGTTTCCGTTCAGGTTTCCTAAGTGGGACAGGGGCAATACAGCACCAGAGACCGGGGTTCAATCCTGACCAAGGGTGCTGTCTGTACGGAGTTTGTACGTTCTCCCCGTGACCTGCGTGGGTTTTCTCCGGGAGCTCCGGTTTCCTCCCACACTCCACAGACTTACAGGTTTGTAGGTTAATTGGCTTGGTAATATTAGAAATTGTCCCCAGAGTTTGTTGGATAGTGTTAATGTGTGGGGATCGCTGGTCGGTGCGGACTCGGTGGGCCGAAGGGCCTGTTTCTGCGCTGTATCTTTAAACTAAACACAAACTAAACTTTGATGAGGCACTTTGTGGATTCCCATGGGAGGGAGAAAGATGCAACACCAGCAGTTTGAGTGGTCAGAGTGTGTTTGGCTGCTGAAGATTTCAGATGGTATTGAACTGGTTCCTGCCAGCTACCATCACACATGCTACATCCCACTGCAGGTGGACTGACAGCTGCTGGGAGAAACGCTATGGTTACTCTTCAAACTTGCTTGTGACTTTTATTGAGGAATCCAAACTTTTGCACGATTGAAAGTGTGCTGATGCCAAACGAATACACCTATCACAGCCTCCTTTGTCCAATATCTGAAGTTTTGATATGCAATGGGATGTTATTTAATAAACAAATGAAAGCAATTTGTAATAATGAACAATTTATTGAACCATTGTTGTGTATATAGGAGCAAAGAGGTCCTTCTGCAGTTGTACAGGGCCCTAGTGAGACCACACCTGGAGTATTGTGTGCAGTTTTGGTTTCCCAATTTGAGGAAGGATGTTCTTGCTATTGAGGGAGTGCAGCGTAGGTTCACGAGGTTAATTCCCGGGATGGCGGGACTGTCGTATGTTGATAGAATGGAACGGCTGGGCTTGTATACTCTGAAATTTAGAAGGATGAGAGGGTATCTTTTTGGAACATATAAGATTATTAAGGGTTTGGACACGCCTGAGGCAGGAAACATGTTCCCGATGTTGGGGGAGTCCAGAACCAGGAGCCACAGTTTAAGAATAAGGAGTAAGCCATTTAGAACGGAGATGAGAAAAAACTTTTTCACTCAGAGAGTTGTGCGTCTGTGGAATTCTCTTCCTCAGAGGGCGGTGGAGGACAGTTCTCTGGATGCTTTCAAGAGAGAGCTAGACAGAGCTCTTAAAGATAGCAGAGTCAAGGGATATGGGGAGAAGGCAGGAACGGGGTACTGATTTTGGATGATCAGCCATGATCACAGTGAATGGCGGTGCTGGCTCGAGGGGCCGAATGGCCTACTCCTGCACCTATTGTCTATTGTCTATCCATTATTTTCAAGTGAGAACGTGACGTTTCAAATACGGGCACCTCACATTTTATGGGTGCTTGATCTGAGTTTGAGTTTGAGTTTAGTTTATTGTCACGTGTAGCGAGGTACAGTGAAAAGCTTTTGTTGCGTGCTATCCAGTCAGTGTAAAGACAATACGTGATTACAATCAAGCTGTCCGCAGCGTACAAGTACATGATAAAGGGAATAACGTGAATAACATTTAGTGTAAGATGAAGTGCTGTAAAGTCCGATCAATGATAGTCTGATTCTGCAATGAGTCCAGGACTGCACGCTAGTTGTTGGTAGGATGGTCCAGGATGAGTTTTGCGTTTTTGAAATAACGCGCTTGTATTAATAACTCGGGTTAATACCAAAACCTAAATTATGCAGTCAGTCTGAAGAAGGGTTTCGGCCCAAAACGTCGCCTATTTCCTTCGCTCCATAGATGCTGCTGCACTCGCTGAGTTTCTCCAGCATTTTTGTGTACCCTAATTTATGCATTGTGTTTTTGTTACATGCGCTCAAATTTATGCCTGCTCAAATGTTTAATATACGTTTGTTTGAATTACGTGCTGCTTTTCAGGAATGTAACCCCTGCTTAAAACGTGAGGTGCGAGTACCACATGTTATTTTACAACATTATATTGGTGTGAAGATAATTGTTCCTTTGTTCCCTGTTTCCGCTTTTCGTCCTTTTTTTAAAAAATAGTCGGGTTATATTTGTCACTCTCCAATCTTCAAGAATCATAAGCTATGTTTTGTTTTTGTTTCAGCCATGATCATATTGAATGGCGGTGCAGGCTCGAAGGGCCGAATGGCCTACTCCTGCACCTATTGTCTATGTTTCTATGTTTTGAAAGATGAAAATCATTGCATCCATGATTTCCATGGCCAATTCTTAGATTCATAGTCACACAGCATGGAAACAGGCCCTTTTGCCTAACTCATCCATTCGGATCAATGACAGGATGCATCACAGCTTGGTTTGGGAATAGCTCCATCCAAGACCGCAAGAAATTGCAGCAAATTGTGGACGCAGCCCAGACCATCACACAAACCAACCTCACCTTCCATTAATTCCATTTATACCTCACGCTACCTCGGCAAGGCCAGCAGCGTAATCAAGGACGAGTCGCACCCTGGCCACTCCCTCTTCTCCCCTCTCCCATCAGGCAAAAGGTATAGAAGTATGAAAGCGCACACCTCCAGATTCAGGAACAGTTTCTTCCCAGCTGTTATCAGGTAGCTGAACCATCCTATTACAACCAGAGAGCAGTGCTGAACTACTATCTACCTCACGGGTAGGCAATCTACAGCCCCCAGGGCAAATGCAGCCCGTAACCCGGAATCATCCGGCCCGCAGACGGATTTTTTCCCCCCGTAATCATCTGGCCCGCCGAGCGGCAAGCGCGGAGCTCTGGCTGCACCGCATCCTGCGCAAAGCCGCCGGCACGGCCACGCACCTTCTGTGAACACGTTTTAGAAAGAACTGCAGATGCTGGAAAAATCGAAGGTAGACAAAAATGCTGGAGAAACTCAGCGGGTGAGACATGCGAGGATTGCACGAGGCTGCCTCACCCGCTGAGTTTCTCCAGCATTTTTGTCCACCTTCTGTGAACACGTGATTTGATGCCTGCCATCCGGGGCGGGATGGGGGGGGGGGCGGGATCCATGTGTACAAGTGATAGATGTGTCCCGCCATCCGCTCACAGACGTGCGTCCCGGCCCCTATGCAGAACAAGGTTGCCCACCCCTGATCTACCTCATTGGAGACTCTCGGACTAACTTAGTTTGGACTTTACTGGGTTTATCTTGCTCTAAACATTATTCGCGTTATTCCCTTCATCATGTGTCTGTACACTGTGGATGGCACGGTTGTAATCATGTATTGTCTTTCCGCTGACTGGTTAGCACGTAACAGAAGCTTTTCACAGTACCTTGGGACATGTGACAATAAACTAAAACTGCAACTAATACTGACTGTGTTTAACAGTGTTCATGTAGTGCCTGGCCATTTTTGCTGGAAGTGTCACCATTTTTTGGAGACAAAGGGTAAAGTATAGTAGTATAGTATAGTATATCTTTATAGTCATTTTCCTGAGTACTCACATACCCAGAGGAAACAAAAAAAAATGTTGCTCAACCAGTGCCCATTCAGTGTGCAGTAAAAAATAAATAGAAATAAAAAAACATATATCATGAACAAATTAAACACTCTACTCTCTACTAAACATCAACAGGCGTTCCGATCGGCAGCGGCACGACAGTGGCTCTGCTGCAGTGTGTCCAGGTTGGTGGTTGGTGAGCGATACTTTGGCAGGGGGCAAAGTCCGTTTATCAGTCTTATAGCCTGCAGGAAGAAGCTGAGGAGCATCCTGCTGGTTTTGCAGCTAATGCTCCTGTACCTCTTCCCAGATGGCAGGATGGAGAATATGTGATGCGATGGGTGGTAAGGGTCTTTGATGATGGAGATGGCTCTGCTGATACATCTCTTCCTGTATATGTCCAGCAGGAAAGGGAGTGGAGCACCAATAATCCTGCTGGCGGTCTTCACAATCCTGTCTAGTTGGTGCCGTTCGTACGCCTTGCAGCTCCCGAACCAGGAAGTGATGCCGTAGGTTAATGTGCTCTCGATTGTGCCCCTATAAAAAGTATGTAGGTGTGTAGTGGGGAGACCTGCTTTCCGTAGTCTTCGGAGAGGGTGTAGTCGCTGCTGGGCTCTCTTGACCAGTGCTGTGGTGTTGGTTGTGGACGTCAGGTCATCTGACAGGTGGAGTCCTAGGAACTTCACGCTGCTGACCCTTTCCACATCAGCTCCATCGATGTGCAGAGGTGTATGGTGTTGTTTTCCCGCCCTCCTGAAGTCAACCACCATCTACTTAGTTTTTCCCACGTTGAGAATGAGGTTGTGGGATTTGCACCATCCTGTGAGCAGCTCCACCTCCATCCTGTACGCCGACTCATCATTGTCACTGATGAGACCCACCACTGTTGTGTCATCAGCGAACTTGTTGATGAAGTTGTTGTTGAGTCTAGCAGTACAGTCGTGTGTAAGCAGACTAAACAGCAGGGGGCTTAGGACACAGCCTTGGGGCGAGCCAGTGCTCACGGCTATGGTTTTTGATGTCCTACTGCCCACCCTGACTGTCTGCTGCCGTTGCGATAGAAAGTTCAGGACCCAGTTACATGTGCCAGCATCAACCCCCAATAGCTCCAACTTCTCCACCAGCTGCTGCGGAATGATTGTGTTAAAAGCAGAGCTGAAGTCTATGAAGAGGATCCTGGCATAAGTATTTTTCCGATCAAGGTGTGACATTACGAGGTTCAGTGTTGTTGAGACTGCGTCCTCTGTGGATCGGTTGGCTCTGTAGGAGAACTGCAGTGGGTCTAGGTCGGCAGGTAGACTCTTTTTGATGTGCTGCATAACCAGTCGCTCAAAACACTTCATTGCTATGGGTGTTAGAGCCACTGGTCGAAAGTCATTATGGCAGGCTGGGTTTGGTTTCTTCGGGACAGGGACGATGGTGGCACTCTTAAGACAGTTGGGCACTACTGCCTGGCTGAGTGAGATGTTAAAAATGTCTGTGAAGACATCTTTCAGTTGCTCGGCGCAGTCTCTTAAAACGCATCCAGGAATGTTGTCCGGCCCTGCAGCTTTGCGTGGATTGATGCTGGCTGCGGACAGCCTGAGCGACTGGTCACTGGGAGATGGCAGTAAAGGTCACGGTAAGAATGTGTGGGTTTGCACATCATTTGAGTTAACCTTTTCCACCCTCATGCAATGAGAATTAAGATTACCTCCTCCACATGCAGACACGCCAGTAATTGTGCCACATTTCAGGCCTGAGCAGGCGAGTGTTTAGCATTTGTTTCCTTTATTTAGTAGATACAGGTAGCATAGGTGATGAGGGGGGTTGTTCTGGGACACCAGAACCAAATGTTGAGCCTTCCCGAGGCGTGGTGGGCCTAACTTAATGAAACACCAGTGAAGTGAGGAGCCCACTTGACAACCCCAATGATCTACTTGCATCTGCTCTAACAACTTTTATGAGCTTGTTCACATGTAGGTAGCTGATTATTGCATTGGATACGGAGTTCATTATTGTCGAAGATAGACACAAAATGCTGGAGTAACTCAGCGGGACAGGCAGCATCTCGGGGGAGAAGGAATGGGTGGTGTTTCGGGTCTGAAGAAGGGTCTCGAACCGAAGCCGTCACCCATTCCTTCTCTCCAGAGATGCTGCCTGTCCCGCTGAGTTACTCCAGCATTTTGTGTCTATCTTCCATTTAAACCAGCATCTGCAGTTCCTTCCTGCACAAGTTAGCCAAGGGGCTGTCCCACTTGGGCGACCTAATTGGTGAGTTTAGAAGAGTTTGAAAAAATGACATGTTGAAGATCTCCTTCGACCATGTTGAAGATCAGCTTCGACTAGCTACGACTAGCTATGACTAACTTCGGGAAAATTGGACACTGAATAGTGGAGAGTGAAGACGACCTCCTTCGACTACCTTCGACTACCCTCGATTACCTACGACTAACATGCCGACCTACTACGACTAAACCTGCGAGTAAAAAAAGTATCGATTTTTTCCTTGGCGATTTTTTACTCGCTTGCATTTTTTAACATATTGGAAAAAACGTTTTTTTTAACATATTGGAAAGACCTAGCTGAGGCCTCGAGTACGCGGAGACCACTCTCGAGCATGAAGGAGAGTTACGAAGACCTCCTACGACCTCGTGACGACCATGCTGCGAGTACGAGTCGAGGGCAAACTCGCTAGAACTCGCGGATTAAGTCGCCCAAGTGGGACAAGCCCTTCATTGTCCTGTGCATAAGTTTGTACAATCATTTAGATAGTTCTTTGGCCTTGGGCTTGGCTTTCCTGTTGTTATACCCCTAGTATTTTGTGCTTTAATTGTAATTTTTCTTTTACTATCCTGAAAGTGAATGCCTTAAGGGCCTGTCCTACGAGCATGCGACTGCATGCGGCAAGTGCGACCAAACTGGAAGCGGGGGCCGCGCGGAGGTCGAGTGATCCCCGTACAGGGCCGGTCCCACCAGCATGCGCCTGCTCGTGGGACAGGCCCTTAAGCATCTGTTTCTTGAAAGATTTATAAGCAGGGTAGACATACTGCAGCCACACAGGGGGCTGTTGAAACCACGCCTGGAATCCTGCAGGCTTCTCATTAAACGAGAGATAGGAGGCAAGCCAGAGAAAGCTAACTTGGCTGATTCCTGGGATGAATTGATTATCAAAAGGAGAATAATTTTACAGCTTTCGTCTATATTCATTTCAACAATGCGTTCAGAAGAACGAGGGGCGTTCTTATCGAAACGCATTGGATTCCTTGAGCTTGGCAGAACAGATACTGAGAAAGTGTTTTTAATCTCGGGAGAATCTAGAATTGAAGATACACAAAGTGCTGGATTAACTTGGCGGGTCAGGCAGCATCTCCGGAGAGCATGGATGAGTGACATTTTAGATTGGGACCCTTCTCCAGTATGAAGAGAGGTCCCGACCCAAAACGTCACCCATCCACGATCTCCAGAGATGCTGCCTGAACTGCTGGGTTCAAAAGTTCACCAGATTTAGAGGAAGAATTAGGCTATTCAGCCCATCGAGTCCACTCCACCATTCAATCATGGCCGATCTCCGCCTCCTAATCCCATTTTCCTGCCTTCTCCCCATAACCCTTGACACCCGTTCTAATCAAGAATCTGTCTGTCGAGTTCCACAGATTAACTACCCACTGACTTAAAAAGTTCCTCCTCAACTCCTTTCTAAATGAGCGCCCTTTAATTTCGAGGCTATGACCTCTGGTCCTAGACTCTCCCACCAGGGGAAACATCCTCTCCACATCCACTTTATCTATGCCTTTCATTATTCTATACGTTTATCGAGCCTCAGCATTACATCTGATTACTCCAGCACTCTGTGTCCCTTGCTGTAAACCAGCATCTGCAGTTCCTTGTTTCAGAATAAGGGACTGGCCATTTAATGCAGAGATGCAAGAAGAATTGTATTTTCTCACATGTCATGCAACTTTGGCATTCTCCATTGCAGACAGCTGTGGAAGCTGAATCATCGAAAATGTTGCAGTCTGATTTAGATGTTTGATAAAGAGTCATTGTTGCTGGGGACTGGGAAGAAAAACCGAATTGAATATAGAGTCAGACAGCTTGGAAACAGGTTCTTTGGCCCAACTTGCCCACCACGGCAACATGTCCCATCTACATTAATCCCACCTGCCCGCGTTTGGCCCATTTCCCTCTAAACCTGTCCTATCCATGTACTATTTCTTAAATGTTGCGATAGTACCGGCCTCAACTACCTCCTTTGGCAGCTCATTCCACCACCATTTGCATGAAAAAGTTACCCTTCAGATTCTTATTAAATCTTTCTCCCCTCACCTTCAACCTGTGACCTGAATATGTAACTTGAATATATTCAAAGATGAGCAACCACGACCTTCTTAAATGATGGAACTAACTTCAACACTGTATATTCTTAAAGAAATGCAGATCCTAAACGTATTATTCTATTCTCTCTTAGCAGGGTTGTTTATTACATGGATCATACAGTCAAAAGGTTATAAGGTGGGCACCGGGCCTGTACTCACCGGGCCTGTACTCACCGGGCCTGTACTCACCGGGCCTGTACACACCGGGCCTGTACTCACCGGGCCTGTACTCACCGGGCCTGTACTCACCGGGCCTGTACTCACCGGGCCTGTACTCACCGGGCCTGTACTCACCGGGCCTGTACTCACCGGGCCTGTACTCACCGGGCCTGTACTCACCGGGCCTGTACTCACCGGGCCTGTACTCACCGGGCCTGTACTCACCGGGCCTGTACTCACCGGGCCTGTACACACCGGGCCTGTACTCACCGGGCCTGTACTCACCGGGCCTGTACTCACCGGGCCTGTACTCACCGGGCCTGTACTCACCGGGCCTGTACACACTGGGCCTGTACTCACTGGGCCTGTACTCACTGGGCCTGTACTCACCGGGCCTGTACTCACCGGGCCTGTACTCACCGGGCCTGTACACACCGGGCCTGAACACACTCGGCTTGTACTCACTGGGCCTGTACTCACTGCAGGGCTGCCAACTCTCACGCTTTGAGCCTGACTCACGCATTTCAGCCAATTCTCACGCCCTCACGCTGAAGACAGAATTCTCACGCTGACAGGCTGTTTTCAGTCCCTGCACAGTTTGTCTCTTTGCATACGAGCGCTGCGCTTCCGGCTGCCGCGGCAACCTCGCTCCCTCCCTCCCTCCTGCCCTTCAACTCACACGGCAGCGGCAACGCCGCCAATCCACGCTACACCGTGCCCGCCAGACTGCCCATTGGGCGGCCGGGGAAAGAGAGGGAGGGGAGAAAGAGAGAGAGAAAGAAAAAAAGGGAGGGATGGAGGCAAAGAGAGACAGGGGACGGGACTTGTAGAAAGGGATGAAGGAAGGGAAGGAGAAATGGGAGAAAGTGGAAGCGTGAGGAAAGAGGGAGGTGAGAAAGCTTGAGGGGAGGAACAGAGGAGGATGTGTTGAGTCACAAGAGGTTTTTGCTTGGGAGAGGGCAGGATGGAGGGGAGGAAAGGTGTGTGTTTGTTGTCTGTTTTCCTTTGGGTTTCTCCCTTTGTGTGTGTGTGTGTCATTGTGTGCCCTCCCTGTGTGGTGTGTGGTCACTTCCGTGTGTGTGTGTGTGTGTGTCTGTGTCTCCCTGTGTGTGTGTGTGTATTCCTGTGTGTGTGTGTGTTTCCCCGTGTATGTGTCTATCTCCCTGTGTGTGTGTGTCTGTCTCCCTGTGTGTGTGTGTGTGTGTGTGTCTCCCTGTGTGTGTGTGTCTCCCTGTGTGTGTGTGTGTCTGTCTCCCTGTGTGTGTGTGTGTGTCTGTCTGTCTCCCTGTGTGTGTGTGTGTCTCCCTGTGTGTGTGTGTGTGTGTGTCTGTCTCCCTGTGTGTGTGTCTGTCTCCCTGTGTGTGTGTGTGTGTGTGTGTCTGTCTCCCTGTGTGTGTGTCTGTCTCCCTGTGTGTGTGTCTGTCTCCCTGTGTGTGTGTGTGTGTGTGTGTGTCTGTCTGTCTCCCTGTGTGTGCGTCTGTCTCCCGGTGTGTGTGTGTCTGTCTCCCTGTGTGTGTGTGTGTGTGTGTGTGTGTGTGTGTGTGTGTGTGTGTGTGTGTGTCTGTCTGTCTGTCTCCCTGTGTGTGTGTGTGTGTGTGTGTGTGTGTGTGTGTGTGTGTGTGTGTGTCTCCCTGTGTGTGTGTGTGTGTGTGTCTCCCTGCGTGTGTGTGTGTGTGTGTGTCTGTCTCCCTGTGTGTGTGTGTGTGTGTGTGTGTGTGTGTGTGTCTCCCTGTGTGTGTGTGTGTGTGTGTGTGTCTGTCTCCCTGTGTGTGTGTGTGTCTCCCTGTGTGTGTGTGTCTGTCTCCCTGTGTGTGTGTGTCTGTCTCCCTGTGTGTGTGTGTCTGTCTCCCTGTGTGTGTGTGTCTGTCTCCCTGTGTGTGTGTGTGTGTGTGTCTGTCTCCCTGTGTGTGTGTGTGTGTGTGTCTGTCTCCCTGTGTGTGTGTGTCTGTCTCCCTGTGTGTGTGTGTCTGTCTCCCTGTGTGTGTGTGTGTCTGTCTCCCTGTGTGTGTGTGTGTGTCTGTCTCACTGTGTGTGTGTGTGTGTGTGTGTGTCTGTCTCCCTGTGTGTGTGTGTGTGTCTCCCTGTGTGTGTGTGTCTGTCTCCCTGTGTGTGTGTGTGTGTGTCTTCCTTTGTGTATGTGTCTCCCTGTGCGTCTGTTGTCACATCCTGGCCTTAGACAGGGCTGCCAACTCTCACGCTTTGAGCGTGAGAGTCACGCATTTCAGCCAATTCTCACGCTGATGACAGAATTCTCACGCTGTCTTCAGTCCATGCACAGTTTGTCTTTTGGCGCCATATCACAACGATCTGTGCAGTCTGGGGAAGCGCGTCAGTTGGCGGCTGTGAGTGACGTCGCATCTCTTCTCTTCTCTTCTTTCTTGGTTGGATGTGCAGCCGCCGACAACATGAAGCAGCCGGAGATAAAACTAACCAGGTGAATCAGTTGTAAAACATGGGGAGGACCACACTGAGGCCAAACATCTAGGACAGGGTTCGGCAACCTACGGCACACGGGCTGAATCCGGCCCGTAACCCAAAAAACCACGTTTTTTTTCAATTTGTTTTCGCAGGGTCGGGGCAGGCGAGCCGACCTGAGAACTGCAGCTAGTCCCTGGGACGCGAGCTGATCTGGGAACGGCAGCCAGTCCCTGGGCACGCAGAATGCCAACTTGATCATTATGGACAAATTGGGCCAGCCATGTACATGTTGTATAACTCTGACTCTATGAAGATCTGAATGGGCTTAGAATGACCATTTAAGCAAAATTGCCCCCACTTTCCCCATTTTGATTCTGGAAATTAATATCCCTTTGCTCTGTTAACAGCGTTAAAGTACTTATGAGGTTGAGTCAGGAAAGGGAACATGTTATTTCATTTTAGTTTGATTTAATTTGTTAGTTGATTGGTTGTTGAGTGCCATCATTTCTGAAATGGTCTTAAAGTAACTTAATTGTTATAAAGCAGTAATAAGTGATTTTTGTCCAAACAATTGGAACTTGCATAAAATGTTTACATTATTAGCAGGAATGCCAACTCTCACGCATTGAGCGTGAGACTCACGCATTTCACAAAATTCTCATGCTCTCACGCTGATCACAAAATTTCTCACGCTCAAATATCTGCGGGTGCTGAAAGTTCAAAATAAAGCAAAAATTTGTTTTAGAGGTGAGTAAAAACCATGAGGGGAATATCAGGTGAATGCATAGTCTTTTTCCCAGGATATGTGATTCAAGCACTAGAGGGGATTGGTTTAAAGCAGGACTATCAAACTACCAGCACCAACCCCCCTCCCCCTTCCTCCCTGAGGCACGGCACACACCTCCCACCCTCACCTCCGGTGGCTCTGTGTCCGTCGACCGCTCTGTCCACACCCCATGGAGTTTTAACCCCGGCCCGGAGCCAGGAGCGGACCGGGTGAGTGCCACCTCCGGAGCCTACTATGGGAGGGGTTCCAGTGCAAAGCGGTCAGTAACTCTGGGTGGGCGGAGGGACCAGACTGTCCCCAACTCTGCTGCAGCTGACGGGGTTTTCGTCCCCGTGTGTCTGTTTCCCGGAGCCGCGGCCCCGCTCCACCCGTGACAGTGCGGCCGTACAGGAGGTGATGGGGCGGAGGGAGGCCGTGGCCGGACAGCGCTGGCTCTGGGGGGAGAGTAGGGGCTGTCCCGAGGGATGCGCTCCTTGGGCCGCTTACACCTTGGTGCTTGCGTTCAGAGCAAAGATACCAGAGCATTTGGTTCAGAACGCTCAGCCACCGTCCACAATTATTTACAGCGCAAAAACTGACCATTTTGCCGTTTTTTATCCGGTACGAAAGTACGCGTTTCGTGTGTTAACGGTGTATGTGGGGGGCTGCCATGTTCTCCAGAAGAATTGAGCTGCTCCGTGCATCACGCCCTTTGACCCAATGACCTTACGTGCAAGCCCC
This sequence comes from Amblyraja radiata, assembly GCF_010909765.2. NCBI lineage: Eukaryota > Metazoa > Chordata > Chondrichthyes > Rajiformes > Rajidae > Amblyraja > Amblyraja radiata. The sequence goes on along the minus strand of NC_045958.1, from coordinate 111,725,993 downwards.
CCTATAGTGAAAGGCCTGGATAGAGTGGATGTGGAGAGGATGTTTCCACTAGTGGGAGAGTCTAGGACTAGAGGTCATAGACTCAGAATTAAAGGACGTTCTTTTTGGAAGGAGTTGAGGTGAAATGTATTTAGTCAGAGGGTGGTGAATCTGTGGAATTCATTGCCACAGAAGGCTGTGGAGGCATAGTCAGTGGATATTTTTAAGGCGTAGATATAGATTCTTGATTAGAACATGTCAGAGGTTATGTGGAGAAGGCAGGAGGAGAGATAGATCATCCATGATTGAATGGCAGACTAGACTTGATGGGCCGAATGGCCTAATTCTACTCCTATCACATGATCTGATGACCTTAAAGCCATAAGTGATAGGAGCAGAATTAGGCCACTGAGCCCATCGTCTACTCTGCCATTCAATCACGGCTGATCTAGCTCTACCTCCTAACCCCATTCTCCTGCCTTCTCCCTATAACCCCTGACTTGTACTAATCAAGAACTTATCTATCTCTGCCTTAAAAAACATGCACAGCCTTCTGTGTCAATGAATTCCACAGATTCGCCACCCTCTGACGAAAGAAATTCTTCCTTCTCTCCTTCCTAAAGGATCGTCCTTTAATTTTGAGGCTATGACCTCTAGTCCTAGACTCTCCCATGAGTGGAAACACCCTCTCCACATCCACTCTATCCAGGCCTTTCACTGTTCGGCACTTATCAACGAGGCCCCCCCTCATCCTTCTAAACTCCAGCGAGTACAGGCCCAGTGCCGTCAAACGCTCATCATATGTTAACCCACCCACTCATTCCCAGGGCTCAAACCTTTCATTTTCTGACTTAGAGCCAGAAATGCTATCACTAGGTAAAAGGCTTATTCAGTCAAAAATCTCTCAGTAATCAAATGAAGCCAATCCATGGTGAGGCTGTGTCCTAAATACATCACACCTGTCAGCCTTGGCTCAGAGGCAACATTCTTAACACTGATTTAGAAGGTCACAGCCTCCAACTGTACTCAAGATACTTCAGCATGCAAGCAAATGGCAAAATGCGACATTCATGTAACTCTGAGTTAAAAACAACACTAAATGAGGACACACTCATCAGACCAGGGCAGGTTTGTGGTAAATTAGATACAACGTTAACATTTTATGTCAAGTGACCAAATTTCAGTCGGATGTGCAGATGTACAAACTTATGGTTAAGGGGCTGTCCCACTGCGGCCACCTAATCCGCCAGTTCAGAAGAGTGTCTTCGACCTTCAAGCTCGAGGGCACTCGCCTGGAAAACCTCGAGCTGGATCGACCGTCAGTGATGAAACCGCGAGCTGGATCGACCAACCGCACACACACACGCACGCACAGACGCGCACACACACGCACACACACACACACACACACACACACACACACACACACACACACACACGCGCACACACGCGCAAACATATCGCAAAGGTGGGGGCCAGGGAAAGCGGGGGAGCGCTGTATGAAATTCACACCCGCGATGAAGAGGAAGGTAAAAGATGGCTGGCACAGTTACGGTAAGTCCTTTAGAGAGCACGGGGGGGGTGGAGAGAGAAGGGGAGAGAAGGAGAGAGAAGGGGAGAGAAGGGGGGGAGAAGAGGGGTAGAAGGAGTGGAGACACTTTTATGAAGTGGGACAACGTTTAATAAAGTTTAGATGGCATTTTACCTACCGGTCGGTTTACCTTGGCCCTGAAAACTCCAATGAGCCAAGCAAAATGCCCGGTCAGCGAAGGAGATTGCCTACGGCTGCCCTCGACTGCCTGGAACTAAATAGCGACCCCACTCCACTGCACCGAGAGTTAAAAAGCACGATCAACACGCTTAAATTTTTTCCGCGACCTAGCTGAGGCCACGAGTTTGCAACTTCCCTCGAGCATGAAGGAGAGTTCCAGTGATCTCATAGAATCTCCTAGGACCACGTGCCGACCATGCTGCGAGTTTGAGTCGAGGACAAACTCTTCTAAAATCGCAGTTTAGGTCGCCGTAGTGGGACAGCTCCGTTATCTATTTTAAATCAGTGTTCTGCTTAGGGCTTTGGCTTTGAACACTCTCCCAGTGGAGCTCAGCGTAAGCTCAAGTGACAGCTCAGGTAGCTCTGCAGCCTTTGGGATTTTGGCCATTGGGATTTTGGTGTTGCCTTTAACACTGCCCCAGGATTTAACCATGGTTCCCATTTCCTTTCCTGACACAGCAATAGCTAGATATGTCGGATGGATACATCAGATCCGCCGACAAAGGGGAAGATGCACGCTGGTGCTTAAGATGGGATCACAACTGGTGAAATACACAGACTAGCTGGGGGAAGGTGACAACGAATCAAACAGAGATAACATTTAATCAGGAGGACGATCAGACTGGCCGCAGGACTAGGATGCTGGAGGGATGGAGAGGGAGGGAAAGCAAGGGTTACTCGAAGTTAGAGAAGTCAATATTCATACCGCTGGGGTGTGAAGCTGCCCAAGCAAAATATGAGGTGCTGCTCCTACAATTTACGTTGGGCCTCACTCTGACAGTGGAGGAGGCCCAGGACAGAAGGTCAGTGTGGGAATGGGAGGGAGAGTTAAAATGTTTAGCAACAGGGAGATCAGGTAGGTTCAGGCGGACTGAGTGGAGGTGTTCAGCGAAACGATCGCCGAGCCTGCGCTTGGTCTCGCCGATATACAGTAGTCCACACCTAGAACTGCGGACACAGTAGATGAGATTGGAAGAGGTGCAAGTGAACTTCTGCCTCACCTGAAAGGACTGTCGAGGAGGAGCATATTTAATCTATTTATTTTTTTCCATCACTGGGTAACATAAGAGCTCAACTTATTACATATTTATTCTCTTTCCTTATGACAACTATGTTACTAGATTAGGATTTCAAACATCTGCAGTAATATTCCACAGATATTAGTTTAGTTTAGAGATACAGTGTGGAAACAGGCCCTTTGGCCCACCGAGTCCGCATCGACCAGTGATCCCCGCACACTAAAGGGCCTGTCCCACTTGGGCGACCTAATCCGCCAGTTCAGGCGAGTTTGCCCTCGACTCATACTCGCAGCATGGTCGACACGAGGTCCTAGGAGGTCTTTGTAACTCTCCTTCATGCTCGAGAGTAGTCCCTGTGCACTCGATGTCTCAGCTAAGTTGTGGCGCATTTTTCAACAGGTTGAAAAATGCCCGCGAGTACAAAATGGTCGCCATGGAAAAAATCGATACTTTTTTTACTCGTAGGTTTAGTCGAAGTAGGTCGTAGTAGGTTGGCATGTTAGTCGTAGGTAATCGTTGGTAGTCTAGGGTAATCGTAGATAGTCTTCATCATAGTCGAAGGGAGGGGATCGAAGGAGGTCGGCTTCACTCTCCACTATTCGGTGTTCAATTTTCCCGAAGTTAGTCGTAGCTAGTCGTAGCTGGTCTTCAACATAGTCGAAGGAGGTCTTCAACATGACATTTTTTCAAACTCTCCGAAACTCTTCTAAACTCGCCAATTAGGTCGCCCAAGTGGGACAGCCCCTTTACACTACCCTACACACATGAGGGACAATTTGCAATTATCCCAGGCCAATGAACCAGCAAACCTGTACGTCTTTGGAGTGTGCGAGGAAACTGGAGATCCCTGAGAAAACCCACGCAAGTCACAGGGAGAACGCACAAGCTCCGTACAGACAGCACCGATCGTCAGGATCAAACCCAGGTCTTGGCGCTGTAAGGCAGCAACTCTACCGCTGCGCCACAATATTAATTCCAATATCATCACAAACTAATTGAGTCTTTAAATTCAGTTAATTAAATAATACAAAACAATTCTATTATCAGTAGAGGTAAACCACAAGATTACTACTGCAAAATTCCATTGGTGATCTAGAAATTCACAGACATACCTTTTTTTTTTAATGGTATTATGCACATAAATAATGTATTCCTTCAGGAGAAGAACATGATCGCAACGATTTCCACGTTGAATTGTGGAACTTTAAAATGAACAAGAAAGGTTAGAGTGTAGAAGCAAGGAACTGCAGGTGCTGGTTTACCAAGGAAAGACACAAAGTGCTGGAGTAACTCCACAGGACAGGCAGCATCCCTGGAGAACTTGGATAGGTGAAAGGTTAACTTTTTCTCTTCATGCTTTGAAAGGGGATCCTTTAACAGTACCTTTGTCTGTTCTTTAATCCCCTACTCTGGGTAAAAGATTTTGCATTTACCCTATCTATTCCTCTCACGGTCTTATACACCCCTCATCCTCATGCTCTCCAAGGAATAACGTCCTAGTCTGCTCAACCTTTCCCTGTAGCTCAAGCCCTTGAGTCCTGGCAATATCCTCGTCAGTTTTCTCTGCACCCTTTCCAGCTTAAAATGATGGGGAAACCAACTTGACCTCTCCCTCTTTGATCTACCACAGCAGGTGGAACAGTCCTCTGCGTTCAATGATGTTGTCTCACAACAGATCTATTCGTTCAAAATTATGTAGATGTAAGTGTTGAAACTCTTCAGAAACAGTTGAATTACATTCCACTGCAAACTATAACCTCATGGCCTGGCACATTAGCTTAGTTCAGTTTTGGTTTAGAGATACAGTATGGAAGCAGGCCCTTCGGCCCACCAAGCCCGCACCGACCGGCAATCACCCTGACACTAGTTCAATCACCCATACACTAGGGATCATTAACAGGCTCTCAAATAACCTACAAACCTGCATGTCCTTGGAATGTGGAAGAAAACCCACGCGGTCACAGAGAGAACGTACAAACTCCGTTTCTGGCTCGGTAAGGCAGCAACTCTACCGCTGCGCCGCTTCCCAGGGATCTCCGGTTTCCTCCCACACTCCAAAGGCATACAGGTTTGTTGACTTGGTATCATTGTAAATTGTCCCTAGCGTGTAAGATAGCGATAGTGCGCGGGGCCGAAGCGCCTGTTCCCGCAGGGTATCTCTACATTAAACTAAACAGAACTAAATTAAACTAAACAAAACTAAACTAACCAAAGCTAAACTAAACTAACTGCACCTCTAACCATGTTCTCCAAAGCAACTACAACCCTTGATACACCCAGGTGAGTGTCAATTTATCCAGGCTGTTCAATCCATGAAAACCAATGCAAATTGGATCTAGCAGTTACTTCTCTTTTCCTCCACGTTAAGTCAACACAAATGTGATGCAAGTGTTGTGAACAATGGCATCATGTGTTAAAGAAAGCTTTAAAAACACACCACAAACGCACCACAAGGATCGGATCAGTCAATCGTCAAATACAACGATCGCTGGGAGCAATCAGCTAGATTACTCTCAGAACAAAGATAAATGTGAACTTTATTTACAGTATTTGGACGGTCTGTGGAACGGCAACTGGAGTTTTCAACAGATCTTTATTCAAAAGTTCGATTTCCAGTAGTTCTTCAGCCACGTCCGCCCACAACGGTGGTCAGCGCTGAACTAACGCACGCAAGTAAAAACCGCGCTAAACAAACGGCCCCTCCCGAGTCATGTGACTGCGGTTCCCGCACGCCGGGTTCGATCTCTGCGTACGCCAGCAGGCGCCGCTACAGTATCTCCATTTGATATGCTGTTTACCGTTGCCGGCACTTATGCATTTTTTTTCCTTCTTCAAAAGGACGGCGTGGCGGCGCAGCGGTAGAGTTGCTGCCTTACAGCGCTTTCAGCGCCGGAGACCCGGGTTCGATCCCGACTACGGGTGCTGTCTGTACGGAGTTTGCATGTTCTCCCTGTGACCGCGAGGGGTTTTTTTCCGAGAACTTCCGTTTCCTCTCACACTCCAAAGACATGCAGGTTTGCAGGTTAATTGGCTTGGTAAATGTAAACAATTGTCCTTAATGTGTGTAGGATAGTGTTAATGTGCGGGGATCGATGGTCGGTGCGGACCCGGTGGGCCGAAGGGCCTGTTTCCGCGCTGTATCTCTAAACTAAACTAAACTAAAAATGGCCTTACAACAATTATAAATCATGCACCTCTGACAGACACGGAGCAACAAACACAGCTCAATCCCACCCCTACAGCAGATAAACAGATGTTCCGTTACCCTTTCAACATTTTATTTTTACGATTGGCATTTGTCCTTTTTACACATGCAACACTTGAAATAACCAGACACAAGGAACTGAAGATGCTACAATCTTGTGCAGAACATAAAATCCTACAGTAATTCAGTGGGTCAGGCTGCAGATCTGGGGGACATTTCAGATGATATTCCAGGTTGGGACCCTTCTTCAGATAACCTACTCTGTGATGTGTAAGAAAAAACTGCAGATGCTGGTTTAAATAGAAGGTAGGCATAAAATGCTGGAGTAACGGGGCGGGACAGACAGCATCTCTGGAGAGAAGAAATGGATGACGTTTCGGGTGGAGGCCCTTCTTCAGACTGATCGACAGAGATGCTGCCTGTCCCGCCCAGTTACTCCAGCATTTTGTGTCTACCTACTCTTTGATGTTTAGTTTGGGTTCCACCAGGATCATTTGGTTCAAGTTCTCATTATAGACTTGATCCAAACATTGACAAACGAGCTAAATTTCAGAGACTAGGAATGAATGACTGAATTTGATATGAAGGCAGCATTTATCCTATTGCAGCATCAAACAGCTCGAATTAAAACAGATAGTGATGGAAATCAGGCTAAGACCTCATTACAGATTTCATGCATGCATGCTTGTAATGGGCCTGTCCCACTTAGATGATTTTTCAGCAGACTGCCGGCAGCTGTCAAGTTGTCGGCAGTCGCCTGAAAAACCGGGAACTGGAACAGCGAGTGTCTGAGTGAACAAACACACACACACAAACACATCGAAAAGGCGGGGGCCAGGGCAAGCGGGGGAGCGCTGTCTGAAGTTCACACGGTGGAAAGCCAAGGTGATACAGACACACACCGCGATGAACAGGAAGGTTGGCGCTGTTGGGGGGAGAGGGGGGGAAGGGGTGGGGAGAGCGGGGGGGGAGAGGGAGTGGAGACAACTTAAGAAGACAGGCAACTTTTAATCAGCCAGAGATGCACAGCTGTGAAGTTTGGCGGGCATTTAACATTACCGGTCGGCTATCCTAGGTTCCGAAAACTCCTGCTTATGCTTTTTCCCCCCCAATGAGCCAAAGAAAATGACCGGTTAGCAAAGGTGATTAACTAAAATTACCTACAACTACCTCAACTACCTATAACTACATGGCGACCCCACTACAACTGCACCTACGACTACAGGATTATCGATTTTCTCCATGGAGACCAATTTTTGATCGCAGAAAATTTTTCAACATGTTGAAAAATTTGCAGCGACCATACTGAGACCATACTAGTTCCCAGAATGCGGGAGCTCCTTGCGACCATGAAGGAGACTCACCAGAGACCACCAGCGAACATGTGGCGACCATGTGGCGATCATGAGGCGAGCGCAGGGTCTCCTGCACTCGCCTAAAAGGTCGCCTAAGTGGGACAGGCCCATAACTGTGGAGGGCAATCATGTGGGTATTCCTATAAACTCTTGGCAGGAATTCCACAGGAATATCTTCAGCCCACCAATTTTCATCAAATACATCAATGATCATGGGCGGCATGGTGGCGCAGCGGTGGAGTTGCTGCCTTACAGCATCAGAGACCCAGGTTGGATCCTGACTATGGGTGCTGTCTGTACGGAGTGTGTACGTTCTCCCCGTGAACGTATGGGTCTTCTCCGGGTGTTCCGATTTCCTCCCGCACTCCAGAGATGTGCAGGTTTGTTGGCTAATTATAACCATATAACCATAAACCAATTACAGCACGGAAACAGGCCATCTCAGCCCTTCTAGTCCATGCCGAACACTTACTCTCACCTAGTCCCATCTACCTGCACTCAGACCATAACCCTCCATTCCTTTCCCGTCCATATACCTATCCAATTTAAATGATAAAATCGAACCTGCCGCCACCACTTCTACTGGAAGCTCATTCCACACCGCTACCTCTCTCTGAGTAAAGAAGTTCCCCCTCATGTTACCCCTAAACATTTGTCCCTTAATTCTCAAATCATGTCCTCTTGTTTGAATCTTCGCTACTCTCAATGGAAAAAGCTTATCCACGTCAACTCTGTCTATCCCTCTCATAATTTTAAAGACCTCTATCAAGTCCCCCCTTAACCTTCTGCACTCCAAAGAATAAAGACCTATCTTGTTCAACCTTTCTCTGTAACTTAGGTGCTGAAACCCAGGCAACTTTCTTGTAAATCTCATCTGTACTCTCTCTATTTTGTTGACATCTTTCCTATAATTTGGCGACCAAAATTGTACACCATACTCCAGAATTGGCCTCACCAATGCCTTGTACAATTTTAACATTACATCCCAATTGTACATTACATTAACATTACATTACAATTGGCTTAGTAAAATTGTAAATTGTCCCTTGTGTGTGTGTGTAGGACAGTGTTCGTGTACGGGGATCGCTGGTCAGCCCAGACTCAGTGGGCTGAAGGGCATGTTTCCGCTCTATATCTCTAAACTAAACTAAACTAATCAGACCTCAAAGAAGATGTCTGCTGATGATTTTGGAATGCTCAGTTCATTTGCAACCCCTTGGAAAATGAAGCACTGTGTCTCCACGCGCACCAAGACAAGGAAAATGAATGGATGAATGGAAGTTTTTGTTTGTGCCTTCAAGTGCCAAATGATGACAACCTTTAACAAGAGGAAATCTAAACACCTTCACTTGGCATGCAACAACAACGGCATTATCATCACTGAATGCGTCACCTTGGAGTCATTATTGATAGAAATGGCACTAAGTGGCCAGCCACTAAATATGTAGGAAGGAACTGCAAATGATGGTTTACACCGGCGAAGATAGACACAAAATGCTGCCGTAACTCAGCGGGACAGGCAGCAACTCTGGAAAAAATGAATCGGTGACGCTTTGGATCTGATGAAAGGTTTGACCCAAAGCGTCACCTATTATTTTTCTTCAGAGATGCTGCCTGACTCGTTGAGTTATTCCAGCATTTTGTGTCTATCTCCAGCCACTAAATAGTCTGCTTGTCCTGTTTCCCAGAACATTTCCACAATTTAGACCACGAGACATAGGAGCAGAGCTAGGCCATTCGGCCCATCGGGTCTGTTCTGCCATTCTATCAAGGCTGACCTATTTTTCTCTCTCAACTCCTGCCTTCTCACTGTAAATTTGATGCCTTTACTAATCGGGAACCTATTAATCTCCGCTTTAAAAAGTACCCAATAACTTGGCCTCCAAAGCCGCCTGTGGCAATGACTTCTGGCTAAAGAAATTCTTCCCCATCTTCATTCTAAATGGCTGGATTGTAATCATGTATTGTCTTTCTGCTGACTGGATAGCACGCAACAAAAGCTTTTCCCTGTTCCCTGGTACATGTGACAATAAACTGAACTAAACGAAACTAAACTAGATATCTTTTTTATTCCGAATCTGTGGTCTCTGGTCTTAGACTCACCACTGTAAAACATCCTCTCCACATCCATTCTCTCTAGGCCTTTGCAAAGCCTAAGCCAATAATAGGAAGTGATGCTGTAGGAAGGAACTGCAGCTGCTGGTTTAAACCGAAGATAGACACAAAATGCTGGAGTAACTGGATAGAAGGAATGGGCGATGTTTTGGGTCAAGACCCTTCTTCAGACTCTGCAGAACTCTCATCGGAGAGAGGAGGAGATTTAGATAGAGCTCTAGGGGCTAGTGGAGTCAAGGGATATGGGGAGAAGGCAGGCACGGGTTATTGATAGGGGACGATCAGCCATGATCACAATGAATGGCGGTGCTGGCTCGAAGGGCCGAATGGCCTCCTCCTGCACCTATTTTCTATGTTTCTACAGTGCATAGAGAAAGTATTCAGACCCCTTCACTTTTTCCACATTTAGTTACGTTACAGCCTTATTCTAAAATGGATTAAATTCATTTTTTTATCAGCAATCTACACACAATAGCCCACAATAAAAAAGTGAAAACAGGTGTTTAGAAATTTTTGCAAAATAATTAAAAATAAATAACTGTAATATCACATTTACATAAGTATTCAGACCCTTTACTCAGTACTTTATTGAGGCACCTTTGGCAGTGATTACAACCTCAAGTCTTCTTGGGTATAATGCTACAAGCTTGGCACACCTGTATTTGGATAATGTCTCTCATTCTTCTCTGCAGATCCTCTCAAGCTCTGTCAGGTTGGATGGGGAGTGTTGATGCACAGCTATTTTCAGGTCCCTCCAGAGATATTCAATCGGGTTCAAGTCCGGGCTCTGGCGGTGCCACTTAAGGACATTCACAGACTTGTCATGAAGCCACTCCTGCGTTGTCTTGGACGTGAGCTTTGGGTCGTTGTCCTGTTGGAAGGTGAACGTCTGCCCCAGTCCGAGGTCCTGAACGCTCTGGAGCAGGTTTTCATCAAGGATCTTTCTGTACTTTGCTCCGTTCATCTTTCCCTCGACCCTGACTAGTCTCCCAGTTCCTGCCGCTGAAAAACATCCCTACAGCATGATGCTGCCACCACCATGCTTCACCGTAGATATGGTATTGGCCAGGTGATGAGCGGTGCCTGGTTTCCTCCAGACGTGACACTTGGCATTCAGGACAAAGAGTTCAATCTTGGTTTCATCAGGCCAGGGAATCTTGTTTAGGTGCCTTTTGGCAAAACTCCAAGCGGGCTGTCATGTGCCTTTAACTGAGGAGTGGCTTCTGTCTGGCCACTCTACAATAAAGGCCTGATTGGTGGAGTGCTGCAGATATAGTTGTCCTTCTGGAAGTTTCTCCCATCTCCACAGAGGAACTCTGGAGCTCTGTCAGAGTGACCATCGGGTTCTTGGTCACCTCCCTGACCAAGGCCCTTCTCCCCTGATTGCTCAGTTTGGCCAGGTGGCCAGCTCTATGAAGAGTCCTGATGGTTTCAAAGTTCTTCTATTTAAGAATGACGGAGGCCACTGTGCTCTTCGGGACCTGCAATGCTGCAAAAAATGTTTTATACCCTTCCCCAGATCTGTGTCTCAACACAATCCTGTCTCGGAGGTCTACAGAGGTCTTCATGGCTTGGTTTTTGCTCTGACATGCACTGTCAACTGTGGGACCTTATATAGACAGGTGTGTGCCTTTCCAAATCATGTACAATCAATTTAATTTACTACTTGTGGACTCCAATCAAGATGTAGAAACATCTCAAGGATAATCAATGGAAACAGGATGCACCAAAGCTCAATTTTGAGAGTCACAGCAAAGGGTCCGAATATTTATGTAAATGTGATATTTCAGTTATTTATTTTTAATTACTTTGCAAAAATTTCTAAACACCTGTTTTCGCTTTTATATTATGAGGTATTGTGTGTAGTTTGATGATTAAAAAAATGACTGTAATCAATTTTAGAATGAGGCTGTAATGTACCAAAATGTGGAAAAAGTAAAGGGGTCTGAATACTTTCTCAATGCACTGTATGTTTCTATGAGGAGAATTTCTTCAGAAGGAGGACTTCTTGCCTGTCCTGCTGAGTTACTCCAGCATTTTGTGTCTCTTGGAAGTAACATTCTCCATTGTGCTGGGTGAACACAGCTCCAGAGATAATGAAGAGGTTGCACACCATTCTGGATAATAAAAAAAGAATATCCTGAAAGGCATTCCATTTTCCACCACAAACATTCACTCCCTCCGCAACTAGTCCACCACTTTCTGCAAACGGTAAGATACCCTGGAGTAATTCATCAAGGTATCTCCAACACCACAACTTTTGTCACCTGGTAAGTAAAGTTCATAAATTCATAAGTGATAGCAGAATTAGGCCATTCAACCCATCAAGTCCACTCTGCCATTCAATCATTGCTGATCTATTTTTCCCCTCCCAACGCCATTTGCCTGCCTTCTCCCCATTACCCCTTAACACGTGTGCTGATCAAGAATCTATCTATCTCCAGATGTGAACACCACAGTCTCCAACCTCTCTTCTCCATCTTGTCATGCACCAACCCAAGTTGGAGATATATTGCTGACCCTTTGAAATGTTTTGGTCAAAATCTCAGCTATCTCCAGTAGAAGTTAACACTTCTAGTACCTGCAGAAAACTGCAAATGTGCAACAAGGAAGGTCACCCGCAGCTTGTCAAGAGCAATTGGGGATGTCCAATAATTACTGACTGTTCAATGATGTCCACATATTATGAATAATTGAAGTAAAAAATGCCTCAGGCTTACTTGCCAATCACCTCATATTTATGTCCTCTGGTAAATAATCCTCTACCCACTACCCAAGCAATTCTTTCTTATTGAGACCATACATATACACCTCAATCAAATCTTGTTTCCTTTCTGCTCTATGAGAACCACTCCAGTGTTTCAAATCTTGTCATAATTGGTCCAAACTCCTCAATAAATTCCAGTTTTTATGGTACACAATTTAAAAAAAAAACATTCATCCCGATTACGGGTGCTGTCTGCGCGGAATTTGTACGTTCTCCCCGTGACTGCGTGGGTTTTCTCTGAGATCTTTGGTTTCCTCCCACATTCCGAAGACGTACAGGTTTGTCGGTTAATTGGCTTGCTAAATGTTTTTAAACAAATGTCCCTCGTGGGTGCAGGATAGTGTTAATGTGCGGGGATCACTGGTCGGCGCGGACCCGATGGGCCGAAGGGCCTGTTTCCTTGCTGTATCTCTAAACTAAACTAAACTAAATTCCAGTAATATTCTGCACCTTCCCCAAGGCCTCCGAGTTTAGTTTATTGTCCCGTGTACCGAGGTACAGTGAAATGCTTTTCATAAGCCTGATTCCTACTCATACTCTTTTCCTACTCTTCCTAAGTCTGATTCTGAAAGTAATACTGCAGCGGATGTATGTTTTAAACGGGTTTGGCATCAATATGTTGTTGCTGTTGTAGGTAATTCAGTTTCGCTAAAGGCACACAAGGAAGGTTCAGACCAAATATGTTGCAAACAGGGAGAAGTCGCCAACCTAGACCCCAGGAATGTCAAGGAATATGAAGGACAGGAACCTTTCTGTCCTGGGTCTCCTCCACTGTCAGAGTGATGCCACACGCAACTGGAGAAACAGCACCTCATATTTCACTTGGGCAGCTTATAACCCAGCGGTATGATATTGATTTCTCTAATTTCACCACCCTAGTCGTCCTGCCAGTTCCACTGTTCACATCCAGATGTTGTCACCTCTTCCACAGCCAACAATGGACCATTGTTGGCTCCACCTTTCATTGGTCATCGATGCTGGCTCTGTTTGGCCTGAACCTTGTCACACCTCTTGTTTCCCTCCCCCCTGACTCTCATCTGAAGAAGGGTCTCGACCCGAAACTTCACTTATTCCTTTTCTCCAGAGATGCTGCCTGACCCGCTGAGTTACTCCAGCATTTTGTGTCTATCTTCTATGACGTATGCCACATTGCAGAAAGCATTAGGGAATATAGAAGGACAAGAGCAATTATTTTTTTTAACAATGGTAGAGTGTAAGAAATAATGGTGGCATGTAAAAGCAAAGAAGAGGCTCAGATTTGTGTTATCCTTCCTTGAAAGGGAAACAAAAATTTAAATAAAAGTTCAGTACCTATTAGAGACCTCTGTCCATCCACATGAACATGCAGGAACTGGAGGGATATGGATCGCACACAGGCAGGGAAGATTAGTTTAGCTTGGCGGCATGTTTGGCACGGATATTGTGGGCCGACGAGCCTATTCCTGTGCTGTACTGTTCTTTGCTCTATGCAGCCTCGGTGGAAGCAGAAGTCCTTTACAATTCTAAATGAATACTCTTCACTTGTTTTTATGAGTGGGGGAAATGCCGCAGACATTTACATTAAGAAGAATATAGATACATAGATACATAGAAAATAGGTGCAGGAGTAGGCCATTCGGCCCTTCGAGCCTGCACCGCCATTCAATATGATCATGGCTGATCATCCAACTCAGTATCCTGTACCTGCCTTCTCTCCATACCCCCTGATCCCTTTAGCCACAAGGGCCACATCTAACTCCCTCTTAAATATAGCCAATGAACTGGCCTCAACTACCCTCTGTGGCAGAGAGTTCCAGAGATTCACCACTCTCTGTGTGAAAAAGTTTATTCTCATCTCGGTCCTAAAGGATTTCCCCCTTATCCTTAAGCTGTGACCCCTTGTCCTGGACTTCCCCAACATCGGGAACAATCTTCCTGCATCTAGCCTGTCCAACCCCATAAGAATTTTGTACGTTTCTATAAGATCCCCTCTCAATCTCCTAAATTCTAGCGAGTATAAGCCAAGTCTATCCAGTCTTTCTTCATATGAAAGTCCTGACATCCCAGGAATCAGTCTGGTGAACCTTCTCTGCACTCCCTCTATGGCTACAATGTCCTTCCTCAGATTTGGAGACCAAAACTGTACGCAATACTCCAGGTGTGGTCTCACCAAGACCCTGTACAACTGCAGTAGAACCTCCCTGCTCCTATACTCAAATCCTTTTGCTATAAAAGCTAACATACCATTCGCTTTCTTCACTGCCTGCTGCACCTGCATGCCTACTTTCAATGACTGGTGTACCATGACACCCAGGTCTCGCTGCATCTCCCCTTTTCCTAATCGGCCACCATTTAGATAATAGTCTGCTTTCCTGTTTTTGCCACCAAAGTGGATAACCTCACATTTATCCACATTATACTGCATCTGCCAAACATTTGCCCACTCACCCAGCCTATCCAAGTCACCTTGCAGTCTCCTAGCATCCTCCTCACAGCTAACACTGCCCCCCAGCTTAGTGTCATCCGCAAACTTGGAGATGTTGCCTTCAATTCCCTCATCCAGATCATTAATATAAATTGTAAATAGCTGGGGTCCCAGCACTGAGCCTTGCGGTACCCCACTAGTCACTGCCTGCCATTGTGAAAAGGACCCGTTTACTCCTACTCTTTGCTTCCTGTTTGCCAGCCAGTTCTCTATCCACATCAATACTGAACCCCCAATACCGTGTGCTTTAAGTTTGTATACTAATCTCTTATATGGGACCTTGTCGAAAGCTTTCTGAAAGTCCATATACAACACATCCACTGGTTCTCTCCTATCCACTCTACTAGTTACATTCTCGAAAAATTATATAAGATTCGTCAGACATGATTTACCTTTCGTAAATCCATGCTGACTTTGTCCAATGATTTCACCACTTTCCAAATGTGCTGCTATCCCATCTTTAATAACTGACTCTAGCAGTTTCCCCACTACCGATGTTAGACTAACTGGTCTGTAATTCCCCGTTTTCTCTCCCCCTCCCTTCTTAAAAAGTGGGGTTACGTTTGCTACCCGCCAATCCTCAGGAACTACTCCAGAATCTAAAGAGTTTTGAAAAATTATCACTAATGCATCCACTATTTCTGGAGCTACTTCCTTAAGTACTCTGGGATGCAGCCTATCTGGCCCTGGTGATTTATCGGCCTTTAATCCATTCAATTTATCCAACACCACTTCCCGACTAACCTGGATTTCACTCGGGATATCTCCTTTGACCCGCGGTCCCCTGCTATTTCCGGCAGATTATTTATGTCTTCCTTAGTGAAGACGGAACCAAAGTAGTTATTCAATTGGTCCGCCATATCCTTGTTCCCCATGATCAACTCACCTGTTTCTGACTGCAAGGGACCTACATTTGTTTTAACTAATCTCTTTCTCTTCACATATCTATAAAACCTTTTGCAGTCAGTTTTTATGTTCCCTGCCAGTTTTCTTTCATAATCTATTTTCCCTTTCCTAATTAATTAAGCCCTTTATCCTCCTCTGCTGGTCTCTGAATTTCTCCCAGTCCTCTGGTATGCTGCTTTTTCTGGCTAATTTGTACGTATCATCTTTTGCTTTGATACCATCCCTGATTTCCCTTGTTATCCACGGATGCACTACCTTCCCTGATTTATTCTTTTGCCAAACTGGGATGAACAAATTTTGTAGTTCATCCATGCAGTCTTTAAATACCTTCCATTGCATATCCACCGTCAACCCTTTTAGAACTAATTGCCAGTCAATCTTGGCCAATTCACGTCTCATACCCTCAAAGTTACCTTTCTTTAAGTTCAGAACCATTGTTTCTGAATTAACAATGTCACTCTCCATCCTAATGAAGAACTCAACCATATTATGGTCACTCTTGCCCAAGGGGGCACGCACAACAAGACTGCTAACTAACCCTTCCTCATTACTCAATACCCAGTCTAGAATAGCCTGCTCTCTCGTTGGTTCCTCTACATGTTGGTTTAGATAACTATCCCGCATACATTCCAAGAAATCCTCTTCCTCAGCACCCCTGCCAATTTGATTCACCCAATCTATATGTAGATTGAAGTCACCCATTATAACTGTTTTGCCTTTGTCGCACGCATTTCTAATTTCCTGTTTGATGCCATCCCCAACTTCACTACTACTGTTAGGTGGCCTGTACACAACACCCACCAGCGTTTTCTGCCCCTTAGTGTTTCGCAGTTCTACCCATACCGATTCCACATCCTCCAAGCTATTGTCCTTCCTTTCCATTGCGTTAATCTCCTCTCTAACCAGCAACACTACTCCACCACCTTTTCCTTTCTCTCTATCCCTCCTGAATATTGAATATCCCTGGATGTTCAGCTCCCAGCCTTGGTCACCCTGGAGCCATGTCTCCGTGATCCCGACTATATCATAATCATTAATAGCTATCTGCACGTTCAACTCATCCACCTTATTACAAATGCTCCTTGCATTGAGACACAAAGCCTTCAGGCTTGTTTTTACAACGCTCTTACCCCTTATACAATTATGTTGAAAAGTGGCCCTTTTTGATTTTTGCCCTGGATTTGTCTGCCTGCCACTTTACTTTTCACCTTGCTACCTATTGCTTCCGCCCGCATTTTACACCCCTCTGTTTCTCTGCTCACCCATTTAAGAACCCCACCACCTCTTATTCTCTGTTTATTATTGTTTTCTTCTTTCCCCCCTACATGTTGGGTCTGAATGCTTTCCTTCTCTGCCTCCTGCCTCACACACTGTCTAATACCTTTCTCTATTTGAGTCCCTCCCCCCAACCATTCTAGTTTAAAGTCTCCCCAGTAGCCTTTGCAGATCTCCCCGCCAGGATATTGGTCCCCCTCAGGTTCAAGTGCAACCCATCCTTTTTGTACAGGTCGCACCTTCCACAAAAGAGGTCCCAATGATCCAGAAATTTGAATCCCTGCCCTCTGCACCAGTCCCTCATCCACGCATTTATCCTCCACCTTGCTCCATTCCTACTCTCACTGTCGCGTGGCACAGGCAGTAATTCCGAGATTGTTACCTTTGCTGTCCTACTCTTTAACTCCCCTCCTAACTCCCTAAATTCTCCTTTCAGGACCTCTTCTCTTTTTTTACCTATGTCATTGGTACCTATATGTACCACAACCTCGGGCTCCTCTCCCTCCCCTTTCAGGATATCTTGGACACGTTGAGACACATCACAGACCCTGGCACCAGGGAGGCAAACTACCATCCGGGTCTCCTGACTGCGTCCACAGAATCGCCTGTCTGACCCCCTAACTATAGAGTCCCCTATTAGTATTGCTCTCCTCTTCTTTTCCTTACCCTTCTGAGTAACAGGACCGGTCTCTGTACCGGAGGCCCGGCCGCTGTCGCTACCCCCAGGTAGGCTGTCCCCCCCAACAGTGCTCAAACAGGAGTACTTATTGTCAAGGTGTACAGCCACCGGGGTACTCTCTAGTCCCTGCCTCTGCCCCTTGCCTCTCCCAACCGTGATCCACTTGCCTGCCTCCTGTGGTCTTGGAGTGACCACCTCCCTGTAACTCCTATCAATGACTTCCTCGCTCTCCCTGACCAGACGGAGGTCATCGAGCTGCTGCTCCAGGTTCCTAATACGGTCCCTTAGGAGCCCCATCTCGATACACCTGGCACAGATGTGGACGTCTGGAGGGCTATCAGACTCCATGACTTCCCACATCTGATATCCAGAACAGTAAACTGCCCTGGCCCTCATACTCCCCTTACCTAGGATACAATACAAAACAAACAGCTACAATACAAAACAAACAGCAGGGATCTGACTCCCAATCAGCTGCTCCCTCTTGTCTGCTTCCACCAATCAGCGGCTTCCTCAAACCCACTTGTTTTTGAAGTGGAACTTGGAACGTTGCAGATTTCAGCTCCTCCTCCCTCTGCGACCTCTCCAACGGCTCTCGGGCCTCTGTAGAAGCAAGCCCCGCGCTCCTCTTTAAATCCTACCGCTCGGGTGTAGCTCCTCCCTCTGCGACCTCTCCAACGGCTCTCGGGCCTCTGTAGAAGCAAGCCCCGCGCTCCTCTTTAAATCCTACCGCTCGGGTGTAGCTCCTCCCTCTGCGACCTCTCCAACGGCTCTCGGGCCTCTGTAGAAGCAAGCCCCGCGCTCCTCTTTAAATCCTACCGCTCGGGTGTAGCTCCTCCCTCTGCGACCTCGCCAACGGCTCTCGGGCAGTGGAGATGATAAAAATAGAGGTAGAATAAATCACCTGTCCTGAATAAATTGTATCAGTTTAGTTTATTGTCACGTGTGTCGAGGTACAGTGAAAAGCTTTTGTTGCGTGCTAACCAGTCAGCAGAAAGACAATACATGACTGCAATCGAGCCATTTGCAGTGTACAGATGCATGATAGGGGAAGAACGTTTAGTGCAAGGTGAAGACAGTAAAGTCCGATCTGAGGGTCACCGATGAGGTAGATAGTAGTTCAGGAATGCCTTCTAGTTGTTGGCAAGATGATTCAGTTGCCTGATTACAGCTGGGAAGAAACTGTCCCTGAATCTGGAGTCTGAAGAAGGGTCTCGACCCGAAACGTCGCCTATTTCCTTCCCTCCATAGATGCTGCCTCAGCCGCTGAGTTTCTCCAGCATTTGTGTCTACCCTGAATCTGGAGGTGTGCGCTTTCGCACTTCTATACCTTTTGTACAATGGGAGAGGGGAGAAGAGGGAATGGCCAGGGTGCGACCCGTCCCTGATTATGCTGCTTGCTTTGCCGAGCAGGCCTTTGAAAGAAGCAGGGGAGGAAATAGTATGGGCCTTGAATATCATTTTCTTAATCTCTTTGGCTGCTGACATGGAGCTGGAGAACTAAAATCTGCGATTGTGGCATTGTTGTTTAAAACAGAGAGAAGGGATGGACTGAGCAACGAAGTCAGTCATTATTGGAAAATGTTCTGAGGAGCAGCATAAAAGCATTTAAAGTGACACGGGTCAATCAAGAACCATCAACATGCCTGACTAATTTGATTGATTTAAAAAAAAATGATATTAAGGAGGCTTGCTTAAGGAGGGTGGTGAATCTGTGGAATTCTTTGCCACAGAAGGCTGTGGAGGCCAAATCAATGGATATTTTCAAGGCAGAGATAGATAGATTGTTGATTAGTACGGGTGTTAGGGGTTATGGGGAAAAGGCAGGTGAATGGGGTTGAGAGGGAAGGATAGATCAGCTATGATTGAATGGTGGTGCAGACTTGAAGGGCCGAATGGCCTAATTCTTCTCCTATCTGGCAAGCCCACAACAAAATGATCAGGAAAATCATAACACACACAGGGCTTGATGGCTTAGTGGGGAAAAAAGCCAAATCTAGCTGAAATTAAGAATGTTAGTAACATCAGAGCTGCATGCAGTGTGGTTCACAGGGCACATTGGAACACTGTTTATCTTACTGTGTAAGAAGGAACTGCAGATGCTGGTTTAAATGGAAGATAGACATAAAATGCTGGAGTAACTCAGCTGACAGGCAGCATCTCTGGAGAGAAGGAATGGGTGACGTTTCGGGTCGAGACCCTTCTTCAGATGGTTTATCTTACTGATTATTTCTTGTTATTTTTATTAATAATTTGGATTCAAATGTAAAAGTCATGATTAAGAAGCTTGCAGATGGTAATTAAATTGGCAATATGGTTGATATTGAGGAAGAATCATAATTGATTAGATCGGCACAAAAGTGGCAGATGGGATTCCATGCGGGAAACCATGAGGGAGGGCGGCACGGTGGCGCAGCGGTAGAGTTGCTGCCTGACAGCGGCAGAGACCCGGGTTCCATCCCGACTACTGGTGCTATCTGTACAGAGTTTGTACGTTCTCCCTGCGGCAGCGTGGATTTTCTATGGATGCTCCGGTTCCCTCCCACACTCCAAAAACGTACAGGTTTGTAGGTTAATTGGCTTCGGTAAAGAATTGTAAATTGCCCCTCGTGTGTAGGATAGTGCTAGTGTACGGGGATCGCTGGACTCGGTGGTCCGAAGGGCCTGTTTCCGTGCTGCACCTCCAATCCAAACCAAATTAATGTATTTGTAGCCAGCAGCAATATACCAAGATGGCGATGCCAACGGCGTTTGCAGCGGCCTCTCTCAGTGGAAATGCAGTGCATTCGTGTGTTATTGGAGCGAGTGGTGTGATTGCAGAGTGTGTGGAAGGAAAGTGTATGCATGTGCGACAGTAGGAGCTGAACAGCACATTGTTCCTATGTTAGGGATCGATTGTTCTGTTTGAATGTCTGTTTTAGTTCTATTTTAGGCCTATTTTAGAGATGATAATTTTTAACTTGTAAGTATTTATTTCTGTTTTTATTCATTGCACTGACGACAAAAACTGATGAGAAACAATTTTTCGCTTCTTCCGTGTATGCAAGTACTCGGTGAAATGACAATAAAGTGAATACTGAATACTGAAATAAATTAAGGACGTCTATGATAAACTTTAAGACACCTATCAAGGAACATATGATGAATACCAAGAGTCCAGGAAGATTTTCTACAATCTTGCATTACATTAGGGATAGTATAGGTGGACACTTAATGTTTGGCGTGGACTTAGTGGGTCGAAGGGCCTGTTTCTATGCTGTATCAGTCTATGACTTAATAACTGATGAAGTGGATTGGAAGTATACCTGCAGAATGCTTGCTTTTAAGATATCTGAGTTAAGACATTATGGTATGGTATGGTACTTTATTTGTCACATGTACCGAGGTACAGTGTAATTCATTTTTGTACACAGTTCAGTACAAGTATCACTATACATAAGCACTTAGATACATCTTAGATAAGCATCTCAGATACAGTACAAGTGTATGTACACAAAAATGCTGGAGAAACTCAGCGGGTGCAGCAGCATCTATGGAGCGAAGGAAATAGGCGACGTTTCGGGCCGAAACGTCGCCTATTTCCTTCGCTCCATAGATGCTGCTGCACCCGCTGAGTTTCTCCAGCATTTTTGTGTACCTTCGATCTTCCAGCATCTGCAGTTCCTTCTTGAACACAGTACAAGTGTATAGCAGTAGTAGACTGAGACAGTGTACAGAGTTCACCAGTTTGGGGCCATTTTCAGGTCTCAGTTGTTGTAAGTGCAGGGATCTTAATCTGACCATGAAGGTCGGTTGTCATGGCGACGTTGCAGGGTCGGCCTGGCCAAGTGTAGCCGTGGTGTCTTCCACCGCTGCTCCACCGCTGCAGGCCGCGTGCGGTCCACATGCTCGGGCTCTTGGAGCGGTGCCCGGTCCAGCCGAGCCCCAGGTTGCTGCAGGGCCTCCAGCAGCCCACACCCCCGTCAAGGCCGTGCACTGCCTCCCGCAGGCGGTCTGCCCACCGGCCCTCTGTCCAACTCCTTCCACTCTGGGCGGCTGAGCCGGCCCTCCAGGTGGGTACCCGATCCACGGCACCGGTCCTCCGTCGGCAGCGGGCAGACTTGTCAAGACATCAGGGTAGACTTGTCAGGCTGAATGGATAAAACACTGGTTAGGATACAGCCAGAGTGCAAAGTACAGCTCAAGTCACCACTTTACGGAAAGGATATTACATTAGGGACAGTGCAAAGCAGACCTACAATATTGCTACAAGGATTGGACAAACATAATTATGAGAACAGATGACTAAGCTGATGTAAACAGAAATTGCCTATTCCCTTGGCAGGCAATCAATAAATAGAAACATAAGTTTAAGTTATTGGTAGAAGACTGAGAGTGATTGTTTTGGCACCTGAAGAGGAAAGGGTTCTGGAGTCAACTGCCTGCAAGACTAGTAGCAGAAACTGCCACCGTGCACCTAGATAAGGTACAAGGTAGCAGACCAAGGCTTGAGGAGTGAGAGTAATTTGCTCCAATTTTGGCCGGTGAGTTCACGATGGAAGAAATAGCCACCTGCACTGTAAATTTCTATGATTCCATAATTTTGAAATATATATATATAGACTAAGCAGCACACGGGAGGGCTGGTCCCCCAACGCAATATTCCACCTCTACACCAATTCCAATATTGGTGGCCAGTGGGGGGAGACGGTGGGGGTGGGGGGGCTTTCTGGAGCGCTAGTATGGGTGTTGTGCACTGAAGGGACTGGTTTCTAGAGGGCTAGTATGGACATTGTGGGCCGAATGGATTCTTGGGCTGGACGCTCAGTCACTCAAGCCTGTTGTACTGGCAGCTCACTCACTCACGGCTGGTGGGCTGGCAGTTGACTCACGCCTATTCCTCGAAATTCCATTTCAAGCAGGGTGCAAGGGCACCAAATTCAAGTGCAATTTCATACCATTTCAAGCAGGGTGCAAGGCCACTAAAGACAGCGAGTCGTGACCTCTCCCTCCCCCATCTTGCAGAGACTGAGCCACGCCCACATTTCAGGGTTTTATAGTCCCTCCCCCTCCCACCAGAAGGGGCGTGGCCTTCATGGTGTGATTGGCAGGAGAGAGAATCTCAACATTTTTTAAACACCAATAACTCTTTTATTTTTCATCGATGGGAAAAATCCTCAGCACCTGATGAGCAGAGGGGGACACTGAGTAAGATGGCCAAAAATCACAGCCGCACATGATAGCGTTTTTACTAAAATCAGTATAAAGTGCAAACAGGAAGTGGTCAAGATTAGACTTTTAATTATACAGAAGGCAAGGCAGCTCTAATTAGGCAAGGCAGCTCTAATTAAGCAAGGCAGCTAGCTATAGCACTTTCAAAACCAAAGGCAAGGCAGCTTGCTTTAGCACTTTCAAAACCAAAGGTAAGGCAGCTCACTTTAACATTTTCAAAACCAAAGGCAAGGCAGCTCGCTTTAGCACTTTGAAAAACAAAGGCAAGGCAGCTCGCTTTAGCACTTTCAAAACCAAAGGCAACACAGCTCGCTTTAGCACTTTCAAACCAAAGGCAACACAGCTTTAGCACTTTCAAACCAAATCACACTTTTGCATTTTCAAACTACATTTTCAAACCACATTAAGGGTACTGACAGGTCAGTAAAACCACTCACAGTTTAGTAGACATGTGTTCAGTGTTATTCACAGCTCAGACTGAGAATTGCGACCTCTCGCTCCCCCATCTTGCAGAGAACTGAGGCACCTCCACATTTCCGGGTTTTATAGTCCCTCCGGAAGGGGTGTGGCCTTCAGGAGAGAGAATCTCAACATTTTTTATACACTAATAACTCTTTTATTTTTCATCGATGGGAAAAATCCTCTTGTCCTACGCAGCGGAGGGGGACTCTGAGTAAGATGGCCAAAAATCGCAGTTGGAAGTGGCAGCGTTTTTCCTAAAATCAATGTACAGAATAACAGGAAGTGGTCAAGATCAGACTTTTATTAATATATAAGATATATATATATACGTCTCAGTTTAGTTTTGTTTAATTTAGAGATACATCGCGGAAACAGGTTCTTCGGCCTACCGGGTCTGTGCCGACCAGCAATCCCCCACTATCCTACACGCACTGGGGACAATTCACAATTTTCCCAAGTCAATTAGCCAATTACCTTTCCAAATGATCTCGATTTTGCAGAACTTTCTCAGGCAAACATATCTTCATTGCATGGGTCAAAGTCTGATAAGCAGAGTGCCTTATTTCTAATAATAATTCCAATTATTTCTAATAATGTCTAGGTGAGACTACACCTGGAGTATTGTGTACAGTTTTGGTGTGTACAGTTTTGGTCTCCTAATCTGAGGAAAGACATTCTTGCCATAGAGGGAGTACAGAGAAGGTTCACCAGACTGATTCCTGGGATGGCAGGACTTTCATATGAAGAAAGACTGGATAGACTCGGCTTGTACTCGCTAGAATTTAGAAGATTGAGGGGGGATCTTATAGAAACTTACAACATTCTTAAGGGGTTGGACAGGCTAGATGCAGGAAGATTGTTCCCGATGTTGCGGAAGTCCAGAACAAGGGGTCACAGTTTAAGGATAAAGGGGAAATCTTTTAGGACCGAGATGAGAAAAACATTTTTTACACAGATAGTGGTGAATCTCTGGAATTCTCTGCCACAGAATGTAGTTGAGGCCAGTTCATTGGCTATATTTAAGAGGGAGTTAAATGTGGCCCTTGTGGCTAAAGGGATCAGGGGGTATGGAGAGAAGGCAGGTACAGGATACTGAGTTGGATGATCAGCCATGATCATATTGAATGGCGGTGCAGGCTCGAAGGGCCGAATGGCCTACTCCTGCACCTATTTTCTATGTTTCTATGTAATAGTGCAAACCTCGATGGTTCTAATCGTGGCTCTGATCACCAGAGTGAATCTATACGCTTTGTTAGCAGTTATTCAGAAGGCTTACTGTAAACTGTCACTTGACTGTGCAGTTTTTTGAGTTTTTGAAGCTATGACCAAAAAAGGTTGATGAGTGCAGAGCCGAACACGTTGTATATATGGATTTCATCAAGGCATTTGACAAGGTAGGCTGCTCTGGAAGGTTAGATCTTCTTTGCACTCTTTCCAACTCAATGACATCTTTCCTAAAGCAGGATAACCAAAAACTGAGTACAATACTCCAGATGCAGCCTCACCAACGACTAGTATAACTGCAAGGTAATATCCAACCCGAATACTCAGTCTCCTGAGTGATGAAGACCAGCATACCTAACACCTTTGGTCCATCCTCTCTCTACCTGTGACACCACTTTCAGGGAAGTGCGTATTTGTACTCCCATGTGTAACAGTTCGCAGAGCCCCACTGTTCACTGTGAATGTCCCACCCTGGTTTGACTTCAACAAAATGTAACACCTTGCATTTATCTGAATTAAACGCCTTTTGCCATTCCTCGGCCCACTTTACCTAGCTGGTTTGTAGCATTTTCCATTTTCATTTTAGATTTCAGCACCTGCAGGTTTATTTTTTCGCTTTTTGTCTGCAACCATGGAAACTGCTGACATAGCCATTCCAATGAATGCACAAAAACTTATGTCAAATAAGAAGCAATAATTTTCTCATTCTCATTCGTCTACAACTGAACTGGACTCGTATCCGATGTGATGATACTTGTACGGCAGTGACTTGTGCCACTGAAGAGTTGAGATTGGTCTTTGCAGTGTATGAAGTAGTAGAAGGGTTATTGTCCCTGAATAGGCAGCACTCACTTTGCATTTGTTTGAGAGCTTCCAGTGATGTAAAGACATAATGACGAAGGGTTTCGACACGAAACGTTGCCTATTTCCTTCGCTCCATAGATGCTGCCTCACCTGCTGAGTTTCTCCAGCATTTTTGTCTACCTTCAAACATTCATTGATCCCTCTATAGTCTTCCATGCTTCCAATGGAACAGTAGAGGTAATTGGAGAAAAGGAATAGGTGCCGTTTTGGGTCTCGATCAGAAACGTCACCTATTTCTTTTCTCCCAGAGATGCTGCCTGACCCGCAAAGTTTCTCCAGCTTTTTGTGTCTATCTTTGGTTTAAACCAACATCTGCAGTTCCTTCCGACACAGTAGGGGTAACTGAATGTGCATTAAATTAAGTTTTGTAGGAGCAAATATTTCAGCTTCTTCTGACTTCATAACAAATAAACAGTTGGATAATGTTTAAAAATTGACTCTAAATTCTTTCGGTTGTAAATGCATTCTCACCTTTGCACCTAATTCTGTTTAATTCACCCTAACTTTAGGGGAGGTAAGTTGAGAGGTGGCAATTTAAGCAGAATGCAATGACAACAAGCAAAGAAGAGTTATATCGACAAAGGAAAAGTTAAACGTCACAAAACTATTGAGCAAATTCAAAACTCATCAATGGGATCTGATGGTGCAGAACAAGTTAGTAGCCTGGAAAGGTATTGGGTATGTACGCACAGCAACAAAGATCTGACGTATTCATGATCGCAGCAGAACACATACTCCAAGATACTGAAGAGGAATCAATTTCTGATATGAACATAACATCTTTCTACCAGCTAAAACCCTGCAGTCAGCCTGGAGGTGCGGAAATTGAAGCAGAGGGCTAGAGAAGGTTCCAGTAAGCAAAGCTGGAAATATCCATCTGCTGGTGGAGTTACATTGAGTTCAATAATTCCTTTGTCCATCGCCAGAGAAAATAGGCAACAATGTCTTTGACAAAAGCAGCCAGCACTCAGATGTTATTCCTTAGATATTTTAACACAGTTGGCCAATGCACATCTTGACACTTTAGACATTCTTCTGTCAGCATCAACTGTTCTGGTTTCTAGTCTATTATTCAGTTAACTGGTTGGAAGGTCATATTCTGCTAATAAGATTTAATGGAAAATGGAGGGGCAACCTTTTCACACAGAGGGTCAGTGGCGGACTGGCCAGGGTGTCAGCTTGCCCGATGGCAAGTGGGGCCCTGATGAAGTGGGCCTCTTATATCAAGTGGGCCCCTGATGAAGTATGCCCCCCTTGTCTCCTGGCAACCAATATTTTTAGAACCAGTCCGCTACTGCAGAGGGTGGCGGGTATATGAAATGAACTGCCAGAGGAGGTAGTGAGGCAGATACGATAAGAACAATTAAAAGATACTTGGCTCTACCAAGACATTCCTAGATACATGGAACCCTTTCCTGGAACTTGTTAACTCTCTTAACTTGTTTCCGGACTCGGAAGAGGACTGATTGCCCTCTATCACAGCTCTGTCTTATTGCAGCTGCTATCCCCTCAACCCCTCCCCCCCCCCCCCCTCCTTCCCCACATTTAAAAAAAAATAATTTAATTTATTTTTTATTTTTTATTTTTATTTTTTTCCTTTTTTTTTCTTCTTATTTTTATTTATTTTATTTTATCGTATTTGTGTGGATGTGTACGTATATGTGAGTGTTGTTTGTCCCCGGGTGGCGAGGGTGGGTAAGGGTAAGGGTAAGGGTTTTGAGGGTCGTTTACATACTGTTGTACAATGATGTCCTGATTATCACTGTCTGTTATCATTGTATGTATGCAAATTCAAATTGCTGTTAAATTCAAAATTCAAATAAAAAGATTTAAACTATAAAAGATACTTGGAAAAGTTTAGAGGGATAGGAAAGGTTTAGATGGGATATGGGCCGAATGCAGGGAAATGGGACTAGTTTAGTTTGCATGGAAACAGGTCCCCCGGCCCACCAAGTACGCTCGGACCAGCGATCACCCGGACACTAGCACTATCCTACACATTAGGGAGAATTTACAGAAGCCAATTCAAACCTGCACATCTTTAGAATGTCGGAGGAAACTAGAATAACCAGGGAAAACCCATATAGTCACGGGGATAATGTATAAACTTTGTACAGACAGACGCAAGGTTAGGATCGAACTCTGGTGTCTGACACTACTGCTGTGCCACAGTGCCGGCCCTTGTTATAAATCTTTTATCATGTTCAAAATGCTTTATGCATTCAGTTTATTCCTAGGAGGAGGAAAGATTCCAAGGGGAGAAAGGGACGACCATGGCTGACAAGGGACGTCGGGAACAGTATAAAAATTAAAGCGAAGAAGTACAACGTAGCAAAGATGAGCGGGAAGGAAGAGGATTGGGTAATGTTTAAGGAGCAACAGAAGATAACCAAAAAGTCAATACGGGGAGAAAAGATGAGGTACGAAGGTAAGCTAGCTAAGAATATAAAGCAGGATAGTAAAAGCTTCTTTAGGTATGTGAAGAGGAAAAAATTGGTTAAGACCAAAGTTGGACCCTTGAAGACTGAAAAAGGTGAATTTATTATGGGGAACAAGGAAATGGCAGATGAGTTGAACAGGTACTTTGGATCTGTCTTCACTAAGGAGGACACAAACAATCTTCCCGATATAGTAGTGGCCAGAGGATCTGGGGTGACAGAGGAACTGGAGGAAATCCACATTTGGCAGTATATGATATTGGATAGACTGATGGGACTGAAGGCTGATAAATCCCCAGGGCCTGATGGTCTGCATCCCAGGGTACTGAAAGAAGTGGCTCTAGAAATCGTGGATGCATTGTTGATAATATTCTGTAGACTCAGGATCAGTTCCTGTGGATTGGAGGGTAGCTAATGTTATCCCACTTTTTAAGAAAGGCTGGAGAGAGAGAAAACAGGGAATTATAGACCAGTTAGCCTGACCTCGTTGGTGGGGAAGATGCTGGAGTCAATTATAAAAGATGAGATAGCCGCACATTTGGATAGCAGTAACAGGATCGGTCCGAGTCAGCATGGATTTACGAAGGGGAAATCATGCTTGACTAATCTTCTGGAATTTTTTGAAGATGCAACTAGGAAAATAGACAAGGGAGAGCCAGTGGATGTAGTGTACCTGGACTTTCAGAAAGCATTTGATAAGGTCCCACATAGGAGATTAGTGGGCAAAATTAGGGCACATGGTATTGGGGGTAGAGTGCTGACATGGATAGAGAAGTGGTTGGCAGACAGGAAACAAAGAGCAGGGATTAACGGGTCCCTTTCAGAATGGCAGGCAGTGACTAGTGGGATACCGCAAGGCTCGGTGCTGGGACCGCAGCTATTGGACGACAGATGGCACAATGGGCTAAGTGTTCGGCTGGCAACCGGAAGGTAGCCGGTTCGAATCCCGCTTGGAGTGCATACTGTCGTTGTGTCCTTGGGCAAGACACTTCACCCACCTTTGCCTGTGTGTGAATGTGTGTGAGTGATTGGTGGTGGTCGGAGGGGCCGTAGGCGCAGATTGGCAGCCACGCTTCCGTCAGTCTGCCCCAGGGCAGCTGTGGCTACAGAAGTAGCTTACCACCACCGAGTGTGACTGAGGAGTGAATGAATAATGCGATGTAAAGCGCCTTGAGTATTAGAAAGGCGCTATATAAATCCCATCCATTATTATTATTATTATTTACAATATACATCAATGATTTGGATGAAGGGATTCAAAGTAACATTAGCAAATTTGCAGATGACACAAAGCTGGGTGGCAGTGTGAACTGTGAGGAGGATGCTATGAGAATGCAGGGTAACATGGACAGGTTGGGGGAGTGGGCAGATGCATGGCAGATGAAGTTTAATGCGGATAAATGTGAGGTTATCCACTTTGGTAGCAAAAACAGGAAGGCAGATTACTATCTAAATGGCGTCAAGTTGGGAAAAGGGGAAGTACAACAGGATCTGGGGGGTCCTTGTACATCAGTCTATGAAAGTAAGCATGCAGGTACAGCAGGCAGTGAAGAAAGTGAATGGCATGTTGGCCTTTATAACAAGAGGAATCGAATATAGGAGCAAAGAGGTCCTTCTGCAATTGTACAGAGCCCTAGTGAGACCACACCTGGAGTATTGTGTGCTGTTTTGGTCCCCTAATTTGAGGAAGGTCATTCTTGCTATTGAGGGAGCGCAGCGTAGGTTTACAAGGTTAATTCCCGGGATGGCGGGTCTGTCAAATGCTGAGAGAATGGAGCAGCTGGGCTTGTACACTCTGGACTTTAGAAGGAAGAGAGGGGATCTCATTGAAACATATAAGATTGTTAAGGGTTTGGACAAGCTAGAGGCAGGAAACATGTTCTCGCTGTTGGGGGAGTCCAGAACCAGGGGCCACAGTTTAAGAATAAGGAGTAAGCCATTTAGAACGGAGACGAGGAAACACCTTTTCTCACAGAGAGTGGTGAGTCTGTGGAATTCTTTGCCTCAGAGAGCGGTGGAGGCAGGTTCTCTGGATGCTTTCAAGAGAGAGCTAGATAGGGCTCTTAAAAATAGCGGTCAGGGGATATGGGGAGAAGGCAGGAACGGGGTACTGATTGGGGATGATCAGCCATGATCACATTGAATGGCGGTGCTGGCTCGAAGGGCCGAATGGCCTACTCCTGCATCTATTGTCTATTGTAAAGAGCCTTTAATCTGATCTCATTCTCAGACTCACAGTCTGTTCGTATTGGTGGAAATGTGTCAGACTCGATAACAATCAACACGGGAGCACCTCAGCCCCCTGCTGTACTCACTCTATACTCATGACTGCGTAGACGGTCATAGTGCGAACTCCATCATCCAGTTCGCTGACGACACCACTGTTGTGGGACGTATCACTGATGGGGACGAGTCAGAGTATAGAAGAGAGATCGAGCAACTGTCCATATGGTGCCAGCACAATAACCTGGCCCTCAACACCAGCAAAACCAAGGAACTGATTGTGGACTTTGGAAGGAGCAGGATGGGGACCCACAGTCCCGTTTATGTCTGACCAGTATTATCTTATACTACTGCACCATTTTGCTACTGCACCATTTTGATTATATGCTGGGGCAAGATGGGGCATCTTGGTCAGCATGGATAGGCTGAAGGGCCAGAACTACAGAACAGCAGTGAGTTGAGCCCTGGAGCTATGTGTTGTCTTTTTCAATGAGCTAATACAATCCCAGAGTCTAGAACACATGTCAGGAGGTCAGAACATGCACAGAACCAGTTAATATATCAAAACGTTTGTAGTTCTATCTACCTATGAACTAAGTGTTTGCACACTTGTTTTCAAGGAGAGAAGATATTTTGAGCTGTGTTCAAAAGAAAAAATGTCTGAATTACTAACAATACAGAAAAAGGTTAGAAATACTCAGCAGATCAGATTACAGTGGAGGTTGAAATAGTTAACATTCCAATAATGACCTAGGGCAGCAAAGTGACACAGAGATTAGTGTTGCTATCTGATAACTCCAGTGAGCTGGGTTCAGTCCGAACCTTAGCTGCTGACTGCAAGGGTTTCCCCTGAGTCCCTCTGTGTCCTTCTAGGTTAATTGGCTCCTGCATTCAAGAGAGTTAGGTATAGCTCTTAGGGCTAATGGAATCAAGGGATATGGGGAGAAAGCAGGAACGGGGTACTGATTTTGGATGATCAGCCATGATCATATTGAATGGCGGTGCTGGCTAGAAGTGCCGAATGGGCTACTCCTGCACCTATTGTCTATGTTACTATCCCTTGCGTCTGTAAGTGGCAGAAGAATCAGTTGGATAGTTGATAGTCATGTGAGAGGAGATATGTTACTGGGAAATAAGTGGGCGATACGCTGCATAGACTTTTATGTTGTAAGAATAAATGAGAAATACAAGGAGCATTTACAAGTCCTACAGGTTTTAAGTTGCAGTAGAAGGGGGTGGGGTAAATTAGACTAGTTGGCATGGGATATATTAACATCATCATGTGTACAAATCAAGAAAGCACCTAAATGGAGACACATGGAACTGCAGATGCTAGAATCTTGAGCAAAACATAAAGTACCAGGGGAATTCAACGGGTCAGGTAGCATCTTCGTTTAGTTTAGTTTAGAGATACAAAGTGTAAAGAGGCCCATCGGCCCACTGAGTCCACTCCGGCCAGCGACCACCCATGTTCTATCCTACACACTAGCAACAATGAACAGAAGCCAAGTAACCTACATGTCTATGGAATGTGGGAAGAAGCCAGAGCACCTGGTGAAAACCCACGCAGTCACAGGGAAAAAGTACAAACTCCATACAGAGAGCAACCAGAGTCAGGATGGAACCCAGGTCTCTGGCGCTGTAAGGGTGCACACTACTGTACCGCTGCACCACCGTGCCGCGTCTGTGGAGGGAACGGTTGAAACCCTTCTTCAGACTGATTCAAACGGGGACCATTTGTTCTCCCCAACTGATCTTCGACCAGTATAAATGACACAGCCGTCTTTTGTAGTTCCTGGTGTTCTACATTCATTATGATAGTTAGAAATATGAGGCTCCTCTTGGCCTGTACACAGCCCAACTTCAAATACACAACAATCTTTTTAAAGGACAAAACAGGTTTGAGAAGCTCTGTAGACTACTCCTGCGTCTTGAGTTTTTGTTTGTTCTTGTGACATTCTTAAGGTGACTGACAAGGTAAATGTTCAACTGGGGAATTCCAGAACTATTAGAGCTTCAAAAGAAGGCATTTTAGGTCTGTCAAAGGAGACATTTAAATATATTCAACAATTGATGCATCTCTGGATACCGGGTGGAGTAACCTTTAGGAGGATAATCATGGAATGTTAACCCGAGGAAGATAATTAGACATGGTCCTTTAGAAAGACAAAGAAGACTCACGTATCCATTTAATACATAATACATTCCTACTTCTAATTCTATTGTGCTTCTCTTTTTGTCTTCTAAAGGGCCTGTCCCACCAGCGGGGAGCGCGACCTAACGTGGTCGCTTGAGTCATACGGCCTCGTGGGGCCGGTCCCACTTCGATCGCCAGAGCCACATGGAGTTGTGCGGAGCTGGTCCCGACATCGTGCAGGGCTCCAAACAACCGACACTGTCCAAAAATTCCGCGCGGCAACGGCCTGTCAGCCCGCAGCCGCATTGAGGCCGTACGCACCGCCTCGACGGCGTACGCACTATCTCGACGCCGTATGCACCCTCTCGACGCCGTACGCAGCGTCTTGATGCCGTACGCTGAGTCTTGACGGCGTACCCCTAGCGCGTGGCATTGCGCGATGATGTCACCGCCCGACGTGCCGTTGCGTGATGACGTAACCGCCCGACGCCGTGCGATGCCCAAATTCAGTCGGCCCGCCTCCTGCCCAGCTGATTGGTGAGTATGATGTCAGGATCAGCCCCGCACAACTCCAGACGGCTCCGCGGTTGGAAGAGGGACCGGCCCCGCGAGGCCGTACGCCTCAAGCCTCCACGTTTGGTTGCGCTAGATGCATGCAATCGCATGCAGGTGGGACAGGCCCTTTACATTCTTGACTGGTATTCAACTTCTCTGTTTTGGATATTAAATCAAGGTCATTGTTCATAAATGATAGGAACAGAATTAGGCCCATCAAGCCTACTCCACCATTCAATCATGGCTGATCTATCTCTCCCTCCAAAACCCCATTCTCCTGCCTTCTCCCCATAACCCCTGACACCCATCATAATCAAGAATCTATCTATCTCTGCCTTTGACTTGGCCTCCACAGCTGTCTGTAGCAATGAATTCCACATTCACCACCCTCTCTCTGAAGAAATTCCTCCTCAGCTCCCTCCTCAAGGAAAGTCCTTTAAATCTGAGGGTATGACCTCTGATCCAAGACTCTCCCAGTAATGGAAACATCCTCTCCACATCCACTATCGGGTCCTCTAACCTCTCCAGTGGTCAGACTATTTGAAAACAATCAAGAGACTTCCCTTGGTGTTCTTGACAACTGTTATCCCTCAACCACATTCATTAAAACAGCTCAGCTGATCATTTATTTCAACACTGAGTTTTGTGATTCTGCTGCATAGAAATACAGTGGCTTGCAAAAGTATTCATACCCCTTGAACTTTTCCACATTTTGTCACGTTACATCCACAAACGTAAATGTATTTTATTGGGATTTTATGTGATAGACCAACACAGTGGCGCATAATTGTGAAGTGGAAGGAAAATGATACATGGTTTTCAAATTTCTTTACAAATAAAAAACTGAAAAGTGTGGCGTGCAAAAGTATTCAGCCCCCTTTACTCTGATACCCCGAAATAAAATCCAGTGCAACCAATTGCCTTCAGAAGTCACCTAATTAGTAAATAGTCCACTTGTGTGTAATCTAATCTCAGTATAAATACGGCTGTTCTGTGAAGGCCTCAGAGGTTTGTTGGAGAACATTAGTGAACAAACAGCATCATGAAGCCCAAGGAACACATCAGTCAGGTCAGGGATAAAGTTGTGGAGAAGTTTAAAGCAGGGTTAGGTTATAAAAAAAGATCCCAAGCTTTGAACATCTCACGGAGCACTGTTCAATCCATCATCCGAAAATGGAAAGAGTATGGCACAACTGCAAACCTACCAAGACATGGCCGTCCACCTAAACTGACAGGCCGGGCAAGGAGAGCATTGATCAGAGAAGCAGCCTGATCTGGAGGAGCTGCAGAGATCCACAGCTCAGGTGGGAGAATCTGTCCACAGGACAACTATTAGTCGTGCACTCCACAAATCGGGCCTTTATGGAAGAGTGGCAAGAAGAAAGCCATTGTTCAAAAAAAGCCATAAGAAGTCCCGTTTGCAGTTTGCCACAAGCCATGTGGGGGACACTGCAAACATGTGGAGGAAGGTGCTCTGGTCAGATGAGACCAAAATGGAAGTTTTTGGCCTAAATGCAAAACGCTATGTGTGGCGGAAAACTAACACTGCACATCACCCTGAACACACCATCCCCACTGTGAAACATGGTGGTGGCAGCATCATGCTGTGGGGATGCTTTTCTTCAGCAGGGACAGGGAAGCTGGTCAGAGTTGATGGGAAGATGGATGGAGCCAAATACAGGGCAATCTTGGAAGAAAACCTGTTAGAGTCTGCAAAAGACTTGAGACTGGGGCGGAGGTTCACCTTCCAGCAGGACAACGACCCTAAACATACAGCCAGAGCTACAATGGAATGGTTTAGATCAAAGCATATTCATGTGTTAGAATGGCCCAGTCAAAGTCCAGACCTAAATCCAATTGGGAATCTCTGGCAAGACTTGAAAATTGCTGTTCACAGACGCTCTCCATCCAATCTGACTGAGCTTGAGCTATTTTGCAAAGAAGAATGGGCAAAAATTTCAGTCTCTAGATGTGCAAAGCTGGTAGAGACATACCCCAAATGACTTGCAGCTGTAATTGCAGCGAAAGGTGGTTCTACAAAGTATTGACTCAGGGGGGCTGAATACTTTTGCACGCCACACTTTTCAGTTTTTTATTTGTAAAACAATTTGAAAACCATGTATCATTTTCCTTCCACTTCACAATTATGCACCACTTTGTGTTGGTCTATCACATAAAATCCCAATAAAATACATTTACGTTTGTGGTTGTAACGTGACAAAATGTGGAAAAGTTCAAGGGGTATGAAAACTTTTGCAAGCCACTGTAAGTGAGTTCGGTATTCCGACTGCACATGCCCAGGGCATAGGTCACTCGCAATAAACATTCTCGGCAGCTGTGCTGCTGCATGTGTGCAGGCCTGCGTTTCGTCCATGGCCAGGGTCAGGCCAGGGTCTCCGGTGCTGCGGGCGCTGTTGAGTTGCTGCTGGGCCATCCCCATCCCCTCCCGGATGTCCCGTCACTGTCCGGGGGTGGCCAGAGGTGTCTGGGGTGGACCTGGGCTGGCGGGGAGTTGGCCCGGAGCGGTGGCCCCAAACTTGCAGCCGGCGCTGGAGGGGGGGGGAAGGTGCTGGCTCCAGCTCGGCTCTGCCTGTCCTGCCGGGTTGGCCGGCAGCCATGGACTGGCGGGGCGCCAGCCCGGAGCGGTGGCAGCCCCGGGCTTGCAGACGGCATGGAGGGGCTCCAGCTCGGCTCTACTCTGACTCGTGGGGGGCCCATTCCCCGGAGGGCTGGGGACTGTTGGCTGAGCCTCTCGCCTTGTCCAGTGGCTGTCGGTTGGCCCCCTCGGTGCCGGCAAGGGCCAACATCTCTGGAGAAGGGTCTCGACCCGAAACGTCATCCATTCCTTCTCTCCGGGGATGCTGCCTGTTCAGCTGAGTTGCTGCAGCGTTTTGTGTGTGTCTCCGTAGATGGCTGGTGCTCGGCTTTAGCCAGCGTCGTGGGGGTTGGCCGGCGGCTGCTGGGTAGGGCGGGGGGGTGCGGCTGGCGGTCCCCGGCACATCGGGGAGCGGGTTCCTCAGTAGTTGGATCGAGGTTGGGCTGAAGTTGCCGCTTCTTCTCCGAGCTGGCTGTGGGCCTGGGGCCGCCGATGCTCCGGGCCGGTGTCCTGTCGGTCCGGAGTCTCCCCGGACATCTCCGGCCGCCCCCTGGGTGGGGATGGGACACTCGGGAAGGTGGGGGGGGGGTCGGGGTTGTACGGGAACGGTCCAGTGGCAGTACGGCAGCGCTTGCTACACCGGGGACCCGGGTTCAATCCACGCTGCAGATGAGGCGCGGGTCTTTGTGCTCGCAGCAGCGCAGCTGCCAAGAATGTTTCTCCATCGGTCCAGTCTCTCCCCTTGTCTCCCACTCGCATCTGTCCCCTCTCGCTCGCTATTAATAATAATAATAATTTTATTGTCATTGCACATAAGTGCAATGAGTTTTTATGTTTGCAGCTTCCACCCGATGTCATAACTTAAACAACTAATAAAATTTAGATTTAGATACCCCGAGAAACATGATTTATAAAAAGAACAGTGAAACAGTAAAACAGTCAAAACAGTCTAAAGTGCAAATGTGTGTGTGCCGGATCGATGTGCAATGTGACCATCCGAGGGAGACAGTTCATGGAGGTGGGAGGCACTCAGCAGGGCTGGTTCAGAGCCGCTATAGCTCTGGGGATGAAGCTGTTCCTGAGTCTGGAGGTGCGGGCGTAGAAGCCTTGTAACGTTTGCCGGAAGGTGGGAATTCGAACAGTCCATTACAAGGGTGTGAGGAGTCTTTGTGGATGCTGACGGCCTTCCTGAGGCACCGTGTGCAGTAGATGCCCTCCCCGCTCTCCCGCTACCTGGGGCCCCCGTTCCTCAGATGAAATATATTTTTACACATAAATTATGAATAAAGATAAAAATGTATACACAATTTATACAGCCAGCGCTTCATTCGCTTTTTCTTTATCGCGAATGGCCTTTGAAAAATACCAAGATTCCTTGCGTTTTTCAGAATACCGAACTTGCTTATTGGTAGCATCATTTCTTTACATGGCATACTTCAAAAGTAGTCGCTGAATTCTGTTGCGATATGCTAAGGGTATGAAAAACAGGTGACAGAATATAGCATTATGACATAACTCACTTGCAATTTTAGGCGATTTGGTGGAAACAAATATTTTATTCATATGAAAGTGTTGAGGATTACTATCATCCGGCACTACTATTGGAAGTAGTTGTCAGCTCAATAACAATGACATAAAATGTGATGACCAGGCATTAATGTTCATGATTTCATGATCGTGTTAAATGATTTTTTTAATCTCATTTGGTTTTATCAACTTCTCAGAGCCAGCAAAGCTGGAAATATTTTAGTAATTCTGCAGACAATAGAATTATGTCCATTTGCATGTTATCATGGTCTCAATTGAAGACTATAGTGACAGACCGATGAAGTGCATGCCTCTAAGCAATTCAGCAGAAGACATGTAAAGCATCACAGCAGAATATTTGCAAAAAGAATCATGGCATGGTCTCCTAATATCTAGTCAATAATACATTCATGAAGAGGTAACTTCTAAACCAATGTTCTTTTACTTACTCTCAGGGGAATAAACATTTTTGTTTGATGCCACCAATGGATAACCAGGCTGAAAATGAACACATCCTTTCTTTATCAAAGATATCATCTTTTAATTAAGAAGCACTTTAGAACGTGGCTTCCCGCCCACAGTGGTTTATTTAGGGATATGGCACAGAAACAGGTCCGGAGGCCCACTGTGTCTGCACCGACCATCGGTCCCCGCACACTAATACTATCCTACAAACATAGGGACAATTTACATTTATATCAAGCCAATTAACCTACAGACCTGTACATCTGTAGGAAACCGAAGATCTCGGAGAAATACCACACAAGTCACTAGGAGAACATACAAACTATGTACAGATAAGCACCCATTGTCAGGATCGAACGCGGGTCTCTGGCGCTGTAAGGCAGTAGCTCCACCGATAAGCCACCATACATAGAAACTTAGAAAATAGGTGCAGGAGGAGGCCATTCGGCCCTTCGAGCCAGCACAGCCATTTATTATGATCATGGCTGATCATCCCCTATCAATAACCCGTGCCTGCCTTCTCCCCATATCCCTTGACTCCACTAGCCCCTAGAGTTCTGAACATAAAAAAAGGTAACTTTGAGGGTAGGAGACGTGAATTGGCCAAGATAGACTGGCAATTGATTCTTAAAGGGTTGACGATGGATATGCAATGGAAGGTATTTAAAGAACGCATGGATGAACTACAACAATTGTTCATCCCAGTTAGGCAAAAGAATAAATCAGGGAAGGTAGTGCATCCGTGGATAACAAGGGAAATCAGGGATAGTATCAAAACAAAAGATGAAGCATACAAATTAGCCAGAAAAAGCAGCCTACCAGAGGATTGGGAGAAATTCAGAGTCCAGCAGAGGAGGACAAAGGGCTTAATTAGGAAAGGGAAAATATATTATGAAAGAAAACTGGCAGGGAACATAAAAACTGACTGAAAAAGCTTTTATAGATATGTGAAGAGAAAAAGATTATTTAAAACAAATGTAGGTCCCTTGTAGTCAGAAACTGGTGAATTGATCATGGGGAACAAGGACATGGCAGACCAATTGAATAACTACTTTGGTTCTGTCTTCACTAAGGAAGACATAAATAATTTGCCGGAAATAACAGGGGGCCAGGGGTCAAATGGAGGAACTGAGTGAAATCCAGGTTAGTCGGGAATTGGTGTTAGGTAAATTGAATGGATTAAAGGCCGATAAATCCCCAGGGCCAGATAGGCTGCATCGCAGAGTGCTTAAGGAAGTAGCCCCAGAAATAGTGGATGCATTAGTGATAATTTTTCAAAGCTCTTTCGATTCTGGAGTAGTTCCTTGGGATTGGAGGGTAGCTAATGTAACCCCACTTTTTAAAAAGGGAAGGAGAGCGAAAACGGGGAATTACAGACCAGTTAGTCTAACATCAGCAGTGGGGAAAATGCTAGTCTGTTATTAAAGATGGGATAGCAGCACATTTGGAAAGTGGTGAAATCATTGGACAAAGTCAGCATGGATTTATGAAAGGTAAATCATGTCTGACGAATCTTATAGGATTTTTCGAGGATGTAACTAGAAGAGTGTTCAAGTTCAAGTTCAAGTGAATTTATTGTCATGTGTCCCTGTATAGGACAATGAAATTCTTGCTTTGCTTCAGCACATAGAACATAGTAGGCATTTACTACAAAACAGATAAGTGTGTCCATATACCATAATATAAATATATACACACATGAATAAATAAACTGATAAAGTGCAAATAACAGAAAATGGGTTATTAATAATCAGAGTTTTGTCCGAGCCAGGTTTAATAGCCTGATGGCTGTGGGGAAGTAGCTATTCCTGAACCTGGTTATTGCAGTCTTCAGGCTCCTGTACCTTCTACCTGAAGGTAGCAGGGAGATGAGTGTGTGGCCAGGATGGTGTGGGTCTTTGATGATACTGCCAGCCTTTTTGAGGCAGCGACTGCGATAAATCCCCTCGATGGAAGGAAGGTCAGAGCCGATGATGGACTGGGCAGTGTTTACTATTTTTTGTAGTCTTTTCCTCTCCAGGGCGCTCAAATTGCCGAACCAAGCCATGATGCAACCGGTCAGCATGCTCTCTACTGTGCACCTGTAGAAGTTAGAGAGAGTCTTCCTTGACAAACCAACTCTCCGTAATCTTCTCAGGAAGTAGAGGCACTGATGAGCTTTCTTGATAATTGCATTAGTGTTCTCGGACCAGGAAAGATCTTCAGAGATGTGCACGCCCAGGAATTTGAAGCTCTTGACCCTTTCAACCATCGACCCGTTGATATAAATGGGGCTATGGGTCCCCCTCCTACTCCTTCCAAAGTCCACAATCAATTCCTTGGTTTTGCTGGTGTAGGGCCAGGTTATTGTGCTGGCACCATATGGACAGTTGCTCGATCTCTCTTCTATACTCTGACATCCCCACCAGTGATACGTCCCACAACAGTGGTGTCGTCAGCGAACTTGATGATGGAATTTGCACTGTGACTGGCTACGCAGTCATGAGTATAGAGTGAGTACAGCAAGGGGCTGAGCACGCAGCCTTGAGGTGCTCCCGTGCTGACTGTTATCGAGGCTGACACATTTCCACCAATACGAACAGACTGTGGTCTGTGAATGAGGAAGTCGAGGATCCAATTGCAGAGGGATGAGCAGAGACCCAGTTCTGCGAGTTTGGTAACCAGCTTGGAGGGGATGATTGTGTTAAATGCCGAGCTGTAATCGGCATTTAACATCGGAATCGGAAATGCCGAGTGGATAAGGGAGAACCAGTG
Organism: Amblyraja radiata; assembly: GCF_010909765.2. Classification (NCBI taxonomy): domain Eukaryota; kingdom Metazoa; phylum Chordata; class Chondrichthyes; order Rajiformes; family Rajidae; genus Amblyraja; species Amblyraja radiata. The sequence goes on along the minus strand of NC_045958.1, from coordinate 111,686,002 downwards.
GATGTGTTATACCTGGACTTTCAGAAGGCTTTTGACAAGGTCCCACATAAGAGATTAGTATGCAAACTTAAAGCACATGGTATTGGGGGTTCAGTATTGATGTGGATAAAGAACTGGCTGGCAGACAGGAAGCAAAGAGTAGGAGTAAACGGGTCCTTTTCACAATGGCAGGCAGTGACTAGTGGGGTACCGCAAGGCTCAGTGCTGGGACCCCAGCTATTTACAATATATGTTAATGATTTGGACGAGGGAATTGAATGCAACATCTCCAAGTTTGCGGATGACACAAAGCTGGGGGTCAGTGTTAGCTGTGAGGAGGATGCTAGGAGGCTGCAAGGTGACTTGGATAGGCTGGGTGAGTGGGCAAATGCATGGCAGATGCAGTATAATGTGGATAAATGTGAGGTTATCCACTTTGGTGGCAAGAACAGGAAAGTAGACTATTATCTGAATGGCGGCCGATTAGGAAAAGGGGAGATGCAACGAGACCTGGGTGTCATGGTACACCAGTCATTGAAAGTAGGCATGCAGGTGCAGCGGGAAGTGAAGAAAGCAAGTGGTATGTTAGCATTCATAGGAAAGGATTTGAGTATAGGAGCAGGGAGCTACTATTGGTGAGACCACACCTAGAGTATTGCGTACAGTTTTGGTCTCCTAATCTGAGGAAAGACATTCTTGCCATAGAGGGAGTACAGAGAAGGTTCACCAGACTGATTCCTGGGATGTCAGGACTTTCATATGATTGTACTCGCTGGAATTTAGAAGATTGAGGGGGGATTTTATAGAAACTTACAAAATTCTTAAGAGGTTGGACAGGCTAGATGCAAGAAGATTGTTCCCGATGTTGGGGAAGTCCAGAACAAGGAGTCACAGTTTAAGGATAAGGGGGAAGTCTTTTAGGACTAAGATGAGAATTTCTTTTTTCACCCAGAGAGTGGTGAATCTCTGGAATTCTCTGCCACAGAAGGTAGTTGAGGCCAGTTCATTGGCTATATTTAAGATGAAGTTAGATGTGGCCCTTGTAGCTAAAGGGATCAGGGGGTATGAAGAGAAGGCAGGTACAGGATACTGAGTTGGATGATCAGCCATGATCATATTGAATGGCCTATTCCTGCACCTATTTTCTATGTTTCTAACTCTCTCTTAAATCCATCCAGTGACTTGGCCTCCACTGCCCTCTGTGGCAGGGAATTCCACAAATTCACAACTCTCTGGGTGAAAAAGGTTTTTTCTCATCTCAGTCTTAAATGGCTTCCCCTTTATTCGAAGACTGAGGCCCCTGGTTCTGGACTCGCCCATCATTGGGAACATTTTTTCTGCATCTGGCTTGTCCAGACCTCATAAAATATCTGAAAAGAGAAGTTGAGCAATTCAAACCACAGAAGACCCATATTAGAATGTGTGTCCAAGTTGAATTAGTTGAACCTCTATTGGGAAATTGTTTTTGTCTCTTGCCAAAGGCTGTTGAGGGTAAAATGGCTACTTCCCCCCACCTCCTGAAGAAGGGTCTCGACCCGAAACGTCACCCATTCCTTCCCTCCAGAGATGCTGCCTGTCCCGCTGAGTTTCTCCAGCATTTTGTGCCTACCTCCTAAACCACAATACTGGAAAAGTTCAGATTCAATTTTAATTGTCATTGTCAGTGTACAGTACAGAGACAACGAAATGCATTTAGCATCTCCCTGGAAGAGCGACATAGCAAATGATTTGAATAAATAATAATAAGTGATAATAAGTGTCCGGGGGGTGGGGGGGTGATTGGCAGTCACCGAGGTACGTTGTTGAGTAGAGTGACAGCCGCCGGGAAGAAGCTGTTCCTGGACCTGCTGGTTCGGCAACGGAGAGACCTGTAGCGCCTCCCGGATGGTAGGAGGGTAAACAGTCCATGGTTGGGGTGAGAGCAGTCCTTGGCGATGCTGAGCGCCCTCCGCAGACAACGCTTGCTTTGGAGTTAAACATTAGATTAAGTTTTAGCTCATAGCTTCCTGAGAATCACTGATTAGAACTGAGTGTCAATAGTGACAGAGAAAAGTATTGAAGGGAAATTGAACTAAAGCCCAGGAAGGAAGATTCTTGCCTGACCCACGGAGTTACTCCAACACTTTGTGACTTTTTTTCTCAGGAAGGAATCGGTGTTTTGTGAGACAGAAGGAGAGAGGAAAAAATTGACAAAATAAAGTTAAAATTAGGGAATGGTCTACTGTAGTCCAAGGAAGTTTAGTGGTTAAATATATTTCCAAATTAAGCTAATTGGTCAAAGTGAGTGGGTGTACAACCTTGTTGAATAAATGTCACATGTTTGGGTTTTCTAGCCACAATAGTTTTGTAATAGGATGAGCTAGTTACGTCTATTTTGTCATAATGCAAGCTCAGATATAGGTAATGCGCTTATGTTAGCATACCACATTACATAATACTGCTCATGCTACTGAACATCCAAACGGAAATCTTGATTGAATACATGGACATAATAGCACCTAGGGTCCCCATTAATCATTGACATTTATTTCCAGCAGAGGAATTAAAAGCAGAGTAGAACTGTGGACGGCTCGATTGTAATAATGTGTATAGTCTTTCCACGGACTGGATAGCAGGAAACAAAAAGCTTTTCACTGTACCGCAGCAAACGTGACAATAAACTAAACTAAACTTCAAAGATCCATACAAAAAGACGAGATATATGAAACAGAAGATCACAGCATTGAATAATTTATCCAGGAACTGTAAAATCTTTATTGTTTTTATGGTGATTTAGCACTGTGTGAAGGATTGGCTATCAAAAAATTTACAGACGTCCGAAATCTGAAATAAAAATAGGTGCTGGAAAACACGCAACATGTCAAGCAGCACACGTGGGGAGAGAAATTGAGTAAATGTTTCACATCAGAACCAGAGAGGTGAAAAATGCAGAGAGGAGGTGGGGCGAAGTGAACAAAGGGAATATTTATGACAAGGTGGAGACCAAGATTATTTAGGTCACAAAATACTTTTTGAGTCATTTAGTTAGTGGATGAACAAGAGCAATTAGACAGAGAATACAAAACAAAAATACGCTGCCACTGTGAGAGATTGAAGACTGAAGTAGATGGAAATCTAATGAGGGGGGTTCTCATTGAAACCTGTTTAAGAAGGAACTGCAGATGCTGGAAAATCGAAGGTACACAAAAATGCTGGAGAAACTCAGCGGGTGCAGCAGCATCTATGGAGCGAAGGAAATAGGCAATGTTTCGGGCCGAAACCCTTCTTCAGACCTCATTGAAACCTACTGGATAATGAAAGGCCTAGAGTGGACATGGAAAGGATGTTTCAAGTAATGGCAGAGTCTTGAACCAGAGGGCACAGCCTCAGAATAAAAGGACGGATATTAAGAAGAGATGAGGAGAAATTTCTTTAGACAGAGGCTGGCAAATCAATGGAATTCATTGCCGCAGACAGCAATGGAGGCCAAGACATTGGGTATTTTAAAAGTGGAGATTGACAGTTTGTTGATTAGGAAGGGCATCAAAGATTATAGAGAGAGGGCAGGAGAATAGGGTTGAGATAGAAAAATAGATCAACCATGACTGAAAGAAGTAGGCAACTTGATGGCCTGATTCTGCTCCTATGTCTTATGGACATATCTGATTGTTTTACACCATTAGAGCACTCGTTATGTCCAGATTGCACAGAAAACAAATAAAACTGCAGATGCTGAAATCTGAAACAAAAGCAAAAGTGCTGGAAGATCTCAGCCAGTCAAGCAGCAGGTATTAAAAGAGAAGCCAGTTAGTGTTTCTGGACAAAAACCCTACATGAGAACTGAGAGAGAGGGATGCAAGTTAGTCTATGTAACAGAGACGATGGGGGTAAGGCAATGGGTGGAACGTTGCAAGTGTCAGTAAAAGGGTAAAATGATGGACAGTATTAAAAAATGGACAATCAAGCTCATAAATAGTTGACTCCATTGCATTTGTACAAAGTCGACAAGTTTAAGGTTCTCAGAACAAGAAATGAGATCCGCTGTTCTAAAGTGTCAATTGCTCTACGTCGACGAGACCCAGCGCAGGTTCGGCGAACGCTTCACTGAACACCTCCGCTCAGTCCGTGTTAACCAACCTGGTTGCTCAGCACTTCAACTCCCCCTCCCATTCCCAATCTGACCTTTCTGTCTTGGGCCTCCTCCATTGCCTGAGTGAGGCCCAGCGCAAATTGGAGGAACAGCACCTCATATTTTGCTTGGGTAGTTTACACCCCAGCGGTATGAACATTTACTTCTCTAATTTTAAATAACCCTTGCTTTCTCCCTCCTTCCCCTCCCCCTTCCCAGTTCTCCCATGTCCTACTGTCTCCGCCTTCCTCCTTTCTTTCCTCCCCCCCTCAATTAGTCTGAAGAAGGGTCTCGACCCGAAACGGCGCCTAATCCTTCTCTCCATTGATGCTGCCTCACCCGCTGAGTTTCTCCAGCAATTTTGTCTACCTCCAAGAGATGAGACCCGGTAGTTTTGTGAGCATCTCATTGCTCTTACTATCTAGTAAACACAAATTGGTACCACGCTTGCGAAAAAGAACTGTATTTAAGAACTGTTAAACTGCATACATTATTCTGGTGTTTCCACATATTTGCTATCCATTCTGCAGTGCTTAGTTTAGTTTGGAGATACAGTGCGAAACTTGCCCTTCGGTCCACTGAATCCGCGCCGACTAGCGATCCTCGAACATTAACACTATCCTACACACGCTAGGGACAATTTATATTTATACCAAGCCGGTTAACCTACAAACCTGCACGTCTTTGGAGTGTAAGAGGAAACCGAAGATCTCAGAGGAAACCCGCGCAGGTCACAGGGTGAACGTACAAATACCATAAAGACAAGCACCCGTGGTCGGGATCGAACCCTCGTCTCTGGCGCTGTAGGCAGCGACTCTACCGCTGCACCACCGTGCCGTGAAAGATTAAAAACTAGGCATGAAAATTAGCAATAAGCAATCTGCTGAAGGATAGCGGCATCATCCAAAACGTCGGCTGTTCATTTCTCTTCAAATATGCCGCTCGTTCCGATGAGTTCTTCCAGCGATTGTTTGATCCTCCAGATTCCAGCATCTGCAAGCTCTTGTGCCTCCATACGAGAACTCATTCCAAACTATTTATTATGCCTTGAACAAGCAAATATATAGGAAATGTCAATAGGTAATTATATTTACAGCTGAAATTATGTTGGCATGTTTCCTCAAAAAGGAAAATTATATAAGCTGGTGATATCTGTTAAAATATTCTTGTTTCTGGCCCCCTTCATAATCTGTGGGAGTTAAGGAAAGCAAACCGTCATCCTTTGGAGCCCAAGCTGTTTACTCCTCTCTGCTGAAGCACTTCTTTTGGTTTCCATTTTGATCAGCTGCCAAAGTATGTTAGAAATTCATAATTGCCAATTTCATTCAAGAAACAGCAGTATTTCAGATTCATAACCAATTATAAATTCTGCTTATAGGTGACATTTTTTTTGTTCGACTTCCTCCCAAGCCTGTTACCAGGGAGATAATAATGAGAAACTTCTCAACATATGCTCTAATATAGATTGAAGCAGTGCAATTATCGAGTTAAACTCTTACATTGTGTGGCTGTTTTCAAGACACTGCAACAAAATCAAAACAAGGGAGAATTATTTCATATTTATTAAACGTGGCATTTACAGAAGGCTATGTCAATAGTTACTATTTCTATCATACCAGAGCAATCTTGCGTATTTCATGATCCACCCACTCCTTACAAAAATATTTATTAGAATTTATTAATCATGTGCAATAATTTTTGTTTTATTTTGTTACTTTATCCATATTTATTTGTTTTGTGGGAATTTAGAGAGATCCAGATATATTTGTACATGAATGATTGGAAATTATTATGCAGATTCAGTGAGCAAATGTGAAGGTAAGTTGTGTCATAGAGTTGTTCACAACGTCTATGCCCACCATTATGGCAATCTTCACGAATCCCTCTTGCCTGCAATCATTTTATATTCCCTCCAAGTCTTGCTCATTCAACTATCAGTCCAGATGCTTCTTAAATATTGTTGCTGTTCCTGCCTCCTCCACCTCCTCTGGCAACTGATTCCAAATACCAACTGTGCTTGATGTGAAATGTTTATCACTTAGATCCTCTTTAAACCTCCTCCCTCTCACCTTAAACATATTCCCTCTAGTTTAAGATATTGTTACTGTGAGAAACACATCCAGCTATCTACCCATCTATGTCTCGTTATTTTTATACACCTCCATCTTGTCATCTCTCAGCCTTCTTCTATCCAGGGAAAAAAGACCCAGCCTATTCTATCTCTCCTGATAACTCAAACCCTCCCGAAACGTTGGCAGTCTAAAGAAGGGCCCCAACTTAAAAGGTCATCTAGCCATGTTTCAGTCTGAAAAAGGGTCCCGACTTGAACCATTACATATCCATGTTTAAGAAAGAAACCAGCACATATTGACCTGAAACATTGCCCATTCCTTCTCTCCATAAATGCTGCCTCACCCGCTGAGTTATGCCCCTGTCCCACTTAGGAAACCTGAACGGAAACCTCTGGAGACTTTGCGCCCCACCCAAGGTTTCCGTGTGGTTCCCGGAGGTTTTTGTCAGTCTCGCTAATGGTCGAAAGTGGTTTCCGCTTCTTCTATGTTCCGGCGATTATTTCAAAAAATTCAAAACCGGCCACGACTAAAAATAGGTTGCCGTTTTAAAAATCGATAATTTTTTAGTCGAAGCCGGTTGCGATGCTAGTTGAAGGTGGTTGCCGGAGGTTGCAGGTAGTGGAAGGCAAGACCTTTTTTTCACCCAGTTTTATTCCACCAGAGAGATCTTACCTTCCACGAGATCTGTGCCTCTTTTTATTTCATGAGCGGACCCCTCAATATCCCATCAATTAAAGTTCCCTGATGTTGCCAGTCTTGCCCTTTACTCCATCAGGAAATTGTTGGCTTTGAACTCTTTCTGTCTCACTTTTGGAAGCCCTTGTGTTGCCAAATGTTTACCAGATTGATTCCTGGAATGGTGGACATATTATAAGAGGAGGGATTAACCTGACCCATACTCCCTTGAGTTTACAAGAAACGGAGGTGATTTTATAGGAATATGCACGATTCTTAGGAAGCTTGATGGGGTACATGCCTGAGTGGGGTATTTAGAACCAAAGGTTACAATCCCAACATGAGGACGGGATCAATTAGGATGAAGAAAGAGATGATCATTCTTTACCAAGAAGGTGGTGGACTTTAGAATTCACTGCCCAAGAAAACTGTGGTACCTCCGGTGCTGAGCATATTTAAGCCTGAGATCTCTAGATTTTCAGATATTAAGGAAAATTAAGTTTACGGTGTTAGTGTCGGGAAATAGTGCTGAGGAAAAGCCAAAATCTTATTGAATAACAGAGGAATATTACTACTACTTTTACTTGCACATTATTTTTCTACGCCCAATATAACCCGAACAAGCAGCATTCCAACAGAGAAAGCTAACAGGCATAGTCACAAAAAGCTGGAGTAGCTCAGCGGGACAGGCAGCGTCTCTGGAGAGAATGAATGGGTGAGGTTTCGGGTCGAGACCCTTCTTCAGACATTCAGAATACATGAAGACTATCCGTCGCCCAATCACACTTGCTTTATGAATTCTTAAATTATGCCCTGGGCTTGGAATGGTTGACCTCTAATAATCACAAACATATTCAGTTTAGTTTGGAGACTTTAAGACTTTTGCCTTCTGTCACAGTGAGGAGGTGCCTGGAGAACTCACTGTGGTGGAAGTTAAATTTGTGTTTATTGTGTGTTTTTGTTATTTTTATTATATGTATGACTGCAGGCACGAAATTTCGTTCAGACCGAAAGGTCTGAATGACAATAAAGGATACTTTGACTTTAACTTTGACTTGACACAGCACGGAAACAGGCCCTTTGGATCATCGAATCCGCACCAACCAGCGATCACCGAACACTAGTACTATCCTTCTCCCCAGAGATGCTGCCTGTCCCACTGAGTTATTCCAGCTTTTTGTGTCTATAACCCAGCAGTTCATCCCTACACAAAGCCACAGGCATGAGGTAGTGATCTAAAAGAAGATGTCGAGAACTGATCATTTACAATTATCAGGAAGGGGCACAAAGGGGGAATACGACCTTTTTGTCGTATCCCCCTTCTCTGCCTCCGTCTACACTGAGGCCTAATGGCAGAGCTGGCGACCTCGGGACTCTGGAGGCAGCTGACAGGACTCGCCCTGAGCTCCCGTGAGGGTGGCCCAGCCCGGGGCTGGAACTGCGCTCTCGTGAGAGCGGCCTGGCGAGGGGCTGAGAGACTTTCCCGTGAGGGGCTGTGGCCCGTCGGAGTGGCCCAGCCCGAGGGAGAACGGCACTCACGTCGGAGTGGCCCAGCCCGAGGGAGAACGGCACTCACGTCGGAGTGGCCCAGCCCGAGGGAGAACGGCACTCACGTCGGAGTGGCCCAGCCCGAGGGAGAACGGCACTCACGTCGGAGTGGCCCAGCCCGAGGGAGAACGGCACTCACGTCGGAGTGGCCCAGCCCGAGGGAGAACGGCACTCACGTCGGAGTGGCCCAGCCCGAGGGAGAACGGCACTCACGTCGGAGTGGCCCAGCCCGAGGGAGAACGGCACTCACGTCGGAGTGGCCCAGCCCGAGGGAGAACGGCACTCACGTCGGAGTGGCCCAGCCCGAGGGAGAACGGTACTCACGTCGGAGTGGCCCAGCCCGAGGGAGAACGGTACTCACGTGAGGGCGATCCGGCTCGGGGCTGGAACGGTGCTCCGGTGGCTGGGACGGCGTTCTGAGGCGGTGACCTGAGTCCTGGGTTGAGCCGCGGGTCAGCGGCTGCGTGTGCTGGACTGGAGGGCGGCAGCTTCGACCACCCCCGGGCCGCGGTGTTTGAACCGGCCCGTTTGCGGGGTTCGGTGAGCCGCGGGACTGTTGGTACCATCGCCCGGTGGGGAATCTCCTCAGCGCAGAGGGAGAAGAGGAGGGAAGAGACAGTAACCCTAAGATTTTTGCCTCCACCACAGTGAGGAGGTGCTTGGAGGATACACTGTGGTGGTGTTAATTTGTGTTTATTGTTGTTTATTATTGTATGATTGTATGTATGACTGCAGGCACGAAATTTCGTTCAGACCGTAAGGTCTGAATGACAATAAAGGTATTCTATTCTATTCTATTCTATTCTAAAGGGCGGGACCTGGTATCGGGGTTATCAAGCAGATGGGACCTGTATATTTGACCTGTTCTGCAACAAAACAATATGATGCAGTGAGGTCAATTTCCATCAGACATTGCTGATTATGAATCAATGTGAGCGGTTGAGGCGTAAAATCATATCTACTTTAACCAGAATGTGAAAGTTGGATGCATTTATATGTGTAAAATCTCGTCTAGAAACAGAAAATTTGACCTTCGCCGAACACTGAAACGACAACCTATAAATCTGAATACAGCTGGAAAAAGCATTGGAGATGGAAGTGGTGGCAGTACTGCTGGTGGTCAGTCATCCTGCCAACCTTATCCACATTAATTGACAGCACACCTATTTAACTTTTGGCAGCATTGTGCATTTCTCTCAGAAACCATTAAAATTAAATATTTAAGAAGGAACTGCAGATGCTGGAAGAATCGAAGGTAGATAAAAATGCTGGTGAAACTCAAAGGGTGAGGCAGTAGCTATGGAGCGAAGGAATAGGTGACGTGTCGGGTCGAGACCCTTCTTCAGACTGATCCCCTAGTCCTAATTCCTCCGTCTACGCTGCATCTGCACCCAGGATGAGGTGCTCCAAACCAGGGCATTGGAGATGTCCTCATTCTTTAGGGAACGGGGGTTCCCCTCTTCCACAATAGATGAGGCTCTCACCAGGGTCTCTTCTATACCCCATAACTCTGCACTCACTCCCCACCCCCCGCTCTCGTCCCCTTGTCCTCACCTTCCACCCCACCAGGTGTCACATACAACAGATAGTCCTCCAACATTTTTGCCACCTCCAACGGGATCCCACCACTGGTCACATCTTCCCATTTCCTTCCATTTCACTCCCTCCGTACTCCCTGGTCAATTCGCCCCTTCCCACCCAAACCACCCCTTCCCCTGGTACTTTCCCTTGCAACTGCAAGAAATGCTACACTTGTCACTTTACTTCCCCCCTTGACTCCATCCAAGGACCTAAACAGTCTTTCCAGATGCGGCAGAGGTCTACTTAAACCTCCTCCAACCTCATCTATTGCATCCGCTGCTCTAGGTGTCACTGCTCTACATCGGATCGCTTCACCCAACACCTCCGCTCAGTTCGTATTAACCAACCTGATCTCCCGGTGGCTCAGCACTTCAACTCCCCCTCCCATTCCAAATCCGACCTCTCTGTCCTGGGTCTCCTCCATAGCCAGAGTGAGTCCCACCGTAAATTGGAGGAGCAGCATCTCATATTTCGCTTGGGTAGTCCACACCCCAGCGGTATGAACATTGACCTCCAATTTACTACTCCTCCAAGGTAGTCCTTGCTTTCTCCCTCTTTCCCCTCCCCTTCACAGTTCTCCCACAGCCCACTGTCTCCGACTCTCTTCCTTTCTTCTTCCCACCCCCCCCCCCCACCCCACCCCCACATCAGTCTGAAGAAGAATCTCGACCCGAAACATCATGTATTAAAATGAAATAAATAACTTCTGAAGGACATAAAAGTAATTCAGTAGCAGCATAAAGTTGATTCCAACAATTAGAATTCACTTGTGGAATACAGAAAATATAGTTTTTTAGTTTCGAGATACAGCGCGGAAACAGGCCTATGGCCCACCGTGTCCGCGCCGACCAGGGATTCCGCCACACTAACACTATTCGGCGTACACGAGGGATAATTTGCAATGTGACCAAGCTAATTAACCCCCAAACCTGTACGTCTTTGAAGTGTGTGAGGAAACTGGATGAAGTGGGCGCATGTGCGCATGTGCGGAGCTCTTCTAGAGTGGGCGCATGTGCAGGACATTTCCGGAGTGTGCGCATGTGCGAAGTATTCCGGGCGGGAAAAGCCTGCGGAATCAGCCATGTTTGCCAGACGTTTCTGAGTTTATGTATTAAATAAATAAGATGCTTTAAGCTTAAATAAAGTTAAGTTAATTACGAGTAGTGAAAGTTTCATTTATCTCACAACACCGGAGCTCCTGGCGAAAACCTACACAGGTCACGGGGAGAACGTACAAACTCCATACAGGCAGCACCCGTAGTCAGGATTGAAGCTGGATCTCTGGCACTGTTCGGCAGCAAATCTACTGCAGCGCCACCGTGCCATTCATGATCATTGATGAATCAATTCTAACCGTGCCACATAAAAAGGTCCACAGATTAACCAGCTACCCATTGAGGCACTCAGTAAATAATTTGTATAAAGGGAATGATTTATTTTAGATTGCATGTTCATTAACTGTTATCATCAACAGTTGCCAAACAAGTATGAATCCAACCATTTTCAGCAAAGATATAATTAGCTGTGCGAGAAAGGGAAAATCTGCTGTACCCTACAGGGTGGGTGCAGTATACAGTCTGTCAGAGCCAAATGTCAGGTGTGGGGGAAAATTAATTTCACAAAAGCATCCTATGCTGGTAGAAGTATCCTTTCTGTACATAAAATGACAACCAGAGCATTTGGATAGGCAATTAAAAATCCTAAATTGGTTGTTGGTACGCCTTTAGCATTATAAGGGCAAACTTGGACACATGGGTTGGTAATTTAAATATTGTGATGGGGCTGCTTTTTCATATTTCACTGCCAATTTAAATTAAACCTGTCAGATGAACATGCTGGGCTGAAGGAAAACAAACCGAAAGGTAGCAGAGCTGAATCTTAGGTTTAGGTTGATTACTGTCACAAGTCAGGACGGTCACGGTGGCACAGCGGTAGAGTTGCTGCCACTGCACCACCGCCGGAGACCCGGGTTCAATCCTGTTAATGGGTGCTCTCTGTAAGGAATGACCTGCGTGGGTTTTTTCCGAGATCTTCGGTTTCCTCCCACGCTCCAAAGACGTACAGGTATGTAGGTTAATTGGCTTGGTAAATGTGAAAATTGTCCCTGGAGGGTGTAGGATAGTGTTAATGCGCGGGGATTGCTGTTCGGCGCGGAACCGGTGGGCCGAAGGGCCTGTTTCCGCGCTGTATCTCTAAACTAAACTAAACTAAACTACCGAGGTACAGTGAAAAGTTTGTTTTGCATGCCGTACAGACATATTGGATAATACTATACATAAATATAGGTATGTTGCAAAACCTACCTTCAGCTGCAGATCTGTCGCTGCCCGTGCGCGCGATTTTGGTGCCTTTGAGAGGGGGGCGGGTTTAAAACGTGATTTTCCCTAGGCTATTCAAATCGAGGTTGTTCAGCCGACTTAGTTGCTGACGAAAAATCGCTGCGAGGTTCGTTCACTGGAGCTATTTTTAAACTTAATTGGTTAACTTAATTGTTATAGTAGGTTAAAAATCATCCTCTAAACCCGCGACCGCCGACAACGGGACGGATCTCATGCAGGGGACAACGGAAGGTAGGTTGTTTATTTTTACATTAAAAAGCGCTTCTTAAGATCCCTTTATACAAAATTTTATGTTGCGAGTAGCTAATTTGGGGGCCCATTAAATCCCGCAGTATTTTTCTGGGCATATGGGGTACAAATCCACCGCAATGGGAACGTTCCAAACCAGCACGTTCCACAGAGTTCCACAGGGTCCCACTCGAAAGCTGATTTAAATGGCCATTAATTTACAGCAATTGAACACTAAATTCCTTCAATTTGGCCTATATATTAATGTCAATGAGATTTAAAAATCATGTTTTATTGTGAATTCTTTGTGAATGTTCTTTGGACACTTAGACTATTTAAAAATGTTAATCTTTCCTTAAGAAATGGATAGATGTTTAGATCTAGTAATTGAATTTTGGAATTAGCTACAATTGGGTAACTAACTAATTATATGCTTTAATTTCAGGTCATCCAAGTAAGATTGTTTCATATTTGTTTCAGAATGCTTCAATCTATAATAACTGAAAATTTCTTTCAGTTCTCTTAATTTTTAAGAAAGTTATGGGCTTTAGACTGTCCTCGATCACAGCTTTTGTGTTAAGTCAATGGAAAATCAATAGGGAACAAGATGCAAATTTCCGAGTATGAAAATGGCCATAACTTTTTTAATACTGAAGATATGAAAGTGAATTAGGTGTCAAATCAAACTTATTTTTATGCTTTATCTGGTGGGATAAATTGCAGACTTGATTTTTTTAAATCTCAAAATGTTGTAACATTGCTAATAAATACGATCTAGTGCAACAGGAAGAGTGAGGGGAAAGGTACCAAGTGCAGAATATATTTCTGGGGTCACTGCATTTTTTTGCATGACTGCTGGATGAAGTTAGCCTGCTTTGCCATCTGCTCTCCCACAGTTGGAAACCTCTGATTCTGCCAATCTTCATTCCCCCATCCCCAACTCTATAATCTTCCCTTATGATCCCGCTCCTCGACCGTCCCGATCTTTACCACAAAATGTCCGATCATTTGATGACTCTTCTGATTACCTCTTGAAGACTATGATGTGCCCTTACGATATGATAGAACTTTATTTATCCCAGGAGGGAAATTGATCTGCCAATAGTAATAAAACACATAATACATGAAACATGAAATTAAAGTGATGAGTGGAAATTGGGGACGTGCAAAGATTGGGGAGGGGAGGAGGGGGAAGGGGAGTCAGCCTACCCCATGACAGAAGAGGGAGGAGTTGTACAGATTGATAGCCACAGGGAAGAAGGATCTCCTGTGTCATTCTGTGCTGCATCTTGGTGGAACCAGTCTGTTGCTGAAGGTGCTCCTCAGGTTGACCAGTGTGTCTTGGATTCTGACCTGGTTTCTATTCTGCAATCTTTCTCTGCACACTCTCGCCTCTGCTCCATTCTTCAATCCTGCTTCTGTCTTCCAACCTGACTTCCAGTTACGGAGTCTAAATTTGTCTTTCAATCACATGTACAAGAGATAAAAAGATGTCATCAGATTCTTACGATCAAAATGTCAGAATTGATTGGAAACCTATTCAGAAAATTCTCAAGACATTCCATCTTCAGTGCCTTCATGTTTACATACATTCAGGAAATTAACAGAGATATTAGTAACATTTGCCAATGACTGTAAACTAGGAAAAGGGCGTCACAGTGTCGCAGGAGGTAGAGCTGCTGCCTCACAGCGCCAGAGAACCGGGTTTGATCCTGACCTCGGGTGCTGTCTATGTGGAGTTTGCATGTTCTTCCTGTAACCAGGTGTGTTTGCTTCAAGTGTGTCTTCTCTGTGCGTCTTGTGTGGGGGGTGGTGTGGGGGGGTAAGGGTGAAACCGTTTCAGTCGCCTCCTCCACGGAGAGGAGACCTTTTTCATGTCGCCTCCCCCGTGGCCTAACATCGAGGATCGGTGCGGCCTTTCTCGGAGATGTGCCCGGGGCTTCAGCGGCTGGCTCAGCGAGGACTCTCATCGCCGAGCGGGCGAGCCCTTGCCGGGGGGAGAGCGCTCCGTTCACTGGCCCGCGGCAGCCTGAAGCCGCGTTCTGCGGAGCTCCAGCTAGCGCAGCGTCTGCAGCCTGGGATCCCTCGTTTGTGACCCGGGAGGAGAAGAGCTCCGACCGCCAGCCCGCGGCCTACTTCTGCCGCGGGCGCGGCGGGGACTTACCATCAGGAGCGGGAAACCTCGCCGGGGACCCCTGGAGAGGAGCTCCAACTGCCGGCCCTGCGGTCTGAGGTGCTTCCGGCTGCAGCCCGGTGGGGACTTTAGATTCTCGACCGCCAGCCTGCGGCCTACACCAACCTGAAGCCGTGGTCTCCGGTGGGGAAGCACCGATTCTGGACTTACCTGGACTTTACTGCGGCTGCGGAGGGTTGAGGTCCCGACCACGGGGGAAAATGGAGGATGATTGGCCAAATTTTGTGCCTTCCACCACAGTGATGAATGCTGTGGTGGATGTTTGTGTTACGTTTTTGTTGTGTTTTTGTGTGTTCTTTTTTCATTGTACCGCTGCTGGCAAATTCATTTCACTTGCACTTTATGTGCAAGTGACGAATAAAACTGATATTGATTGATATTGATTGATTGAAGTGTTCCGATTTCCTTCCACATCCTCAAAACTTGCGAGTTTGTAGGCTCATTGGCCTCAAAATGACCCCTCTCGTGCAGGGAATGAATGCAAGAATGGGATGACAGAACTGGTGAGAACAGATGATCGAGGGTGGGCACGGAATCGATGGGCCTAAGGGCTAGTTTCAATGTTGTATTTTTGAATCAATTCAATCAATCATTTGTTGGAAAGAGCATGGAAATATTTTTTTAACTGAAGTATTTATTGAAAACGATGGAAAAATGGCTGAAAAATGGATGCAATTAATAAAAGTCTGTATTTCTGCAAGCCTGCGGTGGAAAAAGACTGAAATGTAGAAAAGGATGAAAATGTGGATATTCTGTCCTAATGAACCAACTGTGGTTTTGCCCTGGATACTGCCGTGAAGAATTGGATTAAAGATACAGCGTTGAAACTGGCCCTTTGGCACCACCGAATGCATGATTACAGACATAAACTGCTGGAGTCATGGGCCTGTCCCACATGACCATAGTCCCCTACACTCACTGAGCCAGTGTGTCAAACATATCAATGAGTGGATGAACCAGAACTTCCTCCAGCTCAATGCAAATAAGACAGAAATTATTGTCTTTGGTCCCAAAAACTCAAGGCTAGAGGTGAGTGCTCAACTCGACTCAATTGCACTGAAAACCACAGACAAAGCCAGAAATCTTGGTGTAGTTATGGACTCGGATTTGAATTTTAACAGCCATATAAAGACCATTACCAGATCTGCCGATTACCATCTAAAAAACATTGCAAGAATCAAGGGATTTCTGTCCAAAGACGACACTGAAAAACTTGTTCATGCATATATTTTTAGGTTAGATTATTGTAATGGCATCTTTACAGGTCTCAATAAAAAATCAATTAAACAACTGCAGCTTATCCAAAATGCCGCTGCCAGAGTCTTGACCAACACCAAGAAAATGGACCACATTACACCTGTCCTTAAATCTTTGCACTGGCTCCCTGTGTGTAAGAGGATAGATTTTAAAATTCTGTTACTGACCTACAAGGCACTGAATGGTCTTGGTCCAAAATACATCTCTGACCTACTTGTTGTATATGAGGCGCCTAGACTCCTCAGGTCTTCAGGGACAGGTTTACTCTGTGTTCCCAGGGTCAGAACTAAAAAGGCTGAAGCAGCATTGGGTTTTTATGCTCCACACCTGTGGAACAAGCTCCCTGAACACCTGAGGTGTGCACAGAGTGTAAGCACATGTAAATCAGGCCTAAAAACACTGTTGTTTACTATAGCTTTTCCATAACCCGACATGCAGGTGATCTTAACCGTCTAATTTTAACCCTTTTATGTGCTTTTTAAAATCGTTTTATTGTTTCATTGACGTTGTTTTATTATTCATACATTTGTCGTATTGCTTATTTTGCAATTTTTAATTATTGACTATTTTATTTTTTCTTTCCTGTAAAGCACCTTGAATTGCAGTTTGCACGAATGGTGCAATACAAATATATTTGCCTTGCCTTGCCTTGCCTTGCCTTTCGTCCATATACCTCCAAACCTGTCCTATCCATGTAGCAGTCTAACTGTTTCTTAAATGTTGGGATAGTTCCTGCCTCAACGACCTCCTCTGGCAGCTTGTCCATACACCCACCACCCTTTGTGTGGATAAAGTTATCCCTTAAAAAGTTACCTCTTAAATATACTTCAAACAAACAACATTGAAATCATACTTCTACATTGCACTAAAACATGATTTTAATAATCAAATTTCAAAAAGTCCCTACCGTGGGAGGGCCCCAACCAGGCACGTGCCATGAGTAATTACTCAGGGTAGGCACTCAGTCGGCTTTAAAAAAAAATTTAAACCGTGCATGCGCAGATTGTTCTCTCCGTAAAAATAAAAAATAAAAATAAAAACAGTAACAATTCAATTTACCCAAGGCTTCCTAGCCTCCTTCATTCTGAATTACTGAATGGGTGGGTGGTGTAGATTGACGGCAGGTGGAGAAATGGTTGGAAAAACGGGAGTACAGGGAAAAGTTGAATCAGTTGTCATCTTATTGAAAGACAACACTTGTTCAAGAGACCGATTGGGGGGAGAGTTCCTTTCACAGCATGTGGGGAGTCTGTGCCAGGGGTGAAGTTACGGGGAGGGCAGGAGTGTTGAGAAGGAGGGGGTCGGGGATAATGCCAGTAACTCACTCACTGCTGCCGCAGCTCTCCGGGCGCGAAGCCACCGCACTGTAGCCGGGGATAGAAGCAGCTCGGGGAGCTGCGAGCGGCTGCCGGGACCCGACAGCAGAATTGGCCGCCACTTCAGCGCCTTCTGCCGGCCCGCTCACCTCTGGCAGTGCTCTCCGTCTGAACACCTCTCCCCTGCCGCTCGCTCATGTCAGCCGCTTCCTGCAAATCCTTAAATCCCACAGCCGAGTAACCTCAATCGCGCTGTCGGAATTGAAGGACATGAGTGAGGCAAGCGAGCGGCAGGAGAGAGGTTTTTAGACGGAGAGCTGCCAGAGGTGAGCGGGGACCGGCAGGAGGCGCTGAGGTGGTGGCCGCTCACAGCCACCCGAGCTACTTCTCCCCCCCGGCACGCCTGCGTGCAAGGAGCGTCGCAAGTGGCATTATCCAGATCCCCTCCTTCACAACATTCGTGCCCTCCCCGCAACTTTAACCCGGGCCTGACTCCCCAAACAGCTGTGAAATTGCAGAATGATCTGCGTTGGAATGGTCAGGCTCATCATGCAACGATGAAAGCAACAGGCGTCCTAAACTTTCTGAGGCGCAACTTTCATCATTGTTCAACTTCTGTCAAGGAGAAGCTATACTTCACCCTCGTTAGACTTCATTTGGACTACGCAGTTGCAGCATGGGACCCATACACAAATAAAAACATTTCTTCCATCGAACGTGTCCAAAGATAGGCAGCTCGATTTGTTACTAACACCTATGAGAGAGAAGCGAGTGTCACTAAACTTCTGAATTCTCTGGGGTGGAACGCTCTCCAAGACAGACGTGAAGCTCACCGTTTGACCTGTTTTTACAAAATGTTAAATGGTCAGCTCGACATAGACTACAAGACCTACACCAACTAAAACCAATTAGGAGCAGACGAGGGCATTCGATCCAATTTGTGGTCCCAGCTACAAAGACAGATGTGTACAGCAATTCGTACTTCCCCCGCACAATTAAAGCATGGAATAATCTCCACCCATCTATAGTTACCCAACCAGATGCAACTAAATTTAAAGTAGCTCTTTCTTCCCAATAACCCTTTCTGGCTTAAGCCCTCCCTTCACCACCTCCAGTTTAAATTCCATTTGGAATATTTTGGAGGACCAAGAAACCAAGAACCAAGCTCCATTCTTCTCTCCCTGTTTCCTAAGATACACTTAAAATATTGCCAATCCATATTTGAAAACCCCGCCAAGAAACTAGCACTGCACATGTGCAGTAGGCTGCTGCACCTGCGCAGTACAGCAAAGGCAGAATTTCAGCTGCCTTCAGCTCTCGTTGAAACTGACGGCTTCAGGCGACACTGACGGCACGTGGGCTGCACAGAGCTTTCCGTGTTACAAGCGCTGCGGTTGAAAGGCACTGAGAATTATGCCTCCCTAAGAGATCGATCTCTTAGATAGGCATAATTCTCCCATGCCTTTGCTATTTATATTTAATAATTACTATGTTATAATTTTAGTTAGGGTAGGCAGTGTCTACCTTGCATACCCTGACGGCACGTGCCTGGCCCCACCCCACCCCCCTCCAACACCTTCCCCCCACTCGGTTGCTCCACTCCCTTGCCGGGTACCCCCAAGGCCAGTGATCAGTGTTCGCTCAGCCCCCCCCCCCCCCCCCCCCACTTTCAAAAACGCTCCATGGCCACTGGTTCAGACAGAGAGCACTGCCAGAGGTGAGCGGGGAACTCAGGCCAGTTGTCCATGATATCTGGATCCCAATGCTCAGCGCTTCGTATTTTGGAGTTGGCTAACGTTATTGATTTGTAATTAGCCTGATTTGTAATTAGTTGACAAAATCTTAATTTATTAATCCGGAATATCCAGGGTGATGGGATAAGTGTAATATTAAAATGACATGCAAGGTGTCAGGCTGTCTGTCACAACATACAGCCTCAATAACCCATTATTTCCTTCAGTTAAATATTGGGAAGGTAGCACTATTGTCATTTGCCACTCAACTATTATGTTTGTTTACCTCACTGACTATTTCTAAACCCTCCCCCCCCCCCCAAATTCCTTTGACAGGTTGAATAGAAATGTCCCCAATCTCATTGTTTTATTAATTGAACACGTAGATGAACATCCTCAAGGAATGTAATCAGATGGAAACTGATTCAGATGCGATGTTTAAGAGCTTGTTCAAAGAAGGGGCATATTTTAAAGGAGTGACAGAGATACTTGCAGGAAAATGTGTGAGGAGGTTATTATTTGTCTTTAGTTTTAGCTTGAACCAGGACATCTGAAGATTCAAAGTTTAATATAGTAATTGTGCTGATACTGACTCCAAACAACCACGTAATAAGTATCATCCAGTCCGGAGGTTTTATTTTTCTGATGTCATTTAAACTTCACTTGGATTTCAATCACTTCAATGTAAAAGTAATTGGGAATGGGGAGCATTGGAACAAAAATTTGCCCTCAGTACATATTAACTGTAATATAATAATGTATGCATGTTTGGTAGGTGCAATCAAAACAAAGATCTTTTTATCATTGTTGTGTTATGAATACCATAAAAAATATTATATACTCTCAAGATCACATTTAATATTGCTTAAATATATAGTTATTGGACTTTGCATTTCAGAAAAGACCCAGCTGAGAGGAAGACAGCAAAATACTGAAAATATTGGGGGTGAAAATGACTTGAGGACAGTTTATGAGGAAAATGAAGGAAATTATAACAGAATACTTATACAGCTGAGTGAGTATAATTTTATGGATGAGAAATTGTGTTCAACCAATTGATGACTTCCTTGACAAAGTAACTAGCATGTTAGATAACAAGGAAGCCAATAGATGTAGCAAATTTTGTTATAGATAATTTGGTCTGTGAAGTACCCCATAAAAGATTACCACATTAGATAAGCACATGTGGACTTGAACGTAATAGGTTAACTCCAGGGGGTCAGATATGGGGCTTTATGTGTGGGCCAGATATATTGTCAGCGCAGAAGGGCTAGGAGCAAGGCCAAGTGTGCATCCAGAGTCAAGGTCTGGAATAGTACTCGGTGTGCAGTCAAAGCTGGGACAATGGGAGTGTTCAGCACTGGGAACCCAAGCAGGTAAGCAGCTATGATCAGGGAAGAATAGGGGGCCAGGTGTAAGGCTGGTCTCAGGGTCAGAAATGAGAGAAGGTATGCAACTGGAGTCAGGGTCAGGAGTAGTACCAGGTGTGCAGTGAGACCCAGGTTGGTTAACTTGGACCAAGTGTTTGATTCTAATCTGATTTCCATACATGAATATGTTAAGATCATTCATGTGCTGCACCTATTGATCAGAGCCTGGCTCTACTGTCGAATGTAATTAGGAATGTAATTTTGCCTAACCTTATTCATAGCTAATCCAATTTAAAGCATAAATATTGCATTCAAGTGTAAACTAAAAGACTTGCTAAAGTATGCACCAGATTGCACAATTTCAAGCTTAAAAATGCAAAAGCTCCATACCAAGACCTCCCC
Source organism: Amblyraja radiata (assembly GCF_010909765.2). Taxonomy (NCBI): domain Eukaryota; kingdom Metazoa; phylum Chordata; class Chondrichthyes; order Rajiformes; family Rajidae; genus Amblyraja; species Amblyraja radiata. The sequence goes on along the minus strand of NC_045958.1, from coordinate 111,665,200 downwards.
CCCCCCCCACCTCGGTCGCTATGCTCCCTCGAGCTTGGCCTCTTGCAATTACTTACTCCCAATTACTCACTCTCGCTCAATGTTGACAGCCATGGCCAAGGTGATACAGACACACACCACGATGAACAGGAAGGTTGGCACTGTCATTAAGACAGCTAGCACAGTGTACGGTAAGTCCTTTAAAAGAGGGAGGGGGGGGGGGAGAAGGGGGGAGAAGGGGGGAGAAGGAGGGAGAAAGAGGGAGAAGGTGTGGAGACAACTGTTACGAAGCCAGACAGCATTTAAGAAGCCCGAGGTACACGGCTGTGAAGTTCGGCAGACATTTAACATTACCGGTCGGTTATGTTTTGTTCTGAAAACTACTGCTTACGTTTCTTTTCCCAAATGAGCCAATTAAATTCGCCGGTCAGCACTGGGTACAGCCTACGAGAACCTAAGAGAACCTTTGACCTCCTGGCAACCCACCAGGACCTCCTGGCAACCCACCTACGGCTCGAGAATTCTCGCTACTCTCCATGGAGGTTTCATTCTAGTTGCCACTAATTTTTCAACATGTGGAAAAATTTGCGGTGACCATAATGAGGCCGCGACTAGTTCCCAGAATGCGGGAACTCCTCACGACCATGAAGGCGACTCCCCGGCAACCACCCGCGAACATGTGGCGACCGCAAAGTCGCCTAAAAAGTCGCCTAAGTGGGACAGGCCCATAACTCAGCGGGACAGGCAGCATCTCTGGAGAGAAGGAATGGGTGACATTTCGGATTGAGACCGTTCTTCAGACATTCAGAATACATGAAGACTATCTGTTGCCCATTCACATTAGCTCTATGAATTCTTGTTATGTCCAGGGGTTGGAATGGTTAACCTCTAATAATCACAAACATATTCAGTTTAGTTTAGAGATACAGCACGGAAACAGGCCCTTTGGGCCATCGAGTCTGCGCCAACCAGCGATCCCCGAACACTAGCACTATCCTACACACACTAGGGACAATTTACAATTATACCAAGCAAATTAACCTACAAACCTGTATGTCTTTGGAGTGTGGGAGGAAACCAGAGCACCCAGGCAAAACCCACACAGCTCACGGGAAGAACGTACAAACTCCGTACAGACAGCACCGGTAGTCAGGATCGAACTCAGGTCCCTGGCACTGTAAGGCAGCAACTCTACCGCTGCCGCCACCATTTCTTTGTGAAAAGTGTGAGTGCAACCACTGGAATATTTCTCACTTGATGCCTATTGATTTTTGTGTTTATGTGGGCTCCTTGACTGGTCAGATGCTGCTCCGATGCAGACTTGCCTCACCTCAGGAATTTACCTCTTTGCTCGCTATCTGGATCAAGACTGTGATGAGATCCATAACCAATGGTCATGGAAAAACCAAAACCAGGCATTAATGAACAACTTATTGTTAAGCAAGTACCAGTTGTTAGCACCGCCATTGTCATATGCCATCACTTTGTTGCAGGTTGAGATATTTGACTGGGCTGTAATTAGTCATATTGGAAATTCTTGCTTTATGTGAACAATTCACATCAAGGCAATTTCCACTGTCTGAAGAAGGGTCTCGGCCCAAAACATCACCTATTTATTTTCTATCGAGATGCTTGTCTGACCTGCTGAGTTACTCCAGTTTTCTGTGCCTGTCTTCGGTTTCAACCAGCATCTGCAGTTCATCCCTGCACAATTATCCACTGTGTTGTAGTTATACTGGCTTGGGTCAAGATATGGGCAGTTCTGGAGCACACGTTTCAATACCAAGGGAGTGATTGTAGCATTGGCTATAGCATGTTAGCCAATTAGAATGCTTAGTAATTATAACCCCCCCTAATTGTAACATTCATAGTATAAGATCCTGCCCACTGCTTGCCAGTCTGAGTAGCAGTGTGAACATGTGATGACCTGCTATGTAGTTAATGTCCTGAACAATAAAGATGCTTATGTTTCAACCCGTGTGAGTTTGGAAACTTTACATGGTGTCAGACTGGGTCTACCCCGCTTCTGTTTATCGCGGTTTATTTTGTATACCACTTTTTATTTTCGTGTTTTTTTGTGGTTTGGTAACTCTTGTCGACAGCCTAGCCCGCTTGTGTTTGATTCTGATATTTTATTTTATTTTTATTTTATTTATTTATTTATTTATTCCGAACAAGTAAAGACATTAACGACATTAATATTAACAAAATCGAAATTATCAAACAATTGGTCATTACAATCAATATTTACAAAGCAATGAGAAGAACAAAATCAAAGTTCCAATGTCCAACTCTGTGTCTGTACAAGCTCGAAAAGGAGTGAGAAGAAGAATAACTTATTAAATCTCACCCCTTTTCCCCAACACTTCTACCATATTTAAAAATCAATTCATTACTAATAATAATACTACCCTAGGCAATTTCCCATAATACCTACAGACATATATATACATACAACTATTATGTACATACAAACTTCATAACTGAAGTACCCAAACATAAGTAAACAATAGTAAAGCAATAGATAAACATCAACCCCCACTTGTCAACCATCCCCTCCATCCCTGTACCCCTTGAGAATTATTATTTTATATATCATTTTAAAATGATTCATGTTTGTGCATTGCTTCAATTCTCCGTTCAATTTATTCCACACTCCTACTCCACAAACCGAAATACAAAAGGTTTTTCTAGTCGTACGGACTTTTTGTTTCTTAAAGTTAAATATTCCTCTTAAATTGTAACCCCCCACACGCTCGTTAAATAATTTTTGAATATCGCCGAGCGATGGAGAATGTTTGAGAAAGATTACTCTCATTATATGCGCAATGTTCACTGCAACGATCCCGACGGTTTGAAGGCTTCGCTACTGTTGAATTTAGCGGGTCCGGAGGCTATGATCCGCTCTGACTCGTTTGAATTTGCACCTGCCCAACTGGATGCGAATGGACAGGTATTGGTGCCAGCAGAATCTATAGATAACTTGATGGTGTTACTGAGAAAGTTCAGAGAACTGTGTGACCTACCGTCTAAAAGAATTCTCGAGAGGACCCGAGTGGAACAGCCTGACGAACCTGTGCAGTGATTCATCAGCGACCTGAGACACATCAGTTTTCGATGCAGGTTTGGTGAAATAACAAATGAGCTTGTTCGAGATAAAATTGTGGGAGGAATGAGTGACCGGAAGCTGCGAGCTGAACTATTACAAAATGCAGACCTGACTTTAGATCAGGCTATTCATGCTTGTCGGATGGCTGAGACTGTGGCACCACTGGCTGATTATGATAGCGCGAATGCTAATCAACAATTAAATGTGAATATGGATAGTTACTCTCCGCAAAGATTTCTTAATGCATCCAGCAAGGTTCAGAACATGCCTAACACGAGGTGCACAAACTGTAACTATTTCCACCCCAAGGGGCACCAATTTTGCATAGCCCATGGGAATGTATGTCATAATTGCAAAAAAACAAACCACTTTGCTAATTGTTGTCGTTCTAGTGGGAGTACAGCTCCAAGGTCAAAGCTGCACCTGATTCAACAAGACCCGTCAGATTCAGATTCCCATGAACAAGACTGACGTCACCAGCCTACAACGCTTTCTAGGCATGGTCAACTACCTGGGGAAGTTCATCCCCAATCTCAGTGAACTATCAGCACCCCTACGTCAACTAACCCACAAGGATAACACCTGGTCCTGGTACCCAAACCACCAGCGAGCTTTCGAGGCTTTAAAGCTACAGCTCGCTAGTGCACCGACCCTGTCTTACTTTAACCTCAACCTGCCAGTTACAATCACCTGCGACACATCCCAGTATGGACTAGGTTGCTGCATGCCTGCAGACCTCTTTCAACGGCGATGTATTGCCGGTATCCTACGCTTCCAGAACACTAACGGATACCGAACAGCACTATGCCCAGATAGAAAAAGAGCTGCTTGCCGTGGTTTTTGCCTGCTCCAAATGCAAATACTTCATTTTTGGCAAAACCTTCACGGTAGAGACTGATCATTGACCTCTGCTTACCATCCTGAGCAAGCCGATCCACGCTGCCCCAGCAAGGCTTCAACGCAGGATGATGCAGCTCCAACGGTTCGACTTCCGCATTGTCTATAAAAAAGGTAAAGACATGCACATCGCAGACACTCTATGACGGGCACCACGCACCACCAGCGAACAACATCCTTATGAAAGTGAGGAATTCTCCGTTCTAAAGGTTTCCTTCGTTCCAACTGACCACCTGCGCCACCTCGCCGAACACACTGCCATGGATAAAACCTCCCAGCTGATAACGTCTATCATTAAAAGCGGCTGGCCAAACAAACAATCCAACCCTCCCACCGAACTAAGATCCTACTTTCTGGTTCGTGACGAGCTTGTGCTACAGGACGGAGTGATCGTAAAGGGCCATAAGACGGTCATCCCCCCCTCTCTACGTAAGGAGTACTATGAGGAGATCCACGGTGGGCACCCTGGTGTTGAGGCCACCCTACAACGTGCCAAATAAATGATTTATTGGCCCGGAATGACCAGGTATATTCGGGAAAAAACGGAGTCATGCGCGATCTGCAAAAGGCAAGCACCACACCAGCAAAAACAACCGCTGCTGTCCCAACCGGCTCCACCCCTACCATGGTCGTCCAGAGCCGCCGATGTCTTCGACTGGCACGGGAAACACTATCTCGTGTTGGTGGATTCGTACTCGAGTTGGTTCGAAATTGATTCCCTACCAACCATCTCCTCTGAATTAGTCATCCTGAAACTTCGTCAGCACTTCTCCGTACATGGCATTCCAGCTCGCCTTCAGACTGACAACAGGACACAATTCTCCAGCCAAATGTTCAAAGACGTTGCCAAAACGCTGGAACTTTAAGCATGTCACCAGCAGCCCAGAGTACCCACAGTCCACAGGACTTGCCGAATGTGCTGTTCGAAGCGCTAAGCAACATGGAACGTTCCTACCTGGCAAAATCTGATGTCTACTTAGACCTGCTGAATCTGAGAAATATTGCCAGAGAAGGTGTTTTAGGCTCCCCAGCCCAATCATTAATCTCCCGGCGGACAAGACCCCCACTGCCCGTGACTCAGGATCACCTAAAGTCTAAAGTCCTCTGCCCTGCTGTAATTCAAACACGCGTACAATCCAATCGAGACGCACAGAAACGTGCCTACGACAAAACCAGCAAGCCACTTAAGCCTCCTAATCCAAGGCCAAGTGGTTCGTTTACAGACAAAGAAAGGACATACCAAACTGGGGTTCATCCATGGCCCCGCAAATGAACCACAATCCTACCTTGTCGATGTCGGCGTCACCATCTATAGACGCAACCGTCAACATATCTTTCCAGTGAAGGAACGACGTCCAGCGTTCCAGGGTCCTGATGCCCCTCCGCTGAACTTTAAAGTGATCGCTGTTCCAGTTGTTCCAGTGCCTGCAACTGTTACCCCCCCGCCAGTCCCCACGTTGGTCTACACCCTCACCCTCCCTTGTACCCAGTTCACCGGTACTCCCACGACGGTCTCCCCCTATGGTGTTCCCCCAGAGCCCTGTTGGTTCACCCAGACGTGCCCTTAACTTTTCCGAGGAAAAGATTGATGAGGCAGCTCCCCACCGTACGCGGACCGGGCGGGTTAGGAAGCCGCCTGATAGATACGGCGACTATGTTTAACTTCACTATTCTTAGATGTGGTGTTTTGCTTTTAACAATTTATTTACTCATCGTAGTGATAACGCTGTATCTACTTTTCATTTATAGAAGAGATGTAGCATTGGCTGTAGCATGTTAGCCGATTAGAATGCTTAGTAATTATAACCCCGCCTAAATGTAACATTCATAGTATAAGATCCTGCCCACTGTTTGCCAGTCTGAGTAGCAGTGTGATCATGTGATGACCTGGTGACTTGGATAGGCTGGGTGAGTGGGCAAATGCATGGCAGATGCAGTATAATGTGGATAAATGTGAGGTTATCCACTTTGGTGGCAAAAACAGGAAAGTAGATTATTATCTGAATGGTGGCCGATTAGGAAAGGGGGAGATGCAACGAGACCTGGGTGTCATGGTACACCAGTCATTAAAAGTAGGCATGCAGGTGCAGCAGGCAGTGAAGAAGGCGAATGGTATGTTAGCATTCATAGCAAAAGGATTTGAGTATAGGAGCAGGGAGGTTCTACTGCAGTTGTACAGGGTCTTGGTGAGACCATACCTGGAGTATTGCGTACAGTTTTGGTCTCCTATTCTGAGGAAAGACATTCTTGCCATAGAGGGAGTACAGTGAAGGTTCACCAGACTGATTCCTGGGATGTCAGGACTTTCATATGAAGAAAGACTGCATAGACTCGGTTTGTACTCGCTAGAATTTAGAAGATTGAGGGGGGATCTTATAGAAACTTACAAAATTCTTAAGGGGTTGGACAGGCTAGATGCAGGAAGATTGTTCCCGATGTTGGGGAAGTCCAGAACAAGGGGTCAGTTTAAGGATAAGGGGGAAATATTTTAGGACCGAGATGAGGAAAACTTTTTCCACACAGAGAGTGGTGAATCTCTGGAATTCTCTGCCGCAGAAGGTAGTTGAGGCCAGTTCATTGGCTATATTTAAGAGGGAGTTAGATGTGGCCCTTGTGGCTAAAGGGATCAGGGGGTATGGAGAGAAGGCAGGTACAGGATACTGAGTTGGATGATCAGCCATGATCATATTGAATGGCGGTGCAGGCTCGAAGGGCCGAATGGCCTACTCCTGCACCTATTTTCTATGTTTCTATCTTTCTATGACCTGCTGTGTCGTTAATGACCTGAACAATAAAGATGCGTGTGTTTCAAATCGTGTGAGTTTGAGCTCTTTACAGTGATGTTAAATGAAAACATCAGCATGTTAAATAAAAAAATGCAGTTTGCTTCTGAGAAACTTTTTTTCTCCAGATACTATTGACTGGCTGAGTACTTTCAAATGTTTTCTGTTTTAAGTTCAGATTTCCAGCATCTGATTTATTTTGTTTACTGATGGCTGGGATGTTGGCTGCACTCACAGATATTGCTGTATCTAAAACTCTCGCCCTTTCTTAATACCACGTGGGGTTAAATTGACTGAAGAATGGCTTTGGTGCTGGTGACATTGAGGGAACGGTTATTGTCCTGACACCATATGTGCTCTATCTAAGTGCTCTATCCCCTTCCCCTATTCCATCTCGTCATTGTTTGTGATTGGCCTACCACAGTGGTCTATCTTATCGAGTCGACACAAAAGATTAGAAGTTGTTCAGCCAGAGCTGAACACACTTCTCGGCATCTACGTACAATGGTGTCTGTCTTGTCGCTTCTTGTGCGCGGTGGTGGAAAGATTGGTGGAAACAGAGCCGCAACGTGAACGCTCTTTCCTTGACCCCACCACAATGGTGTCATCTGCATACTTGTAGATGTAGTTAAAGCCCAACTTGGCCGCAAAGTCCGCAGGGTACAGGGAACACAGTTGCGGACTGAAAATGCACTGCAGCAGAGCATTAGTGTTGAAAATTATTGTGGAGAATGTCTTGTCACCTCTCTCATCGATTGTGGGCTGTGTGTCAGAAAGTCAAGGATCCAGTGACAGGAGTGGGGAGCTGATTGCTAGGTGGATTGTCCAAGTTGGTCCTGACGGTGAGAGATCTAGGAAATCTCATTGTGTGTCCAAGAGCTTGCGATGCATGCTTGCAGGCATGATGGAGGTGGTGGTGGGTTCGCTGATAACCTGGCAAACATGGGGATCTTGTACTGTACCATCAGAAAATCGTGACAAATGCCCCACAGCTAGCTATTGCTCATAACAGAGCAGCTAGTAAGCTAGCCCTTAATAATTCCTCTCTGTGGCTCCTAGGAGAATAGATGCAATATAAGTTATTTAGTATTGCAATCTAAATAAGCAGCATTCCCCGCTTCCCACAAAATCACAGCCCGGGAATCAATCTTTGTTAGTCAGATGCCCAATTGGGAAAAACACAAGGAAAGAAAAATATTCATTCTCATTTAGGACAGCCAATTTCTTATTTAAATAATGCCTGGTTCTACCCACCCCAGTGGGAAAGTTGCATGGTCAACAGTCTACTAGCAGTCGGAGTTGATTCATGAGATGAGAACCTTCATGGTCTAAGAGAAAACATAAATGAAGACTACACTGAAGTAGAGAACCATTCAAATTCAATGCAGCATTTTGGCAAGAAGGAGTGTGGCTATGGAGGGCCAGGGAAAGGAAGGAAGGGCAACATCTTATGTCTTTTTACCTTCCATCACAGTGAGGAATGTGGATTCCGCTGTGGTGGATATTTATGTTAAATTTTATTTTATGTGGCTGTGTGTCTTGTTGCGTTTCACTTAGTATGGCTGTATGGTAACTCAAATATCACTGTACCTTAATTGGTGCATATGACAATAAATTTGAACTTGAACTTGAGAGTCCTGTTTAGCAGAGTAAGTATGTGGTCTCATCAAACATCTCTCACTGATGGCAAAGTAATTGATGTGGTTGATGCCACAACCGATCAAAAATCTCCTTGTGGTTTTTAAAGAGATGAGAACTTGATGAACTTGTAATTTATTCTAACTTATATATTCAAATTTAATGATGAAAAAAATGCAAATGACTTCTAGATCAGGAGAGTGCGGTTTTAGACAGCAATCGCCCTAGATCTCTGGAGGTTGCAGTGAGTCCTGGGAGAAGTATATAAAATTATGAGAGGCATAGACAGGCAGAACATTTTGCTCGGGATGAAAAATCAAATAGTAGTGAGCACAGTTTTAAGGTGAGAGGGGCAAAGTTTAATATCGGCGTGCCGGGCAACTTGTTTGTTACATGGAGGGTGATAACTGCAACACGGTGCTGGGGTTGGTGGTTGCGCCAGACACGACAGTGGCTTTTAGGGGACTTTCAGATAGGCACCTGGATATGCAGAGAATGAAGGGATATGGAGACCTACATAGGGCTATTAAAAAATAGCGGAGTCGGGGGATATGGGGAGAAGGCAGGAACGGGGTACTGATTGGGGATGATCAGCCATGATCACATTGAATGGCGGTGCTAGCTCGAAGGGCCAAATAGCCTACTCCTGCACCTATTGTCTATTGATTATGAGTAAGCGGGTATGAAATGGTCTTGGCATCATGTTCGGCACAGACACTGTGGACCATAGGGCCAGTTCTTGTACTGTAGTGTTCTATGATCAATCACAAGCAGCTATAACACCACCACCATCTAGAAATAAAATAATAATAATTTCACAAACTTATAAGGACCTCACTATTCCTAAACTATCAAATGTCACCTATTGTTTTAAAACAGAAGCTGATTACCTCAAAACTAGAGATACGGGGGACTGCAGACGTTCCAGTTCAAAACTAGGACCGTTTATTTAAAAGGTTTAACCATGTAAATAAAACCGTGTAAAAGTTGAAATAAAAGGTGTATTCTTTTTTTTAAATTTGGAAATACTCAACAGACCACAGCGGTTAACCTTCCTCTGAGATGTAAACCCAGGCTACGAAATGTAAAGTGTAGAAAGGAATTGCAGATGCTGGTTTACATCGAGGGTAGACACAAAATGCTGGAGTAACTCAGCGAGACAGGCAGCATCTCTGGAGAGAAGTTTCGGCTTAAGACCCTTCTTCAGACTGAGAATGAGGGGAGAGGGAAACTAGAGACATGGAAGGGTAAAGTGTAAAAAGGACTGATCAAAGCCGACGATGATCAAGGAAAATGTAGAATGGTTCATTGTTGGCTGAGGGGGAGATGACAAGGAGGCAATCACAATTCCCATTTGGCTTGGCAAATATAGACTCGAACTCAAACTCCTAATTTTAGTGCGTATATCTCTTCTACTATGAGGGCTCTCGAATCAAACTGAAATTGCCCAGTTGAATTCTTCAATGGACTGGAGTATTCCAGCCACTCTATACTCTGTCCGTCCAAGCCCAGTACCTTTATGACATTCTTCCGTCACTTCAGGGAGAGACTCAGATACCTCCACACAGACACACTTCTCTGCTGGATACCGAGGATTCAGCCTAGCCCCTGCTTCGCACTGTGAGCTATCGATGCCGATTTTCAGAGCGCACCTTTTCAATTCGCGCTCCCGATCGAAGGTCAGACCTATATTTTAATACCCCACCAACTTGGATACCAAGTCTAACCCTGGGCCACTCCTCGCCCGATGAAGCATGTTTGGCTCTCGTTAAAGCAGCTGCAGTCTGCCAACTACGACCAAAGTTTTGGGCCTCTAACCCAGGCAAGGGCCTCTAACCCAAACCCAGCAGGGCTTCTAACCCCACCCTGGTTTTATGGGCCCCTAACCCAAAGGCGTGCTAACCACTCACCTGTGCTTGCTATAGACTGTTCTATAGATCTCGATTAGACCCTTTCCCAAGCCCACGAATGATCAATCAGCTCCGACTAACGAAGTGTTGAAAATCAATGCGAAAACCGCACCATAGGCCCGATTTCTGCACTCGCGATCGAAACAGCTCAACACCCTTGATCGCAAACTTGTGTTTGGGGGTCTTTTGAGATCCCGGATGAACCCCCAATGTAAATTGCTCATTTCTAAGCTTCCCCCCAGTCTAGTTTCAGTAAAAACACTGAATCAAGCACTTGAAACAACTAATCTATATTTTAACAAAAGCGCATTACAGTTCAACTACTGTACCTTTCCCACCGCGGGTTCGATCCTCGTGTCTGCCTGTTCAAGCCCTCTAGGCCTCGCTCAGACAGAGACACTCCAGAAAGTCACGCAGTCCCAAGCGCTCTCCCAGAAGATCGACCCTGGACCTCGTGGTAGTGGACTTTTATATGTCCCGGGACCTCGAGGGGCCGAACCACATGGGGGTGGTCTCTAAATAATCCAATTACAGATATCGATTAACCCCATACATAACAGACATTTCCCTAACCCAATAATACAGCAGCTCAATACGTTGTATTCAAACCGGACTTCGCAAGGAAGCCAACTTAGAAACATTTACCCTGATCTGCCAGAAACCCAGACAATGCTCAATACCTCATCCAATCAACACTTGGCAAAGTTGGACTCTGCAACATTATTTACAATTATTTACAAGGTGTATGTCTGGTTTGCAGCCATCCAATCCATTCTATGCATTTTGCACCTAATTGACAGGGTTTGCAGATGTTATTCTTTTCCTGCAAATTGTATCTAGGCTCTAGACACACTGGCACCACTCCACAGCTTGCACCATATCTGCAGAGAGCAATTCCAAATGGACCAAATCTCCCAGCAGCCCTGAAGCTTTTACCCCATTTTGAAGTCATAGCCTCTCCAATTTAGCCAGGATTAACACAATCACAATCGCAATAATACTTTATTAGCCAAGTATGTTTTGCAATATACAAGGAGTTTCATTTGCCAAGTCAGTCACACAAATAAAAAGCAACGGAACACACAAAATACACTTTAACATAAACATTCACCACAGTCTCCTCCGCATTTCTCACTGTGATGGAAGGCGAAAAAAAGTTCAAATCTTATCCCTTTGCTTTACCGTGGTCGGGGGCCTCGAGCCCTCCGTTGATGGGACGATCTTGACTCCCGTAGCTGGCGGCGTTTCGGCCCTCCACATCGTGGCGATCAGATCCTGCATCGGGGGATGTCAGTTCCCCCACACCGGGCGATCCAACCCCGGGTCGGGGCTGGTCGCGCCTCTGCGTAGGTGGAGCTTCCCGACTCGGCCTTTGCCGAGATTGCGAGCTCTTGATGGTAAGTCCGCAGGCCGCGGTTGGAGCTATCCCAGGCAAGGGATTGGCTGCGATGTTAAGTCCACGCCCAGCAATGAAGCCCAAAGTCAGTCCTCCAACTCTATCGATGGTAGGCCACAGAGCGCCCAGAGATGCAATCCGAAAATTAATCGCATCTCCGGCAAGGTAAGAAACTGGAAAAAAGTTTTCCCCTCCTTCCTCCCCCCTCCCTCACATAAAACCAACCGGAGAACATTTACACAGACTTTTAACACACACTAAAAAAAGACGAAAAAGCAGACAGACTGTTGGCGGGGCTGCCAATCGTGCGGCGCCCCTGGTGGGAACAGTACACGAACAGCAAAAGTAATCAGAACAGTGAAACTAGTCGGAAAACTCGGGAAGTCAATATTCATACCACTGGGTTATAAGCTGCTCAAGCGAAATATGAGGTGCTTATCTTCCAATTTGCGCTGGGCCTCACTGTGACAATGGAAAAGGCCCAGGAAAGAAAGGTCAGTGTGGGAATAGGACGGGAGTTAAAGTTTTATGTTCATGTCCGAGATGTAAAGGAGGCCTCCGAGATATAACAGTGGCGCAGCGGTAGAGTTGCTGCCTCACAGCGCCAGAGACCCGGGTTCGATCCCGACTACGGGTGTTGTCTGTGACCTACTTGGGTTTTCTCCAGGATCTCCGGTTTCCTTCCACTCTCCAAAGCCGCACACGTTTGCAGGTTAATTGGCTTGGTATAAATCATTTGTGTGTGTGTGTGTGTGTGTGTGTGTGTGTGTGTGTGTGTGTGTGTGTGTGTGTGTGTGTGTGTGTGTGTGTGTTAGTGTGCGGGGATCACCGGTCGCTTTTCAGCGGTTTATCTCTAAACGGCCCATTCTTGTGGAATACATCTCTTCTAATTCTGAAAGCATTACAGGTATATTGTTTTGTACTGTATAAATGATTCATATTATTTTCGAAGTTTATCAAGTGAAATATTTATGTTATGCTGACAATGTTTGTTTAGGGTCAGAGGTCAAATATGACTGGTCATGTGTGTGACCTCACATGGAAGCATTTTTTTCATAACTCAGTTTTATCTTACAATCTCCTGTGAATTTTTAAAAGCTAGAATGTTCATATCTTTAGCAGACATGCATTATAGTTCAGTAGATAGGAAAATAGCAATGAATAAGATTAATCTCTTACAAGAATTTTTACATGTATTGCTTTACGTGATGCCACTTGGTAACATGTGTGCCATTTGGTTCACTTTCCAAAGAATGGCCCTAACAAACTCTGTGAATTTTAAAAAGCTAGAATGTCCATATCTTCAGCAGACATGCATTATAGTTCCGTAGGTAGGAAAATAGCGACGAATAAGATTAATCTCTTACAATTTAAAAAAAATGTATTACTTTATGTGATGCCATTTGGTAACGTGTATGACATTTTGGCTCACTTCCCAAAGAATAGCCCAAACTAACCTGAACTGAGCAGCATTTTGTGCCAATGTTTGGAGTAAACCAGCATCTGCAGTTCCTACCTACTCTAATGTGAAGTAAGCCGGCATTAACGCTGCTTTGTGAGGTGACTTTACTCGTTGCCGTTGTTGTCGTCGCTGTCGCTGTTTGTGTTGCTGTCGCTGTTGTTGTCATCGCTGTTGTTGTCGTTGTTGTTGTCGTTGGTGTTGTCGCTGTTGTTGTCATCGCTGTTGTTGTTGTCGTTGGTGTTGTCATCGTTGATGTTGTCGTTGGTGTTGTCGTTGGTGTTGTCACTGTTGTTGATGTCGTTGTTGTTGTCGTTGGTGTTGTCATCGCTGTTGTTGTTGTCATTGGTGTTGTCGTCGTTGGTGTTGTCGTTGGTGTTGTCGGTGTTGTTGATGTCGTTGTTGTTGTCGTTGGTGTTGTCGTTGGTGTTGATGTCGTTGTTGTTGTCGTTGGTGTTGTCATTGGTGTTGTTGTCGTTGGTGTTGTCGTTGTTGTTGTCATTGGTGTTGTCGTTGGTGTTGTCGTTGTTGTTGATGTCGTTGTTGTTGTCGTTGGTGTTGTCGTTGGTGTTGATGTCGTTGTTGATGTCGTTGTTGTTGTCGTTGGTGTTGTCGTTGGTGTTGTCGTTAGTGTTGTCGCTGTTGTTGATGTCGTTGTTGTTGTCATTGGTGTTGTAGTTGGTGTTGTCACTTGTTGTCATCGCTGTTGTTGTTGTCGTTGGTGTTGTCGTCGTTGGTGTTGTCGTTGGTGTTGTCGCTGTTGTTGATGTCGTTGTTGTTGTCGTTGGTGTTGTTGTCGTTGGTGTTGTCGTTGTTGTTGTCATTGGTGTTGTCGCTGTTGTTGATGTCATTGTTGTTGTCGTTGGTGTTGTCGTTGGTGTTGTTGTCGTTGTCATTGGTGTTGTCGCTGTTGTTGATGTCGTTGTTGTTGTCGTTGGTGTTGTCGTTGGTGTTGTCATTGTTGTTGTCATTGGTGTTGTCGTTGGTGTTGTCATTGTTGTTGATGTTGTTGTTGTTGTCGTTGTTGTTGTCGTTGGTGTTGTCGTTGGTGTTGTCGCTGTTGTTGACGTCGTTGTTGTTGTCGTTGGTGTTATGGTCGTTGGTGTTGTCGTTGTCATTGGTGTTGTCATTGGTGTTGTCGTTGTTGTTGTTGTAGTTGTTGGTGTGTTGTCATTGTTCGTGTGTTGTCGTTGTTCGTGTGTTGTTGTTGGCCGAAGACACCATTGTTGTGGGACGAATCACTGATGGGGACGAGTCAGAGTATAGAAGTGAGATCGACCGATTGACCAAATGGTGCCAACACAATAACCTGGCTCTCAACACCAGCAAAACCAAGGAACTGAATGTGGACTTTGGAAGGGGTAGGATAGGGACCCACAATCCCGTTTACATCAACGGGACGATGCTGGAAAGGGTCAAGAACTTCAAATTCCTGGGCGTGCACATTTCCAAAAATCTTTCCTGGTCCCAGCACACTGATGCAATTATAAAGAAAGCACATCAGCGCCTCTACTTCCTGAGAAGACTACGGAGAGTCGGTTTATCAAAGAGGACTCTCTCGAACTTCTACAGGTGCACAGTAGAGAGCATGCTGACCGGTTGCATCGTGGCTTGGTTCGGCAACTTGAGCGTCCAGGAGCGGAAATGATGCAGAAAGTTGTAAACACTGCCCAGTTCATCATCGGCTCTGACCTCCCCACCCTCAAACGGATTTATCACAGTCGCTGCCTCAAAAAGGCAGCCAGCATCTTCAGGGACCCACATCATCCTGGCCACGCACTCATCTCTCCGCTTCCATCGGGTAGAATGGACAGGAGCCTGAAACCTGGTACGTCCAGGTTCAGGAACAGCTGCTTCCCCATAGCCATTACGCTATTAAAACTCTCCAACAAACAGACTCTGAACTGTAACAGCCTATATTGCACTTTATCTGCTTATTTATGTGTACATTGAACTGAACTGTTCTGTATTTTTGCTTACAATATTCTGTTGTGCTGCAGCAAGCAAGAATTTCATTGTCCTATGTAAGGTCTTAACTTGACTTGGTGTTGGTGTGTTGTTGGTGTGTTGGTGTGTTGTTGGTGTGTTGGTGTGTTGTTGCTGGTGTTGTTGTTGGTGTGTTGTTGTGTTGTCGTTGTCGTTGTTGGTGTGTTGTTGTTGGTGTGTTGTTGTTGGTGTGGTGTGTTGGTGTGTCGTTGTTGGTGTGGTGTGTTGGTGTGGTGTTGTTGGTGTGTCGTTGTTGGTGTGTTGGTGTGTTGGTGTGTTGTTGGTGTTCGTGTGTTGTTGGTGTGGTGTGTTGGTGTGTTGTTGTTGGTGTGTTGTTGGTGTGTTGTTGTTGGTGTGTTGGTGTGTTGTTGTTGGTGTGTTGTTGGTGTGTTGTTGTTGGTGTGTTGTTGTTGGTGTGTCGTTGTTGGTGTGTCGTTGTTGATGTGTTGGTGTGTCGTTGTTGGTGTGGTGTTGTTGGTGTGTTGTTGTTGGTGTGTTGGTGTGTTGTTGTTGGTGTGTTGTTGGTGTGTTGTTGTTGGTGTGTCGTTGTTGGTGTTGTCGTTGTTGGTGTGTCGTTGTTGGTGTGGTGTTGTTGGTGTGTTGTTGTTGGTGTGTCGTTGTTGGTGTTGTCGTTGTTGGTGTGTCGTTGTTGGTGTGGTGTTGTTGGTGTGGTGTTGTTGGTGTGTTGTTGTTGTTGGTGTTGTTGTTGTCGTTGTTGTTATTGTCGCCGCCGCCGCCGCCGCCTTCACCGAGCCGGAAGCGCGGCCATTTAACCTCCGACACGGAAGGAGACGGCCCGATGGCCCTGACGTGAGGGAACCAAGATGAAACGGTTGAGGGGCAACGGGGACAGAAGCTCGGTGAGTGTGTCGATGGGGGGAGGGAGGGAGGGAGGGAGAGGGGCGAGTGGGTGAATGAATGCGTTGTTTGCGGGGGAGACGCGTGAAATGAGACGACAGAAGCTTCTTCCTCTTTAGCCCGGCCCGGCCCGGAGGCTGCGACTTGGACGATGCGCGGCCTCGACTCTCACTGCAGCTGCCGCTGCCGCTCACCGCCGCTCACTGCCGCTGGCCGCCGGCTGCCGGGGAAATGGGAAAGTTGTTTTAATCAACGTTTCATCTCCATGTCCGCGAAATAATGACAATAAAAAAAACACACACACACAGGGCGATGTCACAGGTGTATTGACAGCTGGCCTGAGGTGTGTGTAGGACGAGGAGGACGAGGACGAGGAGGAAGGTTTCCCTGATTAACAAAGTTGTTAACCGCGTTAGGGAGACGAGGAATTGCCGGTGCGCGGGGAGAGAGTTGAACAAAACACAAAGTGCTGGAGGAATACAGCGGGCCAGGCTGCAACCGTGGAGGGGACTGGACAGTTTCGGGTCAGAACCTCTGTAAATCGCCCCTAAAGTGTGAGGAGTGAATGTGAAAGTAGGATAACATAGAACTAGAATGAACGGGTGGTCGGTGTCGACTCTGTGGGCCGAACGGCCTGTTTCCATGCTATATTTTTAATCAATCAATCGCCTATACATATTCTCTCGAGATGCTGCCAGACCCGCTGGCTTATTCCAGCACTTTGTATTTAGTCAAAGTCGTTAGTTTTCCAAGATTAAACACACCCTCTCTTCTGTGCCCACTGTGTTCCCCCAAAGTGTCAGTGGCTGTGACAACATATCAAATGCTCCAGAAAACTAAATGAGGAGGAGAGGCAGACAGAACCTTTCTCCCCAGGGTGGAAATGTCAAAGACTAGAAGGCTTAGCATTAAGGTCAGAGGGGATGTGTGGGGCAAAGTTAAAGGAGATGTGTGGGACATTTTTTTACACAGAATGGTGGGTGGCAGGGGTGTGCTCCAGTGGTGGTGGTTGAGGCAGATACGATAATGGCATTTAAGAAGATTTCAGATAGGGATATGGAGGGATACGGATCATGTGCAGGCAGATGAGATGAGGTTTTCTCTGCATCATGATCAGCACAGACATTGTGGGCTGAAGTGTTTGTTCCTGTGCTATACTTTGTTATGTTCTAGAAGAGAGAGAGAGGGAAGCTGAACAACATGGACGGTGGGAATGTGTGACTAAAACACAGGATTTTTTTTTGGCAGATTGGGCATAGAGTAAACCTTTAAGATCCGTGACCTTTGGCATGAACTGACACTGATGCTCCCCCATTATTAAACAAAAGTATTACTTTTGCTCAAATTAAGGAGGGTGGGTGCAGCAATGGAGATTTTATTTCAATGACTCACTAGGTTCTGCTAATATTGTGGTGCCCATTGGTTACTGAAAATGTTGAGTAACACTCTTCACCTGGATGCCAACAAGGTCAGAAAATCTCCAGGCAGGTGACCATTCCATGTCCCCATTTTGCAGGCTGAAGACCAAACAGTGTGGGTAGATGACAAGAGGGAATGTTCTCATTGTCAAAAATAACTATTCCAATTTAAAATTTCAGGGTGGTCACAATGTTCCTGTAAGACAATTGTGAAATCTAGAAACAATGCTGATTTATACTAAAGAAAGTCAGTCACAAAGTGTTGGAGTAACTCAACGAGTCAGGCAACATGTCTGGAGAAAAAGGATGGGTGACGTATTGGGTCGGGACCTTTCTTGCTAGTTTTAAATGACAGCATTGTAAGAGATGTGCTGTTGTCAACTAAATGATGTCCAAGGGAGTTGATGATTTGTTGAAACTTTTGATGACTAATTTGGAGGATACATAGACAATAGGTGCAGGAGTAGGCCATTTGGACCTTTGAGCCAGCACTGCCATTCAATATGATCATAGCTGATCATCCACAATCAGTACCCCGTTCCTGCCTTCTCCCCTATCCCTTGATTTTGCTAGCCCTAAGAGCTCTATCTAACTCTCTTTTGAATGCATCCAGTGAATCAGCCTCCACTGCCTTCTGATGCAGAGAATTCCACAAATTCACAACTCTCTGGATGAAAAAGTTTTTCCTCGTCTCAGTTCTAAATGGCCTACGCTTTATTCTCAAACTGTGGCCCCTGGCTCTGGACTCCGCCAATATCGGGAACATGTTTCTGCATCTAGCGTGTCCAATCCCTTAATAATTAATATGTTTCTAAAAGATGCCCTCTCATCCTTCTAAATTCCAGTGAATACGAGCCCAGTCGCTCCATTCTTTCATTATATGACAGTGCCGCCATCCTGGGAATTAACCTTGTGAACCTTTTTTTATTTTATTTTTTTTTATTTTATTAGAAGTTAATACAATACAAAACAATACAGTGGCACCTAATTTTAGGTGCCAACTATGTCATACCGTAATCCATTCTATGTACAACCTCTAGTTTTATGTTATGAGAAGGAAGTAAGCAAGACAAGAAAAAGAAAACAATAGAAAGGGGAAAGAGTGGAAAAATAGATGGTAGAGAGTAGAAAAATGTGAAGTGTGTATATAAAATATAAAAATAAAAAAATAAAATAAAAAAGAAAAGGTGGAAAGTGGAAATAGAAGAGAAGGCCCCTTAAAAGAGAATTTTTCAAATCTATATTCGGAGATGTAGAACCTTGTGAACCTTAATAGCAAGAATGTCCTTCCTCAGATCTGGAGACCAAAACTGCAGACAATATTCCAGGTGTGGTCTCACTAGGGCTCTGTACAACTGCAGAAGGACCTCTTTGCTCCTATACTCAACTCCTCTTTATGAAGGCCAACATGCCATTAGCATTCTTCACTGCCTGTTGTACCTGTATGCTCACTTTCAGTGACTGATGTACAAGAACGCCCAGGTCTCGTTGTACTTCCCCTTTTCCTAACCTGACACCATTCATATAATAATCTGCCTTCCTGTTCTTGCCTCCAAAGTGGATAACCTCACACTTATCACATTATACTGACTACATCAGCCATGCATCTGCCCACTTGCCCACCCTGTCCAGGTCACTCTGCATCCTCATAGCATCCTCTTCACATCTGCTTTCAGACAGGATTCAGACTTGTGATGAATGCACCTCGGGGTCAGAGGATGGTTTACAAGTGTTTTTCATGGTCAGTACTAGAAGTATTTTTTAACGTAGACTTGTGTGCACTATATGGACTTCGGCCTGCAAAATGGGTCTTTGGAACACTCTTGTCTGGAGACTTTCTGACTTTCAAAATTTGCAGATGGTGCAAAACTTGACAGTGATAAACTTGAAGAGGCAGACTGGCAAAATGGCAGATGAAATTTACTGCAAAGAGTTGTATCCCAGAAAGGTTAAGGTTACTATGGCAGGAAATTTCACCCATTAAATCTATCGGTTCCATTTGCTTGTTCTTTGCCCATAACCCAATATATTTATTATATATAGGAAATTCCTTCCTACCCATATATTTATTTTTTGTGTATTTTGTTCCCTTTGGAATTAATCTACCTCTACCACCCACTCTCTCTTACAACTTTGAGATTTTAAATCTGATCCATTCTCAACCAACTATCCCAGCTTCTTGAATTAATAGATGTACCTAAAATCTCCCAGGAATGGCAGGCAATGGCGAGTGGAGTGCCGCAAGGTTCGATGTTGGGGCTGCAACTGTTTACCATATATATTAATGATTTGGAAGAGGGAATTAGGAACAACACTAGCAAGTTTGCGGATGACACAAAGCTGGGTGGCAGTGTGAAATATTAGGAGGTTGCAGGGTGACCTGGACAGGTTGAGTGAATGGGCAGATGTGTGGCAGATGCAGTATAATATAGATAAATGTGAGGTTATCCACTTTGGTGGCAAAAACAAGGGGGCATATTATTATCTCAATGGAGTTAGGTTAGGTAAGGGGGAGGCACAGCAAGACCACGGTGTCCTTGTACACCGGTCACTGAAAGTTGGCGTGCAAGTACAGCAGGCAGTGAAGAAAGCTAATGGAATGTTGGCCTTCATAACAGGATTTCAGTATAGAAGTAGAGAGATTCTTCTGCGGTGTATAGGGCTCGGGTAAGCCCACATCTGGAGTATTGTGTACAGTTTTGGTCTCCTAATTTGAGGAAGGGCATCCTTGTGATTGACGCAGTGCAGCATAGGTTCAAGAGATTGATCCCTGGGATGGCGGGATTGTCATATGAGGAAAGATTGAAAAGACTAGCCTTGTATTCACTGCAGTTTAGAAGGATGAGGGGGAATCTTATAGAACAAATAAAATTATGAAAGGACTGGACAAGCTAGATGCAGGAAAAATGTTCTCAATGTTGGACGAGTCCAGAACCAGGGGCCACAGTCTTAGAATAAAGGGGAGGCCATTTAAGACTGTGAGAAGAAACTTTTTTCACCCAGAGAGGTGTGAATTTGTGGAATTCCCTGCCACAGAGGCCTAATCACTGGATGGATTTAAGAGAGAGTTAGATAGAGCTCTAGGGGTTAGTGGACTCAATGTATATGGGGAGAAGGCAGGCACGGGTTATTGATTGGGGACAATCAGCCATGATCACAATGAATGGCGGTGCAGGCTCGAAGGGCCGAATGGCCTCCTCCTGCACTTATTTTCTATGTTTCTATGTTTAATCCAGGAATCATTCTGGTAAATTCCTTCTGCACTCTCTTTAAGGCCTTCATATTTCTCGTAAGGTAATGCTGAGATCTGGATACAATACTCCAACCTGTTCAGCATTTTGTCAAGGTTCATCTTGATGTCATAGTTCTTGGACTTTATGGCTCCACACGTTGTCCAGATTCCTTTAATTAATCTGCCTGCAATTTTCAATGATTTGTGTGCAATGATCCCCAGGTACTGGGACTAGACCAGCAAGCTCTAGGTTCAATGTTTGTTTTATAGAGGTTATCTGCCATGTGTCTTCCATATAAAGTTCTAGGTTAGTATTTGCAGCATTTACTTGTTTTGAATCAAATTTCCAGCTTTTGCAGGTTTCAGTTTAAAAATTGATGCTTTTACTTTTATTGATCTGAGTCTCATATGAATCAAATTTGAGAGTTGCCCCCGTTTGTCTTTTGTCAGCACCAATAGATTGTTGTCTGTAACACAAAGTTCAAGCTGACATTGGTGGTGTGTAATCGTGTAGATTGGGCCTAATTTCACGTTTCAATTTAAAGAACTAGGTTGGGGACCAAAAGATATGGAATTTGTACTGGAAAGTGTCAGTAAAATAAAAGATTAGCCACAATCTTATTTAATGAAGGAGCAGATGCAGGTAGATTAATTGTGTTAGTATTTTTTGTATTCTTAATCGTGCATCCGATCTTTTACCTAGGTCTTTGCCTTCCATGGGAAATAATGTTCTCTTCGTTCCCAGACTATAACCTTTTCCTTGTGCTGTAGAAATCTTTTATTATTATTATTATTATTATATGGGGCTAATTCACAAATGCTTTTACACTCCTGACCAAGTCTGACTTATTCAGTTGTTTGAAACTTCACAAAATACCTATTTTTTGAAAAATAAAGTAGCAAGTAAAATCTGCTAATACCTGGAAACAGATTCTGATATTAAAAATGGTGTGCCGAGGCACAAAAAGAAATTGAAACTTTGTTCAGTTCAGTTTCAGTTTATCGTCACTCGTATCCAGGGACAGTGAAAAGCTTTTGTTGCGTGCTGACCGGTCAGCGGAGAGACAATACATGATTATAATCGAGCCATTAACAGTGTACAGATACATGATAAAGGGAACTGAATCATCTGACCACAACAAGAGAGCAGCCCTGAACTACTATCTATCTCATTGGTGCCCCTCGGACATTCTTTGATCGGACTTTACTGGCTTTATCTTGCACTAAATGTTATTCCCTTATGTATCTGTACAGTGTAAATGGCTCGATTGTAATCATGTATTGCCTTTCCACTGACTGGTTAGCATGCAACAAAAAGCTTTTCACTGTACCTTGATACACTTGATGAAACTGAACTATACAAAGTTTCAATTTCTTTCTGTGCCCCAGCATATATTGTAGTAGGGGATTTCAACTTGCCCAATATAGACTGGGAAAATCATAGCGTGAAGGGTTTAGATGGGGTGCAATTCCTTAAACAGTTGGTGGAGGCCCCCCACACGTGAGAGGGCAACGCTGGATCTAGTATTGGGAAAATGGGAAAGGCAAATTGATGAAGTGTGTGTGGAGGAGCCTTTTGGGACAAGTGACCACAGTTCGATTAGGTTTAAGATAGTTAGGGATGGAGAGGGTCCACGTGTAAAAATGCTCAACTGGGGTAAGGCCAACTTTGAGGCTATGAGAGAAGGTCTCGCTCAAGTTGATTGGAGCAAGTTATTTGAGGGAAAAGGAACATCAGCCAAGTGGGATGTTTTTAAAAGTGTACCGAAGAGAGCTCGGGATACGTACGTCCCCGTTAGAGTGAAAGGCAAAGCAGGCAAACGTAAGGAAGCTTGGATGACAAGGTAAATTGAGACGCTAGTCAAAAACAAGAAGGTTGCATGGGACAGGTTTAGGCAGCTGGGATCAAGTGCATCCCTAGAGGAGTTTCGGGAACTGAGCAAATAAAAAAAGATCAGAAGGGCAATAAGGCGCCAGGAGATAGCTCTGGCGGGTTGCATAAAAGACAATCCCAAAAGATTTTATAAATACATAGGGGGAAAAGGGTAACGAGAGTGAGTGTGGGACCTCTCAGGAATAAAATATGTCACCTCTATGTGGTGCCACAGGAGATGGGCAAGGTCCCCTGAGTATATCTCCTCTGTATTTACCAAGGAGAAAGACCGTAGGACGGAGGAAATTTGGAGCAGTCGCTAGAAGTGTCTTGCGAGCAGTCAGGGTTACTGTCGAGGAAGTACTGAAGGTACTGTCATGTTTGAAGGTAGACAAATCTCCGGGGCCTGATCAGATATATCTGAGGACATTGCGGGAAACTAGAGAGGAAATTGCGGGAGCCCTGGTTGCCAAAGGATTGAGAGTGACAAATGTTGTATCTCTTTTCACGAAGGGCTGCAGGGAAAATGCTGGGAACTATAGGCCGGTGAGCTTAACCTCTGTAGTTGGTAAGTAACTGGAGATTATTCTGAGGGATAGGATATACAGGCATTTGGATGGGCAATGGCTGATTAGGGACAGTCAGCATGGTTTTGTACGTGGGAAGTCGTGTCTCACAAATCTGATTGATTTATTTGAAGACGACCAAAAAGGTTGATGAGAGGGCAGTGCTGTAGATGTTGTGTACATGGACGTTAGTAAGACGTTTGCCAAGGTGCTGCATGGTAGGCTGCTCTGGAAGGTTAGATCGCATGGGATCCAAGGAGAGATAGCTTAATGGATAGCAAATTGGCTCTATGGAAGGAAGCAAGTTCAAGTGAGTTTATTGTCATGTGTCCCTGTATAGGACAATGAAATTCTTGCTTTGCTTAAGCACACAGAAAATAGTAGGCATTTACTACAAAACAGATAAATGTGTCCATATACCATGATATAAATATATACACACATGAATAAATAAACTGGTAGTGCAAATAACAGAAAGTGGTTGCTAATAGTCAGAGTTTTGTCCGAGCCAGGTTTAATAGCCTGATGGCTGAGGGGAAGTAGCTATTCCTGAACCTGGTTGTTGCAGTCTTCAGGCTCCTGTACCTTCTACCTGAAGGTAGCAGGGAGATGAGTGTGTGGCCAGGATGGTGTGGGTCCTTGATGATACTGCCAGCCTTTTTGAGGC
Source organism: Amblyraja radiata (assembly GCF_010909765.2). Lineage (NCBI taxonomy): Eukaryota > Metazoa > Chordata > Chondrichthyes > Rajiformes > Rajidae > Amblyraja > Amblyraja radiata. Next base: position 111,641,429 of record NC_045958.1, on the reverse strand, counting down.
AGCGACTGCGATAAATCCCCTCGATGGAAGGAAGGTCAGAGCCGATGATGGACTGGGCAGTGTTTACTACTTTTTGTAGTCTTTTCCTCTCCAGGGCGCTCAAATTGCCGAACCAAGCCACGATGCAACCGGTCAGCATGCTCTCGACTGTGCACCTGTAGAAGTTAGAGAGAGTCTTCCTTGACAATCCGACTCTCCGTAATCTTCTCAGGAAGTAGAGGCGCTGATGAGCTTTTTTGATAATTGCGTTAGTGTTCTCGGACCAGGAAAGATCTTCAGAGATGTGCACCCCCAGGAATTTGAAGTTCTTGACCCTTTCAACCATCGACCCGTTGATATAAATGGGGCTGTGGGTCCCCCTCCTACTCCTTCCAAAGTCCACAATCAGTTCCTTGGTTTTGCTGGTGTTCAGGGCCAGGTTATTGCGCTGGCACCATATGGACAGTTGCTCGATCTCTCTTCTGTACTCTGACTCATCCCCATCAGTGATACGCCCCACAATAGTGGTGTCGTCAGCGAACTTGATGATGGAGTTCGCACTGTGGTTCGCTACGCAGTCATGGGTATAGAGTGAGTACAGCAGGGGGCTGAGCACGCAGCCTTGAGGTGCTCCCGTGCTGATTGTTATCGAGGCTGACACATTTCCACCAATACGAACAGACTGTGGTCTGTGGACGAGGAAGTCGAGGATCCAGTTGCAGAGGGATGCGCAGAGACCCAGTTCTGCGAGTTTGGTAACCAGTTTGGAGGGGATGATTGTGTTAAATGCCGAGCTGTAATCAATGAATAACAGCCTGACATATGAGTTTTTGTTGTCCAAGTGGTCCAGTGCGGAGTGGAGGGCCAGCGAGATCGCATCCACCGTTGATCTGTTGTGGCGGTACGCGAACTGCAGTGGGTCCAGGTTTTTGTCGATGTAGGAGTTGATTTGCTCCATGATCAACCTCTCAAAGCACTTCATCACCACCGGCGTTAGTGCCACTGGTCGATAGTCATTGAGGCACGTCACCTTACTCTTCTTGGGCACCGGTATAATTGATGCCCTTTTAAAGCAGGTGGGGACCTCAGACCTCAGAAGTGAGAGGTTGAAAATGTCCGTAAAAACTCCCGCCAGTTGGTCCGCACAGGTTTTTAGAACACGGCCGGGTATACCATCAGGACCAGGTGCTTTTCGGGGGTTCACCCCTCTGAAGGATTTCCTGACATCGGCCTCTGTGACTGAGACTGAAATGCCATCACAGCGAATGGGGGATCGGGTGGGTGATGGTGGAAGATTGCTTCTCAGAATGGACGCCTGTGACGAATGGTTTGCCATAGGGTTCGATGCTGGGCCTGTTAATGTTTGTCATCTACATCAACGATTTGGATGAGAACATACAGGGTAAGATTAGCAAGTTTGCTGAAGATACAAAAGTTAGTGGTTTTGCAGATAGTGAAGAAGGTTGTGAACGATTGCAGCAGGATCTGGATCGATTGGCCAGGTGGGCAGAGGAATGGTTGATGGAATTTAATAAAGAGAAGTGTGAGGGGTTGCATTTTGGGTCGTCGAACAAGGGCAGGGCCTACACAGTAAATGGTAGACCTCTGGGTAGTGTGGTAGTGCAGAGGGACCTTGGAGTACAAGTGCATTGTTCCTTGAAGGTCGAGTCGCAGGTAGATAAGGTAGTCAAAAAGGCTTTTGGCACTTTGGCCTTCATCTGTCAGAGTATTGAGTATAGAAGATGGGAGGTCATGTTGTAGTTGTATAAGACGTTGGTGAGACTGCATTTAGAATATTGTGTTCAATTCTGGGCACCATGTTATAGGAAAGATTGAAAAGGTTCAGAAAAGATTCACGAGGATGTTGCCAGGACTAGAGGGTGTGAGCTATAGGGAGACGTTAAGTAGGCTGGGTCTCTATTCCATGGAGCGTAGTGATAAGGCTGAATTATGTTAAAAATATAAGAAAATATTAAATGAATTTCTGGACCAGCTTACAACTTATATTTTAGTCTCAAAGCAGGCTTTTCTCCAGGAGATCGATACAGAAAGGCATGTCTAGGTTTGCAGGTACACAAAAATGCTGGAGAAACTCAGCGGGTGCAGCAGCATCAATGGAGCGAAGGAAATAGGCGACGTTTCGGGCCGAAACCCTTCTTCAGACTGGTTTGCCTCGGGTTGCTGTGTATTGAGATAATGAGTGACTTTAAAATGCGTCTAGCATTTGAGGAGAGAGGAAGCCCAGATTAATCCCAGTAAGGGATTTTGGGACAATGTCCGATGCCTTTGAGGTATGCAGTGACTGATGACTTTGATATGCAAGTATCTTGTACTAAATGTCCGATGCCCTTGATATGTAAAGTCCTTGTACCATATGACAAGATGCCTTTGATGCAACTGATGTGACGAGACAACTCAGACGCATCCTGTAGTAACATGTATTCTCTGTACCTCTGACCATGACTACTGTTTGTGGAATGTGCTAAGGTGACAAAAAAACACTATATAATACCATGTACCATTGTTCAGGAAAGTGGACTGAGGACAGCCAAGTGTCTGATTGCTCACTTGACTGGGGTTTTCCTTGCCACTTCCATAATAAGTAATAATGTTTTGAACTGGTCTACCAACCGTATTGTGAGTTGTCTGTTTATTAAGAAGCTAACCTGTTTGATTGTTATAAAAGTAACTTTTTCAGTAGGAGGATGAGGGGAGATCTTATTGAGGTATACAAAGTCATGAGAGGAATAGATCGGGTAGATGCACAAAGTATTTTACCCAGAGTAGGGGAATCGAGGACCAGGGGACGTAGGTTCAAGGTGAAGGGAAAAGATTTAATAGGAATCCGAGGGGTAACTTTTTTCACACCGGTGGGTGTATGGAACAAGCTGCCAGAGGAGGTAGTTGAGGCTGGGACTATCTTATCGTATAAGAAACAGTTGGGCAGGTACATGGATAGGACAGGTTTGGAGGATTATGGACCAAGCGCAGGCAAGTGGGACTAGGGCAGCTTGGACATTGTCGGGCGAGTTGGACCGAAGGGCATGTTTCCACACTGTATCACTCTTTGACTCAGCATATCATGTTTCCAGATATTACCAGATTTTGCTTGCTACTATATTTTAAACAATCTTTGAACAATAGATGGTTTGTAGAAACTAGGAACTGCAGTTTACAAAAGACACAGAGTGCTGGAGTAACTCAGGAGTAACTTGTGGCTTGTGTCTTTTTTTTGAGAGGTGAATCATTTATCCTTGCCTAATTAAGCAAGTCGAGTTTATTGTTATATATGCAAGGTGTTGAGGTCCAGGTACAATGAACATCTTGCTTGCAGCTGCATCACTGGCACAGTGATTCAGATAATTCACAAAATATTAGTTATGCATAAATTCTAGAAGCAATGAAAAAGGCTGTGCAAAAATGCAGTTAGTCCAGAACACAATTAGAAAACAAGTCCACGGTCGTGATGGTTCATTGTGTTTGGTTGCTGAGGTAAGGTTAGTGCAGTGAAGGTCAGTTCAAGATCTTGCTTGGTGTAGAAAAGTAGCTCTGATGTGGGACTTCAGGCTTCTGAACATGCCTTGAATGGGATGGGGGGGGATGGGGGGGGGGGGGTGGGGGGGGGGGGGTGGGGGAGAGACCTGTGCTCAAGATTGGCATGGCTAAGTCTACTGCTGCTCTCTACAACATCTTGTGTTCCTATATGTTAGAATTTTCGTACCAGGACATGATGCAGTCTGTCAGGATACTTTCTACAGTGCACCTGTAGAAATTTGCTCGACTATTCAGTGACATACCGAATCTCTTTAAACTTGAGTCATTCTGCTTTGTGATTTATCTTGTTTTTTTTAATTTAGCTCTTAGGGCTAAGGGAATCGAGGGATATGGGGAAAAGCCGGAACGGGGTACTGATTTTGGATGATCAGCCATGATATTGAAGGGCCGAATGGCCTACTTCTGCACCTATTTTCTATGTTTTTTTGTTTCCCCTTTCTTTCTTCCCCCTTTTTGAAAATCTCCACTGTGCTACATAATACTTTTTTTGGCATGATATTTCATTAATTGTGAATTCGGCAATGTGTACTTTTTTTTTCCAGGCGAAAGATTAAATGTTCACTTCAGATAAAGGAGAGCATGTTCCCTAATTCCAATCTGGGTCGTCCACCCTTCTCTCCTGCCCTCCTTTCACAGCAACAGATTGTTAATGCTCACAACTTCAGGAATGCAACGTGAGTGCAGCAGGATTCCACTGATGGATCTTCTCATATATTAATAGCCGGTGCACACATTTTAATTCACTTATTGTATTATGTCATTTTGTATGTATTGTAGTTGTATATTTCGATAAGCATCGGAGCTTAAAATCTTTAAAACAGTGACAACAGATGATATTACAAATTGCCTATTCTGTTGGTGACCAAAATGCTCAAAATATTGTTTAGTCATTTGCACAATAATGATTTATTTTGATTGAAATATGACATTCAGATTTTTGAGAGTGCATCTATAAACTACAATTTTGAAAAATAATGACTCGTTTTGTTTGGTTATGCAGATGTACTATAGAAAGACTGTGGAGGTCAAGTCAATTGATATTCTTAAGGCAGAGATAGATAGATTCTAGTACGGGTATAGATTCTCGTATGGGGAGAAAGCAGGGGAATGGGGTTGAGAGGGGAAGGTAGATCAGCCTTGATCGAATGGTGGAGTGGTCTTGATGGGTCAAATGGTTTAATTCTGCTCCTATCACTTGGAAAAAGCTCCAGTGTTGATTGAAATGATTAAATAATCAGCTTTTACCATTTACTAAGCTTTTTCCTGTCACATACGGATTAGCAGTATTCTAATTGACAAAAGGGAGGTTAGCTGATGCGATTCTCTGCTGGTTTCTGGTTAAAGTGGTTAGATTTTAATATTCCCGCTATAACTTGCGTACAAAGCCAGAAACAAGCCATTCAGTTACATAGTTCCATGCAGGAGTTTTAGCCTCTGTCTTTCATCATTTGATATGTGAGCTGCCAGTCTGTTCCCTTCTCCATATGCATCTGTAGCCTTCCTCAGAAGAACAGCTATGTGCTGGTTAATTCCCACCAATTTCCAGGTGCATATTTTTTTTTCCTGAATTTCCTTTTGATTTAGCTGCCCTTGGAGCAAATGGAAATGTTTTCATGTATGTGCTATGCAAATCTCTTATGATTTTAACTTTTTGCATGTCCTTTAGCCTTCTCTTTTCAAGAGCAGGGCAGCTGGACTTGTTCATTTTTTTCTGATAGAAGTAGCTTTCCGATTCTGCAGCCCATCGCTGCTAGCAAACGTAAGGGATAAACCTACGTGATGTTGATGTTGCCTTACTTACTAATCTTCCTGCTGCAGGTGCATTGTCTGCTAAAGCATTGGTAGGAGTGATCACTATACAATCTTTGTGGAGATAAATTCCTATCTGGCACCACGACTGGCACCACGACTGTTCTAACTGGGATAAAGTCTGATTTATCCATGAAACAACGTGAATCGTCAGCAGTAGAAATGCCCACCACAGTCTGAAATCTAATAGTCTGACACTTTCCTTACTGGCATTTCATTCAAACCAGTAGATCGCCTCCGGTTCAATGTGGAGTAATGAAGGACATACTGAGAGCAATATCAGGCAGATTGGAAAAATGGGATGCCAATCTGATGAGGCTGCAACAAAAAGATGGCTGTTGGAGGTCAGTCATCCCAATGACAAGACATGGTCTGTAGGAGTTTCACAAGACAATATCCTCTGCCCATTCATCATCCACTGCTTCATTAACCTTCCATCTGGTCAGAATTGGAAAAATTGGCTGATAATTGCACAGTGTTTCATTCCAATGCAACTCCTCAGGAAATGCAACAGTCCATGCCTGCATGTTGCAAGATCCAGATACTGCAGCAAATTGGGTTGATAAGGGTCAAATGATATACACACCACAAAAGTGCCTGGCAGTAACCATCTCCAAGACGAAAGAGTGTAACTGTTGATGTTTAATGGCAGTAGCGTTGCCAACCCTCCCATTACCTGGAGCTGACAATGGACCAGAATCTCAAGTGGTCTAGACTAGACTCATAAATACTGTAGCTGCACAAGCAGACTGGGTGTTATTTGAGTAACTCACCTGCCACCCCAAAGTTTTCACACTGTACACAAGGCTCAAATCAGGAACACTATGGAATAATCTCTACTTAATTGGATAGGAGCGGCTCAAATTATATAAAAGATGCCTAACAAGAAAAACATTCTGCCTGATTGGTACCTCGTGTACCATCCTAAGCATTCATTCCATTTGCCATGTTGCACTCTAACTGCAGTGCATCAAGATAAGAAATAATTGGTTTACATGATCTCCAGATATGGCTCTGAAATTAGACATCTGAAGGGTAACTATCTAAAATAGACACAAAAGGTGGGTCAGGCAGCATCTCTGGAGAAAAGCAATAGGTGACATGTCAGGCCGAGACCCTTCTTCAGACTATCTCGACACCATTTTCCTGCCCAATTTTCTATATGCCTTTAATTCCAAATATGTATGGGTCTTGACCTTGAATTAAGTAAATTGATTAAATGTACATGAATAAACATCCACAGCTCTCCGGGCTAGAAATTTCTTAACATTCAGAATCTTCTAATGAAGAATGAAATCTTACTGACCCTAATTGTCCGGAACACCCAACCCTGTTATCTTGGGATTTTGCCCCGAAGTAGTCAGCCCACTGGCCATGAGAGCAACCTCACAGCATCCATCCCTTCAAGAATCTTATGCTTATAGTGGCCTTGCCTCAGTTTTATTCTCTACATTTTTTAGAATGTAATTTATTTGTTATGTTCTGGCTAGGCATTCTGATTAGAACAATGACTTCTGTCACTGAATTTCTACTGTATTCTTGAAACATGAATTTGTTTTATTTCCATTTTTGCATTAATATCCATATGATTGAAAGACTGCCCTATTAGAACAGTGAGATGTAAAGCATGCACCTTCTCTCAGAACAGCTGGGTTTGTGTAGAACAGAGGAGACATATGGAGACATATGGTCTTTGGTTATTTGATTTCAAAACATTCTTAAAATCTGTAAGTGAATGCCAATAATTTTTTTTTAATTACTTATTTGCAGCCTTTCTGGTACCATCGTGACAGGAGTAGTTACTCCACAATCACCATACGTGTGGCCCTTCAGCAATCTCTGTCCTGTTTTTTCACCGGCTCTGCCCAGTAATCTTGGCAGGAAGTAAGTCTTGTTCAGTCTCTATAAAACAGGGAATTAAAAAACCCCGCATTTATTGCAAATGAACTGTGATTTTCATTGATGATGACTCTGAAGATAAGGGGTTGCGGATCTGGGAGAGTTATGGCAAATGCCTGAGAATATGTCTCTGTCTGGAAGTAAGGGGGCTGAAGCATCAGGGAAGGAGATTAAAAGTGAATCTAACAGTAATATCACACGAGACAAACCTAAGACGTTCTATTGAATGCACACCGTGTATCATTAGATCTCCAGGATTTTTATAGTTCATTCAATCTTATCTGCTGGAGGAGCTCTGTTTAAATATTGAATTAAAAAAATGTGAGAAGGGAAGAGGTACTTGAAGGAGCGTCAGTTGAGTTGAAGTGAAGAATAAAAAAATAGCAATTGTGCTGCTGCAGGTGTGCTGTGGATGGCCAAAGGGAGACCGTAGTGTATATACTTTGGCTATTTCTGATATAGGGGGCAGTCACGGTGGTGCAGCGGTAGAGTTGCTGCCTTCCAGCGAATGCAGCGCCGGAGACCCAGGTTCGATCCCGATTACGGGTGCTGTCTGTACGGAGTTTGTACTTTCTCCCCGTGACATGCGTGGGTTTTCTCCGAGATTTTTGGTTTCCTCCCACATTACAAAGACGTACAGGTTTGTAGGTTAATTGGCTTGGTAAATGTAAAAATTGTCCCTCGTGGGTGTTAGATAGTGTTAATGTGCGGGGATCGCTGATTGGCATGGACCCGGTGGGCCGAAGGCATTGTTTCCGGGCTGTATCTCTAAACTAAAAACTAAATAAGGCAGTAAGGGTGGTTTTCAAAGATCTTAAAATTGATAGAAGAGCAAAAGGGCACAGAAAATCATAATCTTTTCAAGATAAGCCTTTAGATAGTACCTAGCAAACCCAGCTAAAGCAGTTCTGTATTTTGTTCTGGGGTTTGAACTTAGGCAGCTGGAAGTGATCAACAATGGGAGAACATTTTGTTAGTGAGCATTTGCGGTGTAAAGATGGTTGGAATACAGGACAAATATCTTCCACAAAGAAAGTGACCCGTTCAAATCTGAAGTCCCGCCAGGCATACAAAAACACACGCTGAATTTTTAAGTGTTCATTATTGCAGAGAGCATTGTGGTGCAAGTTGGGATGGCAGAGAAAAGGCTTGAAATACCTATTGGTAAATAAAATCAAGGAAAACTTACAAAAGTGAAAAGGGAGCAAGATAACTAAGAAAAGAGGATGGTCTGATGGAGATCCAAAAAATATGATCTCAGTGTAGAGATTAAAATATGATTCTCATTGAGTACTTTCCTGGTGTTCTTGTCATTCACCTTGTTGCACATGGAATGTTCAAGATGTTGATGAATGCAATAGAATACTGGCATTAGTCATTGTTTTCAAGTTAACTCTCATTCCATCTGAATTGCACTTTCAGGCCATCCATTAATATAAAGGGACTTTTGAACTTCATTAGCATTGGTTTAGTTTTAAATGTCAGTTTTAATAATCTGATGTGCAAGAAATCTAATTAGATTTTAAGGGAGCCTGAAACTAGAGGGCATATAACCATATAACATATAACAATTACAGCACGGAAACAGGCCATCTCGACCCCTCTAGTCCGTGCCGAACACATAATCTCCCCTAGTCCCATATACCTGCGCTCAGACCATAACCCTCCATTCCTTTCCCATCCATATAACTATCCAATTTATTTTTAAATGATAAAAACGAACCTGCCTCCACCACCTTCACTGGAAGCTCATTCCACACAGCTACCACTCTCTGAGTAAAGAAATATCTAAGGTGAGAGGCGAAAGATATAAAGGAGTCACGAGCGGCAACTTTTTCAGTTAGAGGATGGAGGGTATGTGGGACAAGGTGCTGGAGGAAGTGGTAATGGTGGATGTAATTATAATGTTGAACAGATATTTGGACAGCTACTTGATAGAAAAGGCATGGACTGATATAAGGTAAACGGAAGCAAATGGGACTAGCTCAAGTCAGCAACTTGGTTGGCAAGTTGGACGAGGGACTTTTTCCGTGCTGTGTAACTCTATGACTTCAATTACAGGCGAAGAAGTGATGACCAGAGTAGTCCTTATGAAGTTAAGCGCCAGCGGTTTCAGTCTCCACCTACTCCAACATCTGGCAGATCAGTGCCTTTTCTAGTTGACCACAGGAATTCGGTACCTTCACCTGGAATTTCATCTCTGCTTCCACTCACAGATTATCCACAAAATTCTCTCAAAGGGACTGGAGATAAGGTATTGATTTACTAATAAACATTCTAGTGACGTGTTACTCCATATCGAGGAAAATTGTACTGAAGTGCTGGAAGAACCAGGCGTGTCAGGCAGCATCTGAGGACAGACATTTCAGAATGAAGAAGGGACCCAACCTGAAACGTCGCATGTCCATTCCCTCTCCAAATACTGCCTGATGTGCTGAGTTCCTCCAGCACTTTGTGTTTTGCTCCGGGTTCCAGCATCTGCAGTTTCTTACATCAACGTTGTACTAGAATTACTTACTTACTGCCTATTATGCCTCCTGGCTTGTAGGGCAACAACGAAGGTCCTCCACTCAGTAGTGTTGATTCCTTCAGTTACTGTTTCCGTAACATATTTGTTTTACGAGACAGGGTTGTTAGCCCTGTGCTCAACCTCCAACCTGGAGGACCAGTGGATCACTCTTCGTCTCGCCTCTACCCTTCGACCTGTCCAGCATGGGAGACCCTAACAGGAGACAAATCTCCCTCAGGCATAGCTCTAGGGGTCACTGAGACACACACAAGTTCCCCGACCACGACAAGGTTGCAATCCATGTACTAGAATTGACTGGGAGGTATTGACACATTTTGAAACATTGCATTCTACAGTTTGATGCAGATGGAACAGTTGATGCATGGATGATCGTAACTTTTTGCAATGTGGCTTTGGTAAACAAAATTCTCTTTTCAATAAGTGTAGTTTAGATTAAAACCAGGTTCATTCTAATCTGTTAATTGTACCCAAAAGGTAATTAAACAAAATCTGGAAGTATTCAAGTCAGGAAATATTGTTTGTGGAGAGAGAGAAGATTAGTTGTAATGTTTGAGATTATTGTTCCTTCATAGACACTAAAAGAAAGATTAGATATAAATCCCATTTTGATGTGCAGAGAATGGGTAAAGAGATTCTATTACAGTGAAAGACATTAAATGACAACAGATATTAAGTGACTTGTGTAATAAAATAAGAAACAAAGGGCAGGAGGTGTCAGTGGGAAAAGCAGAATTAAAACCCGAGTTGATGAACCCAGAAGGTCTAACTGGGTGGCTCTGTCCCTCAAACTGACATTGAGTTTTATTAGAATGATGTAGAAGTGATAACAGAAACTAGAGTGGGAGTTTGCATCAGTGGCAATAAATCAAGAAGCTGTTGGAGACGAAAACTAATTGATGTTATAACATAAAATCATAAGTGATAGGAGTGGAATTAGGCCCTTCAGTCTACTCCGCCATTCAATCATGACCGATCTATCTCCCCCTCCGAACCCCATTCTCCTGCCTTCTCCCAATAACTTCTGACGTACTAATCAAGAATCTATCTATCTCTGCCTTAAATATATTCACTGACTTGGCCTCCACAGCCTTCTGTGGCAAAGAATTCCACAGATTCACTGCCCTCTGACTGAAAAGCTAAGATATGAGCAATGATACTTTAAGTTGCAGATGTAAGATTGGGGAAAATACAGTTGTTTTTAATATTTAAAAATGTCCACATATATTGTGACTAAGAGATATTTGATTTGTTTCACTACCATCCTTGTTTTAAAGTTGAGAAGAAAATACCTACTCTTTAGCCAGAGGGTGGTGAATCTAGAATTCATTGCCACAGTATTTTGAATGCCGAGATTGATAGGTTGTTGATTAGGGTGGGTGTCAAATATTACAGAGAGTAGGAAAGAGAATGGGCTTGATAGCGATAAATAGGTCAGCCATGATCGAATGGCGGAGCAGGCTCAATAGGGCGAATGACCTAATCTGCTCATATGTCTTGTGGTCTTCCATGTGCAACTTTGAAAATATTAAGATTGAGGCTCTGATCATGAGGTCAGCGATTGTAGTTAAATGTGTCGGAAGGAACCTGCGGTTGCTAGTTTACACCGAAGATAGACACAAAATGCTGCAGTAACTCGGTGGGACAATAGGTGCAGGAGTAGGCCATTCGGCCCTTCAAGCCAGCACCGCCATTCAATGTGATCATGGCTGATCATCCATAATCAGTACCCCTTTCCTGCCTTCTCCCCATATCCCGACTCCGCTATCTTCAAGAGCCCTATCTAGCTCTCTCTTGAAAGTATCCAGAGAACCAGCCTCCACCGCCCTCTGGGGCAGAGAATCCCACAGACTCTCGACTCTCTGTGTGAAAAAGGTTTTCCTCATCTCCGTTCTAAATGTCTTACCCCTTATTCTTAAACTGTAGCCCCTGGTTCTGGACACTCCCAACATCGGGAACATGTTTCCTGCCTCTGGCGTGTCCAAACCCTTAATAATCTTATATGTTTCAATAAGATATCCTCTCATCCTCCTAAATTCCAGTGTATACAAGCCCAGCCTCTCCATTTTCTCAGCATATGACAAAGTCACGGCATCCTGGGAATTAACCTTGTGAACCTACGCTGCACTCCCTCAACAGCAAGAATGTCCTTCCTCAAATTTGGAGACCAAAACTGCACACAATAATCCAGACAGGCAGCATTTCTCTAGAGAAGAAATGGGTGACGTTTCTGATTTGAGACGCCTTCTTCAGACTGTCTGGGTATCTCAGGGAGACGAAAACGAGAGATATGGAAGGGTACAAAGACCATGTAAGATGTGAAATGGACAGATCAAAGCAGAAGATAATCAAGGAAATGTACAATAGTTCTTTGTCGGATGAGGGGAAGGTGACATCGATGCATACAAACAGGAAAATGAATCGGGTGGACAGTGAAACCAGTAGGAGAACTACGGTGGGGGTAGGATGTTTGTCTAAAGTGATTTGGATAAGGAAGTATTTCAGCAAATATTTGTGATTTAATAATGCTTGTATCCTTAAATCCTCGTATTTTCGTGGATCCTTTTATTTAATCTGACAATAATCTGAAATCGGCAAAGAACAATAGACAATAGGTGCAGGAGTAGGCCATCTGCCATTCACTAAGATCATGGCTGATCATCCACAACCAGTACCCCGTTCCTGCCTTCTCCCCATATCCCTTGATTCCGCTAGCCCTAAGAGCTCTATCTAACTCTCTTTTGAATGCATCCAGTGAATCGGCCTCCACTGCTTTCTGAGGCAAAGTATTCCACAAATTCACAACTCTCTGGATGAAAAAGTTTTTCCTCATCTCAGTTCTAAATGGCCTACCCCTTATTCTTAAACTGTGGCCCCTGGTTCTGGACTCCCCCAACATCAGGAACATGTTTCCTGCATCTAGCGTGTCCAATCCCTTAATAATTTAAGATCCCATCTCATCCCTCAAAATTCCAGTGAATACAAGCCTAGTTGTTCCATTCCTTCATCATATGACAGTCCCGCCATCCCTGGAATTAAGCTCGTGAACCGATGCTGCACTCAATAGCAAGAATGTTCTTCCTCAAATTAGGCGATGAAAACTGCACACAATACTCCAGGTCTGACCACGGCCCTGTACAACTGCAGAAGGACCTCTTTGCTCCTATACTCAAAATCCTCTCATTATGAAGGCCAATGTGCCATTAGCTTTCTTCACTGCCTGCTGTACCTGCATGCTTACTTTCAGTGACTGACGTACAAGAAAACCCAGGTCTTGTTGCACTTCCCCTTTTCCTAATCTGACACCAATCAGATAATAATCTGCCTACCTGTTCTTGCCACCAAAGTGGATAACCTCACATTTATCCACATTATACTGCATCTGCCATGCATCTGCCCATTCACCCAACCTATCCTCATTGCATCCTCTTCACAGCTCACACTGCCACCCACCTTTGTGTCATCTGCAAATTTGCTAATGTTACTTTTAATTCCTTCATCTAAATCATTAATATACATTGAAAATAGCTGTGCTCCCAACACCGAGCCTTGCGGCATCCCACTAGTCACAGCCTGCCATTCTGAAAGGGACCCGTTAATCACTACTCTTTGGTTCCTGTTTGCCAACCAATTTTCTATCCATGTCATTACCCTACCATGTGCTCTAATTTTGCCCACAAATCTCCTGTGTGGGACCTTATCTAAGGCTTTCTGAAAGTCCAGGTACACTACATCCAATGGCTCTCCCTTGTCCATTTTCCTGGTTACATCCTCAAAAAATTCCAGAAGATTAGTCATGCATGATTTCCCCTTCATAAATCCATGCTGACTTGGTAAATGTGCCGCAATTAAGTCTTTAATAATTGACTCCAGCATCTTCCCCACCACCGATGTCAGGCTAACTGGTCTATAATTCCCTGTTTTCTCTCTCCCGCCTTTCTTAAAAAGTGGGATGACATTAGCTATCCTCCAATCCACAGGAACTGATCAAGAATCTATAGAACATTTGAAAATTATCACCAATGCATCCATGATTTCTAGAGCCACCTCCTTGAGTACCCTGTGATGCAGACCATCAGGCCCTAGAGATTTATCAGCCTTCAGTCCTAGTGGTCTACCCAACACTATTTCCTGACGAATGTTTTCCTTCAGTTCCTCCGTCACCCTAAATCCTCTGCCCCTAGTACTTCTGGGAGATTGTTTGTGTCTTCCTTAGTGAAGACAGAACCAAAGTACCTGTTCAACTCGTCTGCCATTTCCTTGCTCCCCATTATAAATTCTGTCTTCATTTCCATGCGGTTTCTAAGTAAACTAAACTATGGATGTATTATAAAAATTCCACCATTTGCAATACGTAGCATGAGTTAGGGCCGGGTCAGTTAAAACTGAAGATGGAGCTGAAAAATCTTTGTGCTGTACTGGATGTGTAGTTGAAATATCAAGTTGGGTTTAAGAAAGATACGGGTGGAAATCGATTAATTCGGTTTGAAACAGCAACTGAAGGAAAGTGAGAAAGTCGAGAAATACAGTTATAATCAGGAGGACAAGGAATACATCACGATTGTAAGCATATAATATGATGAGTAACTTTGGTTAGGGTTACCTTGGTACAGTGGGAAAGTTGGAATTCTGATTGGAACATTTGGGCAGTTATATGTAAGAGTCAAAGGTGTAGATGGGAAGTAACAGCGTTTTGGATTGGCACCTGTAAATAAATAATATGATTGTATAATTGTGATATCCTTTGCAAGTAAAAGTTCACTTAAAAAAAAAAAAATCAGCAAGCCATATTTGTATTAGATATTTTTGCATTATCACAATTACTTCCAATAATCTTTGATTTTGAATTGGATCCTTTTGTTCTGAGTTTTACAGTCGAATAGAAATTTGCATAGGATTTTTAAAGCTTACTGCATTATGGTAAAGTTGTGTATTTGGGAAAAAATCTAGAAATGATTTAGAAGGATCGTTATGCCAGTTCTTCTTTTAATTACTGTGATAGAACTTGGGCAGTTTATAAGAAAATAATTGCATTTTAAGATTAAAAGTCTCGTGGGTATGTGGATGGACAATTCAACATTTAAAGGTTTGATTGCAGCTGAGCCAACAAATTGTGGACCTCTTCTGTAACTGTCAACAACAGTCGATTGATCTCGAGAAAAAGGATCTATGCCGCACACAGATCCAGAGAGAAATTCAGCGACTATTTCCACGTAAGTTAAACTACTGGCTGTTGGTTCATTGACCTGTATTTTCAATCTGAAGTACAGGGAGTGCTGTTTTGTTATTAGGAAGCCAAGATACTGGTTTAACAGATGGTAATACATTCTGTGATTTCTTCTTTCCCAATTGGATCGATTATAATCATGTATTGTCGTCCCGCTGACTGGTTAGCACTCAACCAAAGCTTTTCAATGTATCTCGGTACACGTGACAATAAACTAACTGAACTGTAGTCAGTCTGATTGAATGGTTGAGGGCTTTTTGGGGAGAAAGTCCAATTGTGCGAACAAACTAGCTCTCTAAGAATAAGGAAGACACTAAGTGCTTGAGTTACTCTGCGGGTCTGGCAACATCTCTGGAGAACATTATAGGTGACGGTCCGGGTCGGGACCGCTCCTCAGACTAAGTGCATTGAGGTTGGGTGGAGTGGGAATATGTGATCACAAGAACAGAGGTAGCAGGTGATGGTTAGTCATAATGATACAGTGTGGAAACAGGCCATTCGGCTCAACTTGGCCACACTGGCCAACGATGTCCCAGCTACGCTAGTCCCACTTGCCTGCGCTTGGTCCATATCCCTCCAAACCTGTCCTATACATGTACCTGTCTAACTGTCTCTTAAACAATGGGATAGTTCCAGACTCAACTACCTCCTCAGGCAGCTTGTTCCATACTCCCACCACTCTTTGTGTGAAAAAGTTACCCCTCTGATTCCTATTAAATCTTTTCCCCTTCATCTTGAACCTGTCCTCTGGTCCTCAATTCCTTACTCTGGGCAAAAGACTCTGTGCATCTACCCGATCTATTCCTCATAATTTTGACCACCTCTATAAGATTCCTCCTCATCCTCCTGCGCTCCATGGAATAGAGACCCAGCCTACCCAGCTCACAGCCTCTAGTCATGGCAACATTCTCGTAAATCTTTTCTGAACCTTTTCAAGCTTGACAACATCTTTCCTGTAACGTGATGCCCAGAACTGAACCCAATATTCTAAATGTGGTCTCACCAATGTCTTATACAACTGTAACATGACCTCCCAACTTGTGTGGGTTGTGTTCCATTGAGGGTCCAGTGGCCAGCAGTACTTGGTTATCAGGTAGCAGATGAACCATGGGGTGCTCTCAGTGAGTAACTTGGCAGTCTGTAAGACATGTTTTCATTCCACTTGGCAGATCAGTGCTTTAAAAGCAATTAATTACTTCAGAGATTTGGCTCTTCACGCCTCCTTTCACCTGAAGGATTCCCTAGACATTAAAAACTAGTGTTTAAAAATATATGATTCCAACACAATAGGACCCAGTGGGAATGACTGGCACATCTGCTGCGATCAATTTGGTTAATTACCTCATCCTACAGCTGTTAAAACTAGAAATCTGTGTACTGTATTCCTTTTAGATTTTTAACTAATTAATTTAAACTAATTTTACTAATTACCTGGCATGGGTGGTGGGCGGGAGAAGGAACAATGAGGACCTGGCATGGGATCCTGGGGTACTTTGTAACTTTGTTCCTGCCATTTATGTGGCAACCATGGATACCTTGTGTACGCAAAACAAAGAATTTCACTGTGACTCATCACAGGTGACAATAAACTATTAACTCATCATTCATCATTTAACTTCTAATCAGGACACTGGTTTGGGGATTACAGCTGCAGCCACACTGACATTAATCGGTAAATGCACATCCATCTTTTAATCAAGACACTTTTCCCCTAAAAAGGAGAATCTTGAGAACCGTGTCCCCTGTAAATCTTTAAGTCAAATAAAAGTGCTTGATCATCTGAGTATATCTGTTTGGCAGCATAATGTCAAAATTGCAGGAAAAACAGACAGAATTCCAACTGTTCTTCCAGCAACATGGGTTTAAATCTAATCATGGCAGATAGGGAATTTAAACTGTTTTAAAATAGAAACATAGAAACATAGAAATTAGGTGCAGGAGTAGGCCATTCGGCCCTTCGAGCCTGCACCGCCATTCAATATGATCATGGCTGATCATCCAACTCAGTATCCCGTACCTGCCTTCTCTCCATACCCTCTGATCCCCTTAGCCACAAGGGCCACATTTAACTCCCTCTTAAATATAGCAAATGAACTGGCCTCAACTACATTCTGTGGCAGAGAATTCCAGAGATTCACCACTATCTGTGTAAAAAATGTTTTTCTCATCTCGGTCCTAAAAGATTTCCCCTTTATCCTTAAACTGTGACCCCTTGTTCTGGACTTCCGCAACATCGGGAACAATCTTCCTGCATCTAGCCTGTCCAACCCCTTAAGAATTTTGTAAGTTTCTATAAGATCCCCTCTCAATCTCCTAAATTCTAGAGAGTATAAACCAAGTCTATCCAGTCTTTCTTCATAAGACAGTCCTGACATCCCAGGAATCAGTCTGGTGAACCTTCTCTGCACTCCCTCTATGGCAATAATGTCCTTCCTCAGATTTGGAGACCAAAACTGTACGCAATACTCCAGGTGTGGTCTCACCAAGACCCTGTACAACTGCAGTAGAACCTCCCTGCTCCTATACTCAAATCCTTTTGCTATGAAAGCTAACATACCATTCGCTTTCTTCACTGCCTGCTGCACCTGCATGCCCACTTTCAATGACTGGTGTACCATGACACTCAGGTCTCGCTGCATCTCCCCTTTTCCTAGTCGGCCACCATTTAGATAATAGTCTGCTTTCATGTTTTTGCCACCAAAATGGATAACCTCACATTTATCCACATTATACTGCATCTGCCAAACATTTGCCCACTCACCCAGCCTATCCAAGTCACCTTGCAGTCTCCTAGCATCCTCCTCACAGCTAACACTGCCCCCCAGCTTAGTGTCATCCGCAAACTTGGAGATATTGCCTTCAATTCCCTCATCCAGATCATTAATATATATTGTAAATAGCTGGGGTCCCAGCACTGAGCCTTGCGGTACCCCACTAGTCACTGCCTGCCATTGTGAAAAGGACCCGTTTACTCCTACTCTTTGCTTCCTGTTTGCCAGCCAGTTCTCTATCCACATCAATACTGAACCCCCAATGCCGTGTGCTTTAAGTTTGTAAACTAATCTCTTATGTGGGACCTTGTCGAAAGCCTTCTGGAAGTCCAGATACACCACATCCACTGGTTCTCCCCTATCCACGCTACTAGTTACATCCTCGAAAAATTCTATAAGATTCGTCAGACATGATTTACCTTTTGTAAATCCATGCTGACTTTGTCCAATGATTTCACCACTTTCCAAATGTGCTGCTATCCCATCTTTAATAACTGACTCTAGCAGTTTCCCCACTACCGATGTTAGACTAACTGGTCTGTAATTCCCCGTTTTCTCTCTCCCTCCCTTCTTAAAAAGTGGGGTTACGTTTGCTACCCGCCAATCCTCAGGAACTACTCCAGAATCTAAAGAGTTTTGAAAGATTATTACTAATGCATCCACTATTTCTGGAGCTACTTCCTTAAGTACTCTGGGATGCAGCCTATCTGGCCCTGGGGATTTATCGGCCTTTAATCCATTTAATTTACCCAACACCACTTCCCGGCTAACCTGGATTTCACTCAATTCCTCCAACTCCTTTGACCCGCGATCCCCTGCTATTTCCGGCAGATTATTTATGTCTTCCTTAGTGAAGACGGAACCAAAGTAGTTATTCAATTGGTCCGCCATATCCTTGTTCCCCATGATCAACTCACCTGTTTCTGACTGCAAGGGACCTACATTTGTTTTAACTAATCTCTTTCTTTTCACATATCTATAAAAACTTTAGCAGTCAGTTTTTATGTTCCCTGCCAGTTTTCTTTCATAATCTATTTTTCCTTTCCTAATTAAGCCCTTTGTCCTCCTCTGCTGGTCTCTGAATTTCTCCCAGTCCTCCGGTATGCTGCTTTTTCTGGCTAATTTGTACGCATCATCCTTCGCTTTGATACTATCCCTGATTTCCCTTGTTATCCACGGATGCACTAGCTTCCCTGATTTATTCTTTTGCCAAACTGGGATGAACAATTTTTGTAGTTCATCCATGCAGTCTTTAAATGTCTTCCATTGCATATCCACCGTCAACCCTTTTAGAATTAATTGCCAGTCAATCTTGGCCAATTCACGTCTCATACCATCAAAGTTACCTTTCTTTAAGTTCAGAACCATTGTTTCTGAATTAACAATGTCACTCCATCCTAATGAAGAACTCAACCATATTATGGTCACTCTTGCCCAAGGGGGCACGTACAACAAGACTGCTAACTAACCCTTCCTCATTACTCAATACCCAGTCTAAAATAGCCTGCTCTCTCATTGGTTCCTCTACATGTTGATTTAGATAACTATCCCGCATACATTCCAAAAAATCCTCTTCCTCAGCACCCCTGCCAATTTGATTCACCCAATCTATATGTAGATTGAAGTCACCCATTATAACGGTTTTGCCTTTGTCGCACGCATTTCTAATTTCCTGTTTGATACCATCTCCAACTTCACTACTACTGTTAGGTGGCCTGTACACAACACCCACCAGCGTTTTCTGCCCCTTAGTGTTTCGCAGCTCTACCCATACCGATTCCACTTCCTGCAAACTAATGTCCTTCCTTTCCATTGCGTTAATCTCCTCTCTAATCAGCAACGCTACCCCACCTCCTTTTCCTTTCTCTCTATCCCTCCTGAATATTGAATATCCCTGGATGTTCAGCTCCCAGCCTTGGTCACCCTGGAGCCATGTCTCCGTGATCCCAACTATATCATAGTCATTAATAGCTATCTGCACATTCAACTCATCCACCTTATTACGAATGCTCCTTGCATTGAGACACAAAGCCTTCAGGCTTGTTTTTACAACACTCTTACCCCTTATACAATTTTGTTGAAAAGTGGCCCTTTTTGATTTTTGCCCTGGATTTTCCGGCCTGCCACTTTTACTTTTCACCTTGCTACCTATTGCTTCTACCCTCATTTTACACCCCTCTGTCTCTACGCTCACACATTTAAGAAACCCTTTCCCTTTAACTCCATCCTCCACTAGCCCATTCGACACCCCACCCCCCTTATTCAGTTTAAAACCACCCGTGTAGCAGTGGCAAACCTGCCTGCCAGAATGCTGGTCCCACACCTGTTAAGATGCAATCCGTCCCTTTTGTACAGTTCCCCCTTACCCCAAAACAGATCCCAGTGATCTAAGAATCTAAATCCCTGCCCCGTGCACCAGTTCCTCAGCCACACGTTCAGGTCCCGTATCTCCCTGTTCCTGCTCTCGCCAGCACGAGGAACTGGAAGCAAACCGGAGATAACAACCCTGGAGGTCCTGCTTTTCAGCATTTTTCCGAGCTCTCTAAAATAAAATGGTGTCGACCCGATCTATTCCTCTCATGATTTTGTATTCCTCTATAAGATCACCCCTCATCCTCCTGCACTCTAAGGAATAGATTTCTAGCCTGTTCAACCTCTCCCTCTAGCTTAGGCCCTCGAGCCCTGGCGACATCCTCATAAATCATCACTTTCCAGCCTGACAACATCTTTCCTATAACACGGCGCCCAGAACAGAAGACAATATCTGAAATGCGGCCTCGCCAACATCTTGTATAACTGTAGCATTATCTCCCAACTTCTGCACTTGCATAGTCTTGGTTTAACATCTTGTCTGAAAGATTTGTGACCCATTGCATCAAGGCTCTCACTTAGAGCTAGGTGCTGAAGGAAGTGCCTTAATAATAGTAGATATTAGTAACCCAGAATAAACTTGTGATGTTTATATTAAGTAAGTAAGTAGGTTTATTGGCCACGTATTCACATACAAGGAATTTGCCTTGGTGCTCCGCACACAAGTAACAACATGGCATACAGTGACAGTTACGAATGACTCAGAAAACACTAAACATTAATAATAATAAAACATTCATGATAAAACACCATTGATCAAGCATGTGAACCAACAAAATACCCTATCAAAGGGAGGCTACAGATTTTTGGCTGTTGAGTAGAGCAACTACTCGTGGATAAAAACTGCTTTTATGTCTGGCTGTGGCAGCTTTAACAGTCTGGAGTCGTCTTCCAGAGGGAAGTGATTCAAAGAGTTTGTGGCCAGGGTGAGAGGGGTCAGAAATGATCTTGCCCGCTCGTTTCCTGGCGTAGGTAGGTCGTAGCAGGCCGTGATGCTAGTAGTAGGTACTCGTGGCATCAAGTAGGTTGCGGAGTTTTATCAACATGATGAAAAATGTTCACGAGTAAATACTGATTACATAAAGTTTAATTTTCTCTTTAAAAACAAAATAAAGCTAGATTATTTATTTTTTCCCTTTGTGAGGTTATGCCTTTGAATAATTGTAAAAACATTCTACCTAGAATACTAGAATTAAATTTAAAAATGCCCGGAACACAGAGGGCCAGTCAGAATCTCTGAAGTTAATGTTTCTACTTGATATCTTTCTATTATAATTCCATTTGTGCTCTGTGCAAGATTACGTTGCAATGTATTGATACTGTAGGGCAAATTATTCTCTTGTAAAGTATGATTCAAAGCTAAATAAATCTGACCAGTAGTTCACGCAACATTTTCAGCACCCTGGAAAACTTGCCGAGGATGGTGAGACGAGTATAATGTTTGAATTCCCATTATCCCTATCATGTTATTTACGTGTAAAATTACAGAGCTGTACAGCATGGAAGCGTTCCCATTGATTCACCTCATCCATGCCCACCAAGTTGGCATTCTGGGCTAATCCCATTTAACTGTTTTTCGCCCATGTCTTTCTAAACCCTTCTATACAAATGTCTTCCAAATGTCTTTTGTAATGACAATTGTAATTGTATCCGTTTCTATGGTTTCCTCTGGCAGCTCTTCCCAGATATGGATTACCCTTTGAATGAAAAAAGTTACCTTTAAGGATCCTCTTAAATCTCTTCCCATTCTAGTTTTAGAATCCTCCACCCTGGAAAAGGATTAAAGGGCCTGTCCCACTTTCACGACCTAATTCATTTTTTTTTACTCGTGGACATTTTTCATCGTGTTGATAAAACGCCCGACATACTTGATGCCACAAGTGCCTACTACTAGCATCACGGCCTGCTAAGACCTACCTACGACCTCGTGACGACCATGCTGCGAGTATGAGTCAAGGGCAAACTCGGCAGAGGTCGTGAACTAGGTCGTGAAAGTGGGACAGGCCCTTAAAGATAGACACAAAATGCTGGAGTGACTCAGTGGGACAGGCAGCATCTCTTGATAGAAGGAATGGGTGACATTTTGGGTTGCGACGCTTCTTCAGACCCATATGTGCTCACTTTATCCATGTCCCTGTGATCTTATGCATCTATAGTCAGAGGAAATGGCAGTGTAGACAAAAGTGCTGGAGAAACTCAGCGGGTGCGGCAGCATCTATGGAGCGAAGGAAATAGGCAACGTTTCGGGCCGAAACCCTTCAGACAGTGTTTTTGGTTGTGTGCATGATAGTTTAGAACACTTCACTTTAGTTAACTGAGGTGATCTGGGAGTTTTATGGCATTATTACCATAAAACAATACATTTCCTGTGTTTTTGTTTGCTGTTAATCACAGGATAATGTATCCATTGGTGCCTTCCCTCACAGTGGGAAATGTTGATTCCCATTTGGAGGGATGTTTTTTATGTTTTATGTTAAATTCTAAAGTGTTGTGTTTATCTTATTTGTGCTGCATGGTAACTTAAATTTCACTGTACCAATTGGTGTATGTGACAATAAATGTCCTTTGTCCTTTGTCCCTTGGCCCTAAGAGCTAAATCTAACTATCTCTTGAAAACATCCAATGAATTGGCCTTCACTGCCTTCTGTGGCAGAGAATTCCATAACTCTCTGGGTGAAAAAGTTTTTCCTCATCTCAGTCCTAATTGGCCTACCCCTTATTCTTAAACTGTGACCCTGGTTCTGGACTCCCCCAACATGGGGAACATTTTTCCTGCATCTAACCTGTCCAATCCTCTAAGAATTTTACATGTTTCTATAAGATACCCTCTCATCCTTCTAAATTCCAGCGAATACAAGCCCAGCCGACCCATTCTTTCATCATACGTCAGTCCCGCCATCCCAGAAATTAACCTGGTGAACATACGCTGCACTCCCTCAATAGCAAGAATGTCCTTCCTCAAATTAGGAGACCAAAATTGCATGCAATACTCCAGGTGCGGTCTCATCAGGACCCTGTGCAACTGCAGTAGGACTTCCTTGCTCCTAAACTCAAATCCTCTCTCAATGAAGGCCAACATGCCTTTAGCTTTCTTCACTGCTGCTGTACCAGCATGCTTACTTTCAGTGACTGATGAACAAGCACACCCAGGTCTCGTTGCACCTGACATACGTTATAGTGCTACTCCTGTAGCAACGATAATTTTAAGAAGGTATATCTTTCAGTTGGTGAATTAGTGAAGAACCTCTGGCAGCATCATTCATGTTGTCCAATTAATTGGGTGGAGTAGAGGGGCCGTACACAGTCGGCTGGGACTGGTGTAGATCTGGGCATATTGGTAGGCATGGGCAAGTTGGGCCGAAGGGCCTGTTTCCACGCTGTATGACTCTTTGTATGTAAATTAAGATGTACTATAAAATAAAGTTATCGAAATGTGCAATCAGGCTGCATCAAAACATATAAGCAATAAAACAAGGAACAATGTCAAAGTTTAGAGCGCATGACTTTAACGTGAACGGGAAAGTTTAAAGGAATGTAGCAGGGCAAGTTTTTTGGAGAGTAGTGCATGCCTGGATCGTGCTGCTAGGAGTGGTGGTGGAGACATGTGACAGTGGTATGTCCGACGCTTTCAGATATGCACAATGGAGAGATATGAATCATGCAGGCAGGCAAGATTAGTTTATCTTGGCATCATGTTCAACACAGATTTTCCTGTGCTGTGCAGTTCTATGTTCTAACTGCTCTGGTGTAAGGTCACCTACCCAGATGTTTAAGTGTGTTTCATTCCAGTGTGCTGCCTGACCTGCTGAACAATTTTTCTGCCACTGCAGTGTTTTGATCTTGTATTATGTTCTGAGTTTTTTTGGTTTGTAATTGCTAGTATAACTGCTGATGTTCATAACTAGGTTATATATGTCTTAACACTGATTATATCATCTTTTTACATTTATTATGAATGACTAATATTCTTTACCTTTTTAACTTAATGGGAATGACTGCAAATGGAAAGCAAAGAAACACTGAAATAAGTCAAACTGAAAAATGATGTGTGCAGGCCATTCTTCACATAAGCTTTGCCAATTGTATCTCTCCATTTCTTACCTCAGAGACAAGATTGTACTTGGTTGGTTCATCACTGAATGGCTTTGGTACTCGATACAGTGATGCAGATCTGTGCCTCGTATTGAAGGAAATGCCGGTATGTTTGTTTAATGTTTTGGTATTAGTCAGACAATTTTTTTTTTTTTAGCAGATTAGTGCCAAAATGCCACTTGCCATATTGAAAGACTGCTTTTTGTGTTCTTGTAGATGAACCAAAGGAGTGAAGCATGTCACATACTCGGTTTAATCCAACAACTTTTCTATAGACTCTGTAAGTCACTTATTGAAGATGTTACTCTCGTAATGTTGTCATGTCCAGAACATTACAACCTCATTAACCGTTTTTTTAAAGCTGTTACCAAAATGGATTGCTTAGGCTGAATGACCTGTTTCACTGTTATGATTTCAAGTAATATTAAAGATTAAGAAAGAACTGCAGATGCTGGAAAAATGGAAGGTAGACAAAAATGCTGGAGAAACTCAGCGGGTGAGGCAGCATCTATTGAACGAAGGAATAGGTGATATTTCGGGTCGAGACCCTTCTTCTGAAGAAGGGTCTCGACCCGAAATGTCACCTATTCCTTCGCTCCATAGATGCTGCCTCACCCGCTGAGTTTCTCCAGCATTTCAGAAGAAGGGTCTCGACCCGAAACGTCACCTATTCCTTCGCTCCTTGGATGCTGCCTCACCCGCTGAGTTTCTCCAGCATTTTTGTCTACCTTCAAGTAATATTAATCTTACTGAATCATTTTGGTTTGTACTAGTATTGTGTTTATTTCTGCAGCATTTCACAAGGGCATATAGTATGAAATTGCATTGTAATTTAATTGTATTGGTCACTTTCTTAATCTTAGTTACTCATGCAGGAACACGATAAAGAGCAATAGATGTTATGTGCTTAGTTGTATGGAGGTAAAAATTGACATACCCTTTGGTGGTTTTGGACCAAGCATGTCTGGGTCAAGCAATGGCCACCTCCTTCCGCTTCATTTTGCATCAATCACCAAAGAATTTGGTGAATGACGTGCTTAACCTAAAAAGAAACGTGGAATAAATATTTGGACAGTAAAACCAGACAGTAATTAAAAATATTCTAAACTTTCATCCAATCTTTTTTTATTCCAGCTTACATCGACAGACCTCAACTGATCCGAGCAAAAGTGCCAATAGTAAAATTCAGGGATAAAGTCAGGTGGGTGATTTGAGTGATTTATTACATAGAACATATAACAGCACACCACATTCTTTGGCCCATACATTTTGTGACTAACATGAAACCAAGTTCAATAGGTAAACAGCAAAAGGGGAAAGATTAAATAGGAAGCTGAGGGGCAACTTTTTCACACAGAGGGTGGTTGGTATATGAGACGAGCTGCCTGAGGAAGTAGTTGACGCAGATACAAAAGCAACATTTAAAAGACATTTTGGTGGCTTCATGGATTAGAGATGTTTACAGGGATGTGAGCCAAACGCGGGTAAATGGAACTAGTCTGGAGCTTTGCGGTCAGCTTTGAGTTGGGCTGAAGGGCCTGTGACTGAATGTGCCGTATGACTCCAATAGAAACATAGATAATATATGACAATATAGTAGGCCATTCGGCCCTTCAAGCCAGCACCGCCATTCAATATGATCATGGCTGATCATCCAAAATCAGTACCCCATTCCTCTTTTTCCCTATATTCCTTGATTCCATTATCCCTGGGAGCTATATCTAACTCTCTCTTGAAAACATATTTTGTACTCTTAATCTTTCAATCCATGGGCTACTTTTGATCACTGGAAACTGGATCTAGATTTATACTTTGCATAACATTATAATAAAGATGTTGCATTGGTCTACAACTGTTTATAGGAAAGAATCTTAATAATAAACCTAGTATATGTTAAAGCATAATATTTTAAATCTGCAGCTTTCAAAATTTGCATTAAACCTAGTGGCTCTAACACTTCTCTATACCAAGATTCCTTACTCTTTTCAAAGTTTTCTGAAAATACGCACAACTGGTGTTTTTAAAACTCAATCATCAACTGAATAGTTAAATACAACAGCCAAGGTCACCTATGAAGTCATTGCATAGCATGAACCAGCTACCTGGGTATGGGGCCTGTTGCAGAAGAATTTGGAGAACACCTGAGACACAAGACAGTGAACGCCATATGTAAAGGAAAAGCATTATAAAGTATGCAAAGGAAAATCTTGAATGACCTGTTCTGGTTTGGGTGGGAGTGATGGGCTGGTTCACGAGAGAGCGGGGAGAGTGACCTCCAAAGACGTACAGGTTTGTAGGTTAATCGGCTTGGTAAATGTAAAAGTTGCCCCATGTGGGTGTAGGATGGTGTTAATGTGCGGGGATCGCTGGTCAGCGCTGACCCGGTGGGCCGAAGGGCCTGTTTCTGCGCTGTATCTCTAAACTAAATGGGGGGGGGGGGGTGGAGAGGGAAGGTCAGGGTCAAATTGGATATTTGGAACAGAGAACCAGGAACAATGTTGGGAGTTTGTGAATTAAAGAGGGGATTGTGGGGTGTAAGATTAGAGAGAATTGGGAATACAGGAGTGAGGTTTGGTTTGTTGTCAGGTGTACCGAGGACAGTGAAAAACTTTTTTGTTGCGTGCTATCCAGTCATCAGAAAACCTATATATGATTACAAGTCTTCTACAGTACGGATTGGTGCCAAGACATGGGATTGGGGTGAAATCATTTGGGGGTGGCTTAGGAAGGGAGAACAGGTGATGCAGACTGGCAAAGCCATGCTGTGTTGGTGGTCTCCCGAAGGAAAGGATGATGTGAAAGACACCTACTCAACCATAAACATAACCTTTTTTTTGTTTTTTTTAAAGCTATAACTTTAGAGTTGCTGTAGAGTTCCATATTGAATGTGATTTGTCAGACTTAAAGCTGTGAATTCCAATTCTTGGAAATCTCCTGAATGTGGCATTTTTCAATGTTAAAACTAATTTGTTTTTATTTCAATTTTTAGTGGTGTGGAATTTGACTTGAATGTAAACAATGTTGTTGGAATAAGAAATACTTTCCTGCTGAGGAGCTATGCATCGAGTAAGTACTTTACCAGTTCGTGTGTATATATATATATATGTCAAATTATTGCCTTGCCTTCTAGGCACCAAACATTCCTTCATTTATATTGTGTGCCATAAAACGCCCTTAAATCTTGTGTGTCCGACCAAATTTGCAGCTAAGGTATTGCTGAGTCCTATATTCATAATGTCAAATGAATTCAAGGACTAAAATTAGTAGTTACAAGATTTTTATGTATAAAGGTATCCTGAATCTTGGGTCTGAATCCTGCAGCAATACTCGGGTTTGCAGTAATATTCTCTCTCCTAAAAAAAAAAAAGTGTTTTTGTAACAACGCCTCAGTAGTTCCCTTTTGGAAGATGATAACAAAAATAGAGAGCTTGTCGCATTCTTTTATTGCTAAAAATGTTTAATGCCAACTGACAATTGTGTCGGCTTGTTAATTTTTCAAAGTTAAAGTAGCTCCTGTCACTGATTGATGGGTTAATATGATCACCTCCAATCAAAAAGTAGGCGTGTGTGTGTGTGTTCAATTAAAGACTTTCACCTGAGTGATCTTGGTCTGGTAGTTGCTGGATTTATTTGACGGATTCCACCTTGAATGTTATTAGTCAGGCATGAAACTAGATGCTTGAGGAAGTTATTGGACAGGCAAGAAAGATGAATGGAATGTCCCTGGAGTGTTTCAACCACCAGATAAAAAAAATTTCCCCACAGAAGTTAACTTGACATTAAAAAATAATCACAAATAAAAATGCAGTGGCTACATTTAATATCCATGAAAATAAAATAAAGAGTAAAATAATTTGCAGAAGCTGCTCATAATTGCAAATCTTTATACATTCATTATGAAGCTCTGCTCATAAATGAGCAGAGCTTCATAATGAATGTATAAAGATTTGTGCTGTAGAGTAAAGTGGGGCACACTTGACAGCCAAACCAACAGTGTACATATTATGAAGTTTAAAAACACCCATCATGTCTTCTTCCTGTATAGCAACATTCATCACAGCTGATAGGATGTTAAACAACATAATTAAGTTGAAGCAATTGTGATTTAAAACACCAGGAGCCACATAATGTGATATATTCAGCCACAGAGGAAGCAAATTTAGGACTTATTTTGAAAACTTAAATGTACAACCACAATGTGTGGTACACTATTGATCACATTCTTACAACTTGTACAAATTTGGAAGCTATGTTCCATGCGTCGGAAGAGTTCCTGTGCCACTCTCCGTTAAAATGGACACCATTCAGATTGGTGATTCCTGTATTCTTTCATAAAATGATTGCAATATTGAAGGTAAATATTAGAGATGATTCTAGAGTTTGCCGCAGGGAAGTGACCCAAGTGGTCGTCTGGATGTGTTCACTAATTTCTCTAAATTTGCAAAAATTTGCAAAAATGTACTGACTTTGTTTTTAACATCAATCTCTTGCAAGTTCACAATGACAGTGCTTGTATTTTAAAGTTGAATATAAAAACTAAGTTCAACTTTGAGGACTTGATTTCATGAACGGAATCTCTCATGAAGTAAAGCTGTCAGAATTTACATCCTTTCTTTTGTGGCTGCGGTTTGTGTACCTGAGCGCATGTAAAAATAAAAAAATGAATTAAAGGTTGCCTACTTGTCACTCAGCAAGCACTCTGTGCGGATTTGCATGTTACTTTTGAATTGACGTATCATAATAATAATAATAAGCCTTTATTGTCATTGTTCTTAGAAATACAACAAAATTAAGAGAGCTACTCCTGATCAGTGCAACCGAACCAATTCCAAACAAGACAAAGTCACATCCAATACATTCAATACGTTATTCTGCACTGGGAGAATATTACACTTTAAATTTAGTAGATACTTTAAAGGATTTTAAAAAAAAAAAGAGGAAATATTAACTGAGTGGTCTGTTTTATAGTGGAATTGTTGACAGCATTCTCATGTCGTGTGGATAGTTGAGGAATCTAGAGTTCTAATGGCCCTGGGAAAGAAACTGTTCTTGAGTCTGTTTGTCCGGCTTTTGACGCACTTGTACCGCCTACCAGAGGGCAGGAGGTTGAACAGTGACTGTCCAGGATGGAAGGGGTCATAGACTGATCTGGATATAATGGTCTAAAGGGCCTGTCCCACTGTTCGAGGTAATTCAAGAGTTCTCCCGAGTTTCCCCTCATTCGAACTTGGGAGAATTACGGTAATAGCCGCTCGTAGGTACTCGGGACTCTCGTGGACATTTTTCAAAGTTGAAAAATCTTCACGAGCTTACTGTGTTTCCCTGAGTTCCTGCCGTTAGCGTTACGAGCCGCTAAGAGACTCCCGAGCTCCGACGTACTCGCTACGTACATTCTACGTACTTGCCACGAGTTAGATTTTTTTTTAAACTCAGGAGAGCTCTTGAATTACCTCGTACAGTGGGACAGGCCCTTAAGTTATTTTCTCCTGTGCTGCAGACTTTCACGCTGTCATGTTTCTTTAAAACTTGTGGGGTTTTTTTTAGTACTACTGCCCACCAGAGGTCAGTGTTGATTTCTTGAACAGATTTTAGTGGTAGAAGAATGTAGTTGTTTTAACATAGAAAAGTACAGCACAGGAACAGGCCCTTCAACAGACAATGTCTGTGCTAAACATAACGCCAAGATCATCTCATCTGCCAGCACATGATACATCCTTCATTCCCTCCACATCCATTTTACCAATCTACATTAGTACATGTGGATGAAATCTTTTGGAAGATCAACAGCAAGAAGGTCCCTAAAAGTGAGAACCACCAGAAAGATTCAATTTGCTGCTGATGCACTTTTGTTTGGATGAACATTAACATAAAATATCATTGCACGTATTACTTATATGCAAGTTTAGTTTAGAGACACAGTGAAGAAACAGACTCTTCAGCCTCCGAATCTGCTCCGACCAGTGATCCACGCACACTAACACACGCTAGGGACAATTTACAATTTTACCAAAGCCATTTAACCTGCACGTCTTTAGATTGTGGGAAGAAACCAGAGCACCCAGAGGAAACCCACGCAGGTCACGGGAGTACAAACTCCATACAGACAGCACCCATGGTCAGGATCCAACCAAAGTCTCTGCCGCTGTAATGCAGCAACTGCACCGCTGCGCCACTGTGCCACCCCAATTTAAAGCACTCGCATTTACACATTCTGTTGGACTTAATACTTAATAGTGTAATTGATGTAGAAAAATACTCGGAATATTTTAATTATAATTGAGAGTCTGCAGTTTTCATTATTACCTTTTTGGCAAATTACTTTTCTCTAAAACTCATTGATGTTTATGCAATAATGTAATGAATTAGTTGAAGTATGAAACCTTCTATAATTTTATCTAATAAAACAACTAGCGTAAATTGGCTATTTAGCCTAGCTGGTCCAATAGAGTGATACAGTGTGGAAACAGGCCCTTCAACCCAACTTGCCCACACCGACCAAAATGTCCCATCTACACTAGTCGACCAACATGTCCCATCTACACTAGTCCCACCTGCCTGCGTTTGGCCCATATCCCTTTAAACCTGTCCTACCTATGTACCTGTCTAATTGTTTCTTAAAAATTGCCTCTCTTAACCATAAATCATAAATGATTTTTCTTTTCTTTTTTCTTTTTTTCTCTCTTTTTTGTATGGCTTTGTAAATATTTGATTAGTGTATAAATGTAAATAATTTGGTGTACATATCGCTGCTGGTGTACATATGGTGTACATATAGCTGCTAAATTTGTATAAGATAATTATAAGCAGTTGAATAAGGGGCGGGAATTAATAAGCTTTGGCTACTTCCTGCTCCTTTTCGGACACATACGATTTCATTTATTTATAGATATTGTTTATGACACTTTATAAATATTCTTGTTTTGTTTTTTGTATGCTGTTTCACACTTGCTTTTTATTCTTTTATTCTGTTCGAAATAAAGAATTAAATAAATAAATTAAAATAAAGTAAAAAGTACTCTAAATTTGATATAAAAACAGGAAATGGTAACATGAAGAAGACTCCTGGTTCTAACAAAGAGTTTTCAACCTGAAACATTTGCTATATTTATATTTCAACAGGGGAGTGTTTCCACCATTTTCTGTATTATTTCTGTAAATTCATTACTAGATGCAAGTTGAACAAATTTTCAATAAATGGTGTAGGTGTGATTTGGCAAATGACACATGGTATATGTATGTTTAAGAAGAAACTGCTGATGCTGGAAATCGAAGGTAGACAAAAATGCTGGAGAAACTCAGCGGGTGAGGCAGCATCTCTGGAGCGAAGGAAATAGGCAACTTTCCGGGTCAAGACCCTTCTTCAGGGTCTCGACCCGAAATTGCCTATTTCCTTTGCTCCATACATGCTGCCTCACCCGCTGAGTTTCTCCAGCATTTTTGTTTACCATGGTAAATGTATAATGGTTGAAAGGAATAGGTGATTTGGTGCTATCATTCCCAAATCATTTGATCCTTAATATTAGGAATAATTGAATAGGAGTAGACTATTTAGTGAGTTTGCTGTTGCATTGTTGTGCAAGACCACATCTGGAGTATTAAGACCACATCTGGAGTGTTAAGACCACATCTGGAGTGTTAAGACCACATCTGGAGTATAAGACCACATCTGGAGAATAAGACCACATCTGGAGAATAAGACCACATCTGGAGTATAAGACCACATCTGGAGTATTGAGTACAGTTTTGGTCTCCTAATTTGAGGAAGGACATCCTTGTGATTGAGGCAGTGCAGCATAGGTTCACGAGATTGATCCCTGGGATGGCGGGACTGTCATATGAGGAAAAATTGAAAAGACTAGGCATGTATTCACTGGAGTTTAGAAGGATGAGGGGACATCTTATAGAAACATATAAAATTATTAAAGGACTGGACAAGCTAGATGCAGGAAAAATGTTTCCAATTTTGAGCGAGTCCAGAACCAGGGGTCACTGTCTTAGAAGAAAGGGGAGGCCATTTAAGACTGAGGTGAGAAAAAACTTTTTCACCCAGGGAGTTGTGAATTTATGGAATTCCCTGCCACAGAGGGCAATGGAGGCCAAATCACTGGATGGATTTACGAGAGAGTTAGATAGAGCTCTAAGGGCTAGTGGAATCAAGGGATATGGGGAGAAGGCAGGCATGGGTTATTGATTGGGGCCGATCAGCCATGGTCACAATGAATGGCGGTGCTGGCTCGAAGGGCCGAATGGCCTCCTCCTGCACCTATTTTCTATATTTCTATTTAATGATAGACAGTCATAACCCATTTCCCAGGATGGAAATATCAGTATCAAATACTCGAGGGCATTTCTTTATGAGCATAGTGAGAGGGAGAAAGTTTAAAGGAGATGTGTAGGGCAAGTTTTTTTTACATGAGTGTGGCAAGTGCCTGCAATGTGCTGCCACGGGTGGTGGTGGAGGCAGATACGATAGTGGCATTTAGGAGGCTTTTGGATAGGCACATGGATATGGAGGGATGTGGATTATGTGCAGGCAGATAAGATTGATGGCATCATGTTCCACAAGACATTGTGGGCAGAAGTGCCTGTTCCTGGGCTATACTATTCTAAGTTCATTGTTTAAAAAGATACCAGCTGTTTGACAATTCTTTAAACTCCTCCCCATCCCCTAATTTCTGTGTTTTTGTAAAAGTTGTCCATCAAACTAAATAATTTCAATTTGCAGCTTTTGAATGTCCTAGGTTTAAAATTTAGACTATCTTCCTGATCCTCCAAATTACATAAATCCTTTCTTTTTAACTACCCTTTTATTTCCCTCTAATAGCTTGAAAACGTAATCAAATGAATTTATAATTTGACTATTCATCAGAAATCCATTGTTATGGTTAGCCAACAGCCAACGTAGAATGACTGCTCAAATAATAGAAGCGAAACCAAATGGAGTTTTAACTCCTCATTCAGCAATTTTTGCATTCTTCTGCAGGAAGGGCTATTATAAATCAGAAAGGGCCATTTATAAAATCTCTACAAATGCAGAATTTTTTTAAAAGTTGTTTTAAAATACCATTATTCTTGCAAGTTTTCTTAAATTATAATACGCTTTCTTTTTATTCAGCTGAGAGCCGTGTTCGGCCTCTTGTGCTGGTTGTGAAAAAATGGGCCCATTACCATGGAATAAATGATGCTAGTCGTGGCACATTGAATAGCTACTCCTTAGTACTGATGGTATTGCACTATCTACAAAGTAAGTCTGTCTCTACGGTGTTTATTTAACGTTATAATCCTCTTACAACTCTTCATAAATGTCTGCATTTGGGTGTTTGCCTTATCTTCATTGGCCAGTCCTAATTGGCATTAATTAACAATAATATTTAGTTTGAGCTTCAGCAGAAAGGACATTTTCTGTTTCCTTGGCAACATATTGTTTCATTGTGTTTCACTGTTTCATTGTGCCTCGCCATCTGCTTTATGGGACAGTGCTTTACTTGCTAATATTTTCAGTGTTTCAAAAAAAAACTTTTTCTTTACCAAGCATCTTGAGATATTTGGTGGATGGAAGGAAGTAGAGTTCACTGACATGCTCGAGTACAATGAGGTACAGACATGGAAAAATTCTTGCTTGCAGCAGCAGCATCACCGGCAAGCAAAAAAAACATTGTGCATAAATTACACATAAAATTTAGCTAACGCAGTGAAAAGAAAAAAAGACTGCAACAAACAAGACGTTAGTGCAAATCAAATGGGGGAAAAATAATCAAGACCGTGCCAGAGGTGTTCTGTGCTGAGATCCAATTTGGATTGTGTGAGTTGGTTCAAGAAACTAATTGTTGTAGGAAAGTAGGTGTTCCTCGACCTGGTAGTGTGGGACTTCAGGCAGGGCCTAGTTGTTGTGGCACGATCTGTTGTCCACTCTCTCAGCACCCATAATTCGACCAAATACTGTGGTGTCTTTGGCAAATTTGTAGATGACGTTGGAACAGGTCGAAGGGTATGGGCCAATGCGGGCAAATGGGACCAGCCCCGAATGTTAACTTGTTAAGCATAGGCTAGATGGGCTGAAGAGCCCGTTTCCACACTGTATGGTTCTATGACTGATTCTGCAAATTAACTAAGAATGTGTTGCTCTTGGTTTATTCCTTGAATCTGCCTGATGTGTTGAATTCTTGATTTTAATTGCACCACAGTGTGATTTTCTGTAATAATTTAACTCTCGGATTATTTGGTCATTTCTTTCATGGTCTGGAAATTGTAAGGAAGTTTGTACAGACAATAAAAATTATATTAATGCACTAAATATTGGTTATTGGAAATATGATGAAAGGTATGCACAAAACCTCAGCTGAAAACAGCATCTGGAATAAATTTATTGTCGATCTTGGCTCAATGGTAGCAATTTGACCTGAGTCACAAGGCTCTGGAGTGAAGCCCACTGGAGAGATCTGAGCATTTAATTTGACTCTTCAGCACTATATTGAGGAAATGTTTTACTGTGAATATTCTGTCCTTTATATGAGCCTTCAGTCCCCTCGGATTTACTTTTTTTTGGTGATTTTTTTATCAGAAAATATTAAAAACGTGCCAATATTAACACCTGTTAGTAGAACAATAATATTGTGAATACCACAAGGTTTTGGTTTCTTAATCAGGGCAGCTGCTTTTTTTTTTTAGTTAACAAAAATCTTGGTTTGAAAATCCGTTCTGCCTCTTACTAGTGTAAATGTACGTATTTAGTAAATTCATAGTCATATTATATTTTATAAAACCCAGGGAGGCCACTAGAATGTTTTGCTGGCTATTATTCCAATACATTCCGATCTGGACACCACTCTGTTTTCTGGCTATTTTGCACAAAAGTTAGCTCTGCCAAAATGGACTTATTTTGAACAATAGCAAATATCTTTATCTTTGCGCAAATGCCATTCATGAAAAATATATTCACACATAACCAATTAGTTTTATATTTTCTGTGGTAATGTCAATATATTTTGTGTGTTTTGGTGCTCTGCTATAATGAAATAATATTTTGGTTGTAACCGGGTTTTCCATTTGTGTTTATTTCTTGTTTGCCTTGAAGCTTTACCTGAACCTGTTGTTCCGTCTCTCCAGAAGGAGTACCCAGTAAGTAGCATTCTTCTTTCTGAGATTAGGATGATATTTACACTCAATTCTTTGATCACTGTATATTGATCCAAAAGTAGTTTTATCTCACATAATGCATAGTGCACACAATGCGTGTGCACACAAATCATTAGTGTACTGGTACATCATCCAGAACATTTACTTTCATCTTCCCTCTGGAATTTGGGCCCCGACCATAGAAACATAGAAAATAGGTGCAGGAGTAGGTCATTCGGCTCTTCGAGCCTGCACCGCCATTCGATATGATCATGGCTGATCATCCAACTCGGTATCCCATCCCTGCCTTCTCTCCATACCCCCTGATCCCTTTAGCCACAAGGGCCACATCTAACTCCCTCTTAAATATAGCCAATGAACTGGCCTCAACTACCTTCTGTGGCAGAGAATTCCACAGATTCACCACTCTCTGTGTAAAAAATGATTTTCTCATCTCGGTCCTAAAAGACTTCCCTCTTATCCTTAAACTGTGACCCCTAGTTCTGGACTTCCCCAACATCGGGAATAATCTTCCTGCATCTAGCCTGTCGAACCCCTTAAGAATTTTGTAAGTTTCTATAAGATCCCCCCTCAAGCTTCTAAATTCTAGCGTGTACAAGCCGAGTCTATCCAGTCTTTCTTCATATGAAAGTCCTGTTATCCCAGGAATCAATCTGGTGAACCTTCTCTGTACTCCCTCTATGGCAAGAATGTCTTTCCTCAGATTAGGAGACCAAAACTGTACGCAATACTCCAGGTGTGGTCTCACCAAGACCCTGTACAACTGCAGTAGAACCTCCCTGCTCTTATACTCAAATCCTTTTGCTATGAATGCTAACATACCATTTGCTTTCTTCACTGCCTGCTGCACCTGCATTCCTACTTTCAATGACTGGTGTACCATGACACCCAGGTCTCGTTGCATCTCCTCTTTTCCTAATCGGCCACCATTCAGATAATAGTCTACTTTCCTGTTTTTGCCACCAAAGTGGATAACCTCACATTTATCCACATTATACTGCATCTGCCATGCATTTGCCCACTCACCCAACCTATCCAAGTCACCTTGCAGCCTCCTAGCATCCTCCTCACAGCTAACACTGCCACCCAGCTTCGTGTCATCCGCAAATTTGGAGATGTTGCATTCAATTCCCTCATCCAGATCATTAATATATATTGTAAATAGCTGGGGTCCCAGCACTGAGCCATGCGGTACCCCTCTAATCACTGCCTGCCATTGTGAAAAGGACCCGTTTACTCCTACTCTTTGCTTCCTGTCTGCCAGCCAGTTCTCTATCCACATCAATACTGAACCCCCAATACCGTGTGCTTTAAGTTTGTATACTAATCTCTTATGTGGGACCTTGTCGAAAGCCTTCTGAAAGTCCAGATATAACACATCCACTGGTTCTCCCTTATCCACTTCGTTACTCCCTTAGTTACATCCTCGAAAAATTCTATAAGATTCGTCAGACATGATTTACCTTTCATAAATCCATGCTGACTTTGTCCAATGAATTCACCACTTTCCAAATGTGCTGCTATCCCATCTTTAATAACTGACTCCAGAATTTTCCCCACCACCGATGTTAGACTAACTGGTCTGTAATTCCCCGTTTTCTCTCTCCCTCCCTTTTTAAAAAGTGGGGTTACATTACCTACCCTCCAGTCCTCAGGAACTACTCCAGAATCTAAAGAGTTTTGAAAAATTATCACTAATGCATCCACTATTTCTGCGGCTACTTCCTTAAGTACTCTGGGATGCAAACTTATCTGGCCCTGGGGATTTATCGGCCTTTAATCCATTCAATTCACCTAACACCACTTCCCGGCTAATCTGGATTTCACTCAGTTCCTCCATCTCATGTAACCCCCGGTCCCTTGCATCCCCCGGACCATATTTGAGCCAATACTACACAAGGGTCAGAAGCTAGGTGATGGGGATTGAATCCAAATTCAGCGCAAGTCCCCACTAATGCACAATAAAAATTATATTGAAAAGAAAAATTATGACAAGAGGATTTGAGAATAGGAGTAAAGTTGTCCTTCTGCAGTTGTACAGGGTCCGGGTGAGACCACATCTGGAGTATTGTGTGCAGTTTTGGTCTCCTAATTTGAGGAAGGACATCCTTGCTATTAAGGCAGTGCAGCGTAGGTTCACAAGGTTAATTCCCGGGATGGCGGGACTGTCAGATGAGGAAAGATTGAAAAGACTGGGCTTGTATTCACTGGAATTTAGAAGGATGAGAGGGATTCTTATAGAAACATATACAATTATAAAAGAACTGAACAAGCTAGACGCAGGAAAATGTTCCCAATGTTGGGGGAGTCCAGAACCAGGGGCCACAGTCTAAGAATAGAGGGGAGGCCAGTTCAAACTGAGATGAGAAAACACTTTTTTCACCCAGAAAGTTGTGAATTTGTGGAATTCTCTGACACAGAAGGCCAATTCACTGGATTAATTTAAAAGAGAGTTTGGATAAAGCTCTAGGGGCTAGCAGAATCAAGGGATATGAGGAGAAGACAGGCACCGGTTACTGATTGTGGATGATCAGCCATGATCACAATGAATGGCGGTGTGGGATCGAAGGGCCAAATGACCACTTCCTGCACCTATTTTCTATGTTATCTATGACCTTCCATGAAGATTTGAATGGGGTCTTTGATTAGGATAATGGAATATATGAAGGTCTCGAGATGTATCCCATCAATTTTTACGACTTGAACTATAATGAACATTTTTTTTTTTTTTTTAAAGCTATACAAAAGTCAAAAGAAGGCATATCATTTTCCTGGTCCCTAGATGTTGTAATAGCCTGAACTCTGTGGGAGTAGGTCGATCAGGCAATAGCTGAACTCCAGAAAAGATTATGGCAGTAACTACTTAGGAACCCTGCCTAGGATTGTTTATGTAGATACCTTCTCGTAGGGAATATCCAAGCACTAGCAACAAAAGCACTCGGTTACTTTGGCAGTTTAAACGTCACCATCACACTCCCGATCCAGACTGTCTGAAAATCAAACTGCCAAGGGAGATAATTACTTAATTCAAGATTTCAGAAATGAACCTACAGCCTCAAGGCATAACTAAGTTAATTTACTATGCTCACTATATTATGCAATGAAATACCCAGAGGAGAAAATGGGTAGAATATCACGTTAATTTCTGTTTCTTTATTTCAATGGGAGTAAAGGGTACTTGCTCTTTTTTTCTGCTTTGGTGTTCAGAAAAATAAATAGTTGCAGCTGACATAGAAAAATTAAAATGTATGCGTAAAGAAAACATTTAGCAGCAAGTGGTCATGGCAACCCTAACTTATAAGTTGTATGTAACTGTTATAATGCTACTGTGTAACACTGTGTCACAGTGAAACCTTTACATTATGAATTCTTGCATCTGCATCTTTCTTGGTGTATAAATTATGTTTTGAGTATCGAAGTTGGGAGGTCATGTTGCAGTTATATAAGACGCTGGCGAGGTTGCATTCAGAGCATTGTGTTCGATTCTGCACACCATGTTAAAGGGAAGATGTTGTCAAGTTGGTGAGGATTTATGAGGATGTTGCCAGGATTTGAGAGTGAGCTTTTGGGAGAGTTGAGCAGACTGGGTCTCTATTCCTGCGAGCGCAGGAGGATGAGGGGTGATCTTATAGAGGTGTATAAAATCATGAGAGCAATAGATCGGGTAGATGCACAGAGTCTCTTGGCCAGAGTAGCGGAACTGAGAACCAGAGGATATGCATTTAAGGTAAAGGGGAAAGGATTTAATAGTAATCTGGGGTTACTTTTCCTCACAAAGGGTGGAGTGGGTATGGAACGAGCTGCCAGAGGATGTAGTTGAGGCAGGGACTAGTGCAACGTTGAAGAAACATTTAGACAGGTACCTGGATAGGACAAGTTTGGAGGGATATGGACCAAATGTGGGCAGGTAAGACTAGTGCAGGTGGGCAAGTTGGGCCACAGGGCCTGTTTCCACTCTGTATCACTATGACCTTTTT
Source organism: Amblyraja radiata (assembly GCF_010909765.2). NCBI lineage: Eukaryota > Metazoa > Chordata > Chondrichthyes > Rajiformes > Rajidae > Amblyraja > Amblyraja radiata. The sequence goes on along the minus strand of NC_045958.1, from coordinate 111,602,087 downwards.
AAAATGCATTCTTTTTTTTTAATTCAATGTTTTTAGGAGTGCTTTGAGCCCACTATGCAGCTGCAATTTGTGCACAGAAGAGGAAGCAACATAAGCCCATACAGCTCACTAAATAACTCGAATCTGGGAGACCTGCTCGTGGGATTTCTGAGATATTATGCTACAGAATTTGAGTAAGTAGTGTTTTTTAAGGAAGCGTAATATCTATTATTTTCCAAGGAAACCAATGTTACTGAAATCAGTCATAATTTTTTATTTCTCCCAACATTCTCCTGCCATTTCCTCAGTAACATTCTTTCTGTTACTTTGCTGCAACTATGTCAAGCTTTATGCTATTTTTTTCTCCTCCAGGCTAGACAATTCTCAAATTCCCTGGTCAGCCTCCTCATTCCACACCTTGTGAGCTTCTATCCTTTCTGATTGATATCATGTTCATAAGTTCTAGGAGCAGAATTAGGCCATTTGGCCCATCTACTCCACCATTCATTTGTGAATGATCTATCATTCCCTCTCAACATCATTCGCCCCATAATCCCTGACAGCCTTTGTAATCAAGAATCTGTCCGTTTCCACCATAAAAAAATTCCCATTGATGGCCTCCACAGCTGTCTGTGGCAAGGAATTCCACAGATACCCCATTCTCTGACTGAAGAAATTCCTCCTCATCTCCTTTCTAAAGGTGTGTCCTTTTATTCTGAGGCAATGGCCTCTAATCCTAGACTCTCCCACCAGTAGAAACATCCTCTCCACATTCACTCTGTCCAGGCCTTTCACGATTTGGTAAGTTTCAATTAGGTCCCTCCTCAACCTTCTAAACTCTAGCGAGAACAGGCCCATTGCCGTCAAATGCCTGTGTAATGCGGAGAGTCTCTGAAGAAAGGTCCCGACCTGGTCCCGATCACCTATCCATATTTCCCAGAGATGCTGCCTGACCCGCTGAGTTATTCCAGCACTTTGTATCTTTGTTTGTAAATCAACATCTGCCGTTCCTTGTATCTAAAGGGAAGATAAGTTTTGTTTCCCTCACAGCCTGCTATTTTGTTCAAGGTGTAATAGAAGGCCGACTTGGCCACATTTACAGCTTCCAGTACATGTTCCCATGGCCATTGTGTAGCAGTTTTGTGCTGCAATGAGTCAAAAGATCATGAGACATTCACTTTCCCCTTTAAATTACTGAAATCATTTGTGATAGCAGAGGCCTATCCTATTAAGATGTCGCTCCTATTCCGGTTTGCACTTCCAGAAGATTATCTACCTGCCTTATTCCTTGAGTTGGCTGTTTCAACAGAGGAGGACAAAGGGGTTAATTAAGAGGGGGGGGGGGGGGGGGATAGAGCATGAAAGAAAGCGTGTGGGGAATATAAAAACTGACTAAAAGCTTCTTTAGATATGTGACGAGGGAAAGATGAGTGGACAAATGTAGGTCTCTTACAATCAGAAACAGGTGAATTTATAATGGGGAAACAAGGAAAATGGCAGACCAGTTAAACGAGTACTTTGCTTTTGAGTTCACTAAGGAAGACACAGACAATCTCCCAGAAACACTTGGGGATCGAGGATCTAGTGGGGGGGGGGGGGGGGGGGGGGACTGAAGGAATCCACAATAGTCAGTAAATGGTGTTAGGTAACCTGTTGGGACAAGGCAGATAAATCCCCAGGGCCTGATGGTCTTCATCCAGAGTACTCAAGGAGGTGGCCCTAGAATTCTTGGGTGCATTGGGTGATAATTTTCCAATGTTCTCTCGACTCTGGATCAGTTCCTGTGGACTGGAGGGTAGCCAATGTAACTCCACTTTTTAAGAATGGAGGGAGAAAGAAAACTGGGAATTATAGACCAGTTATCTTTACATCGGTAGTGGGGAATATGCTGGAGTCGATTATTAAAGATGAGTGGGCAGATGCTTGGCAGATGCAGTATAATGTAGATAAATGTAAGGTTATCCACTTTGGTGTCAACAACAGGAAGGCAGATTATTATCTGAATGGTGTCAGATTAGGAGAAGGGGAGGTTCACTGAGACCTGGGTGTGCTTGTACATCAGTCACTGAAAGTAAGCATGCAGGTACAGCAGGCAGTGAAGAGAGCTAATGACATTTTGGCCTTCATTGCAAGAAAATTTGATGCAAGGAGATCCTACTGCAGTTGTACAGGGCCCTGGTGAGTCCACACCTGGACTATTGTGTGCCGTCTTGGTCTGGTAATTTGATATTCTTGATATTGAGGGAGTGCAGTGTAGGTTCACCAGGTTAATTCCCAGGATGGCAGGACTGACATATGAGGAAAGAATTGGTCGACTGGGCTTGTATTTAGAAGGATGAGAGGGTATCATCGAAACATATAAAATTCTTAAGACATTGGACAGGCTAGATGCAGGAAACATGTGCCCCATGTTGGGGGAGTCCAGAACCAGGGGTCACAGTTTCAGAATAAGGGGTAGGTCATTTAGGACTGAGATAAGGAAAATATTTTTCACCCAGAAAGCTGTGAATCTGTGGAATTTTCTGCCACAGAAGGCAGCGGAGGCCAATTCACTGGATGTTTTCAAGAGAGAATTAGGTATAGCACTTAGGGCTAACTTAGCAGGGGGGGGGGGGAGGCAAGCTAGTCTCCCAAGAGGGTCAAACAAGATTATATACTATGTCGCAGTGTATAACTAGTGCAATAAAACCACACACACACACACACACACACACACACACACACACTCTCACTCACTCAATCTATCTGGACACAAGCTTGCCCGCCTCCAGACCCGTCCCTCCACCGACACGACTGGACCGCGGCGTCGCCTGCCCGATCACCACGAGGCCAAGATGGCCACCACGAGGAGCAGCAACAACATCCACTGCCTCTCCGACCCTCACTGCCTTCCCGGCAAAACCCAGGCCCGGACCACCGAAACTGCCGCGGCTGCCGACTCTCACCGCTTCCCTGGGGCCACCGCGCTGTTGTCGTCGACTCTCGCCACCGCTGCTGTCGTCAACCTTCACTGTCTCCCCGGGGCCACCAATGCTGCTGCCGCCGCCGCTGTATCTCTACTCCAGCCCCCCACGGGCCTCCACCAGCGACTCCGCCGACCGTCGCCTCTCCACCGGCCACCAGCGGGCCAGAGATGTCACCTCACCAGAGTTCCAGGCCCACAACTTCCACGCAGACAGCACATGATCTGATTCTGCTGGATCCTATTTCTCCCCCCACCAGGAACCTCAGTAGTGATGGGTCTTCCACTTAATAATAATAATAATAATAATATATCTTTTATTGTCATTGCACGTCAGTGCAACGAGATTTAGTGTGCAGCTCCACTGATGTCCAGGAAAGGTAAATAAATACAATACATAAATAAACAAGCTGGATTGATTGACGTGACCATCTGAGGGAGACTGTCCAAAGGGGGTGGGTGGGGGGGTACTCATTAGGGCCGGTTCAGAGCCGCTATAGCTCTTGGGATGAAACTGTTCCTGAGTCTGGAGGTTCGAGCGTAGAAGGCCTTGTAACGTCTGCCGGAGGGAAGTAGTTGAAACAGACCGTGGCAGGGGTGTGATGAGTCCTTATGGATGCTGAGGGCCTTCCTGAGGCACCGCGTGTGGTAGATGCCCTCCAAGGCTGGTAGCTCTGTCCCGATGATCCTCTGCGCTCTGTTGACGACGCGCTGAAGAGCTCTCCTCTCCGCCTCCGTGCAGCTGAGATACCACACAGAGATGCCATACGTTAGTATGCTCTCTGTGGTGCAGCGTTACCCCGAACACACACCCGCTCGTTAAAATGCCATCTTTTTTTTGGGGGGGGCTTTTTTGTTAGAGGTGCTCCGGTGAGCTCCGGCAGCACTGCACCCTAGATATGGGGAAAAAGCAGGAACGGGGTACTGATTTTGGATGATCATCCATGATCATATTGAATGGCGGTGCTGGCTCTAAGTAGCCAGATGGCCTACTCCTGCACCTATTCTCTATGTTTCCTGCCCATACTCTCTCACAACAATGTTGTCAATGCCATGATTATTCCTGTACTGAGATAGCTGTGTGGCATTCAAGTAAATAGCTTTTGTGACTATCCATAGGCATCTATATGGGCTATGAGCAGCAAAATAATGGACACCCATACATAAACGAGCACAATAATACACAGTTGAGTTGAGCAGAATTGGATGCGCTGAGCAAACGCGCTCATCACTTACTAAGTCAGTTAGGTTGGCTGATGGCTTTACAGATCTTGCTGTAATCCTTTCCTAAACACTGTTTCTGTTCATATCCAACTTTCGTAAAAATCTGGTGACAAATCGTTCTCAGGAACGGAAACCTTTCATAACCCATGGAGTGCCTGTATCCAAAGCAATTCCACCATTTACTAGGTCAATCAAGAGCATAATGAAATATTGTCTATTTACCTGGATAAATAAAGGTGCAACAATCTTTGTTGTTTGGCCCACGTGATTAATACCCCATTCAACCACTGTATCCACCTTTGGCTGCAGACTGTACGATCCACTACATCCCATGCTGTCTTCATAGCACTCTCCTGCAGCCCCATGACCTTTATCAGCAAGGACGGCGATCACAGCAAACCATCACCAGCAGGTTCTTTCCAAGTTAATCACCATTCTCACTTGGAAATATTCCTCTTACTTATTTAAACGCTTATTTCAACTCGACATTATTCTAGAAATGCCTTCACTAAATGAATTTGTTGTGGTTTAAGAAAGTGGCTTTTGGGCCACGTGCAGTTATAAGTGTTGACCTGACAGCAACATCCATGTACCGTAAATGAATAAAGAAAGTCTGTAATTGAAGGTACACAAAAATGCTGGAGAAACTCAGCATTGTCTGTAATTGAGTCTGCAATTGAGTTGTGCTGCCAACTGGATTATGAAATTAAGAGCATCGTTTTTAGCCGAAAATAAAAGCTGAATATCTTGGTGAGTGTTTTGCTGCTTCAATTTTCTGGGTTCATGTTTCAGGGAGAGTGAGTGAAGGCAGCAGGTGGGAGTTTGAACGCGCATCAATGTCGGAGCCAGCAATGCAAACTTTAATGTTCAGCTGTTATAACATGGACAGTGTGTAAACGCTTGCCAGAGGGGAGAAGTCTATCACTGGAGAAAGTTACAGCTTACATTACTTGCATACTGTTTGCCAGTGGGGATTAGTGATTTGCATGGACCGAGTGCACAGCACACATTTTAAGTCAGTATTTGTCACTAATACTTTCCTTGCATGATGGCACTGCTGCAGGACATGATCTGTTTGTAAAAAATATAGAGGCAGGGTTTTGGAGTTTAAGAAAACGTTTCAAGAAATAATTAAATGCACTGAAGGCAGATTGAAACAAATGTACAGTATTCTAATTCTGGACCGTGTAAATTATTTGGGGAAAAATGTAGTTTAGAGATACAGCGTGGAAACAGGCTCTTCGGTTCACAGAGTCCATGCCAACCAGCGATCTCCACACACGAACCTACACACACACGAGGGACAATTTTATGTATACCAAGCCAATTAGCCTACAAACCTGTACGTCTTTGGAGTGTGGAAGGAAACCGGAGCACCTGGTGAAAACCCACGCAGGTCAGGGGGAGTACGTAGAAACTCTGTATAGACAAACGGCCATAGTCGGGATCAAACACGGCGCTGTGCCACTGTGCGGCCCTAGGGCACAAGATTTCTTTTTTTTTGTTAGCATGCTCTGTCTGTCTTCCACTGTTATATTAATAATCATTTCTTAAACACCTAATGTTATGACTAAAGAATGTATAGAGTAACGATTTAACAATTAAAAAGTTAGACGCACACTTAAAAATATTGCAAATGCAATGAAATTTTTTTTGTGTAAATTGAGAGGTTTGCTGTATATATTTGCGGTTAAATAACATAGCTACTTTTAGTAGTTCAGTAGGATATTAATACAGGTACTTAGACGTGTATTTCTGCTTTCAGTTGGAGTAATTCAATAATTTCAATTCGTGAAGCCAAAGTGATTCCTAAAACCAATGAAATGGAGTGGAAGAATAAATATATTTGTGTTGAAGGTATGTATAGAAGCTCCCTGCAAGATATAACCTTGAACGGTTTCCACTCAAAGCGAATGTTTAAAACTGGTTGCAGAACTCTGTACCCTATAGCTGCTAAGAGCATCTCAACCTTAGTGGGTTGAAATTGTAAGAATAAAATACTGTGCCTGTCTAAATATAATGCAAAATTCACTAGCTTTCAACATGAGACATGTACCCAACTGAGATATATAAGGAACTGCAGATGCTGGTTTATCGATCTGTTCAGAGTATATTTGTGCCAATGTCTGTTACGATTAGTTGGTATCGGGGAGGTAGACAATTTGGAGGCTCTGCTCAAATTTGCATTAACCTTTGAGTTGTTGTGGCTATTATAGTTGATCTTCTTGTACTACTTGTCGCAGCTGTAGCTAGAGAAGTCTATGTATTCAGGAGACCATTGCAAGTAGGCACAGAAAATACACAGCCACAAACTCCTGTGTGTAGTAGTTAGTACATGCTCTACTTTTCACTAGGACTAATACCAGTGGCCTTGAAGATTTATTTATGGAGAGTCCTCAAATTAGTAACCCTGGACTGTTAAAGTCAGTGGCTTTTTGTTTAGTTTTGAGGTACAGTGCAGAAACTGGTCCTTTGGCCCACCAAGTCTGCGCCGATCAGCGATCCCTGCACATTAACGCTATCTACACACTAGGGACAATTTACAATTTTACCAAGTCAATTAACTTATGGCAAGTATATCTTTGGTATTTATTACACTAATACCGAGCCAATTTACCTACAAACCTGTACATCTTTGGAGTGTGGGGGGAACCGAAGAACTCGGAGAAAACTCACACGGGTCACTGGGAGAACGTACTAACTCCGTGCAGACAGCACCCGTAGTCACGATCGAACCCGGGTCTCTAGGGCTGTAAGGCAGCAACTCTACCCCTGCGCACCATGTCGATTCGGCCGATACAATATTCAGAATGTTTAGTAACATCAAAGTTTTACTCTACAGTTGAGCTTCACTACTGTAAATTAGCAAAATCTATTCTTTTTTTTCCCCCCAAAGTTACAACTAATGATTTAAGAAATCGGAGCAGGAGTAGACCAGACAAACCGCAAGGTCTGCTCTGCAATCGATTAGATCATGATCTTTTTTCACACAGAGGGTGGTGGGTATATAGAATGAGTTGTTAGAGGTGGTCATTGAGGCAGGTACTGTAACAAAATTAAAAAAACAATTGGACAGGTATGTGGCTAGGAAAGGTTTCGAGGGATATGCGACAAATGCGGGTAGGTGGGGCTAGCGTACATGAACCATCTTGGTAGGCATGGGCAAGTTGGGCTGTGTGACACCCCTGACTAATTTCCTACCACGTCCCCATATTCTGTAATTCATTTAATATCAGAAATACAGTACACTCCTGTTATAGGTGGGTTGCTTTCCTAGAAACCTCCCCATCACGATTTTCCGTAATGTGACACCTTTGACACAATTGACACCTTTTGTTGTTTCTTTTGCATTTTGGGTTTATTTGGTAATTTATTTATCATATAAATTCCATTAGGGTGAATTTCATCTCAACTTTTTTGATAGTGCCAGGGCAAATTTCTCTTATCCAAATTGCCACAACGTGGGGTACATTGTATATCAATCTCTAAGTTGAAAGAAATGACCAGATCTCCGCACTCCAGAAGACTGGAGAGTAGCCAAGACTAGAGAGTAGCCAATGTTGTTCCTTTGTTTCAGAAGAGAAGTAGAGAGAATCCAGGTTATTATAGGCCGGTGAGTCTCATGTCAGAGATGGGTAAGCTATTGGAGAGGATTCTTTGGGATTGGATTTACTCCCATTTGGAAGAGAATGGGCTAATTAGGGACAGTCAGCATGTCTTCGCACACAGCAACTCATGTCTTACTAACTTGATCGAGTTTTTTGAGGAGGTGGCAATGTGTTTGATGAGGGTAGGATGGTGGATGTTGTCTACATGGAATGTACAAAGCCATTTGATATAGGTCCCCCAATGTAGGCCGATCCAGAAGATTAAGATGCATGGGATTTGCAGTGACTGGCCTACCAATAGAAAATAGTGGGTTATGGTGGAAAGGCATTATTCAGGCTGGATGCCTGTGACCAGTGGAGATCTGCAGAGATCAGTGCTGGGACCTCTGTTTGTGATTTGACTTGGACGTTCATGTAGATGTATTGGTTAGTAAGTTTGCAGTCAGCACCAAGCTTGTTGGAATTGTGGTCCATGAAGAAGGCTGACAAAGTATACAGCGGGATATAGATCAACTACAGAGATGGCAAATTCTTATTGGAGTTAGTTGTTGTAACCATGCTTTGCTCCTGTCTAAAATGCAGTAAAAGGGGCAGTTTGTGCTGTCTTGAATGAAGTTTAACATGTTACAAATCACACGTTATTTTTCAAGTGTTGATCATTGTACCTTTCTGCTCATTATCTTGCCAAAGTTTTAATTCGCATACCACCAAATTGTAAGATTATTTCACCATTCTTTTTCTGTTGCTCGGGATTTATTACCTGTTAGTTCCAAATTATCCTTGTATCCCTACTCCTTGCCCCACCATCTCACAGCGCTTATCTCTGTAGACAGACAAAAATGCTGGAGAAACTCAGCTGGTGAAGCAGCATGTATAGAGGGAAAGAAATAGGCGACGTTTCGGGTCGAGACCCGAAACGTTGCCTATTTCCTTCGCTCCATAGATGCTACCTCACCTGTTAAGTTTCTCCAGCATTTTTGTCTACCTTTGATTTTCCAGCATCTGCAGTTCCTTCTTAAACATAACTCTGTAGACAGGTCGGGCTGTTATGCCCCTGTCCCACTTAGGAAACCTGAACGGAGACTGTGCCCCACCCAAGGTTTCCATACGTTTCCCGGAGGTTTTTGTCTCCCTACCTGCTTCCACTACCTGCAACCACCGGACAGGTCGGGCTGTTACAATGGAGGATGGAAGGTCAGAACAGTGTTTTACATCAACCAACTGCATTTGAAGAAGGGATATGAACTTCTTGTGCATTAGTTCTGATCCAAGTTTATACAGTCTGTACACTTGCAGATGTTTATTCAACAAAATTTAGCCAGTATTTGCTGCAATTTGTTATAGTTGAAGCAAAATCACCGTGCTAACCTGGGAGGATATTAAGCATATTCAGTCTTCTGTCTTTGAGACTTGGAGGACGCAAAAAATATATAAAACACTGAAAAGTGCTGTTTATCCTTGGCTAAACAAAACCAAAATGTAAGCCAGGTCTAATAAGGATGCTGTTTAAAGGAAGTTTAGATTTATTATTATTGTCATGTGCACCGAGGTTCAGTGAGAAGTTCGGTTTGCATGCTTTCCAAACAGATCAGATATACCATGCATGAACACAATTCAGTCAAGCTCAAGTATAATAGATAGAGCAAAGGGGGAAGATGCAGTGCAGAATAGACAGTTCCATAGACAAAGTCTGATTTAATTCGAAGTGAAGGTTTAATTAAAAGTATTGGTATCAGCAATTTGTATTATACCTTTAGAGGAAGTGGTCCCAAACGTATAATCATCTGGACAAAACTAAGCTAGATGGAGGATTCATAATGCGCATTTGTGTTAGTTTTAGAGGACAGAGAAGGCTGTACTGAACCTGATCTTGTGCAATGATATAGGTCAAATTAAATAAAAAATAGGGCAGCTTACACCCCAGCGGTATGAACATTGATTTCTCTAACTTCAAGTATCCCTTACTTTCCCCCTCTCTTCATCCCCTCCCCCTTCCCAGTTCTCTGACTGCATTTTATCTGTTTCATTTGTTGTTACCTTCTCCCAACTAACAATGATCTACTCTACATTTTCCTTGAACTTTATTCCCCTTGTCCTGTTTTCACACCTTCCGCTTCCTTATCTATACATTTTCTTATCTGTGTACCGCCCACTCCCCTAACATCAGTCTGAAGAAGGGTCTCGACCCGTAACGTCACCCATTCCTTCTTTCCAGAGATGCTGCCTATCCCGCTGAGTTACTCCAGTATTTTAATAATAATAATATAATAATATATCTTTTATTGTCATTGCACGTCAGTGCAACGAGATTTAGTATGCAGCTCCACTGATGTACAAGAAAGGTAAATAAATACAATACATAAATAAATAAGCTGAATTGATTGACGTGACCATCTGAGGGAGACTGTCCAAAGGGGGTGGGTGGGGGGGGCACTCATTAGGGCCGGTTCAGAGCCGCTATAGTTCTTGGGATGAAACTGTTCCTGAGTCTGGAGGTTCGGGCGTAGAAGGCCTTGTAACGTCTGCCGGAGGGAAGTAGTTGAAACAGACCGTGGCAGGGGTGTGATGAGTCCTTATGGATGCTGAGGGCCTTCCTGAGGCACCGCGTGTGGTAGATGCCCTCCAAGGCTGGAAGCTCTGTCCCGATGATCCTCTGCGCTCTGTTGACGACGCGCTGAAGAGCTCTCCTCTCCGCCTCCGTGCAGCTGAGATACCACACAGAGATGCCATACGTTAGTATGCTCTCTGTGGTGCAGCGGTAGAACGTTGTCAGCAGCTGTTGGGGCAGACCAGTCTTTTTTAATGTCCTCAGGAAGAACAGTCGTTGCTGTGCCTTCTTGACCAGCGCGGCGGTGTTTGTGGACCATGTGGGGTCTTCTGAAATGTGAGTGCCCAGAAACTTAAAGCTGGACACTCTCTCCACACTTTCCCCATAAATGGAGATTGGGGCGTATTCTCCAGAATGGGACCTCCTGAAGTCAATAATCAGCTCCTTGGTCTTGGAGGTGTTTAGTGCCAAGCTGTTGAGTGCAGAAGGCTATAATGTGCCCAGTTGAAAGAAAGGCACTGTTCCTTGAATATTTAGTGACCATTTTGTGTCTAGGCGAAATTAAGGATCTAATTGTGAAGGCACTCCTATGCATTGGTGGCGATCATTATATAACTGAATTTTACATGCATTTTGAGGATGAGAATAACTGTGATGGCATGAAAACTAAAGCTAGGTAAAGTGAACTGGCAAATTAGGTAACCGAACAGAGCAGTCAGTTAAGATGGAGTGGCAGACCTTTATGGAGATGCTTTGTTTGGCATGGCATGTTCTAACAAGAAGGAAACTGTCTGTGTTTAACCAGTACCCAGTGTTGGTAACATTTATAAATATCATGACCAATTTTATTTGGCATTGCAGAACCCTACGACAGAACAAACACTGCTCGAGCTGTACATGAAAAATGCAAGTTTGACATGATCAAAAAGGAGTTTGTGCAGGTAAAATCAATAATATAATGAGTAATATCAGGATTCCCTTTGAAAAATTTTCAACAATATTTTAATTTGATTCTGAGCAGGATATGCATTTCAGATATAATCATTCTTGTCCACATTGGAAAGCGAGGAGCTCTGGAACAATTTAATATTCAAGATCCCTATTTCATTGTGAATTTGTAGAGCTATTCTTTCAGTTTTATAACAATTAGGAAAAGTGAGAACAAATTTGAAGGTAGAGAAAAAGTGTAGGCAAGAGGCAAAAACAGAGGGGTGCGGTTGGTGAGAGGATGAAGTCCAGAGAAATAAAATGGAAGAGATGATGCAGTGCGGAAAGAGGATAAGAAAGCAAAGGCAAGTCCAGAGGGATGTCGGTGTGAACAGCAGATTCGTTATCTGTAAATGATGCGTTTACTGTTGAGTCCAGAAGGCTATAATGTGTCCAGTTGAAAGAAAGGCACTGTTCCTTGAATATTTAGTGACCTTAATTGGAACAATCTGGATTCTGAGGATCAAGTGATTGAAAGTATTAAAATCCCCAACCTCATGTTGTCATTAACGCATGTTGAAATGGTATATGGATAACATTTCAAAGTCAGATGGACAGATGATACAGCATTTTTAACCATTTTACCAATAGAATGCTTTTTACTGTTGGTAACACCACCTCTGTTATCCCGTGGGTCACAGACCATCTTTATTTCTAGATATATATTACTTTCTGTTTGTGATAGAATCATACAACACTGAAATAACACTCCCAACTTTCCCATGCCAACCAACATGTCGATCTACACTAGTCCCACCTGCCTGCGTTTGGCCCATATCCCTCTAAACATGTCCTATCCATGCACTTGTCCAAATGTCTTTTAAATATTGTTATAGTACCTGCCTCCTTGGGCAGCTCGTTCCATATACCCACAACACTCTGTGTGGGGAAAGGTTGCCCTTGAAGTTACTATTAAATCTTTCCCCTCTCAAACCTATGTCCTCTGGTTTTTGATTCCCTTACTCTGGGTAAAAGATTCTGCATTTACCCAATCGGTTCCCCTCATAATTTTATACATCTCTATAAGATCCCCCGCAGCCTCCTGTGCTCCAAGGAATAAATGCCTAGCCTGCCCAACCTCTCCCTGTTGATCATGCCCTCAAGGTGGCTTCACTGCTGGAATAAGAGATAGGAGCAGAATTAGGCTATTCGGCCCATCAAGTCTACTCCACCATTTAATCATGGCTGATCTATCTCTCCCTCCTAACCCTATTCTCCTTTCTCCTTCACATGACCTCTGACACCCGTGCTAATCAAGAATCTATCATTCCTTAAAAATATCCACTGATAGCCTCCACAGCCAAAAATATTCCTTGTTTGAAGTTTCAGGCAATCCTATAATTGTGAAGTTACTCTTCTGGTACCATAACATACAGTGCCCTCCATAATGTTTGGGACAAAGACCCATCATTTATTTATTTGCCTCTGTACTTCACAATTTGAGATTTGTAATATAAAAAATCACATGTGGTTAAAGTGCACATTGGCAGATTTTATTAAAGGCCATTTTTATACGTTTTGTTTTAACCATGTAGAAATTACAGCAGTGTTTATACATAGTCCCCCCCCATTTCAGGGCACCATGATATTTGGGACACATAGCTTCACAGGCGTTTATAATTGCTCAGGTATGTTTACTTACCTCCTTAATGCAGGTATAATAGAGCTCTCGGCCCCTAGTCTTTCCTCCAGTCTTTCCATCGCCTTTGGAAACTTTTATTGCTGTCTATCAACATGAGGACCAAAGCTGTGCCAATGAAAATGAAAGAAGCCATTGTGAGACTGAGAAACAAGAATACAACTGTTAGAGACATCAGCCAAACCTTAAGCCCCTGTCCCACTTAGGAAACCTGAACGGAAACCTCTGGAGACTTTGCGCCCCACCCGAGGTTTCCGTGCGGTTCCCGGAGGTTTTTGTCAGTCTCCCTACCTGCTGCCACTACCTGCAACCTCCGGGAACCGCACAGAAACCTCGGGTGGGGCACAAAGTCTCCAGAGGTTTCCGTTCAGGTTTCCTAAGTGGGACAGGGGCAGCGGCTTACCAAAATCAACTGTTTGGAACATCATTAAGAAGAAAGAAAGCACTGGTGAGCTTACTAATCGCAAAGGGACTGGCAGGCCAAGGAAGACATCCATAGCTAAGACCTCCACAGCTGATGACAGAATAATTCCCTCTATAATAAAGAAAAATCCCCAAACACCTGTCCGACAGATCAGAAACACCCTTCAGGAGTCAGGTGTGGATTTCTAGCGAATTACGATTTGTCAATGACCACTGTCTGCAGAAGACTTCATGAACAGAAATACAGAGGCTACACTGCAAGATGTAAGCCACTGGTTAGCCACAAAAATAGGATGGCCAGGTTACAGTTTGCCAAGAAGTAAAAAGAGCAACCACAGTTCTGGATAAAGGTCTTGTGGACAGATGAGATGGAGATTAACTTGTATCAGAGTGATGGCACGAGTAAAGTATAGAGGAGAGAAGGAACTGCCCAAGATCCAAAGCATAGCACTCCATCTGTGAAACACAGTGGTGCGGGTGTCATGGCCTGGGCATGTATGGCTGCTGCAGGTACTGGCTCACTTATCTTAATTGATGATCCAACCACTGATGGTAGTAGCATAATGAATTCTGAAGTGTATAGACACATCCTATCTGCTCAAGTTCAAACAAATGCCTCAAAACTCATTGGCCGGCGGTTCATTCTGCAGCAAGCCAATGATCCCAAACATACTGCTAAAGCAACAAAGGAGTTTTTCAAAGCTAAAAAATGGTTGATTCTTGAGTGGCCAAGTCAATCACCCGATCTGAACCCAATTGAGCATGCCTTGCATATGCTGAAGAGAAAGCTCAAGGGGACTAGCCCCCAAAACAGGCATAAGCTAAAGATGGCTGCAATACAGGCCCGGCAGAGCATCACCAGAGAAGACACCCAGCAACTGGTGATGTCCATGAATCGCAGACTTCAAGCATTCACTGCATGCAAAGGATATGCAACAAAAATACTAAGCATGACTACTTTCATTTACATGACATTGCTGTGTCCCAAACATTATGGTGGCCTGAAATGGGGGGACTATGTACAAACACTGCTGTAATTTCTACATGGTGAAACCAAAATGTGTAAAAATGGCCTTTATTACAATGTGCACTTTAACCACATGTGATTGTTTTTCTTTTACAAATCTCAAATTGTCCCCCCAATAAAATTGAATAATATATTATATAAGAATAATCCACTTATACATAATACAATACGAATCTGGAAACAAATAAAATTGACTTTAAAATTAAGAAACCTATCCGTGCTAACACCAATAGTGAATAACCCAGTATTTAAACCAGCCGGTATGGATAAAACATATAGACATTGGGAAAGAGTGGGAATTAAAAAGCTAGGTGACTTGTATGAAATGGGAAATCTATTATCATTTCAACAACTAAAATCAAAATTTAAATTGAATAACAATCAATATTTCAAATATCTACAGGTATGTGATTTTATGAAGAAATATATACCAAGATTTCAGAGTATAATTTTAGATCCACTGGAAGAAGCAATGAATATCAAGGCGGAGTCACAAAAATTAGTATCATACCTATATAACAGTGTTTTAAACATAGAATTACCATCAACAGAGGCAATTAGAGAAGACTGGGAAAAATAATTAATGATAAAAATCTCAAAAGAAACATGGGAAAAGTATTTGATACATATACATAAATGTTCGATTAACGCTAGACACAATTTAATTCAATTTAAAATATTACATAGATTATATTATTCAAAAACTAGGTTGAATAAATGTTATCCAAATATCTCTCCCATCTGTGATAAATGTCTATCTCAAAATGCCAATATTACACATTCTTTTGTTTCTTGTACTATCGCAAAAATTAAAAGTTTCAGGTATGGGTGAAAGACGATCTAGAACATAAAAAATCATCTCCTTGTGGCGATTGAACAAATTCCTTCCTGCTATCCCTCCTCACTTATTTCATTTCTTCACCATTTTCTTTTTAGAAACATAGAAACATAGAAACATAGAAATTAGGTGCAGGAGTAGGCCATTCGGCCCTTCGAGCCTGCACCGCCATTCAATATGATCATGGCTGATCATCCAACTCAGTATCCCGTACCTGCCTTCTCTCCATACCCTCTGATCCCCTTAGCCACAAGGGCCACATCTAACTCCCTCTTAAATATAGCCAATGAACTGGCCTCGACTACCCTCTGTGGCAGGGAGTTCCAGAGATTCACCACTCTCTGTGTGAAAAAAGTTCTTCTCATCTCGGTTTTAAAGGATTTCCCTCTTATCCTTAAGCTGTGACCCCTTGTCCTGGACTTCCCCAACATCGGGAGCAATCTTCCTGCATCTAGCCTGTCCAACCCCTTAAGAAGAAGGGTTTCGGCCCGAAACGTCGCCTATTTCCTTCGCTCCATAGATGCTGCTGCACCCGCTGAGTTTCCCCAGCAATTTTGTGTACCCTTAAGAATTTTGTAAGTTTCTATAAGATCCCCTCTCAATCTCCTAAATTCTAGAGAGTATAAACCAAGTCTATCCAGTCTTTCTTCATAAGACAGTCCTGACATCCCAGGAATCAGTCTGGTGAACCTTCTCTGCACTCCCTCTATGGCAATAATGTCCTTCCTCAGATTTGGAGACCAAAACTGTACGCAATACTCCAGGTGTGGTATCACCAAGACCCTGTACAACTGCAGTAGAACCTCCCTGCTCCTATACTCAAATCCTTTTGCTATGAAAGCTAACATACCATTCGCTTTCTTCACTGCCTGCTGCACCTGCATGCCCACTTTCAATGACTGGTGTACCATGACACCCAGGTCTCGCTGCATCTCCCCTTTTCCTAGTCGGCCACCATTTAGATAATAGTTTGCTTTCCTGTTTTTGCCACCAAAATGGATAACCTCACATTTATCCACATTATACTGCATCTGCCAAACATTTGCCCACTCACCCAGCCTATCCAAGTCACCTTGCAGTCTCCTAGCATCCTCCTCACAGCTAACACTGCCCCCCAGCTTAGTGTCATCCGCAAACTTGGAGATATTGCCTTCAATTCCCTCATCCAGATCATTAATATATATTGTAAATAGCTGGGGTCCCAGCACTGAGCCTTGCGGTACCCCACTAGTCACTGCCTGCCATTGTGAAAAGGACCCGTTTACTCCTACTCTTTGCTTCCTGTTTGCCAGCCAGTTCTCTATCCACATCAATACTGAACCCCCAATGCCGTGTGCTTTAAGTTTGTAAACTAATCTCTTATGTGGGACCTTGTCGAAAGCCTTCTGGAAGTCCAGATACACCACATCCACTGGTTCTCCCCTATCCACGCTACTAGTTACATCCTCGAAAAATTCTATAAGATTTGTCAGACATGATTTACCTTTTGTAAATCCATGCTGACTTTGTCCAATGATTTCACCACTTTCCAAATGTGCTGCTATCCCATCTTTAATAACTGACTCTAGCAGTTTCCCCACTACCGATGTTAGACTAACTGGTCTGTAATTCCCCGTTTTCTCTCTCCCTCCCTTCTTAAAAAGTGGGGTTACGTTTGCTACCCGCCAATCCTCAGGAACTACTCCAGAATCTAAAGAGTTTTGAAAGATTATTACTAATGCATCCACTATTTCTGGAGCTACTTCCTTAAGTACTCTGGGATGCAGCCTATCTGGCCCTGGGGATTTATCGGCCTTTAATCCATTCAATTTACCCAACACCACTTCCCGGCTAACCTGTCTTTTACTCACGCACACTAGTCTATCCTTCACTCTTTACTACCTCTTTTTCCTTTTTCTCTTCTTAATTTTTTCTTTATTTAAAAAAAAAAAAAAAGGAAGGTGTACAGCGAATGTAATATGTAAATATAATGTTGGGAACCTGTAAAAAGGTACCACTGTATTGTGCCTCTAATAAATAAAATTATTTAAATTTTTTTTTTTTTATCACAAATTGTGGAGTACAGAAGCAAATAAATAAATGATGGGTCTTTGGCTCAAACATTATGGAGGGCACTGTAATTCACTAGAAGTTTGAATTTTAATTTCATGGTTTATTTTGGGATTCAAAAACCCAAGCTCTCCATGTTGGAAACCCAATCTCAAGCTTGTTACATTGCAGCACCCAAGTTGGTCAGAAGGCTGTTTTTAAGATTCATAGAGAATGGAAACTGGCCCTTCAGCCCAACTTGCCCGCACTGATCAACATGTCCCATTTACACTATTCCCATTTGCCTGGGTTCGGCCCATATGTCTCGAAACCTGTCCTATCCATGTACCTGTGTCCTTTAACCTATGTCCTCTGGTTCTTTATTCCCCTACTCTGGGCAAGAGACTCTGTGCCTTCTATTCCTTTGATTTTGTGCAACTTGATAAGATCACCTCATCTTCCTGGGCTCCAAGGAATAGAGTCCTAGCATGCTCAATCTCTCCCTATAGCTGGAGTCCTGGCAACATCCTTGTAAATCTTCTCTGCACCCTTTCCAGCTTGACACCATATTTCCTATAATATGGTGCCCAGAACTGAACACACTGCTCTAAATAGCGGCCTCACCGTCATCTTGCATAACTGCAACGTGACCTCCCAACTTCTATACTCACTACTCTGACTGATGAGGCCAATGTGCCAATAGGAGAAACGAGGGACTGTAGATGGCAGTTTATAATTTAAATGATAGTGCATGTTAGCAAAATCTATCGCTAATTCAATTCTGATTTGATTTTTCTCTAGTCATGGCACAAACTTAAAGAGAAGAGGGACTTGTTCAGCATTCTGCCGGAAGCTGCTGCAACAGAGTGCAGAGGGAGATGACGGACTGGTCCGACCTGTAGATACAATTGGTAAAGGAAAATTGGAATAGAAACTCTGTTGCAAACGCACATCAATGAGAGGAATTCGTCTGGCAATGATGTCAGTTAAATTATCTGACTTATTACGATTTTTTTTGTCTTCTACATGGCAACAAAAACTATGGAACTTTGTTTTGTCTTTTTTTTCCTGCGTTTGTCACAAGCTGGCACTGGAGCCTTCGTAATAAGAACACTGAAGAATAGAATCCTAGAATTAAGGACAGATGATTAATAAAACAGTCTTTTGAAAGATCCTTCTGAATCCTCTAAGGTAAAAAAAAATTATTTCAATAATTTTAATGGATTTGCTGCAAACTCTGGTCTGTGCAATGTGGTAAGGGGTAGGGAACTCAACGGACATGTAGGAGTACTTGGCATATATGCGCCTTCATAGTTCCACAATGGTGAATGATGAGCTATTGTTTGCATTGTACTAACTGTAGTGAGCTTTCGATTATTTTGTTGGAAGTAGGTGTGGAGATTCATTATAACTCTGATTCCTGCCTCCATTTTCAGATTGAGAATGAAATGTATCCAGTCTCCCTACTTTTGTAACATATGCTGAACGAATACATTCTCTAGTGTTTCATTCTTTTATCACCAGAATCTCAAACAAATACTTTTATTCCAGCATGATACTACCATCTGTTATCCTTCATAAGAATAAAAATTAGAAAATACATCTTGTAGGATGCTGGGCAAAATATTAGTGAAAGGTGAGGTATATGTTTTCAATTTATTTATTAAACCATTCTAGAGGCCAAATTCGAAAAAGTGCAGTCTTTTTAAGTGATTAACTGATTACTTTTATGTTTACTGATATATGTTTATTGTATAAAGTATCAAAATGATTTTTTTGCCATGTTCTATATTATTTTGGAAATTCCCTTTTGTACTTTGTATATTGTCTAAATTTAAATAAAGTTTGCATATGGAAAAAAAACTGAATTGAGCATTTACGGTGAAATGTTGTATTTCTTTCACAACTGTTTACTCCACATCCAAGGTACACAAAAATGCTGGAGAAACTCAGTGGGCGCAGCAGCATCTATGGAGCGAAGGAGAATCGATGCTGCTGCACCCGCTGAGTTTCTCCAGCATTTTTGTCTACCTTCGATTTTCCAGCATCTGCAGTTCCTTCCTAAATACTCCACATTCGCTCTGCTGTTGAACTACTACAAGTCACATTGGTTTAAGCAACAGCTTACTGTCAACTCATTTTGAAGCTGTCGATGCATTTTTAAGCTTGCTACTTGGTAACTTTGCATCATATAATGACTAGAACAAAAAAAAAAGTGTAACCTGCCGCAGGGAGGGACTTGAATTAGGTAGGTGTTTGCACAGCCACAAGACGAAGACTTCATATGCTAACTAGCTCACTAGTTGATCAGGTAATAGTCATGAGAGGCAAAACTGGAGAAGCTCCTAATGTGAAATAAAAAGAGAGAATGCAGGAAACACTTAGTAAGTCGTGCAGCATCTGTGGAAAGAATAGTAGTTAGGCTTTCGGTTCCCAGTTGTATCCTTTATCTATGCATTGTGGACGGCTTGATTGTATTCATGTATAGTCTGGATAGCACGCTCACAAAGTCTTTTCACTGGACCTCGGTAGAATCGACAATAAACTAAACTATACTGTCAGAGCTGAAGAAGGGTCTCGGACCTGAAACAATAACTGTTTCTCTTTCCACAGATGCAATCTGACCGACTGAATTTTTCAAGTACTGTTGCTTTTGTGTCTTTTAGACGATTTTGCCTAAAACAACTGATTGCTAAATCAATCCAATGCTGAATGAATAACTGTGTTTTAAATGGACCTTGTGTTTGTCGTCATTGCAGGATCATTTTGCCATTTTTGGATTACTAAAATAAAGAAATATTTTGAATAAATTGTTTTTGTTTATTGCAGAAGAAAGCAGGTAAACGGAGAGGCCAAATCATCTGCACATTGATTCAACCCAAGACCATAATGTATAAGATAATTTGTTTTTACAAAGTTGTGCTTCCTTCACTCACCCCCTTTCAAGAAAGCTGTCTACTAACAACAAATGCAGTGCCTAATATACTATTTAAAAAGTGGCTTATAGTTTTGAAGATAATGAAAATAGCATGTAAAGATAACCTACGTTTTTTAAGGAAAAGTTTAACCCTTCATTTAAAGTTCATTAGTATAATGGAATAAGATTTATTAAAAAAAAATAGAATCCTAAATCACTGACCTAGGTACTTTTAACACAACATTCCATGTACACAAATGTATTTTGTCAAATCCTACCTTTATAGATGTCTTGTATCTTTGTTTATATGGAAATATATTATACCTAGTTAACAAAGCATATTTTACGCAATTATTTTGCCCACATTCACGTGACTATCATTTAAGGTTGAAAAATTAGTAGGTTCATTACGTCTCTCATTTACTTAAATGGATCAAGTGATGTCTATACAATGGCACAAATTATATTGTAAATAAATAAATATTTGTCCCACTGTTTGTGTTATTAATTGGGCGTTTCACTTTTTGTTTTTAGGGCTTATTTCCCAGATGCTTTTACAATGCTCAAAGCAAAATACGCCTTCTGAAGGCAACTTCTGAAGCATGGTTTCACTTCAGGTGCCCTATAATTAACACAGAGCATGCCTCGGCGAGGGCCTTGGGCTGGCAGTGAAAGTCACTGTTGGTAAATACGTAAGGCTTATTTCCACACATCAGACCAATGCAATTAGAGAATTATAGAACTGTTATAGAGTGACACAGCGTGAAAACGGGCCCTTCTGCCCAACTTGCCCCCACTGGCCAACATGTCCCAGCTACACTAGTCCCACCTGCCTGCGTTTGGTCCATATCCCTCTAAACTTGGCCTATTCATTTACCTGTCTAACTGTTTCTTAAACGTTGGGATAGTCCCTGCCTCAACTACCTCCTCTGGCAGCTCGTTCCATACACTCATCACCCTCTGATTCTTATTTATTATTTTCCCCTTCACCTTAATCCTATATCCTCTGGTCCTCGAGTCACCTATCCTGGGCAAGAGACTCTGTGCATCTACCCAATCTATTCCTCTCATGATTTTATACACCACTGTTGTGGCCCAAAAGTAATTCAGTTTCTTGAGTCGATGTAAACTCCTTCTGGACCAAACCTGTTATTTCCATTCCCCCACACTTTCCCCCCATATTTCTGAAAGCTATACTCTCTCAACTGCCTGTCCATTTTAAGACACAAAATATTGGAGTAACTCAGCAGGTTAGGCAGCATCTCTGGAGAATATGGATATGTGACTGTCTTTTGAGTTGGGACTCTTCCCATTTACAGTCCATTTTCCCTTGTCCATCTTCTTTTGGTTGTTTCAATTGTGCATGTAGACAGTGAGTTCAAAGGTTTGTCCCCATAACTTGAATGTCTATATCCAAAATTCTAAATCTATCCCTTTCTTATCGAGTCCATACTATTACAGCCGATTAAAGAAATTGTAAAACACACACATAGCTCCAGTGCTCACTACAATATTCAACCTCTCCCTGAACAAGTCCGTGGTCCCTGCCTGCTTCAAAAAATCCATCATTGTACCGGTACCAAAAAAATGCCTCCTCAGCCTGTCTGAATGACTACCGTCCGGTGGCCCTTACCTCGGTAGTTATGAAATGCTTTGAGAGGCTGGTGAAGAAACACATCTGCGCCTTCCTCCCTCGCAACATGGACCCGTTGCAGTTCGCATACCGTCCGAACAGATCCACGGACGATGTGGTCTCCCAGGTTTTGCACACCGCTCTCTCTCATCTTGACAGCCAGAAGGGGGGCTACGTGAGGATGCTGTTCATAGACTTCAGTTCAGCCTTCAACACGATAGTCCCCACCAGACTGGCCGGGAAGCTACTGGAATTGGGGCTCAACACCTCCCTGTGTGCCTGGGTCCTGGACTTTCTCACCGCCAGGCCCCAGGTAGTCAAGATGGGAGGGAATACATCGAAGTCCCTCACCCTGAGCACAGGATCGCCCCAGGGTTGCGTCCTCAGCCCCCTATTGTACTCCCTGTACACACATGACTGTGTGGCTAGGTTCAGCTCCAACTCAATAATTAAGTTTGCTGATGACACTGTGGTGGTGGGCCTGATCTCAGACAACGATGAGAAGGCCTACCGGGAGGAGGTGGCTGATCTAGCACTCTGGTGCCAGGATAACAGCCTCCTCTTGAACATCAAAAAAACGAAGGAGCTGATCGTGGACTTTAGGAGGGCACATCATCTGAGGACGTACACACCATTGAGGATAAATGGGGATCCTGTGGATAGGGTGAGCTGTTTTAAATATCTGGGAGTCCACATCTCTGAGGATATGACATGGACATCACACGCCGCAGCACTCGTGAGTAAGGCAAGGCAGCGCCTTTACCACCTCAGGCAATTGAGGAAATTCAGAGTGTCTCCGAGGATCCTCCAGTGCTTCTACGCAGCGGCTGTGGAAAGCATCTTGTCCGGAAATATTACCATCTGGTTTGGGAATTGCTCTGCCCAGGACAAGAAGGCTCTGCAGAGAGTAGTGCGTTCAGCCGAACGCACTATGGGAACTTCACTCGCCCCCCTGCAGGAACTACATCAGGAGGTGCAACTCCAGGGCCAATAAAATCATGGGAGACCCCTTCCACCCATGCAATGGACTGTTCCAGCTGCTACGGTCAGGCAAACGCCTCCGTTGCCATACGGTGAGAACGGAGAGGTTGAGAAGGAGTTTCTTCCCAGAGGCCATTCGGACTGTAAACTCCCATCTCACCAGGGACTAACTTTACTGAACATTTTTCCTTCCAATATTTAATATGTAAAAGAATATGTGTGTGTTTATGATTGTGTTTATAGTTTGTTTGTTTGTTTGTCTTTTTGCATAAAGTCCGCGAGCATTGCCACTTTTCATTTCACTGCACATCTCGTATGTGTATGTGACGAATAAACTTGACTTGTCTTAACTTAACTAATCCGTCAGATGAATAAATATTGCAACATTCACATTTTCATTATATTGTTGCACTCTTATTTTAGAAATGAAGGTTTAAAATGACCAAATAAATTCCATCACCAGCACGTTATGGAAAATTTATATATGGGGAGAGGGTTGGGGGGGGGGGGGGGGGGGGGGGGCATCATGACTGAAGTGTTTCTTTTTCTCTTTCCTTCTAAATTCTTTCAACCAACCCTCACCATACTTCAGCTTGCATCATTCCATTCTTTACCCTAAAACTTTGTGGGTAAAGAATGGAATAGCTGTGCATTCTCTTGGAATCATTTTCATTCCTGGGTCTTATTAGTATGCTGTTGAGAGTATGTGAAATCGGCCAATTTGCCTGTTGATTAGGTTGGCAAGTTGAACCTCGGCAAGCAATTTTTAGGATGTCGCGCAAATGATGTCCAAGTGGGACAGGCCCTTAAGGCAGCAACTCTACCACTATGCCGCCCCAAACTAGTGTTTTATGTTTTCCCACATAGAAGGTGATCAATGGTAGGTATGGAGTCTATGGGCCTGTTCCGATCCTGTATCTCTCCATACTAACCACTTAATGTCATGGGTCAGTTGCTTCCATTCTAGTTCTGGCCCTTGCACTTTGAGTGATCATGGGCCAGAAATTCCCAGGAATGTGTCGCATTTCTTCAAGGCATTGGGAACCTATCATCACCATCTTCTCTACAAAGTCCTCCAAATTCACCAGACGGTTATGTGATCCAATGTCGGTGTCCTCTCCCAAGCTAATATTCCCGGTATTGAGATCCTTAACACATGGAATGGTAATTGCCAGTCACGGTGTTCACACACCTAATGTTAAACCCTGGAAACTGACACTATTTTGCGTCTGCAAAGGAAAGAAACAAAATTACAGTGCAATGTTAAAAGACGCAACACAGGTGGATAGGGCGGTTTTCCGCCTTCCACCACGGTGAGGTATGTGGAGGGGTCACTGTGGTGAATGTTTATGTTAAAATGTCTTTTGGGTGTTCCATTGCTTTTTATTTGTATTGCTGACTTGGCAAATGAAATTCCCCGTATGTTGCAAAACCCGTATTATTGTGATTGTAAAGGGGGCAAACGGTACGCTTTCATTCATCAATTGCGGAATAGAGAGCGAGTTAGGACCGTCACTCTGCAGCTTTATAGGACACTTGGAGTTCAGTGTGCATTCTGATCATCTCATTACAGGAAGGATGTGAAGGCTTTGGAGAGGGTGCAGAGGAGGTTTACCAGAATGCTGCCTGGGTTAGAGGGTGTTATCTGTAAGGAGAGATTGGACAAACTTAGATTGTTTCCTCTGGAGCGTCAGAGGCCGAGAGGAGACCTAATAAACGTATATAAAATTAAGAGAGGCATCGACATGTTAGGACCATCAGAACCTTTTTCCCGGGGTGGAAATGTCAAAGACTAGAGGGCACAACGTCAAGGTGAAAGCGGATTATGCAGAGCAGGTTTGTTTACATAGAGTGAAAAAGTTACTTTTATAACTACTAAACCAGGTTCGCTTCTTAATAAACAGACACCACACAACTGTTTGGTAGACCAGTTCAAAACTTTACTTAACATCGGCCGATGGAAGGGAGCGAGAATTCCAGCTAAGTGACCAATATAGACACTCGACTGTCCTCGGTCCCCTTCTCTGAACAACAGAATTACATTGCCTTAAATAGGGTTTTTTTTGTCCCCTTAGCACATTTCACAGACATTAGTCATGGTCAGAGGTACAGGAAAAGGTTTCCACAGAATGCATCACATCAAAGGCCTTTTGTTTACATGTTACAAGATAACATTGGCCATTTGGTTTACGACATTTTATCTTTCTACTTCCCTGGTTCCTCTCTCGTCCTTCATAAACATTGGCCATTTGGATAATGCCATTTTATCTTCACAGAGATCACCCTAGCTCTTTCGCTGCTTCCTCGCTGTCATTTGGTCCCTCGTAAACATTGGCCATTTGGTTTATGGCATCTTACTTCACAGATATGACTAGCTGTTTCTCTCTTCCTTTCTCGCCTCCTCCCCCATAACATTGGCCATTTGGTTTACGGCATCTTACTTCAAAGAGATCTCTCTAGCTTCTCCTCTCTGCTTGTCACTTGGGAGACAATGTTATAGGATTTATTATCTCACACACCGCAACCTAAGGCAAGCCTAATTTGACAATAAATATAAGCTGTAAGCTAGCCCAGAAGCCAATTTAATATCTTCTTATATTTTTAACTAAAATTCAGCTTCATCATTCCATCCTTTTATCAAAATGTTGATAACAACTACAGTCCTTGCTGAGTACATACGAAAGACCATAAGCATCTCATCAGACAAATTAATAGTACACTAGTAACACAATCATTTCATAGTGGACAATCGTTCCACAAGTCCCTCCAAACAGTTTAAATGGCCACCAACCTCCCCCGGACGTGACACTAATATACTACCATAGGACAGGAAAAGGATCATAAAAATTGCTCAGCCTTTATTCGGCTTCGCTTGGAATTCCCCTTGTGCTGGTGTAACTGGTTCATGCTTCTCTTGTGTGGCACTGCATTTGCAACATAACAATGCCCTGTCACAAATATACTGTTTCCTAAATATACACCAGTGCCTTGGTTGTGGCAAAAACAGGTAGATTTAACTGGCCTTTGTAGATCTCTTACTGTCTGTAGTCAGGGTATCTTTGCTGTGCTTGTCATGTTTGACTTCAATCTTGTTTAAAAGGAGGTGTGTACCATCCTTTAAATGTGGGTTAGTCCGCAAGTTTGCCATTCTGAAGAAAGTTCAGTCCATGTGGGCTGGGCCACCCCAGAATAAAGGGAGCATCAATAGCCCATCGTCCTTGTTTCCACAAACTGTTCACAGTCAATCAAATGTATCCAGCGACGATGATCTTCAATCTTTACAGCAGTTCATGTTGTTAGCAACACTTGGTTGTTCTTTTCAACACAATCTCAATTTCTTCTTGTCCCAGCACCATCATCGTATAGCTTTTATGGCCTTGGTCACTGGTTTCCAGCAAAAACTCCTCCAACCTGGGAATGTAGATCTGGCAAGACATGGGTTAATTGCCGTCCATACATAATTAGTTAATTGCCCAGGGCCTGTAGGTGGCTTCCCCCCACTCTCTAGGGGGTGGACGCAGCAACTTTTCCTGCATCAATAAAAAGTTGTAAATCTTGTTCCCAGCTGAGTTTCTCCAGCAATTTTGTCTACATTTGATCCTCCAGAATCTCCAGTTCCTTCTTAACACTTCCCTGTGAACTTATTCTTTAATCCGATTATATCCGAAGAGGCTCTCCCCACCTAAATATTCAATTCTCCAAATATGTTCTCTTCCCCACTCTACTTTATCTTCTCACCTTTTATCCCTCATTGTGAGTTCCCTCAAACCCCCTTTTGTAAGTCATAAGACAATTTTTCATCTACCATCATTTCCCTCAAACAGCCCATGCTTCAAAATCTTTTTGTTTGCTTGAAAACATTAATCTTGCTTCATTTGCATTTTAAAAGACAACCTCTGTTATCATATCAAAACAATCTTTCCCAAAAGAACTCACTCAGAATCAGTAATCAATAATACATTTTCTTTTTCTCTGTAATTTTGACATTTCCAATCTCATTTAACACTTTAATCGGGAAGAGTCTTTTTTTTAAAAAACTTGGTTCAAAAGATTTATAATCAACCAACACATTTTATCATTCGAGTATAGCTCCGCCCCCCATTCATGACTGTTTCTTAACGGAGCACACCATAAACTGTCCATTTGCATTTTAAAGGACAAACTTCTTAAAGCGACACACAACTTTGCTCATTGCTTCGAATTTCACACATTCCACATACAAAAAACATTGCTTTACAATCAGTACATATACAAAAACATTGTTTTACCAGCAGTATATAATTTCATCTTCAAAGACGTCTCTTTGTAATTTACTTTCCCTTTTTCTGACAAGACTTCTGTTTACCAAAATTCTGGTTACCTAACCCTAATTGGACATTGATCCAGATTATGATTAGTCAGACTCCCCTTGACTTTTCAGTCTCCCTAGCTCTTTCCTCATTTCTCCATCAAATTTCCCTTCATCCCCAATTTTTTTATAACATAGTTGCCTGTCAGAAAAAGATTTACCTCCGGGGTAATTTTGTTTTGCAATCCCCATTGACTCTTTCCACCATCCCAGATGCCTGTGGGTGGTGTATACAGTGAAATTGCTGTTGAATATTACAATGTGCACATATTTCCTTATTAATAGTGGTTAAAATGAGGACCATTGTCTGAACTTATGACATTAGGTAGGCCAAACCTGGGAATAACTTCTCTTAACAACAATGTTACCATAGTTTCAGCAGTATTATTAGTGGTTGGTAGAGCTTCACTCCACCTGCTAAATAAATCTAAAATCACTAATCAATATTTATAACACTGGGCCCTTGGCATTTCAATAAAATCAATCTGTATGCATTCAAACGATCGTGATGGCATTGGCGTCACTGCTGAGGGTATCTTAATTGATTTGCCTGGATTACTTTGTTGGCAAATTTTACATTCAGAGGCCTGCCACCACATTTCCTTTGTTATCCTATCATTCCCTCCTTACCAGCATGGGTAAGACGAGTAAAAATGTATCGAATACACCAACTTGTCCAAGCGGGGTGTGCTGAATCAATGGCACAGCCCTCTTGTTTCCATAGTTATTATTATATATGAGAGGCGTCCCTCTGTAATGTACATACCTCCTTCATGTTTGGCAGGACCGTTCTATTTACTAGCGTCTGTTTACGTGCTGTCACCATGCATTTGGATGTACAGGCTGCATTGTTTGGATACACTATCAGCAACTCATTGCCTTTTGCTATAGGGTCCCCAGCACCAGTGTGTGCAGTACATTTAATAATGGCCAGCTGTTCTGGTAGCATCAATGCCTTAAACAAATAACGCACAGAAAGGCATTCCCGTGCTCCCAATCCTGGGGAGCTTTGTAAGGTCAGAACTTCGAGGTATAGGGATGTTACTGACGGAGCTGCCAAAGGTAAGGATGCCATTGCTACTGGTAGGGCATAGGGAGGTGGACATCTCCCAAGATTATCTAACTCCTCATCTTCACTACCAAATAGGGCCGTCATGCCAGACATGAAGTCTCCAGAGGATTTACCAGTACTGGGTTTATTTTTTACTAACCATCACCTGTTTCTCACCTCCTGTTTGTCTTTTAATTCTATTCTCTTCCTCTGCCCACTGGCATTCTAGTTGCAATACGTTCCATCCTTTCCGAGTGCTATCCTTGTTTCTTAACTCTATCCCCTTCTTACATACAGTATCCATCCAACTTCAAACTCTATACTCTCCTCATGCTTCTTCACTGCTTCTGCTTCCCATGTTTTAATTCCTTTCTTCCATTTCTTTCCTGCCTTCCTTTCCCATATAAATGTCTACATTCCATGTTCCCCCTACTGGCCAGGCTTCATCCCCTAACCGTTTGGTCAACTTGTAATTTAACATTCTAAATTTCTTATTATACTTATGATTCAAATAACACATATGTTGGACTGTTATCCAAATTAAATTAAATTAAATTTCTTTATTTATATAGCACATTTTTAGTCAACTTGCATTGACCCCAAAGTGCTTCACATAATTACATCCACACACACAGGCAAAGGTGGGTGAAGTGTCTTGCCCAAGGACACACACAGGCAAAGGTGGGTGAAGTGTCTTGCCCAAGGACACAACGACAGTATGCACTCCAAGCGGGATTCGAACCAGCTACCTTCCGGTTGCCAGCCGAACACTTAGCCCATTGTGCCATCTGTCGTCCCGAGCATTCCCCATAGATAGATAGAAAGAGAGAGAAAACAGACTTCTTAATTCCGAATCATTCCAAATATATCAACCAGGCCGACTCGCTACTCGAGACCCCAGTTTCTCAATTTGGCTGACTTTTTAACTCTTTAATATACGACCCAAGTGTCTCAACGAGGCCAACTCGATAACCGAGACCCCAGTGTCAACCTGGCAGACGTTTTAAACTTAATATACAACGCCACTTATTTCTCAATCCGACAATTCTGCGGATGTCTCAATAAGCCAGACGCACACCTCACCCCCCCCATTCAACCCGACAAATCACGGATGTCTCAACGAGGCCGATGAGCCCTTAGTAGAGATAGAGAAAAAGAGAAAACAAAGTGAGATAGACAGAGAGAGAGAGAAAGAGAAACCACTCACGTCCTTCTTAACAATATACACAAGCCCTTCTTAAAAATACATGCACAATTCTGTCTTAAAAATACATACACAATCCCTTCTTAAAAAAAAAACATATAAAACCCAACTGGTCTTACCTTTGTCTGTTTCTAAGAACCTCGGCAGGGAACCAATTCAATGTCTGATGAAGGATCACAGATGTTCCCGGGAGTTTCTAGGGAGTCGGTCTTACAAGGGGGCCGATAGAGCTCAGTTATCTCCCTTCCAATCCCGGCAACCTCTGCAACCTCTTGCACAGTCAGCCGTTGATGTGGTCCCAGCGAGGCCTGCCAAAAAAACGCCAATGAAAAAGTTACTTTTATAACTACTAAACCAGGTTCGCTTCTTAATAAACAGACACCACACAACTGTTTGGTAGACCAGTTCAAAACTTTACTTAACATCGGCCGATGGAAGGGAGCGAGAATTCCAGCTAAGTGACCAATATAGACACTCGACTGTCCTCGGTCCCCTTCTCTGAACAACAGAATTACATTGCCTTAAATAGGGTTTTTTTTGTCCCCTTAGCACATTTCACAGACATTAGTCATGGTCAGAGGTACAGGAAAAGGTTTCCACAGAATGCATCACATCAAAGGCCTTTTGTTTACATGTTACAAGATAACATTGGCCATTTGGTTTACGACATTTTATCTTTCTACTTCCCTGGTTCCTCTCTCGTCCTTCATAAACATTGGCCATTTGGATAATGCCATTTTATCTTCACAGAGATCACCCTAGCTCTTTCGCTGCTTCCTCGCTGTCATTTGGTCCCTCATAAACATTGGCCATTTGGTTTATGGCATCTTACTTCACAGATATGACTAGCTGTTTCTCTCTTCCTTTCTCGCCTCCTCCCCCATAACATTGGCCATTTGGTTTACGGCATCTTACTTCAAAGAGATCTCTCTAGCTTCTCCTCTCTGCTTGTCACTTGGGAGACAATGTTATAGGATTTATTATCTCACACACCGCAACCTAAGGCAAGCCTCATTTGACAATAAATATAAGCTGTAAGCTAGCCCAGAAGCCAATTTAATATCTTCTTATATTTTTAACTAAAATTCAGCTTCATCAAGTGTAGTGGGTGTCTGGAATGTGCTGCCAGGAGTGATGAAGGAGGCAAATACAATGGCCTGCAAGAGCCTGTTCGGTAAGCACATGGATATGGATCGCATGCCAGGGGAAGAAATTAATTTACTTTAAAGTTATGTTCGGCACAAGCATTGTGGGCCAAAGGGCCTCTTCTTGTGCTGCACTGTTCTATGAAGCAGGAGGTGATAACAATAGATATAGATATCTTTTTCTTCTTTTTCTTTTATTTTGAACGATTAAAAAAAAGAAGAAAAGAAAAGATGAAAATTATATATATACATAAATACATACACACATACATATGCATGTACATATATACATACATACATATACACATATACATAACATATATGTACATACATAAATTACAAAATCAAAAGCCAATTTCAACATAATACACACTAGACTCGTTCGAAAAGGGATAGGAAGAAGCCTATGCTTGTCAAGTCCTACCCCCATTCTTCACCATTAACAAATGCAAAATTCAATAAAATAAACTAAACAGACAATTCAAATAAAACTACTCCAATCAAGCTATTAAGAAAAAAAGAACAAAAAGAACAAGCACCATTAACATCTGTGAGATTTAAATTCTCCTTCCTCATTACTGTACTTTTCAAAGATATATCTTTTGTACATTTTTTTAAATTGCATTATATTCATACTTTGTTTAATCGTTTCGTCAAGACCATTCCACAAAACCACCCCACAAATGGAAATACACATACTTTTTAAATTGGTCCGAGCATAATGCTGTTTCAAGTTTAGTTTGAGTTTAGAGATTGAGTTTTGAGCATGGTAGAGCATTCTGAGATATCTTGGTGAACGGCTGCTAGCCAGCAGCCGTCCGTTTTAAACTCGTTTTTTTTATAGTTCTTAGTGAGTCCTGTTTTTTTGTTTGTAGGGGATATGGTCTTTTAATGTGGGGGGGTAGGTGTAACTTTATTTCTAGGTCCCTACCTGGTCGGTGTGGCAGCCTTTTCTCCGGGCTGCCCGTCGACCCGTCCTCGTGGCCTACCTGCGGGCTTGGAGCGCCATTTCCTGGCGGGGACCGCCCAGCACCTCGGCCTCGGCGGCGGCACAGCGTTGGAGCGCTGGAGCGGAGCGGAGCGGAGCGGGCGATGCCTTGCCTGGGTCGCCGCGCTGGAGTGACGCGCTGGAGCTCTGGCGAGCTGGACCGCCGAGAGCAACATCTCCGGGCTGCGGGTCTGCGGAGCGGAGAGGCGGCAGTGCGGAGAGGCGGCGCCGACTTTGTCATCGGGAGCCTGGGAGCTCCAAACCGGCGCGGCCTTGTCGGCTTCGGCAGCCGCGGGCTCCAACCAGGAAGCGGCCGTTCCAGGTGGCCCAGCCGCCGAAAGGACTCTCCCGACGCCGGGGCAAGACCACCCGGTGAGAACGGCCAGGGACATCGGGCCTCCGTAGAGGCAATTGCGGTGGCCTCAATAGGCCTGATTTTGGGGTGAACATGGGATGGGGACTGGACATTGTGCCTTCCTCCACAGTGGTATCCATTGTGGGGGGATGATTTTTTTTTGTCTAATTGTAGTCCTGTAGATCTGTGTCCAAGATGGCTGCCGTGAAGAGAGAGTGGACGCTGGCGCGCTTTGGCTGCCGCTGCTCTCTCTTCACACTGTGCTTTTGATTTTGTTTTTGGATTGAATTCTGTTTTTAATTTGTGTCTCTGTGATGTCTTTTTTACTTGTTCTATTCCGATTATATGTTTTTATTCCGATTACTATGTAAGGTGTCCTTGAGATGTCTGAAAGGCGCCCATTAAATAAAATTTATTATTATTATTATCAAATCTGGAGCGCTACCTGCAGTTTGACTATTCAAAATGGATGGGGATTATTGTGGTGAGATCTAACAACATGGAGAATAGATGCAAGGGTTTGATAATGACTGAGTTGAGGGAGCTGCTAGGTATTGTCAAGGTGTGGAAAAAAGATATGGACCTCCAAGGAGATATGAGAATACTTGAAATGGAGCTCCAAATTTCATAAATACCAGCCTCTAGGTTGGTTTAATGTCACGTGCCGAGGTGTAGTGAAAAGGTTTTTGTTACGTACTAACCAGTCAGCGGAAAGATTACAATCTAGCCATCAAGACAGTACAGATACATGATAAAGGGAATAATGTTTGGGTGTAAGATAAAGTCCAATTAAAGATAGTCCGAGGGTCTCCAGTGAGGTAGATAGTAGCTCAGAACCGCTCGCTCTCCAGTTGGTGGTAGGATGGTTCAGTTGCCCGATAACAGCCGGGAAGAAACTGGCCCTGAATCTGGAGATGTGGCAGGACTAGAGGGTCTGAGCTATAGGCAGAGGTTGGGTAAGTTTGGACTCTATTCCTTGGAGCACAGATGGATGAGGGGTGATCTTGTAGAGGTGTATAAGATCATGAGAGCAATAGGTAAGGTAGATGCACAGAGTCTCTTGCCCAGAGTAGGTGAATTGAGGACCAGAGGACATAGGTGTAAAGTGAAGGGAAAAAGATTTCATAGGAATCTGAGGGGTAATTGTTTGACACAAAGGGTGGTGGGTGCATGGAACAAGCTGCCAGAGGAGGTAGTTGAGGCTGGGACTATGCCAACATTTAAGGAGCAGATGGACAAGCACATGAATAGAACAGGTTTGGAGGGTGATGGACCCAATGCAGGCAGGTGGGACTAGAGTAGCTGGGACATTGTTGGCCGGTGTGGACAAGTTGGGCAGAAGGGCCTGTTTCCACACTGTATGACTCTATGTGCGTCTTAACACTTTTGTACCCCTTGCCTGATGGAAAAGGGAGTGACCTCTGTGCATCGGTCCCGGGGTCCAGGAATGAAAGGGAGGAGGTCTGATGTCTGAGAATTTTCCAGAGCATGTTGGTAATTGGAGAATGGTTCTGACTTCATTGGATAAGAATGCCCTGCAGTCTTGGGGAGGAATGTGATCTGTCACCTCTGGGGAAATGGTGGGGCAGAACATAGATCAAGTAGTAACGGAGGGCCCTGTTCAAACTCAACCGAGCTATTCTGGAATCTTTTTGAACTCTTGCATCTTATTTCAAGGCTGCTTGCTAGCTAACTCTTGGCCTGGAGATGGACTTTAAATATCCATTAGAGTTAAACGCTGCAGTTTTGACTAAGTAACTAGAATGTAATTGGGATGTGCACAGGGAAAAAATGATAATAAGATACTAAAAGATAAAAGCTAAATTGCAACAATATTTTAGGTTCTATTAATCAAAAAAGCTTCCTTATCTAATCCTTTAAAAGCAAATTATAATCCTACACACTTTCAAGATTAATTGAGTTGTCTCTATTATTGAGTAATAATCATCATAATCCTAATCATACTTTATTAGCCAAGTGTGTTTGCAACATACGAGGGATTTGATTTGTCACACAGTCATACCAATAAAAAGCAACAGAACACACAAAATGCATTTTAACATAAACATCCACCACAGTGACTCCTCCACATTCCTTGCTGCGATGGAAGGCGAAAAAATCGCAGTTGACGGGACGATCTTACTCTCGTAGCCAGCGGTGGGCCTCATCATTGGGGCGATCAAGCTCCTGCGTCAGGAGGGAGGGGGGGGGGGGAGATTCTCAGCTCAGGTTGGGGCTAGTCAAATATCGTGCGGCTTTTTGAGCTTCCCGACGCTGGTCTCTTACCCGAGACTGCAAGCTCCTTGATATTAAAATCCGCAGGCGTCGGTTGGAGCGTCAATCCCAAGCAAGGAATCGGCTCCGATGGTAAGCCCACGCCCCGCGGTGGGGCTCAAAGTCCGTCCCGAGCGAGGCCTCCAGCTCCACGATGTTAGGCCGGAGTACAATCCGGAAAAAATCGCATCTCCGGCAAGGTAAGAGATTGAAAAAAAGTTACCCACGACTCCCCGCCCACCCCCCACATAAAACAAACCAGAGGACACTAATACATACTTTTTAAACACACTAAAACATTTTTTTAAAAGACGGAAAGGACAGATGGACTGTTGGCGTGGCTGCTATCAAAGTGTCACCCGGTAACGTGATCATATTACCGGTAAGCTGATAGAAGCTCAACTCTAGTTTATTACATTAACATTCTATGTTATGGCTGCAAGGCACGAAATTTCATTCAGACTGAAAAGTCTGAATGACAATAAAGGATACTTGATACTTGATTGAAGAGTGTACTGACAATGGAACAATGCAATTCTTCCTGCAACAGGACCATTAATGCAATAACTCACAGATAAATATATAATAATCAATAATAAAAATAATTAGTAACTAATTCTAAGTAACAATAATAATGTAAAACTGAAGTCCACAGTGCAACCACAGGCAGTCTTGAAGATCATGGTTGTTGAGCTTACTGTGGTGGAGTGTTCAAGATCTTGATGGTTGCTGAGAAGAAGCTGTTCTTGAACCTAATGGTGATGGTTTTCAAAATCCTGTACCATCATCCTGATGATGGTTGTGAAATGAAGGCAGCAAGTATCATCAACAGGGTGGTATGTCGTTGATGATACTTGCTGCCTTTTTGAGGCAATGCCTCCTATAGATCTCTTCAATCGTGAGGAGCTCAGTAACTGTGATGGTCCAGGCTGTGTCTACCACTCACTGCAACTGGTCCAAAACGCCGAAGCGAGACTCCTGACGGGCACCCGAAAAAGGGACCACATCACCCCGATCCTGGCCTCTCTCCACTGGCTCCCTGTGCGGTTCCGAATAAATTTCAAGACCCTCCTCTTTGTCTTCAAAGCCCTCAATGGGCTTGCACACACCTACATTAAAAGTCTTCTCACCCACTACACCACCTCCAGGTCCCTCAGATCGGCCGACTTGGGGTTGCTGAATGTCCTGCAGTCTAGGCATAAGCTCAGGGGCAACCCCGCCATTGCGGTTGCAGCTCCTAGACTGTGGAACAGCATCCACCTTCCCATCAGAACTGCCCCCTCCATCGACTCCTTTAAGTCTAGACTAAAAACTTATCTGTACTCCCAAGCCTTTCCCGACGTCTTCTGAGCGAGGGCTATTTGTATATATGTATGTAGTTTGCTTGTGTATACTATTCTTATAACAAATGTGAAGCACTTTTGGTCAACGAGAGTTGTTTTTTAAATGTGCTATAT
This sequence comes from Amblyraja radiata, assembly GCF_010909765.2. NCBI lineage: Eukaryota > Metazoa > Chordata > Chondrichthyes > Rajiformes > Rajidae > Amblyraja > Amblyraja radiata. Next base: position 111,566,471 of record NC_045958.1, on the reverse strand, counting down.
AAATAAATGTGATTTGACTTGACTTGACAGTCGCTGAGTTACTGAACCAGGCCGTGTTGCAACCAGTCATTATGTTCTTTATCGTACACCTGTACAAGTTCGATTGAGTATTTATCGACATACTGAAACTCTTCAATCGTCTGAGGAAGTAGATGCGTCGATGATCATTCTTTGTCAGAGCATCGATGTGGTGACCCCACAAACAGGTCTTCAGAGATATTGATGCCCAGGAACTTGAAGCTGTTAACGCTCTCCACCGCTATTCCATCAATGAAGACAGTTTTGTGGATTCATGGATTTCTCCTGAAGTCAACATTCAGCTCTGGGGTATGAATAAGTATAGTGAGATATGGGTACAATGAAACTCTTAGAGGCATAGAACCATACAGTGTGAAAACAGGCCCAACTTGCCCACACCGACCAACATGTCCGATCTACACTAGTCCCACCTGCCTATGTTTGGCCCATCTATCTATCTATATCTATCTATCTATCTATCTATCTATATCTTCTATCTCCTATCTATACTATTACTAAAACTCTCATCTTGTCCTCTTCCGGTTTGCATCGTTTTTAAATTGGCGCATAAACGGTACCTATATCGATAGGATTTCTTCGCCACTTTACTCACCGTTCTCTGCTCCAAGCGCACCAAGTTTTGTTCCGATCGGTGGAATATTACAAAAGTAATGAAGGTTTAATAAATCGTGAGATCAGCAGATTGGTCTTCTCGCCTGTCGGTCACCATGAAGGTAAGGCCCCTTCCGGCACCCGCTGTCAATCACCGGGACGAGGAGAATAAAGCCCTGGAGGCGGTGAGTGAGAGAGTCCAGAGTCCGTGAGTGAGAAGCCCAGCCGTCCGGCCCGACAGCTGCCCAGCCTGAGAGCACCCCACACAACCCCTCCCCCACACAATCCCTCCCCCTCACACAACCCCTCCCCCCACACAATCCCTCCCCCCCACACAATCCCTCCCCCTCACACAATCCCTCCCCCTCACACAATCCCTCCCCCCACACAATCCCTCCCCCCCACACAATCCCTCCCCCTCACACAACCCCTCCCCCACACAAACCATCCCCCCCACACAATCCCTCCCCCTCACACAACCCCTCCCCCACACAATCCCTCCCCCACACACAATCCCTCCCCCTCACACAACCCCTCCCCCCCACAAACCATCCCCCCCACACAATCCCTCCCCCTCACACAACCCCTCCCCCACACAATCCCTCCCCCCCCACACAATTCCTCCCCCTCACACAAACCCTCCCCCCCACAAACCATCCCCCCCACACAACCCCACAACCCCTCCTCAACCCCTTCCCACCCCAACACCCCTCCCCCCACACCATTCTCTCCCCCTTCCTACACTCCCCCGCCAACACACACCCCCCTCCCCTCCCAACCCACACCCCCCTTGCCACACACCTACCCCCCCTCACCTCCTCCCCCCCCACCCCTCCTCCCCCCCTCCCCTCCCACACATGAAGAGGAGGGGGAGGGAGTGCTTGGGGATGAGGGAAAATGAGCCGCACCTGCACAGTTAGGGGCTATGGGTGAGTGGTGGAATATTGCATTGGGGAACGGGTGAGTGGTGAAATATTGCGTTGGGGAATGGGTTGTGTTGGGGGACCCGGCCTCCCATGTGACTGGAACCCAACGGCTCCCACAGTCTAGTATATTGCGAAAACTCTCATGTTATTTGTCTGTCTGTCTGTCTGTCTGTCTGTCTGTCTGTCTGTCTGTCTGTCTGTCTGTCTGTCTGTCTGTCTGTCTGTCTGTCTGTCTGTCTGTCTGTCTGTCTGTGGTTACTGAAATTACACCAAAACGGTACACAATAGCACTACAATTTACTCACCATTGTCCTGTGGTGTGGTGTATCAGGTTTCATTCAGATTGATGTTATATTTTACAGGTTATTCACATTTTAGGGAGATGGAGGGACAGGAAGGAGGTAGGGAGGGGAGAGGGATTATGGTGGGATGGAGGGAGTGACTGAGGGTAGGGGACAGAAGAGGGAGGGTGAGGGAGGGCACATAGAAAACACACAAAACATAAATTATACTTAAATTACACACAACTTTTACAACCCACTGTTAATATGCCATGTAGGCTGAAGCAAAACAGAATCGTCCCTCCCCACCCACCCCACCCACCTCACCCAACCCATAGTTAGATTTAAATCCAAAGTTGTGTTGCGCCATACTATCCTTGTAAGAAATCGGTGAAGGGTGTCCATGTCTTGGAAAAATGATCTGGTTTTTCTGCCAAGACAAGTCTAATATTTTCAAGATGTAGTGTCTCGGACATGTTTGTAATCCACATCTTAAGAGTAGGGACTGACGTGTGTTTCCAAAATTTAAGTTTTCGTTTTTTCGCCGTTATCAGGCCATAATTAAGGAAACGTCTTTGAAATAGTGATAGCTCAGAACAGGCTTCTGACGTACCTAGAGTGATCAGTTCCGTGTCAGGATCCAATTTTATTTTTAGTGTTTTAGAAAAAATTCCTCTCCAGAAATTACGTAACTTTATACAAGAGGCAAAAGAATGGGTTATAGTTCCTTCCTGAAGGAGACATTTATCACAAATAGGCGATACATTTGGGAAGATCTTATTCAGTTTAGACTTTGAATAATAGCGTCTGCGCAGTATTTTAAATTGAATTAACGAATGCCTAACGTTAAGAGAACAGTTGTGTATATATAGAAGGTTTTCCTCCCATCTGTCTTTTAAAATTTTTAGGCCAAGCTCATCTTCCCAAGCTCTTCTAATTACTTCTGACGATGGGGTTTGTATATTTAAAAGGGTGTTATACAGATATGATATTAACTTGTTTGAATCCGAGTTTCTATTCATACTTTCGTCTAGTGTGTCTGGAAACATAGATTGATAGTCTTGGATATATGATTTCAGATAGTCTTGTATTTGAAGGTATCTAAAATATTAGCTACCTTTCAGATGTAATTCTTGAAATGAGAGAAGAGTTCCCATCTCATAAAGATCTCCCAGTCTTTTCATTCCTAATCTTTCCCAATGTGTGAACGTTTTGTCTAAAATAGACGGCTTGAACGAAGGGTTGCTGGCAATTGGTGATAGAAGAGATAGATTTCTCAGTTTAAGGGCTGACCACTTGTTTCCAGATTCGTAGGATACTGTGGATAATCGGATTTTTCTCATATAGTGTTTTCTTCTAATTTATTGGAGAGAGAAGAATCGCGCCTATATTAAAAGGCGAACAGTCCTCTCTCTCCATTAATAACCAGTTTACCTGTTGGCATGTGTTGTCCATCCAATAGATTACGTTTTTAATATTCGTTGCCCAGTAATAGTATAAAAGATTGGGGAGAGCCAATCCGCCAATTTCTTTGGGTTTTTACATAGGTGTTGTTTATGGATTCTGTGTGTTTTATAATCCCAAATAAAGTTTGTGATCAGAGAGTCAAGTTTTAAACAAAACATTTTAGGAAGATAAATCGGTATTGATTGAAATAAGTACAGGATTTGAGGAAGGAAGATCATCTTTATGGCATTTATTCTGCCTATGAGAGACATCGGAAGCGTTTTCCAAAATTGAGTAAGGGCATTTAATTTGGTAATTAATGGAGGAAAGTTTGCTTGAAATAGAGAAGTGTATTTTCTAATTACGTGAACTCCAAGATATTTAAATTTTTGCGTAGCAATTCTAAAAGGGAATTTTAGAAGGCGTGTCGGATCTTGAGGTTTTATTGACATGATTTCATTTTTGTTCCAATTTATTCTGTATCTACATTGACTTAACACAAAAGCTGTGATCGAGGACAGTCAAAAGCCCATAACTTTCTTAAAAATTAAGAGAACTGAAAGAAACTTTCAGTTATTATAGGTTGAAGCATTCTGAAACAAATATGAAACAATCTTACTTGGATGACCTGAAATTAAAGCATATAATTAGTTAGTTAGCTAATTGTAGCTAATTACAAAATTCAATTACTAGATCTAAACATCTATCCATTTCTTAAGAATAGATTAATTTTTAAATCTCATTGTCATGGATTCATAGGCCAAATGGAAGGAATTTAATGTTTAATACCTGTAAATTAATGGCCATTTAAATCCTCGATCTTGCGAGTGGGTTTTTCTGGAACGCGATCATTTGGAACGTTGCGGTTGCAGTGAATTTAAACCCCATATCGGCAGGAAAAATACTGCCGGTTCGTATGGGGGGAAAATCATCGTTTTGCAACGTAAAATGTGAATTAAAGGCATCTTAAGGAGCACTTTTATACATAAAATAAACGGCTTTCCTTTACCTGTCCCGTTGTTGGTGTTGACGGCTTTAGAAGCTGATTTTAAAATTACTCCAGCGCTGAACTTGTCGGGCGAATAAAAAAAAAATACACAGAACGCCCGTCGGAACGATTCTTCAGCAAAAGATTGCACTCCAACGAAATATAATCCAGGATAAGGTAGGAGAAACCCACGTTTTAAACCTCCAGAACAATTTTTTATTGTACATTCCTTCTAGTTTTAGGGAGAAGGTTAACAGGAAATGATCGGAAATAATGCTATTATGATATTTGGGATTAGTTGTAAAAGGTATTAATTTTGTGTCCACCAGAAAATAGTCAATACGTGTATAAGTTTTATGTACGGATGAATAAAAGGAATATTCTCTTCCGGATGGATTTGCAATCCTCCACACGTCTGTTATATTTGTATTTTTTATATACGTATTTAGGAGTTCGCTGGATTTTGATTTTGTGTTATATCTCTTTTGTTGTGAGGATTTATCCAAATATTGATCCAAAACACAGTTGAAATCTCCCCTGATTATCAGGTTTTGCTGGGTGGAATCTGAGATTGTGGATTATCAAAGTTGGGAGCGTAGATATTCACCATAGTAAGTGGGTTAGAATATATCTCCCCAGATAATTTAACGTACCTACCCTCTTTATCTGCTATGGTGGTTTTATGTTTAAATGGTATACCCTTACGGATTATAATTGCAGTACCTCTGGTTTTGGAGATATAAGAGGAGTGATATATTTGACCGATCCAGTTAGCCTTCAGCCTGATATGAGCTCGATCTTTGAGGTGCGTCTCCTGTAAAAATATTATATCGGCATTAATCGATTTTAATTGGGCAAGAACCTTACCCCTTTTAATTGGCTCATCATTGCCCCTAATATTCCAACTACAAAATGTAATTCCTCCAGTTTTCTTCAGAGGGACGTCTTGCATTATAGCTTACATGGATTCCCTTGTTTCAGATGGGGCAACACAATATATAAAATCAACCTTCTGGATGTTGGGTGGGTGATCCCAATTGCAAAACCCTGCAGGAATATCACAAGAAAACGTGCCTTGAGAAGAATAAGCGAAAAAAGTGCTAAATAATGTAAATAATACAAACAAACAGCTTTTGAAGACACTGTGCGTGCAGCCCACCCCCTGGTGTGATATTTTGTGTGAGCTTCCGTGGATGTTAATTACATTTAGCTCCGCCCCGTACAGAGTAATATTGCAAAAAAAACCCAGACTAAACAAGATATTATATAAAAAGAAAAAACAGAAAGCAGACCGTAAATAATTTCCTCTGTTACATTTCTTCTTATAGCTTGCCTCTGAGTGGTATTTACTATTTAAATATCCTATTTAATATCCTATTTAAATTACAAAATCTTACTTATTAATATTAATATGTTAAATACATAACTGGTCAATTAAAAACCGTCAGGCTTGAAGGGGTCAATTAGAACCTCCAGCAGACTCACCCGCAGAACGAGAGCTTCTAAACCTCTTCACCTCATACTGCCACTTGCCAATACCCATTATCACCTGCTTGACCCCTCTTCCTCTGCTAGAGCCATGCTGCGACTTACTCTCCTCTCTTATTGTCTTAGCCCACCCAAGTTCCCCCCAATAGTCCACACTAAATCCAGCCTACAATAAACTACTGTTACCCCAGCTCACATCTCCTTCCTCTAGGAGGAAGGAGAAACTCCGCGGGTGCAGCAGCATCTATGGAGCGAAGGAAATAGGCAATGTTTCGGGCCGTAACCCTTCTTCAGACTCACAGCCTCATATTATCAAGAGCTTGCTTACGTAAGTCAGTATGAGTAGCTGCTAGTTACTGCAATGTCCTGCAGACCGATGCTGTAAATGGACTTTAATAAACATGTGTTGTATCTTGATGTGTGTCCGACTCGACTCATTACAGAAGTGAATCAGACAGTGCCCTAACCAATGGAAGGACCGTTCAGAAGCCTGATAACAGAGGGGAAGTAGCTGTTCCTAAATGTGGTGGTGTGCACTTTCAAGCTTCTGTATCTTCTGCTCGACAGGAGCGGGGCGAAGGAGATGATACAAATCTTTGATTATGTTGGCTGCTCTTCCATAGTGTAGATGGAGTTAATGATGAGTTTTTAGGTTTGTTTGATGGACTGGGCTACATTCACAATTTTCAGCAATTTCAATTTGATTTGGTCAGCGCTGCTCGCAAACCAAGCTATGATGCGACAGTGTGCTTGCTATGGTGCATCTGCAGGAGTTTGTAAGAATCATTGGCGACACATCACATTTCTGAGGAAGTAGAGGCATTGTGTATCTTGTTTAAGAAGGAACTGCAGATGCTGGAAAATCGAAGGTACCAATCATGCACAAACAAATTAAGTACTTAAATGAAGTCTGAAGAAGGGTTCCAACACGAAACATCACCTAGCCCTTTTCTCCAGAGATGCTGCCTGACCCGCTGAGTTACTCCAGCACTTTGTGTCTATCTTAAACACTTTTCGTTTACTTTGGTATTGTGAGCACGCGAACTCATTCACATCAATGCCATGATCTCTCCTGCTGGATAAGACGTACCCAGTGCGGTTCTGAATCAATTTCAAGCTCCTCTTTGTTTACAAAGCCCTTAACGGGCTTGCCTCCACCTACAATAAAAATCTGCTTACCCACCACACCACCTCCAGGTCCCTCAGATCGGCCGACCTGGGGTTACTGACCATCCTGCGGTCTAGGCATAAGCTCAGGGGCGACCGCGCTTTTGCGGTTGCAGCTCCTAGACTGTGGAACAGCATCCCTCTTCCCATCAGAACTACCCCTTCATCGACTCTTTTAGGTCGAGACTTAAAACTCATCTTTACTCTCAAGCCTTTCTTGAGGTCCTCTGAGGGAGCGCTGTATGCATGTATTTATGTATGTGTTGTTGATCTATGTACCACTGTTTGTAGCATGTTAGTACCTGCACCAATGTAAAGCACTTTGGTCAACGAGAGTTGTTTTTAAATGTGCTATAGAAATAAAATTGACTTACATGTACAAGTGAGTTTATTGTCATTTGTCCCTGAAGTGACAATGAAATTCTTTCTTTGCTTCAGCACAACAGAACATAGTAGACTTGACTTGACTACTCAATTGTCTTGGACATGAGTTGGTGTGGGCTTTAGGACCCAGGAGGAAAAAGGAAGTCCTTATTGGCGAGTGACATTGCTATTTAAAGATTACCCTGAGTCAGGGAAGCTGGGACCCGTCATGACCGGGCTGCGAGGCGAGGCTCCCTGTTGAAGTGGCGGCGTGACTGAGAGGGGAAGGAGGCGAACATGGAAAGCCTGGGAGCCTGCACCTCTGCACAAGCCGATGCCCTGAGGGCAGAAATGTCTTCGTTCGAGGAGGAAGTGTGTGAAGTGGATGCTGAGGAGGAGGAAGAACTTGGAGAAAGGTGACACAAAGGCAATTGGGAAGAGGGGAGGGTAGGGAGGGTAACAACTTTAACCGCGGGACGTTGTTCAGACTAAAAGCTGTCAGAGTTATAGCGGGCCCTGTGCAATCATTCACTGGGGCCACTGATCAAATGTGATTCTGGGGAGCTCCAAATCGGTTTCGCCCGCAGTTGAGTTTGGCAGTGGCGGTGTTTGCAGTGCGGGCTATTTAAAGTGACTCGGACACCAGATACCATCCACTCCCTCTGCCCCTCCTACCCGCTGTCTGCTGAAACCAAAATAATTTTGCATGAAATTGAATGTCTGTCGCATGGCCGTGTTTCCCAGGCAAGAATATGATTGAAAATATTACCACCCCTTCCTGTGGTCATTTATCTTTCTGGTGGGTAGTTGAATTAGCCGAAGGACAAGGTTAATAGAAGGATCTCTCAGTGACAAGCTGAACATCAACTGGCCGTATGATGCTTTAGATGTCTTTGTTCAAGGCTCTCTCAAATGGATATTTGTTGTATTTAGGATCAAAGTTGTAATTTATACTAGTTTGGTTTAGTTCATTGTCACATGTACTGAGGTACAGTGAAAAGCTGTTTAAGAAGGAACTGCAGATGCTGGAAAATCGAAGGTAGACAAAAATGCTGGAGAAACTCAGCTGGTGCAACAGCATCTATGGAGCGAAGGAAATAGGCAACGTTTCGGGCCGAAACCCTTCTTCAAACCGTGAAAAGTGAAAAGCTTTTGGTGCATGCTAACCGGTCAGCGGGAAGACAATACATGATTACAATCTTGCCATTCACAGTGGACAGATACAGGATAATGGGAATAACATGAATAATGGTCAGTGCAAGATAGTAAAGTCCAATCAAAGATAGTCCGGGGGTCTCCGATGAGGTAAATAGTAATTCAGGGCTGTTCTCTGGTTGGGGTAGGATGGGTCAGTTGCCTGATAACAGCCGAAAAGAAACTGTCCCTGAATCTGGAGGTGTGTGTTTTCACACTTCTGTACCTTTTGCCTGATGGGAGAGGGGAGAAGAGGGAGTGGCCGGGATGCGACTCGTCCTTGATTCTGCTGGTAGCCTAGCCGAGGCAGCGTGATGTATAAATGGGCGAGGTACAAATGGAGTCAATGGAAGGGAATACTTTTAATTCAGAGCTACTTTTCATGATTTTACATTAAAATTATTATGGGGGGGGGGGGGGGGGGAGTGGAAATGGGGGTAGGGGAATGGGACGTAAGACCAATAAGATGGATACCAACGGTTATAGTCAAACGGCTTGGAAACAGGTCCTTTGGCCCATCTATACTAACCCCACCTGCCTGCATTTGGCCCAGATCCCTCTAAATCTGTCCTAGCCATGTACCTGTCTGATTGCTTCATAAAGGTTGGGGTAGTCCCTGCCTCGACTACGTCCTCCGGCAGCTGGTTCCATGCACCCACCACCCTTTGTGTGGACAAGTTATAATCATTGAGATGTATAGTGTGGGAATGGACTCTTTGGCCCATCTTGTCCATGCCGACCAAGTTGGCAGATTGGGCTAGACCCATTTATCTGTACTTGGCCCATAGCTCTCTAAACCCGACCCATCCACATATCCTATAACAAGAAACTGCAGGTTTATACCAAGACAGACACAAAGTGCTGGAGTAACTCAGCAGGTCGGGCGGCAACGTCTCCGGAGAACATGGATAGGTGACATTTCGGGTTGGAAGTCATCTTCTGAAGAAGGGTCCTGACCCGAAACATCGCCTGTCCATGTTAGACAATAGACAATAGGTGCAGGAGGAGGCCATTCGGCCCTTCGGCCCTTCAATGTGATCATGACTGATCATCCCCAATCAGTACCCCGTTTCTGCCTCCTCCCCATATCCCATGACTCCGCTATTTTTAAGAGCCCTATCTAGCTCTCTTTTGAAAGCAACAGAAAATTGGCTTCCACCACCCTCTGAGGCAAAGAATTCCACAGACTCACCACTCTCTGTGAGAAAAAGTGTTTCTTCGTCTCCATTCTAAATGGCTTGCTCCTTATTCTTAAACTGTGGCCCCTGGTTCTGGATTCCCCCAAAATCGGGAACATGTTTCCTGCCTCTGTCCAAGCCCTTAACAATCTTATATGTTTCAATGAGAATCCCTCTCATCCTTCTAAACTCCAGAGTGTACAAGCCCAGCTGCTCCATTCTCTCAGCATATGACAGTCCCGCCATCCCGGGAATTAACCTTGTAAACCTACGCTGCACTCCCTCAATAGCAAGAATGTCTTTCCTCAAATTAGGGGACCAAAACTGCACACAATACTCCAAGTGTGGTCTCACTAGGGCTCTGTACAACTGCAGAAGGACCTCTTTGCTCCTATATTCGATTCCTCTTGTTATAAAGGCTGACATGCATTTGCTTTCTTCACTGCCTGCTGTACCTGCATGCTTACTTTCATAGACTGTTGTACAAGGACCCCCAGATCCCGTTGTACTTCCCCTTTTCCCAACTTGACGCCATTTAGATGTTCTCCAGAGATGCTGCTGCCTGACCTGCTGAGTTACTCCAATAGTTTATCTATTTATCCATATACCTGGTTGAGAAATTATATTTAACAGTTGAATTTGAAAGCACTTGGAGCTCTGACCTTATGGAGTTTGGAAATATACCATATAACCATATAACAATGACTGCAAGGAAAACAGGCCATCTCGGCCCTTCAAGTCCATGCCGAACACTTATTTTCCCCTGGTCCCATCTACCTGCACTCAGACCATAACCCTCCATTCCTTTCCCGTCCATATACCTATCCAATTTATGTTTAAATGATAAAATCGAACCTGCCTCCACCACTTCAACTGGAAGCTCATTCCACACAGCTACCACTCTCTGAGTAAAGAAGTTCCCCCTCATGTTACCCCTAAACTTCTGTCCCTTAATTCTGAAGTCATGTCCTCTTGTTTGAATCTTCCCTACTCTCAATGGGAAAAGCTTATCCACGTCAACTCTGTCTATCCCTCTCATCATTTTAAAGATCTCTATCAAGTCCCCCCTTAACCTTCTGCGCTCCAAAGAATAAAGACCTAACTTGTTCAACCTTTCTCTGTAACTTAGTTGCTGAAACCCAGGCAACATTCTAGTAAATCTCCTCTGAACTCTCTCTATTTTTGTTGACATCCTTCCTATAATTAGGCGACCAAAATTGTACACCATACTCCAGAATTGGTCTCACCAATGCCTTGTACAATTTTAACATTACATCCCAACTTCTATACTCAATGCTCTGATTTATAAAGGCCAGCACACCAAAAGCTTTCTTTACCACCCTATCTACATGAGATTCCACCTTCAGGGAACTATGCACATTTATTCCTAGATCCCTCTGTTCAACTGCATTCCTCAATTCCCTACCATTTACCATGTACGTCCTAATTTGATTTGTCCTCCCAAGATGTAGCACCTCACACTTATCAGCATTAAACTCCATCTGCCATCTTTCAGCCCACTCTTCCAAATGGCCTAAATCTCTCTGTAGACTTTGAAAATCTACTTCATTATCCACAACACCACCTATCTTAGTATCATCTGCATACTTACTAATCCAAATAACCATACGGTAAAAACAGAAAGTATTTGCATCGATAAGGGAAAGACTGGGATGATGCATCGTCAGAATTCATTAGGTCGGGCATTTTCTGTTTACGTTTCTCTGCCACAAGGCCCTGCCAACGTCTGAACTGGATACTCAGCAGCCCTTGCATTGAATCTTGATATCAAGGTATCTGTGTACCAAGTGGTTCTTGCAGAAGGCACATCAAGTATAACTGGATCTCTGCGTTCCCCGCTACCGATGTCCACCAGCGCTCAATTTGCAAGTTATAGGAGTACAATTAGGCCCATCGAGTCTACTCCGCCATTCAATCATGGCTAATCTCTGCCTCCTAATCCCATTCTCCTGCCTTCTCCCCATAACGCTTGGCACCCGTTCTAATGAAGAACTTGTCTATCTCTGCCTTAAGAATGTCCAGTGACTTGGCCTCCACAGCCCTCTGTGGCAATGAGTTCCACAGGTTGTTTAAGAAGGAACTGCAGATGCTGGAAAATCGAAGGTACACAAAAATGCTGGAGAAACTCAGCGGGTGCAGCAGCATCTATGGAGCGAAGGAAATAGGCAAAGTTTCGGGCCGAAACCCTTCAGGGTTTCGGCCCGAAACGTTGCCTATTTCCTTCGCTCCATAGATGCTGCTGCACCCGCTGAGTTCCACAGGTTAACTACCCCCTGACGAGTGTTCAATGGTTCTCTATTATTATCCCATGTTACCAATGCACATTGACTTTCTTTTTTTGCATATAGTTCAGTACAATTATTATTATACATGAGTACAATCCCAGATTAAGTACAGAATGCATAGAAACAGCCCACTAAGTCCATATGCATTAGAGTCACCAGGTCTTGGCACTATTATGTGTGAATGTGTGTGAATGTGTGAGTGTGAGTGATTGGTGGTGGTCGGAGGGGCCGTAGGCGCAGATTGGCAGCCACGCTTCCGTCAGTCTGCCCCAGGGCAGCTGTGGCTACAGAAGTAGCTAACCACCACCGAGTGTGACTGAGGAGTGAATGAATAATGCGATGTAAAGCGCCTTGAGTATTAGAAAGGCGCTATATAAATCCCATCCATTATTATTATATTATTAGCAAAGGCCCAGCTGCTGCTGGCCATAAAGGCTCATTGCTGCCATCAGCTCCATCGGAATCGTCCAGCATACCATCATCCCTCTCCGCACCCGGCCACCTTCACCCTTTGTGCCCCGGGAGCACCCCCCGCAGCCAACCTTGAGGGCACGGAAGGTGAGACCCCCCCCCCCGGACCTTCTTACCGCCCACAGATATAGGCACAAAATGCTGGAGTAATTCAGTGGGACAGGTAACATAGAAACATAGAAAATAGGTGCAGGAGTAGGCCATTCGGCCCTTCGAGCCTGCACCGCGATTCATTGTGATCATGGCTGATCATCCAACTCAGTATCCTGTACCTGCCCTCTCCATACCCCCTGATCCCTTTAGCCACAAGGGCCACATTTAACTCCCTCTTAAATATAGCCAATGAACTGGCCTCAACTACCTTCTGTGGCAGAGAATTCCAGAGTACCACCTCTGGAGGAAAGGAAAAGGTGACGTTTTGGGCCGAGCCCCTTTCATCCGACTGACCGGCCCTGTGTTCAAATGTCCGTCGCTGACTTTCTGCCCCTTCCTCTCCAGTTCTCTGGTCCTCGGGCAAGAGCAATGACTGGTCTCGGTGGCTTCCCTCTCCAGGCGGGTTGTCGGTGCTGCGACGAGCCAGCCACGCCCGCAGCGGCCCACAGCCCGTATTACATCAACATTGAAGCAGTTGAATGACATTTGACCAGTTCTGTCTCATTCAGATGTCTTTTCATTTATCCACATTTTTAAAGCAAAGAAAACCAGGGAAAGACTACGGTAAATGTGATGGGCGGCTGTAACAAAAGCCACATACGCAAGGATGTTTCACAAAATAGAGCTATGTTGATCGCTACATATTTCAGATTTCCATTGGCCAATTATTGCTGGCTGACTACTTTAGTTTAGTTTAGAGATACAAGGCAGAACCACTGAGTCTGCGCTGACCAGCGATGCCCACACATTAACACTACCCTACACACACTTGGGGCAAATTACACTTACACCAAGCCAATTAACCTACAGACCTGTACGTCTTTGGAGTGTGGGAGGAAACCGAAGATCTCGGAGAAAACCCATGCAGGCCACGGGGAGAACGTACTGTACAAACTCCATGCAGACAGCACCCGTAGTCGGGATCGAACCCGGGTCTCTGGCGCTGCAAGCGCTGTGAGGCAACAACTCTACTGCTGCGCCACTACTTCATAACATTTTATTGCTTCCCCCAAAACATGCGTCACAGTGTATCTCCAGGCTGTAATATGTGTGATCTACGACTAAATCTGTCCCGGTTTCTGTTTTCAGGATAAATTCCCTTTAGTCTCGATTTTGATTATTGTTGAAAACTCTCTCTGACCCATACTGATCTTTTGTTGCAAATGAACCCACACCTGATATCCTACGTTACATGGGTCAGAGAATCGTGTCAAAAATAATTACAATCTTCAGCCAGCGCTTCATATGGGTGGGTATGGCTTTGATTCAGGACCCATCAGCGCACGGAACGTTTCAATGGTGACGTATTGCCTCCCTCTCAACTTTCATTCGAGGTCACGTATGCTTTTGGTGAATTCTTTCTTGCCATTTCACACGGCAGTAGTAAACAGTCTAAGTTTAGCAACAACTTAAAAGTCTATTGAACTTGAACCCTCCCTTTATCGTTTGCTTTAGGCTACCTTGGCTCGAAATGCAACAGTACAAGGAAGCCTAGATGTATCTTTTTGCTCAAGTTGCAGCAACATCTCTTTAGGGATGTCAGTTAAGGGAGGAACTGCAGATGCTGGTTTATACCGAAGATAGAGACTAAATTCTGGAGTAACCAGCGGGTCAGGCAGCATCATTGGAGGATCATCTCGGGTGGGAACTATCCTTCAGACTGAACGTTTGCAACCCGAAACGTCACCTGCACCTTTTTTTCCAGAAATACTGCCTGACACCCGCTGATTGTTCTACTCCAGCATTTCGTGTCTATCGTGTCAGTGCATGTATGTGTATATAGTCAGATTAGTTCATTATGATATACATCAGGGTGCAATGAAATTCCTTGTTCGCGTGAAGCTCATTCTATGCAGAATAAATGATCATGACAAATACAACAATAAAGACAATGATGAATGGAAAACAGCAGAATGGTGCAAAGATAATTGAATTTGGTAGAAGTAAAGGGGCTGTCCCAGATTTGTGTCATTTGCGTGCCATTTACGCGACATCATTTACGTGTCACGATGCACGATGTGACGCGCACCTGATGCACCCCCCCCCCCCCCCCCCCCCCAGGATTTGGGATTCACGAAACCTTTGCGCGCCACCGCGTGACTTGTAAATGACGCCCGAGTGGGACAGGCCCATTAGAGTACAAGGCAGCACGCACCTCTGGGAGGGAAGGGGGTGAAAAAGAGATGGTTGGTTGAGGGTGGCATAAAATGCTGTTAAACAGTGGGTCAGGCAGCATCTCTGGAGGAAAAGAGTAGGTGACGTTGAGAAGTGTGCCTCCTCAAAGCTGAGTGCCTGGACTTTTTAAAAAAATTTTGTCTAGTTAAATGTAGTGTTGATGTTTTTTAATACTGGTTTTAAATGTGTATATGTGGGGGGCGGGGGGAAAAGGGGGAAACTGTTTAAAATCTCTTCCCTGTACGGGAGACCCGACCTTTTCCTTATCGGGTCTCCGTTGTCGTTGGGGCCTAGCACCGTGGAGCGGCCTCCAGCCTGAACGACCCGGGGGCTCCAGTCACGGAGCCTGCGGAGCTGCGGACTTACCATCGTGGGGCTGGCCGGCATCGGAGCGTGGGGAGCGGTGGTGACTCGCTGCTGCGACTCGACTCCTGGGGCTCGGAGGCTCCAGCTGCAGGTCCGGTGGACTGGGACATCGGGAGCTCGCGGGTCCGGGGGGAGAGAGAGACCGCTTCCCGGAGCTCCCGCAACGAGACTTCTCCAGCCCGTGTCGCGGGGTTGGAACGACCCAGAGCGGGGCCGTACATCGCCCGGCGCGGCTTCATGGCCGTGGGACATTACAGCGCCTGCCGGGGGCTCCAACTTTGTGACTTTTAGACCGGGAGCGGGGCCGTAAATCGCCCGGCACGGCCTAAAATGGCCATGGGACTTAGCATCGCCCGCCTGGGGCTTCGACATCGGGAGAGTCATGGAGAACAGGGGAGAGAAAAGCCTTTGCCTTCCATCACAGTGGGTTCACTGTGATGGATGTTTGTGTAAATGGAATTGTGTGTATGTCTAGGAATTGTCTTTGTTTGTATGGCTGTGGAAACAGGCAATGATGGTCCAAATCTATACGGCTGAGGCTGAAATGACAATAAATTGTATTGTATTGTATTGTATTGTGAGCTCCTGCATCTTCTCCCAGAGAGGAAATGGAATGGCCAGGGTGGCATTAACGATATTTCCAACTGTCCCAGATACAATACACTGAAGATCTGTCCTGCGCCTATCAACGCCTCCACCTCTTTCAAAGATTGGGGCGGTTTGGTATGCTGACTAATACTCCCTTGAACCTCTCCAGCGTACAGTAGAGAGCATATAGACTGGTTGGATCACAGCCTGGTTTGGCATCTTGACTGTGCAGGAATAAAGAAGGTTACAAAGAATGGTGGACACTGTCTAGTCCATCACGGGTACTGATCATTGAAGGGATGTCTAGGAATCGCTGCCTCAAAAAGGCAGCCAGCATCATCAGAGACCCACACCACCCTGGTCCCTGGCCACGCTCTCATTTCATTCTTGCTATCGGGAAGGTCGTATAGGAGACTGAAAACTATTGCCCAGGTTCCGGAACATGACCGGAAGCAAGTGACAACATGACATACAGTGACAGTTAGGAATGACACATAAAACATTAAATATTAACAATAAAACATTGTCAATTAAACATGTGAATTAAATAAAATACCAGAGCAAAAGGAGACAACAGATTTTTGGTTATTGAGTAGAGCTACTACTCATGGAAAAAAAACTGTTTTTATGTCTGGCTGTGGCAGCTTTGACAGTCCGGAGTCGCCTTCCAGAGGGAAGTGATTCAAAGAGTTTGTGGCCAGGGTGAGAGGGGTCAGAGATGATCTTGCCCGCTCACTTCCTGGCCCTTGCAGTGTACAGTTCGTCAATGGAGGGAAGGTTGCAGCCAACAACCTTCTCAGCTGATCGGACGATTCGCTGCAGCCTCCAGGTTTCGTGCTTGGTGGCTGAGCCAAACCAGACCATGATGGAGAAGGTGAGGACAGACTCTACGATGGCCGTGTAGAATTGGACCATCATTGCCTGTGGCAGATTGTGCTTCCTCAGCTGCTGTAGGAAGCACATCCTCTGTTGTGCCTTTTTGACTGTGGAGTCGATGGTAGCCCCCCACTTAAGGTCCTTGGAGATGATGGTACCCAGGAACTTAAAATACTCCACAGATGTGACTGTGGTGTTGTTGATGGTGAGTGGGGTGAGGGGAGGGGGAGCTCTCCTAAAGTCTACAATCAATTCCACTGTCTTAAGAGCATTGAGCTCCAGGTTGTTGCGCTCAAAGATCCTATAGCATGCAAGACGTAGTACGGTCATGGGCAGATTCATGGGTAATTTTCGGCCCCTTTTCCGTAACCGGCTTCCATCTCCGCACCAAAGATCCCATAGGATAATAGTGCGGAGACGGAAGCCGGTTACGGAAACATCCTCGCAAAAATAAAAGTTATTTGGTAAAAATCTTCTCCTCATTTTCAGAATTTTAATTTATTAACACAAACTGTTCCCCTGCAACGTTGATTTCACTGCGAGTCGGGTCGGGTTACTGAAATGGATGAAAAAAAGGCCCACGTTCCGTTCCATTGCTCACCGCACGTCAGCCCATTGCATTTAGCAGGAGTGGTCTATCTTGCTCCGCTATAGGATCTTAGGTTGCGATAGTACCAGGACGCCAGCTGTATCACTTCCTGTCTCTAGGCAGATTCCTCCCCATCCTGGATCAGTCCAATCAGGGTTGTGTTGTCCGAAAACTTGAGAAGCTTGACAGAGGAGACTGTGGAGGTGCAGTCGTTGGTGTAGAGGAGAGGGGAGAGTACGCAGCCTTGCGGTGCTCCTATGCTGAGGGTCTGCGGGTCCGAGATGTGCTTTCCCAGCCTCACATGCTGCTTCCTGTCTGTCAGGATAATGGGTAACCTTTTCACACAAAGGGTGGTGAGTGTGTGGAACGAGCCACAGGAGGAGGTAGATGAGACGGGTACTACCGCAAAGTTTAAGAAACTTAAGAAGTTTAAGAAAATGTAGTACGTGGATAGGATAGGTTTAAAGATATGGGCCAAATGCAGGCAGGTGGGACTCGTGTAGACGGGGCATGTTGGTCGATGCGGGCAAGTTGTGTTGAAGAGTTTCCACACTGTGTGATTCTATGATATGACAATAAACTTATACTTGACGAGTTAAACGAGTATCTGAAATAAGACGAAAGGGCACATGCACTCTACAGCTGGTATTGAACTTGCTGAGGGGAGGTTTCTTGAGAACTAAGGGGATTACTGTTTTTAAATAGTATTCGTTTACAAAGAAACCAGGATACTGGGTGAAAGGCAAAATATTGCAGGTACTAGAAATCTGGAAAATAGAAAGTGTATCTTGCAGGCAAGGTTGTGACTGAGATCCTTTGCAAGAACTGGAACGTGTGCACAGGTGTGAAGCAAATGCGACTACTGGAGACTGTGCGGTCGCCACATGGTTGCCGGGGTGTCACCTGTATGGTCGTGAGTAGTCTCCTCAGTCGCCCAAAGAGTCGTAGCGTCTTTCAGGTCGCCGCTGGATTATCAACATGTTGAAACATTTTCGGAGACGGTCGGCGACAATGGGTTTGACGCCAATGAGCGTAGCTTGACTTCTCCTGGCGTAGGTGCTGTCGTAGTTGTCGCCAGGTTAACCTAGGTTGTAGTCAGGTGACATTACACACGTTATTTCATGTGGCGACCTTGGGTTTGAGCCAACTGAGCGTAGCTTGATGTAGGTGCTGTCGTAGGTTGTCGCCAGGAAGTCGTAGTGTGTCGCCAGGATGTCGTCAGTTGTCGACAGGTGACGTAGGTTGTCGCCAGTGCCGACTTCGGTGAATTTCAATGTGGTCGTTGCTGGCAGTCGCTTACAAAATTGCCTAAGTGGGACAGGCCCATTACAGTGCTTTCAGCCCCCGAGATGCAGGTTCGATCCCGACTACGGGTGCTGTCTGTACGGAGTTTGTATGTTCTCACCGTGACCGCGTGAGTCTGCTCCGACATCTTTGGTTTTCTTCCACACTGCGTACAGGATAGTGTTAGTGTGCGGGGATCGCTGGTCGGCGCGGACTCGGAGGGTCGGATGGCCTGTTTCGGTGCTGTATCTCTAAACTAAACTAAACAAAGAATTCTTATGGTCCTGTCCCACTTAGGCGACTGCAGGAGACTATGAAGTCGCCACATGTTCGCGGGTGGTTGCCGGGGAGTCGCCTTCATGGTCGTGAGGAGTTCCCACATTCTGGGAACTCGTCGCGGCCTCATTATGGACGCCGTGAATTTTTCAACATGTTGAAAATTTAGCGGCGACTAGAATGAAGCCGCCATGGAGAGCAGCGAGAACTCTCGTGCCGTATGTGGGTCACATGGAGGTCCTAATGGGTCGCCAGGAGGTCGAAGGTTCTCGTAGGTTCTTGTAGGTTGTAGCCGGTGCTGACCGGTTAATTTCATTGGCTCATTGGGGAAAGAAAAGGTAAGCAGTAGTTTTCAGAACCAAGGGTAACCGACTGATAATGTTAAATGTCTGCCGAGCTTCACAGCCGTGTATCTCTGGCTTCTTAAAAGTTGCCTCCTCTCCTTCATCCTCCCCCCTCCCCCTATAAAGGATTTACCATACACTGTGCTTTAGCCGTCTTAATTACAGCGCCAACCTTCCTGTTCATCGCGGTGTGTGTCTGTATCACCTTGGCTTTGCACCATGTGAATTTCAGACAGCTTGCCCTGTCCCCCACCTTTGCGATGTGTTTGTGTGTGTGTGTTCCACTCTGACAGTCGCCGTTCCAGTTGCCAGTTTTTCAGGCGACTGTGGGCAACTTGACAGTCGCATGCAGTCGCCTGAAAAATCGCCTAAGTGGGACAGACCCAGCAGAAGGTTAAATAGGGTAGACTCGGACAAATACACATAATTATTCCAGGCCCACACTCAGAGAATGAAACAGGGTCCCGACCCAAAACGTCTCCTATCCAGTGATGCTGCCTGACCTGCTGGGTTACTCCAGCATTTCATGTCCTTTTGTGCATTAACCAGCAACTGCAGTTCTGTGTTTCTTGTTAGACAATGATAATAGACATAAAAAGCTGGAGTAACTCAGCGGGACAGGCATCATCTCTGGAAAGGAATGGGTGACGTTTCGGGTCGAGACCCTTCTCCAGACTGAAGAAGAGTCTCGACCCAAAATATCATCCGTTCCTTCTCTCCAGCAATGCTGCCTGTCCCACTGAGTTACTACAGCTTTTTAAGTCTATCTTTGGTGTAAAGAACTGCAGGGGTTACATGAAATTAGGGAAATCAACATTAGTACCACCGTGGTTTTAAGCTGCCAAGCACAATATGAGGTGCTGTTCCTCCAATTTGCGCTGGGCCTCACTCTGACAATGGAGGAGGCCCAGGACAGAAAGGTCAGTGTGGGAATGGGAGGGGGAGTTAAAGTGCTTGGCAACCGGGAGATCACGTTGACCGAGGTGGACTGAATGGAGGTGTTCAGCGACACGATCGGCAGGTCTACGCTTGGCCTCGCCGACACATGCCGATGTATGCTCAGGTTTCCTTCAACATTTGCTGCCCGTTTATGGGTTCAAATACTGCAACACCTAGCTGGGGTAGATAAAGGCTTTGGACGACCTGCCCTTCAGACCATAGAACAGTAGAGCACAGGAACAGGCCCTTCTGCCCACAAGCCTAAAGGACCTGTCCCACTTAGGCGATTTCTCAACGGACTGCCGGCGACCGTCAATTCACTGGCACTCGCTTGAAAAACCGGGAATTGGAACGGCAAGTGTCAGAGTGGAACACACACACACACACAAACACATCGCAAAAGTGGGGGCTAGGGAAAGCGGGGGAGCGCTGTCTGAAATTCACACGGTGCAACGCCAAGGTGATACAGATACACACCGCGATGAACAGGAAGGTTAAGATGGCTAATACAGTTTACGGTAAGTCCTTTAAAAGAGAAGGAGAAGGAGTGGAGACACTTTTAAGAAGCCAGACAACTTTTAATAAGCCAGAGATACACAGCTGTGAAGTTTGGCGGACATTTAACATTACCGGTCGGTTATCCTTGGTTCTGAAAACTCGTGCTTACGTTTTTTTTTCCCAATGAGACAATGAAAATGCCCGGTCAGCAAAGGCGATTAACTAAAACTACCTAAGACTACCTCGACTACCATAACTACATGGCGACCCCTCTACAACTGCACCTACGACTACAAAAGTACCGATTTTCTCCATGGCGACCAATTTTTGGTCACAGAAAAATTTTCAACATGTTGAAAAATTTACGGCGACCATACTGAGGCCGCGACTAGTTCCCAGAATGCGGGAACACCTCGTGCAGGTCCTCCTGCACTCGCCCAAAAAGTCACCTAAGTGGGACAGGCAGGGAGGTAGTGATCATAATATGGTTAGTTTTAATCTGCAATTTGAGAAGGAGAAGGTTAAATCGGAAGTGTCAGTGATGCAGTTGAACAAAGGGGACTATGAAGGCATGAGAGAGGAGCTGGCCAAGGTAGACTGGAAAGGGATCCTAGCAGGAATGATGGTGGAACAGCAATGGCAGGAATTTCTGGGCATAATCTGGAAGACACAGGATCATTTCATTCAAAAAAGGAAGAAAGCTTCCAAGGGGAGTAGGAGGCAACCGTGGCTGACAAGAGAAGTTAGGGATAGAATAAAACGGAAAAAAAAGATGTATAACTCAGCAAAGAGTAGCCGGAAGCCAGAGGATTGGGAAACTTTCATAGGACAACAGAAGGAAACAAAACGGGCTATACGGGCTGAAAAGATGAAGTACGAAGGGAAGCTGGCCAGGAATATAAAGAAGGACAGTAAAAGCTTCTTTAGATATGTTAAGGGGAAAAGAGTAGCAAAATCAAATGTGGGTCCCTTGAAGGCAGACACGGGTGAAATTATTATGGGGAACAAGGAAATGGCAGACGAACAGGTACTTTGGATCTGTCTTCACTAAGGAGGACACAAACAATCTTCCTAATATAGTAGTGGCCAGAGGATCTGGGGTGACAGAGGAACTGAAGGAAATCCACATTAGGCAGGAAATGGTGTTGGGTAGTCTAATGGGACTGAAGGATGATAAATCCCCAGGGCCTGATAGACTGCATCCCAGGGTCCTCAGGGAGGTGGCTCTAGAAATAGTGGACGCATTGGTGATCATTTTCCAATGTTCAATAGATTCAGGATCAGTTCCTGTGGATTGGAGGATAGCTAATGTTATCTCACTTTTCAAGAAAGGAGCGGGAGAGAAAATGGGGAATTACAGACCAGTTAGCCTGACTTCGGTGGTGGGAAAGAGGTAATAATGGGGCATTTGGATAGCAGTAAAAGGATTAGTCCAAGTCAGCATGGATTTATGAAAGGAAAATCATGCTTGACTAATCTTCTGGAATTTTTTGAGGATGTGACAAGTAAAATGGATGAAGGGGAGCCAGTGGATGTAGTGTATCTAGACGTAAGGCTCGATGTTGGGGCCGCAAATGTTTACCATATATATTAATGATTTGGAAGAGGGAATTAGGAGCAACACTAGCAAGTTTGCGGATGACACAAAGCTGGGTGGCAGTGCGAACTGTGAAGAGGATGTTAGGAGGTTGCAGTGTGACCTGGACAGGTTGAGTGAGTGGGCAGATGCGTGGCAGATGCAGTATAATATAGATAAATGTGAGGTTATCCACTTTGGCGGCAAAAACAAGGGGGCAGATTATTATCTCAATGAGGTTAGGTTAGGTAAGGGGGAGGTGCAGCGAGACCTGAGTGTCCTTGTACACAAGTCACTAAAAGTTGGCATGCAGGTACAGCAGGCAGTGAAGAAAGCTAATGGAATGTTGGCCTTCATAACAAGAGGATTTCAGTATAGGAGTAGAGAGGTTCTTTTGCAGTTGTATAGGGCTCTGGAAAGACCACATCTGGAGTATTGTGTACAGTTTTGGTCTCCTAATTTGAGGAATGACATCCTTGTGATTGAGGCAGTGCAGCGTGGGTTTACGAGATTGATCCCTGGGATGGCGGGACTGTCATATGAGGAAGAATTGAAAAGACTAGGATTGTATTCACTGGAGTTTAGAAGGGTGAGGGGGGATCTTATAGAAACATATAAAATTATACTCACCTCCCTCCGTGTGGAAAACGTTGCCACTCTGATTTCGAACAAACAGTTCCCCATCTGACCTCAAACCGATGTCCTCTTGATTTCCCTACTCTGGATAAAAGTATTTTATTCTATAGGATGCTGCTCAACATGATATCAGTGTGCCACAGCGGAGATTTGTACAACTATTCCACAACTTGTGAAGGGGATGCATTCCTGGAAAATTTTTCAATTAGCAAAATTTTGTAAACAGATAATACTAGACAAAATGCATTACATTGTATGTTCTTAAAACTGACAATGGTGCACAATTGATGCAGTGACTAGTTTTATCATAGAACATAGAACAGCAAAAGAACATGTTCTTCAGCTCATAATGTATGTGCCAGACCCAATGCCTAGTTAAACTGATCTCACCTGCCTGTATGATTCATATACCTCTATTCCTGCATCTCCATGTGCCTAGTTAAAAGCCTCATAAACGCCACTATCGCATCTGTCTCCACCACTACCCCTGATAATGGTGCGCACATCTCCATTCATCTTTCCCCCTCTCACCTTATAGCTATGGTTGGACATGTTCACCCTGGGGACAAAAGTTCTGACACTCCTCTCTCTCTGTCTCTCTCTGTCTCTCTCTGTCTCTCTCTGTCTCACTCTGTCTCACTCTGTCTCTCTCTGTCTCACTGTCTCTCTGTCTGTCTCTCTATCTCTCTCCGTCTATCTCTCTCCGTCTATCTCTCTCCGTCTCTCTGTCTCTGTCTCTCTCCCTCTCTCTGTCTGTCTCTCTGTCTGTCTCTCCATCTCCGTCTCTCTGTCTCCGTCTCTCTGTCTCCGTCTCTCTGTCTCCGTCTCTCTGTCTCCGTCTCTCTGTCTCCGTCTCTGTCTGTGTCTGTCTGTCTGTGTCGGTCTCTGTCTCTGTCTCTCTGTCTCTCTCCATCTATCTATCTATTTAGATGTAGACATGTATCCCAAAGGGTCAAGTATGTTTGTGAAAATGCATAAAGGGTCACAAATGGAGGAGTTAATGGTGATTCATTTACAGTATGTATGTGAAATGGTTTGGGAATGTACGTTGCAAGTCTGCCTTACAACTTTGTTCTGCTTCTTCTCTGATAGCCTGAAGGATGTCACGACAGACAAGTCGGTGAAACCTAAAGTGAATTGCATTATGTCCAGTTCCTCCTTCACAATGCTGACCGTTCAGGGTGAGGACAGTGGGATTATATGGGAGACGGTCTCTAGTAGCCGGTGTTCCACCCCATGGGCATCAGAAAGCACCGTGTCCGATGCCAACAGCGTGGAAAGCAACACTCTCCCCTTCCCCCCGGGAAAAGTCATCTTTATAACGGACCAGTTGACTCGGTCTTCGGCTGCGAATGGACATCGGAGCAGTAAAAGGGATAAGTCTGGGAAGCGTCGCGTTGAGGCAGCGGAGCCGAGGCCCGGAGATGCTGTGAAGATACCCAGAAATAATGTGTGTGTTGCAAGGGGACACGCAGGGACAGCTGAACCAGCCGTGATATTAGGAGCTGCAATGGACAGCGTGACAAATTCAAGACTGGTGAAGGATTCGAATGAATCGGAAGGACGGTCTGAGTCACCATTGGAACATGGACCGACATTACCGAAAATAGCAGGAAAATCCTACGAGGATGGAAATGTGAGCCGTCATCTACCTGTGTCCGTGGAAGAGGACATCCGACCACACGCCCCAGTACATTGTCGAAAGAAACGCCACCTTGACACTGTGAGTCCGAATGAGCAAAGTGCCACGCCGGGGGATAGCCGTTTAAACAATTTATTTTCAACAACACCCGAACAACACCTTAATATCTCTCCAGCAAAACTCTCACGAGAGCCGGGTGAATCCCAAGCTCCGAAACGTTTCTCAGACACGGGACTTAGTTCAGCATTGCATGAAAGGAGCGATTCAAGACTGCCGTCAGAAACCAGTCCAAAGCCGATGAGGGTTTCACGTTCAAAGGAGACTTGTAAAGGCACAGAGTACGTTTTGTCACCAAGCAAGGCGGCGACAGCAAATGGGACAATTTGTACAGGCAAGGGTGAGTTGCAAACGCGTGGCGTTACTGGTTCATCCTCGTGTCATGAAACATCTATCCCAGAAGGTGTAGGTTTAGAAGTAGCATCTGCTGCACTAGAGCATGCCTCGTATTTAAACAGAAGTCCGACTGGACTAACGTTAAAGAAAGCAGTGCCACATCATTTTCCACGCAAGCAAGAAGTTGTGATACATGAGGGTCAGACTCCCCCAATGACACATCCAGAAATCGAACATCGAGGGGCTTCCACCACCTCCCAGTCCGAACTTATCGAGCCTCTGGCAAATGCAGAATTGGGAGTCGGTTGTAAAGACGTGGACAATTTTGTACCAGTCATCAAAGATGAGGGTGTGGAAGCTCTAGATGGAGATTTGCAACATTCATCTTTGGCTCCTGCTCTTGGGAATTGTGTAGATTGGGAAACCCCGCATCATTCAGCAAGACAAGAAGCGAAGATAAGTGACAAACTGTTTTACTCGAGGGCGAATCCGGATCTTTTGGAAGCGCTGGACGTGGATCTGAACGGATCCTTTCACGGCATGTGCAGAGCGGGGGAGAAAGATCGCCACTCGTTGTTAGTAGGGCTGGAAGATGCGGCGGGGAAATTACACGGTGAAACAGACAGGGAGATTCAGAGGGCGGCTTTCAACATTGTGGCTGAAGGCTCGGAAATACTCAACATCATTGCTCCAGCAAGCTATCATTCAGTGGACCAAGAGGCGTGTAGCAACATGCAGAAAAACCTGACATATTTGCAAGCCAATCCCATTATCAAAAGGAAAGACTTTGAAGATGAAAACTCACTGAGATTGCTGGGTCCCCCACAGCATAGCAACCCTTTGATTTCATGGAACCACAATCCTTTCACCATTGGGAAATCCAAACCTTCATCCGTGGAACATTCTGATCATTTTCAGGTAGCTGGGCCTACTTCCAATTTGGTCGGGTCAAATCCTTCCGATGGGATTGGAACCAATCCTACACATGGGAATGAGTCGAACCCCTCCCATGAATTTGGATCCAATCCTTCCCAAGCAAATGGCTCCAATCCTTCCCATGGGATTGAGTCCAATTCCCTGCCATCCCAGACACCCAATCCTTCCACCGAGGCAGCTCCCAATTCCACCTCAGCCGAGCAATCCACTGCGGTTGCCACGGCCTCCACGAAGAGCAGAAGCAAGGAGGTCGACTATTTTGAAAAATACACCTTGGTGGACGAGCTGGTGCCCATCGAGATCGTTGCAACAGAAGATTGGTCGCTAGAAACGCTGGCTCCGGGGTTGGAAAATCCCTCCGTGACAAATCGAGATAACGGGCCGAGCTCCGAGGATACGAAGCTTTTTAATTTTGACGAGTTCGACATGTCTGGAAATGCTGGCAGCTGCATTCTGGACGGAGCGGAAAACTATGGAAGGACGGACTTATCTGTACAAGCGCGCACGCCCAAGACATCCCGTGGAAGCGAGCAAGAAGATGCCAATAATAATGCCGGGGCATTTTATCAGAAGGAAGCAGGTTCTTTGCTGTTCGACACGACGGAAGGCATCCTATCGCGCTCCCACGACTTCCCGATCTCAACCAAGCTGATCGATATCGCCCTCCTGGAGGAGCCGCCTGCCCTGGCCTTTTATTACAAAGATCTGTACGAGGAAGCGAAGGGCCGGAGGGAACAAAACAACGAGCAGTCAGACGAGGACGGCAGCAACCCTGAATTTTCCTTCCCCTGCCAGTCGTCCGACACGGAGGAGGGCAACGGCTTGTACTTCGAGAAGTACGTCCTGAAGGACGATATCCTGGAGTCTATGAGCCGAGTGGCGCCGCAGTGGGCGCCTGTGGGCGAGAGTGGACAGCCGCTAGCCGTTGCAATTGGTGCCAAAAGGCTGTTTACAGAAAACCACGACCAGTTTCCTGCGATAGACGTGGACGAGGCAGGAGTCCCAGGGCGGGAGAGAGATTCTGAAAAAGCAGCGGAGGTACAACAAGCGGGGGAAGAAGAGCCGAAGGAAGAAGATGAAGCTCAGAAGGCTGTGTCCGAGCCTCCGTCCATACAAGTATCAGAGGAAGCAGGGTCGGCAATTGAGATGAAGGAAGAGAATTTTAACGAGATGTCAAGTGAAGAAGTACAGGCCACTCACGTGTCACCTCCTGAGGAAACCTTTCACGCAGAAGACATAATGTCAATCTCCTCAGATGTTGAAGAGCATTCAGATACAGGGCATCTTGCCAACATAAACCATTCATTTGAAGAGTATGGAGTCCTCTCCAGTGAACCAGGATTAGAGGATGTTAATGCCGTGGCAACGCTGGAAATGAAAGATACCCTGGAATGTATATCCAAGGACAAAACACCGGTTTGTCCGACTGAACTTGAGATATCGAAGGAGGAACAGTCTGGTGAACAAGGAGGATCTGAAGAAGGATCTGAAGTGGAAGACGAAGCTGAGTTGGAGCAGGAAGCTGACCAGGAAGGGCTTGGAGAGCCCATAACTATTCAACACAAGGCATACGATCAAATAAGTGAAGATGAGCCCATGTTAGTGACTGAAGAACTAGCTCCACAGATGTTGACCGAAGAAGATGGGGACACTGTTCACACGATGGGTGAAGAGGTCTACAAAAGTGTCAGCCTGGAAGGTGAGCAACTATGTACAGAGTCAACGGAAACAACTGGAGCTAGCGATGCAATGGGAAGGCTACAAGCTGAAGTAATGGATCTACAGACAGTTGAAAGCACGTCAAAGGAAAAGACCGGCCTTGAAACGGAAAGCCAAGGAAAGCCTGTGGATGAAGGAGTTTCACGAGGAAAGAATGATGTGACGACATCAGAAGTCAATGATGATGAAATGATCCCCGATCTTGCCGGAGAATTGCAGGAGGGAAGACGCCTGGCCGATGACTTTGTGCTGCTGCTACAGGGCGAATGTGAGACAACTGAGGTGCCGACGCACACAATACTTCCTGACGTTTTCACCTACGAACAAGATTCAAGGCAGATCTTTGAAGATATTCCAACTGAGGAAGATCCTCATGGAACGATCAGCAAAATAGAAGATCATGGCGTGAAGCCTCCCCAAGAGCACTACCATCAAGATATTATCCATGATCAAGCAGATGATAACATTGAAACGCATCTTCATGAAGACCAAGTGAATCTACTGGCGAAAGATACAGAGGAGGAATCCACGGATTTTATTCTACCGGAAGATGTGAACATTATCGAGGATGAAAATAGCCACCCATGCCTCGATGATCTGGAAATTGTAGACAAGGAAGTGGAAGAAATTAATCAAAAAGAGACTGAAGAATTGAATGTCCAAACGACAAAGGGGGAAGATGCTGAAGAGCTAATCACACCGAGACCAGCAAAGTCAGCAGACACTTACTGCGTTACCTGCGGCTTTCCTATTTTTGCAATCGATAAGCTGTTCGGGGAACATCAAGATCATGATGTCATAGCAATAGATACCGCTGTGGTGAAAGTTAAAGTAAGTAACTTCCTTTTTATAGACTCGATGAGTCATAGAGTTTTACAGCGTGTTTTACAGGCCCTTCAGCCCATCTTGTCCACACCAACCAACATGTCCCATCTACACTCGTCCCACCTGCCTGCGTTTGGCCCATATCTCTCTAAATCTGTCTTATCCACGTACATGTTTAAATATTTCTTAAACATTGCGATAGTACCAGCCTCAACTACCTCCTCTGGCTGCTTGTTCCATACACCCACCTGCCTATGTGTGAAAAAATTCTCTCAGGTTCTTATTAAATCTTTTCCCCCTCATCTTAAAACCTATGTCCTTTGGTTCAATTAAAAAATAAAAATAAAACTTACTTTTAGATCATCTCTCACACTGAAGCATTTGTTCCAAATTGCAGCCTTATGGTACAAAACATACTCTGTGGTACTTGGTTAAGGTTAAGCAAACTTGTGCCATACCATATCAAATGATCAAAAAGATGAAGAAGAGTCTCGACACGAAACGTTGCCTATTTCCTTCTATCCATAGATGCTGCCTTCCCCGCTGAGTTTCTCCAGCGTTTTAGTCTACCTTCGATTTTCCAGCATCTGCAGTGCCTTCTTAAACAAATAGACAATAGGTGCAGGAGTAGGCCATTCGGCCCTTCGAGCCAGCACCGCCATTCAATGTGATCATGGCTGATCATCCCCAATCAGTAACCCGTTCCTGCCTTCTCCCCATATCCCCTGACTCCGCTATTTTTAAGAGCCCTATCTAGCTCTCTCTTGAAAGCATCCAGAGAACCTGCCTTCACTGCCCTCTGAGGCAGAGAATTCCACAGACTCACCACTCTCTGTGAGAAAAAGTGTTTCCTCGTCTCCGTTCTAAATGGCTTACCCCTTATTCTTAAACTGTGGCCCCTGGTTCTGGATTCCCCCAACATCGGGAACATGTTTCCTGCCTCTAGCGTGTCCAAGCCCTTAACAATCTTATATGTTTCAATGAGATTGCCTCTCATCCTTCTAAACTCCAGAGAGTACAAGCCCAGCTGCTCCATTCTCTCAGCCTATGACAGTCCCGCCATCCCGGGAATTAACCTTGTAAACCTACGCTGCACTCCCACAATAGCAAGAATGTCCTTCCTCAAATTAGGGGACCAAAACTGCACACAATACTCCAGGTGTGGTCTCTCTAGGGCCCTGTACAACTGCAGAAGGACCTCTTTGCTCCTATATTTGATTCCTCTTGTAATAAAGGCCAACATGCCATTCGCTTTCTTCACTGCCTGCTGTACCTGCATCCACCCCATATCCCCTGACCTCGCTGTTGAGTTGGAACCAAAAGATGGTTAGTTTAGTTGAGTGGTTAGTTTATTATTGTCACGCGTACCGACATACAATGAAAAGCTTTTGTTTGCATGCTATCCAGTGAAAGAAAACACGATACATTATTTCAGTGATGCCGCCCACAGTGCACATATAAAGGGTACATCATTCAGTGCAAGATAAAGTCCTGTAAAGTGTGATTAAAGACAGTTCAAAGGTCTCTAATGAGGTAGATAGTAGGCCAGACCACACTCTCGCTGGCGAGACGACAGTTCAGTTGCCTGCTACCAGCTGGGAAGGAATTGACCCTGAATCTGGAGGTGGGCGTGTTTTCACACTTCTGTTCCTCTTGCCTGATGGGAGAGGGGAGAAGAGGGAGTGACTGGGGTGAGACTGGTCCTTGATTACGCTGCTGGCCTTGCCGAGGCAGCATGATGTGTAGATGGAGTCGATGGAAGGGAGGTTGGGCGAGTCCAGAACCAGGGGCCACAGTCTTAGAATAAAGGGGAGGTCATTTAAGACTGAGGTGGGAAAAAACTTTTTCACCCAGAGAGTTGTGAATGTGGAATTCCCTGCTACAGAGGGCAGTGGAGGTCAAGTCACTGGATGGGTTTAAGAGAGAGTTAGATAGAGCTCTAGGGGCTAGTGGAGTAAAAGGACATGGGGAGAAGGCAGGCACAGGTTATTGATAGGGGACGATCAACCATGATCATAATGAATGGCGGTGCTGGCTCGAATGGCCGAATGGCCTCCTCCTGCACCTATTTTCTATGTTTCTATGTGATGGACTGGACTATGTCCACAAATCTCTGCAATTATCTAATACTAATGGTGTAAACTAAACAAAATTATTTAATGTCTGATTATTCCTTGCATAGTCTTGTTCCTGCTATTGATATTTTAAATGTCTTGCTGGAAGCAGCATTGGTTGAATGGTGATCAATAAGGAATAAAAATACATCTTGTGGAGGATGCAGGTTTAAGGCGAGGGGAGAGAGGTTTAATAGGAGACTGAGGGCCACCTCATTCACACAAAGGGTGGTGGCTGTATGAAACGAATGGCGGAGGAGGTAGTTGAGGCAGGGACTGTCATAGAGTTTAAAACACATTTGAACAGGTACATGGATAGAACAGGTTTAGAGGGATGCGGGCCAAACGCAGGCAGGTGTTGAGTTCAGTTCAGTTTATTGTCACATGCACCGAGGTACAGTGAAAAGCTTTTGTTGCGTGCTATCCAGTCAGCGGAAAGATAACACAAAATTACAATAAAGTCATTTACACTGTATAGATACATAATAAGGGAATAACGTTTAGTGCAAGGTAAAGCCAGCAAAGTCCGATCAAGGATAGTCTGAGGGTCACCAATAAAGTAGATAGCAGTTCAGCACTGCCCTATAGGAGAGAAACAGAAATATAGAAACATAGAAAATAGGTGCAGGAGTAGGCCATTCGGCCCTTCGAGCCAGCACCGCCATTCAATATGATAATGGCTGATCATCCAAAATCAGTACCCCGTTCCTGTATTTTCTCCATCTCCCTTGATTCCTTTAGCCCTAAGAGCTAAATCTAACTGTCTCTTGAAAATATCCAGTGAATTGGCCTCCACTGCCTTCTGTGGCAGAGAATTCCACAGATTCACAACTCTCTGGGTGAAAAAGTTTTTCCTCATCTCAGTCCTAAATGGCCTACCCCTCATTATTAAACTGTGACCCCTGGTTCTGGACTCCCCCAACATCGGGAACATTTTTCCTCCATTTAGCCTGTCCAATCCTTTAAGAATTTTTAATGTTTCTATAAGATACCCTCTCATCCTTCTAAATTCCAGTAAATACAAGCCCAGTCGACCCATTCTTTCATCATATGTCAGTCCCGCCATCCTGGGAATTAACCGGGTGAACCTACACTGCACTCCCTCAATAGCAATAATGTCCCTCCTCAAATTAGGAGACCAAAACTGTGCACAATTCTCCTGGTGTGGACTCACCAGGGCCCTGTACAAACTGCAGTAGGACCTCCTTGCACCTAAACTCAAATTCTCTTGCAATGAAGGCCAACATGCCATTAGCTTTCGTCACTGCCTGCTGTACCTGAACGCATACTTGGGGGAAAAGAGGGAGTAGCCAGGGTGCGACTGATCCTTGGTTACGCTGCTGGCCTTGCCGAGGCAGCTTGAGGTATAAATGGAGTAAAGGGAAAGGAGGTTGGTTTGTGTTTGGGCTGCGTCAACAATTCGCTTGGTGGGACCAGTGTAGATGGAACATGTTGGTCGGTGTGGCCAAGTTGGGCCGAAGGGCCTGTTTCCATGCTGTATGACTCTATGACTAATAATTTAGGATTAGTTGTCAAACAATCGTGAAGTCACCTCCCTTCTGCACAAAATCTATTGCAGTGAGGGTAGTCCAGAAAAGTGTGGAATAATCTGTACCAGGCAATTCGGGAGAGGTGGATTCACAGAACTGCAGAAGCTGGTTTACAAAAAAATTACAGGAGTAACTCAGTAGGCCAGGCAGCATCTCTGGAGAACATGGACAGGTGATGTTTTGGGTCATGGAGTTATAGAGTGATACAGTGTTAAAACAGGCCCTTCGGCCCAACTTGCCCACACCGCCCAATACGACCCAGCTGCACTAGTCCCACCTGCCTCCGCTTGGTCCATATCCCTCCAAATCTGTCCAATCCATGTACCTGCTAACTGTTTCTTGAACGATGGGACAGTCCCAGCCTCAACTACCTCCTCTGGCAGCTTGTTCCATACACCCACCACCCTTTGTGTGGAAAGGTTAAATCTTTTCCCCTTCACCTTGAGCCTATGTCCTCTGGTCCTCGATTCCCCTACTCTGGGCAAGAGACTCTGTGCATCTATCTGATCTATTCCTCTCATGATTTTGTACACCTCTATAAGATCTCCCCTCATCCTCCTGCGCTCCAAGGAATACTCAACCTCCCTCACCCATTCCTTCTCCCCAGCGATGCTGCCTGTTCCGCTGAGTTACTCCAGCATTTTGTGTCTATAGGTTTAAGAAGGAACTGCAGATGCTGGAAAATCGAAGGTAGACAATAATGCTGGAGAAACTCAGCGGGTGAGGCAGCATCTATGGAGCGAAGGAAATAGGCGACGTTTCGGGCTGAAACCCTTCTTCAGACCTTCTTCAGAAATTTTGTGTCTATATATATTTTTAATTTAGTTTAGAGATGCAGCGCGGAAACAGGCCCTTCGGCCCACCGAGTCCATGCCAACCAGCGATCCCCGCACAACCAGCGTAACCTACACACACTAGGGACAATTTACATTTACACCAAGCCAATTAACCTGCAAATATTAACCTATACGCTATTTTGAGGTTCACGCTATTTTTCAAGTAAGTAATCTCCGAGTAAAATGTGAGGTGCCTTAGTTCTTTGTACCATAACTAAAATCCACATGGAGTATTTCTGTTCATCAAAGTAACAGGCCCGCAGTAAGTATAGTAGATTATTCCAATAAACATT